>NW_026535835.1:0-652500 GCF_028551555.1 Melozone crissalis
TGCTGAAGTGGCTGGAATCAGAAATGCAGCCCAGCACCTCCCAGCTCCTGTGATCTCTGAGCACCAGCTGGAATGCAAGGGCATTGATTTCCTGCTCAATTCCCAAACACAACATACACTGATTGCCTGGGCTGCAGAAACTCACTGGCATTGTTAAGCTCTAGGTGATCTGTAAGACCATAGGGGCTGGCCTAGAACCACAAAAGCTCCTTCCGCATCAATGTCCCTGCACCAAATGATGAGTTCTCATGCAAAAATACTGCATTCCCCAGAAGTGACACCTTGGAATAGAAACTTGGAGCAGAACCAGTCCCAGTGCTGTATAAGGGCAGGAAATAATTGCGAAAAGAACCTTACCTGGGAGAAAAAGAAAATTAATAAGCCTCGTCCTCCAAGTAAAGCAAAAATAACAATAAAAAAAAGAGAGGGAAAGTCAAGTCCAAAAGTGGCTAAATATTTAAATGCACTGAGGAGATTCTCAGGAGACTCCCACTGTCCAGGCTAAAGCTCCCTCAGCACCGCCTCCCTGGCCTTGTACTGCGCCCCTTTCCCAGCTCCCCTGTCCTTCTGTGCACATGCTGCAGCCCCTCCATGACTTTCTGCTTCCCAGGGCCCACAGCTGCACACAGCACTCCAGCTGTGGCCGCAGCGCTGCCCAGCACAGGCCACGCTCACTGCCCTGCTCCTGCTGCCCCACTGCTGCTGGCACAGCCACCGTGCCCTTGGCCTTCTTGGCCCCCTGGCCCCACGCTGCCTCATCTGCAGCTGCTCACGGCTGCCAGCCCTGCGTCCTTTTGGCCCACGCAGCTCCCCAGCCACAAAGGTGCCCATTTCACTTCAGACACTGCAGGCACCATGGCAAGATGGCCTTCCTGTTCTACAACAACATCTTCTAAGTAGATATCATAAAGTTTGATAGAAATAGAATTCTAAGGGACTTTGACTAAATTAAAATGGTCTAATTCAACTGTACAGGAAATTGCTCCTATGTAAATATTCCACCCTATCTGTCGTCAGCAAGCAAGGTTCTCTCTGCAACACTAGGTTTGTAGCTCTTCAAAGCTCTGATATAGAAATTTAAAATATCCATTTCGCACTTTGTTATTTTTCTTCAGGCATGAAAATGGATTTTCTTTTGGCCTTCCTAGCTGGCCCTCTACACTCTACTGCTACTGGCCAAGCTCACATCTTGCTCTACAATTCTTAAACACCAGGAACTTGAAATGTTCCTTTCTCACTCACCTCAGGATCTTCAGCACTGCTGAATACACGCTTCAGGTGACCTGTAGTGGGAAGGGAAAATGAACCAGATGCTGTCAGAAAACTGCCTGGGCTGCTGAATCCCACAGAACAAGTCAACCCAAACAGAGATGATTTCCCGTTTCACAACATCCCTTCAACAGACACATTTCATTCACACATCCAGCAAGGGATCAGAGATATTCTTGCTTTTGCCTACACTTCAGCCTGTTTTGCCAGTAAATGAATACAAATATGACCAAGAAAATGCAAATTGTTCTTTAACACTCAATGCTCCTGTTCTACCAAACACATAAAACAGCTTCTGAAATCCTCTCCTTCGGGTACTCTTTTTTTTCCGGTCAGTTACACACACTAATTCTGATTAACTTGCAGGAAACAGTTGCCCAGAAAAGCTTCCCAAAATTCCCCTGAGCTGTGGCAGTTCTGTTGTGGAAGAGCACAGCAGCACCTCTAGGGTTCAGGAGCAGACACTCACTGCTTTAGAGTTTCCACTTCCTTTCAAAGGGAATAACTATTTTAGCACTCAGTAAAAGGTTATTAAGTTAGACAGTCAAATCCTTTCATGACAAAAGTTAAAAAGAAATAAGCTTTCTCTGAATTCTGGGAAAAACTGCAGAGTTTTTAGAAGGCATTCCAAGAAGCTCTGCCAGTCTACAATTTCAAAGGTGTCTTGCTTGTCCCAGCAGCCTGAGGAAATGACAGACTCTGCTGCCACAGACTCTCCCGTGGAGGGAACAGAGCCCTGCAGGTTCCCCTGCAAATGCTGCCCCTGTGGCTACAGACACCCCCTTTTTAGCTGAACCTCTTGACAGGAGCTTTACCAAACCAGTGGCATCCTAATGCTCTTTCCCTTTCAAAATCAGAAACTCAGTCACCAAGAAAGAGCAGGAAGACATACAAAAGCCAGGTTAGGTTACATCCTAACCTAAGTAGAAGCGAAACCTCTACTTACGGGTGAAGTGTGTCACGTAATACACAGAAAAAGAAATGCCATAAGCAGCAAAAGCTGCTGTGGCCAGATGGTGAAACATTATCATTTTTGAAAGTTAGATAAATAATAGAAGAAACAATGCTCTTGTCTGTGGGCAGCTACCCACTGACAAATTCCCCAGCCAGGAAAGTTCTCCTGATGTGAGCCAGCACTAGGGCTGCTTTGACACTCAGACCTTCCGTGCACCAAGGCAACCTTCTGATGTCACTATGACAAGGTGGCAACCATGCCCTGACATCACAAAGCAAATGCTCCATGTTGGTCTCTGAATTTATGCAAAGCAATAACCAACCTTCCCTAAAGTAAACACAAAAGAGCCTGGGAAATTCTTCTCTGTCACAAAGCAGCACAAATTCCCCTCATGGGCCAAACCCTGTTGTTTAGGGATCCAAGAGGAACTCCAAGGGTGCCCCAAGCACTTACAGCCTGTACCTCAGCTGAGCACTCAGATGGGACACAAGCAAAGGAAACCAGACCAAGACAATCGCCCACAGCATTGCACATGTGAGAAATGACTCTCACTTTTAACATTTTAAAGGTTTAGTAATTCTTAACAAAGGACTGAATAAGGAAAAATTACAGCATTGGGAGTCTCTGTGACTAGCAGCCACGTTCTCATCTACAAAAAGGATGCTCTGCCTTTTATACCCTTAGCCTCTCTAAAAGTTTTGTCAGTCAACTCTTTCTCTTCTGTCCATTGGTGGAGATTACTTTCTTGCATCCTGACTGGAGGTCAGGTGTTGTTACACTCTGCCTGCTGGTCACAAGCCAGCCCTCCCCAAATGCCCTGACTACCAAGGCTATTACAAGGGGGACGGGAAAGAGGACTATGGGAGGATATATTACAATACCATCACTACACATTTGAACATCCACATAACATCTACTTAATAATTGTCAGAGCCAACCATTGCATTACTCGTCCAGAACCCACAGAACCAGGAGAGAAGCCACTGTTGGCATCACAGCTGAAATGTTTCCTAACAAATCTCCCCACATACTTGCACCTTTATTGGACATGCCCAGGGCTCCAGTGCGGGTACATCTCTGCCTCTCTTCCCCTTTGGCAGCAGTCGAACCGGCACTGTTGCCCGATTGATAAATGACACAAAACTCGGACAAGTTTTGTGGGTGCTTTATTAAGGGCCCGGGGGTGCCGGCGGACTAACATCCCAAGTCCGAGCCCCCAATTTCACATATGGGTGCTTCCCTTTTTTTACATGCGATTCATAACAAGGTCTCCAAGAAACAGTTCCCCTTGCCTAGTCACAGTCCCCTTGTGATACATTCCTTAGTTCACAAGCAAGATCATAAATCTTCTGCTTATCTTATTCTAAGAGCATTGTATGCTGCCTCCAGACAGGTTAGCATTCTTACTTTCCTGCGCTAGTTTAAATATTTATTAAATTCCTAAGACTACCTGCTAGGTTACACACAAACCCAACATACACACTATCAACGGCTACAAAACTACAAAACTGCAAAATTGCTTTTAACAAACCAATTCACACACAACTCATAACTAAACTATAATTAAATATTTTGCTAAATTTCATTTCTTTTCCAACATTTCCCCCCTTTTGAGCATCCTTCAGTCCTGCTGCAAGGATGCTTAATCAACCGTATTGACAATAACATCTTCATACGAGGTGGGGAGTGTTCTTCATTCTGCCGCCCGCGGGTCATCGCCTTCAGCAACCGGAGAGATCGCTTCTTTTCCTTTTCGATCACACCTAAGAGGCATCTATATACAATCCATGTAGTCACTAAAAATACTAAAAACATTAGTACATACTGTATAGCAGATGTAATCCAGCCAGACAGGTGAAGCCCCAAAGAATCAAATACTGCTCCTATCCAGTTATGCTGTGCTTCCTTTTCAATTTCCTTGGTTTTTGTTTCCACTTCTGCCAGTTGAGAAATATCTTTCTCAACTTCAAGTGTAACATTTGGAATGTGTACACAGCAATGATCTATTCTCCTACTCAGGTAACCACAAACTCCATGCTCTTTTAACAGTAGCAAATCCAATGCCATTCTGTTTTGTAGGGTCATTCTTGATGTAGCTTGCAATTGCAAATTTAGATCTTTAAATCCCTTCTTAGTAGCTGCTGCCAACCTTTCTGTCTGTCCTAACAAATTGTTGACCATCTCCCTATTTCGATATGTCGCTACCAGAGGGAATAATGATTCTAATATCCATCCAAATTGTACTCCTGAGCCAGGTTCATGCCACTGCTCCTCTAGGGATTCTTCCCTCTTTCTGAGTCCTTTCCTTTGGATCAATCTATTCTGTTTCCAGTATGGACACAATGTGGGAACCCCTAGGGTGATTTGTGTTACTGATCCATCTAGAGGTAAATGTGTGGTCCACTGTCCATGTCCCAACACCCAGACTAGATTTCCAGGGCTATGCACAGTAGTATATCTGCAATCTATAGGTCCCTCCATGGACTCTCGGCTAACCGTGTGATCATACCCCCTACACTCGCATCCCCACTTTCATGCCATTTTCACCGGTACCAATCCAATTCGGTCTTCCAGTGTATCACATGTAAAAACCTCAGTACAATTCCAATCCTCTTTCTGCGGTCTGAACTCTCGGGAAGATGTAGACGTGATGAGGGCCCTATAATGTGACTGATTCTTTACTCCTGACAATTGGATGCACAATTGTACTTCCCCAAGGTAATTATAGTGTTCCGAAAAACTGGGTCCCCATAATGTCTTCCAACTATTCCAGGTGTCAAAATTCTGTGTGACATTCTGACAACTCATCTCATTTCGGTGGGATTTCGTTCTTATTCGTACTGTATTGCATGGCTCATCTATTGGGGTTGCAATTAAACACCTCCTGGTATTTTTAATCCAACCATAATGATTGGGTTTCTTTTCACATTCCTCTCTAGTCATAGCCCGAATGGTCATACACAAATCCCTCCATACATCTACTGGTTTGGGAACTGACTGGCAGGACCATGAAACATTCTTGAATGTTTCAGGCATTTTGGTTACCGGTATTATTCCCCAGGGAATTGGTTCACCTGCAGCCTGTGGTAATGGTAGGCAAGCTGTTATTTTAGTCACGTTCTGCATGATCCCAAAATCTCTAATTAATCCTACCACTAAGTTTTCCTGCTCAGTATTCTGTTCTATTGTATCATTAGCCTCCCGTCTACTCCTTCTACCGTGTCTCTGTAAGGATAACATCATTCTGTCATGCCTCCACCATGCATTTCCTATTCTAGGATTAGTGACATTCGACCACCCACAACCTTTTCCTTCCTTCTCCCACCAACTGGTCCCGTCCCCTATTCTGTCCCAGGTCAGTTCCCTATTTTGCTTCCACCATTTGACCCGTAGGTTCCTTTGATATCTTGATCTTACTAGGAAGGAACAATTTATTCTAAGGGGTGGCCCATCCCACATGTCCACTGCCATTGATACTGGATTAACCTTTATGTTTTCAGCACGATCCCCTGTCCCTGGCAAAACCCTCATACTCACTCTTTTGTAATCAAAACTATCCCGTATCTTGACCAAACATGTATATTCTCCTGTATTGTTTGTGGTTACCTTAGTAAGATTCAGTACCGTGTTTCCTTGTTGTTTATCTAGATTCCAACCGACTCCGATCTTGCCTCGGCTTCTTTCAGCCCCCCGTTGCCATATTGCAATAACTTCACTGGCCTCAACTTTCTGGATGTCAAATATAACACAAGTTAATTGAACATCCATCCCTTCCATGACTGTAACCTTTGTTTCTTCAACCATCTTCTATTGACTATTTGGGCTCCTGATTCAGGTATGGGGTAGCCGGATTCGTTCTTACCGGTACCAATGCAATTTGAGTCCATATTTCCCATGCCACTTGCCGTGCTGTAACATCAGCAAATCGGTTTCCTCTCTAAATGTCTCCTTCCGCAGTCTGATGTCCTCTAACATGCATTACTGCAACTGCTTTGGGACTATGTACTGCATCCAGTAGCTGTAGCACTTCTTCCCGGTGCTTGATGTTGGTTCCCTGTGAATTCAAAAGCCCCCTTTCCTTCCATAATGCCCCATGTACATGAACCACACCAAACGCATATTTAGAATCCGTCCAGATATTAACCCTTTTGTCCTTGCTCAAATAGAGGGCTCTGGTGAGTCCAATCACCTCTGCCTTCTGGGCCGAAGTTCCAGGTAACAAAGCCTTTGCCTCTATTACCTGATCCAATGTTACCACTGCATACCTAGCATAGTGAGTGCCATTCTCGACAAAACTGGATCCATCAGTGTATAGTTCCCATTCAGGGTCTTCCAATGGTTCATCCTTTAGGTCGGGTCTGCTGGCATATACTTGTTCAATTACCTCTACGCAATCGTGCACCAGTCCCCCAGCCTCCTGGTCACTGCGTAAAAACTCTGCTGGATTAACATGATTAGTAGTCTTTATTTCAATATCATCCTGTTCTCTCAGGATAGCCTGGTATTGCAACATTCGACTGGATGATAGCCAGTGACCCCCCTTTTGCTCCAAAACGGCCATGACCATATGGGGAACAAACACTTCCATTTTTGCCCCCAAAGTCAATTTCCGGGCCTCTTGAATAAGAATTATTGTTGCCGCCATGGCTCGTAAACACGAGGGCCACCCAGAACTTACCGAATCCAGTTGTTTAGAGAAGTATCCCACTGGCCTCTTCCAGGATCCCACCTTCTGGGTGAGGACCCTCAATGCCAGTTTTTGCCTCTCATTCACGTACAACTGGAATTCCTTGGTCAGGTCAGGGAGTCCTAGGGCTGGGGCCTCCTTTAGTGCCTGCTTCAATTCCTGGAAGGCCTTCTTTTGCTGTGTCGTCCACTCCAACCAATGCTGCTTCAAGGCCTCATACAGTGGCTTGGCTAGGAGACCAAAATTCATGATCCACAGTCGACACCATCCCACCATTCCTAGAAAAGATCTCAATTCCTGATGGTTACGAGGCAAAGGAATAGCACATATTGCCTCTATTCGATTTACTCCCAAACGTCTCTGCCCTTGTGTGATCTCACAACCGAGATAAATAACGCTATTTTTGACCAATTGAGCTTTTTCGTTAGAAGCCCGATACCCTGCTTGGCCAAGCATGTTGAGTAATTTAATTGTTAATTCCACACACATTTCCCTTTCCTTAGTAGCCAGAAAAATGTCGTCCACGTACTGCAGGACTACATACAAGGATGGGGATATTGTTACCTGGGTTATCTTCCATTCCTCCAGCTCCTTGGCCAGTTGGTTTCCAAAAATAATAGGGCTGTTTTAAATCACTGTGGGAGTCTCGTCCACGTAAGCTGCTTCTTTCTCCCAGAATCAGGACTCTCCCACTCGAAGGCAAAATATTTCCTACTCTCTACTGCCAGTGGGATGCAGAAGAAGGCATCTTTAAGGTCAATCAATGAGAACCATTTAAACTCCTCCGATACAGATGTTAACAAGGTGTAAGGATTAGCAACAACTGGATATATGTCTTTCACTATTTCATTAATAGCCCTCAAGTCCTGTACCAAACGGTACTTACCATTAGGCTTCCTCACTGGAAAAATTGGAGTATTATACGCCGATTCACATTCCTGTAATGTTCCTTGAACCAAAAATTGTTTAATTAACGGGGCTACTCCCCTCCTTGCCTCAAGCTTCAAGGGGTATTGCTTTACCCTCACTGGTTGGGCCCCTTCATTTAGTTCCACCTTTACTGGCTGCGCAGCTTTAGATTTTCCAGGGACCCCTGACTCCCATACCCAGGGTACTACAGCCTGCTCAATTTCTTCTGGAATAGGAGAGGCATCCACTTCCTTGATCACAAAAATGCCTGCTATTTGTTCCTCAGGTATTTCCAATTTCACCCTTCCCCCTTCAAATATTATTTTCACATTAAGTTGGGAAAACAGGTCTCTGCCAAGAAGGGGTGTGGGGCAGTTTGGCATGTACAAAAATTGGTGATCTAATTCCTTCCCTCCAAACCTAAGATTTAAAGGTTGTAAAAATGATTGTTCCTCTAGCTTCCCTGTTGCCCCCACCACCTGTACCGTTGTGTCACTCAAAGGTCCCAATCGTCTATTGAGTACAGAACATGCGGCTCCAGTATCTACCATAAATTCTTGATCCTTTCCATCTATCTCTAAAACTACCCTCAAATCCTGGTCTAGTCAGCTTTGATTCTGATAGTTTCCCAAAACTAGTGCTTGAGCGACTTCTGCTGGTCCTCCCGTGAATCCTCCCACAGGAGCATTCCCCATTGGACCTGTCCTTAATCCTATGTTTCCCATGCCCATACTTCCTCTAACCGGGCATTCATTTTTCCAGTGTCCCAATTGTCGGCAAAACGCACACTGGTTTGGATCCAACCTCCCCGTGTTAGGTGCAAACCCAAATCCTCCCCGACCTCTCGCCATCCCCCTCTGTCCGCGGTTAGCTCCTCCCCGACCTCGACCCCTAATGGGTCTTCCTCCTGCCCCTGTCTGTTGCATTACAGCCAGAATACTAGCTTGTTGTCTTTTTGCAGTTTCTTTTTCCCTGTTGTTGTATACCTTCCACGCTACCTCCAACATTTTATCCAAACTCCGAGTGTCCTCCCCTTCCAGCTTTTGTAACTTTTTCCTAACATCCTCTTGTGATTGCCCCATAAACAACAATGCCAATTGAAGTTTTCCTGATTGATCCTCTACATCTAAATTAGTAAACTTCCGAGCCATGTCTTTTAATCATTCTAAAAAAAGCAGACGGAGACTCATTCTTGTCCTGCTTGACCGAATACAACTTAGACCAATTCATAGTTTTAGGTATTCCTGTCCTAATTCCTTCCACCAACAATTCCTGATATCGTTTTACAGCCCTTATTCCTCCCGTAGAATTTGGGTCCCACCTGGATTCCTCACTAGGTACCAATTCGTCAACTGTTTCATTTAGTTGTCTCAACCAAATCTCCTCACGAGCCTTTTCTCTAGTGGCTCTAATAACCATTTCCTTTTCTGTGGAATCCATTATAGTATCTAATAATACCTGTAAATCATTCCAGTCCGGATTCTGAGTCTTTATTACCATTTTAACCACCCTTTCCACCCTTTCAGGATCCTCCTGATAACTCCCCACTGTTTGCTTCCATATTACCAAATCCCCGGGGGAGAAAGGCACCTTTATAAGTATCCTTTCTCCCTGTGGTCCCACAGCTTCCCTTAACGGCGCAATTAACTGTGGTCCCTTCTGCCCCTTCCTCCCCTGGCGAGTCCGCCCTGCTAATGGAGTTCTTTTAACACTCTCATTCTTTTCACCATCATCACCATCACTATCACTCTCACTAGATCCCGTTTTTATAGCTATATCGGCAGGGGGAGCAGGGGGCACATTAGGAGCAAACCGGAACCCTCGAGGGTGCCATACAATAAAACAAATCTTCCTCAATTGAAGGATACAAATTACGCTTCTTTCTTTCTTTACATCCCACACGCTCCCTCTCATCATTCACTTCTAAAACCAAGATACCGCACTCCTTTTGCCATTCCTCTTTCCGGTATAAAACAAAAAACAAATCCAAATATGGTATTTCATCCCATTTCTCATTTTTCCTTAAAAATTGCATCAGAGATTCCATTATCCCCAATTCCAGTGTACCATTCACCGGCCATCCCGCTTCCCCAATCTCATATTCAGGCCACCAATGATTACAACAATCTATCATTTTACTTTTATCCAATTCTTGATAATACCCCTCACTTTTCCATCATTTTAATATACAACCTAATGGCATATTTCCAGGTATTTTACCATTGGCTTGCACTAAGGTTTTAAAAATTTTAAAAGACATCATATTACAGCCTTTAATTCCACCTTTAATCCCAATAAACCAATATACCTTAAACCAATATACCTTCTCGCCGTCCTTCCCAAAAAGAAACAGGAGGCGAGTTCCGGTCCTGCGTCCTTAGACGTCTTATGGCCGGAGCCTAGGCTTTTCTACCAACCACCAAATCCAAATCCAATTATCACCTTTTTCCAATATAAAGGACCTTCGGGCTTACCTTAATGCAGTTCTCCGACAGGCGCAGGGGTGGTTACGAACCGATGACTCCCCGAGAAATGCTCGGTGCCGGCTTGGAGTGGATCGAGACGCGGAACCGCCCCGGCAACCCTCGGAGTCCTGCCGCAGTCGCCAGAAAACTGTTGCCCGATTGATAAATGACACAAAACTCGGACAAGTTTTGTGGGTGCTTTATTAAGGGCCCGGGGAGCTGGTAGACTAACGTCCCAAGTCCGAGCCCCCAATTTCACATATGGGTGCTTCCCTTTTATACATGCAATTCATAACAGGGTCTCCAAGAAACAGTTCCCCTTGCCTAGTCACAGTCCCCTTGTGATACATTCCTTAGTTCACAAGCAAGATCATAAATCTTCTGCTTATCTTATTCTAAGAGCATTGTATGCTGCCTCCAGACAGGTTAGCATTCTTACTTTCCTGCGCTAGTTTAAATATTTATTAAATTCCTAAGACTACCTGCTAGGTTACACACAAACCCAACACACACTATCAACGGCTACAAAACTGCTTTTAACAAACCAATTCACACACAACTCATAACTAAACTATAATTAAATATTTTGCTAAATTTCATTTCTTTTCCAACACTAAGAGCCACCAAAGCCCCTTCCCATCTCCCCCAAAACCCACCCAAATCCTCTCCAAGCCACACAGCCCGGCCAGGACCTCAAACCCCCCTCACAGTCTGCCACAAAAGCCCCCAAACCCCCTCCCAGCACCACAAAACCCCCAAGGGCCACAGAAGCCTCTCTCCGTTCCCCCAGGACCCCCCAAACCCCCTCCCACCCCCCTGGCACTGACCAGGAGAGGTTGGTGGGCAGGAACATCCCCAGCCAGGAGCAGCCCAGGCACTGCAGCAGTGATTTGGGCACTTTGGGGGGACACCCCAAACGGGGAGAGCCAGGCCAGGGACTGGGACAGAACCAGAATTCCTGGAGAACAGACGGGCTCAGGGGGACAAACTCTGCCAGCACAGCTACGAGATTGTGGCCCCACAGCCCTACAACACACACATCCTCCTGGATATTCCTCTGAACCCCAAATTCACCTCCAAATCCCAGTGAAGTGGTGCAGCTTTAGATCTCTTTGTTTAGTTTCTTTATTTTTACCTCAATTCTGGGGGTTTTGATGGGATAAAGGTGTAAATAATTTAAGTTGGAAAAGACCTCCACGGACCATCCAGATTTGCTCAATGCCACCAGAAGAAATGATTGGATAGAGCAGAAATTTTAGGGTGCAAAGGTATGTTGGGGGTTCCTTTTGTTCCTTTTTACTTAGAGAATTGCTAGGAAACACTAACAACTGGATACTTAAGAAAACAAAAGATGTGATCAAGCTCAGGGAGGAGGGCATCTGGCTGCACTTCTCTTATCTGGGAGTTTCTCCAGAGCCCAGCCCAGAGCTGCTTCTCCAGCTGTGGGTTAGAAATTTAACTCGGGGTAGAAAGCAATTTTAGATTTAGCTGAAGTCTGCTGTTTAATCTCCTGTAGTCTGTTAACTTGTGTGCTCCCAAAAAAGCCTGCAGAGAAAACAAAGGAGATTCAAGGCTACCTAGAGGGGAATACAAACATCCAAGCTGTAGAGAGATAAGGAGAGTGGGCCACCGCATCCACCCTGGGGCTGAAACAGATGGAAAAACTGGATCTGGGTTACAACTATGTGACTAAACATCTGTCAGGCTCATAGAATTTATAAGACAGTTTACTACATGTGTGCCAGGAAAATGACTCCACAAACATCAGAGGTTTATGTCCAAAAAGGAGACAAATGAGTCCTTTGACTTTATTTGAATAAAGGGAGAGACCATCGGGCATTCCACTGGGGTGTCTCAAAATTTTGGAGGATGCAACCTCCGTTCTATCCCAATTTCCCTTCTCTCTTTCCCCATTTCTGAGGTACTTGAGAGGTACAGACTTCCCAAAATGCCTGATACCAAAGATTTCCCTCTAAAGTATAACCCCCCCTTTAAATTTTTAAATCTTACGGAATTTAGGGGTTTCCCGGATTGTTTTTTTCATCTTTCAATGTCCAATTTCATTTATCAGCAAACCTACAGTTAATTTGTAAAAGCAAATATCTTATTCCATTCATCAATGATTGGAATCCTTCCCATTGTTTCTTTTATCTCTCAGTGCTGGTTTTATCTAGCAGCAGACCCACAGCTGGTTTGTAAAGACAAATCCCACATTCCTCTCATATGCATATGCAACAGGTTAAGAGGTAAAATAGACTTGGGAATTTCCGGGGTGCCCATGTCCTTAGGGCAGTACTGAAATCAGTCATACTGGCTTTATAATTTCTACAAATTGTGGGTTTTTTCTGCAAATCAGGGTGAGCCTCTGCTTGTGAGACAACACTGGGACCTTATTGTGAAAAATGCATGTATTTTATGATTGGCTTTTCGCAAATATTAAAATGAATTTTATATGTGTTGTGTTAGAAAGTAATGCTGTATTAATTCTCTTAAGTATTGTGTTAAATATAGTTTTAGGTTATAAAAAATGTTAAAATAGAAACGATGCTATGTAGGATACTCTTTTTAAAGAAAGGACTTGAAATGAGATAGCAGCCAAAGGACATCTAAATCTTTCAGAGAAAAAGAATTTATTGATTTATTGCCTGCTTATCAGAAGAAACTTCTTCCTGCCTGGAAGGTGTTGTTAGGAATCAGAAGAAGAAGCTGACACTGACCAGGCAGAATCCTGTGTTTGAATGCAATTTATGCATCATGGATGAAGTGTATGAATATTCAACAGGCCATTGCTTTTAATGGTTAATCCTTTGTTAACAGGTGTCCTTTTTTGGGCTCAGTGCTGCCCAGAAAAAGGTACCCAGACATCCATAACTCTTTGTCTCTAGTCTCATATTGTCCTAATTCAAATGGTCCAAATTGTTATCACTCTAATTATATTACTATTTTATAACCATTTTATTACTATTAAACTTTTAAAATTTCAAAAACAAGTGATTGGTGTTTTTTACACTTATTAACACCCATCCCACTGAGAGAGGGACCCATCCCCATCTGCCTGGGACCCTGAGCTCAGCTCTCCCTGCCCTACAGCCTCTGTTATAGATACATATTATAACATTGGCTTTTCACAAATGTAAAAATGGATTTTATATCTGTGGTGTTAAAATAACTTTGCTATATAGTTTCTATTTCTGTTATCAGTTAAAGTTAGACATAGTAGTGAAATAGCTGATATAATTATGCTTGTGCTAAAATGCCTGCTTTGGTTGGGATAACATCCAGTTGAGAGGAACAGCAGATTTGTCTTCACAAACCAGCTGTGGGTCTGCTGCTAGATAAAACTAGCACTGAGAGATAAAAGAAACAATGGGAAGGATTCCACTGATTAATGGAAAAAATATTTGCCTTTACAAATAACAAAAAAATTAGGTTTGCTGATAAATGAAATTGGACATTGAAAGATGAAAGAAACAATGGGGGAAACCCCTAAATTCCGTAAGAATTTAAAATTAAAAGGGACGGTTATTCATTAGAGGGAAATCTTTGGTATCAAGTGTTTCAGGAACCCTGTGCTTCTCAAGTACCTCAGCCAATGGGGAAAGAGAGAAGGGAAATGTGGCAGGGAAATTAGGATAAAAAGGAGGCTGCATACTCCAAAATTTTGAGAGACCCCAGGGGGATGCCCCATGGCCTCTGCCTTTATTTTAATAAAGTCAAAGGACTCTTCTCTCTCCTTTCTGGACACAAATCTCTGATGTTTGTGGATTAATTTTCCTAACACAATGAACACAGGATGAGGACCTCTCTACAGATCTGCCAACTGTCAGCAACCACTGTCTGAAGGCAGTGTGGTCCGGACCCAAAACTGAAGATGATGATAAAAAAAAGACTAAAACCAAAAGCCAGGAATACTCATGCTCTAAAAAGGCAGATCTGAGGACAAGATAGGCTAAGGAGTTCTTGGAACATGTAAACTGGTTAGGGGAAATGTTTACTATGCATAAGGGTCTATGAATATACAAAGGGTTGGTGTAAGGGAAAAAGTATTTAAGGGGTATCCCCAGATGAGTGCCAAGATGCACCTGGCTGTAATTACCTTTGCTCTATGGTCCTCGTTTCCTATTGTCCTTTATTAAATTTTTTTTATTTTCACAGGAGACTGAAGGTGTTTTTCACAGCCCACACCCCCTGCCTGCTGATACATCTTGCCAGCCCAGCCTGGTGCTCCCCAAGCCCTGCTGGGGCACCGGGATCATCCAACCCACCCCTGTGGGTTTGTGCAGCAGAGCCTCTGTCAGTGGTGTAGTTGTTGCTGTTGTTTGTTTGCTTTATTATACACACCAGTAAAGAACTGTTATTCCTATTCCCCTATCTTTGCCTGAGAGCCCCTTAATTTCATGATTCTAATAGTTCAGAGGGAGGAGGTTTACATTTTCCATTCCAAGGAGGGCTCCTGCCTTACAGACACCTGTCTTTCAAACCAAGACAAGGTAAAAAATCAGCTCTTCCCAAGGGGTTTCCAGTATGGAGCTGAGACCCAATGGATGTTCCTGCCCCAGCGCTGAGTCAGGTGGCCACAGGGAACCAGGATGATGTGGAGACCACCAGCCAGGCGTCTTCCCAATTTCGATTATTGGGAATGTGGATCAGCAGGGCTTTTCCAACTTGGATTATTGGGAATGTGGGACACCAGGGCTCTCTGCAACAAGGGTTCTCTGATGGAGGGGGAAGTTGGAGCAGTGCACGAAGCTCCTCCTGCAGCTGGGGCACTTGCAGGGCTTCCCTTAGCGGTGCCTCCACTGGTGTTGATTCAAGACTGAGCTGGTCCTGAACCTCTTCCCACACTCGGGGCACTCGTAGGGCCTCTCCCTGCTGTGGATGCGCCGGTGCCTGGTGAGGTGGGAGTTGTGCTTGAAGCCCTTCCTGCAGTCGGGGCAGCGGAAGGGCCTCTCCTCTGTGTGAATCCGCTGGTGGGTGAGGAGAAGGGAGCTGCTCTGAAACGATTTCCCACACTCGGAACACTCGTAGGGCCTCTCCTCTGAGTGGATCTTCTGGTGGGAAGTCAGGTGGGAGCTCCGGAGGAAGTTCTGGCCACGCTCCCAACACTCGTAGGGCCGCTCCCTGGTGGGGATGCGATGGTGGATGGTGAGCTGGGGGCTGTCTCTGAAGCCCTTCCCACACTCAGGACACTCGAAGGGCCTCTCCCCAGTGTGGATCATCCGGTGGCGGAGCAGGCAGGACCTGCAGCTGAAGCTCTTCCCACACTCCAAGCACTTGTGGGGCTTCTCCCCACCATCGAGCTGCTCATGAACTCTGGCTGAAGCTCTGTCCATCTTCCCGGCTCAGGTTTGCTCTTTCCTCCTCAGAACACCCTGGGCTGGGTTTGCAGCCCCTCCACCTGGGGGATCTCTGGGGATTTTCCTCCCCATCAGATTCTTGTGCTGTGGAGTCACTTGAAATAGCCTCTTCTACAAGGTTCTGCTGCCGTGGGCATTTGTCCTCCCTGCTCTCCATGCTCAGCTCCTGCTCTGGGGGAGGAAGGACAACAAGAGGATGGGATTTGTCTCCATCCCAGAGGGAAGGAGATCCTCCCAATGAGTCCCCAGCAAGACGGCATTGCCACCGGGATTGTCCTGCAGCCGGGGCTGTGCAGGGCTGGGAGATGGAGCAGCACAGAGGGGGAAAAGGGCACTGACTTCCTCCTCACCTGCCTGGGGGTCCCAGGGCATCTTCCTCTTCCTCACAGCCTCCTCCTCCACCCGGCCAAGAGTTGGGAATGTGAAATCCTGCTTAGCAAGGAAAACAAGGGATGAGCATATTGGGTTTGGAGGTCCCCCTGCCCAAGCCTGTGTATGGATGCCAACATCATGTGTCCATAAAAATCCCCTCTAAAAAAGCCTCCCAGGAGTTCCTCATCTCTGGTCTCTCAGTTTTGGGGTTCTGGGGTTCCTTCCTGTCCAGGATGCTGGGTCTCCTAGAAATCCCAAAAGCTCCTCTCTATTCTGTCTCCCCTTTAGGCATGCTGGGGGTTTTGGGGGTCCCTTCTCCCCTCATTCTCTGCTCTGGGCTGCAGCAGCTCCAAGGAGTCCCCCCTGCCCCTCTCCAGGCTCTTGAGGCTCCCGCCCGCAGCGGCGCTCCCCCCTCTCTGGGCTCCCCACTTTGGGCTCCTGGGGGACACAGGGCTCTGCTGTCCCCACAAGAGGCCTTTTCTGCTCAGCTTCTTCATTCTCCAAATATCCCCCCAAAAAACCCAACGCAGGGACCCCCTGGGATACCTGAGCTGAGCTCCCCCTCCCCAGTCATGATCCCACGGGTGGTTGCTGCGAATTCAGGGTGGTGCTGAGGCACCTAAAGCTGCACTGTATCCCCCAGGAATGGCCAAGGGAACAGCAGGGCTGGGGACAAGCCACAAGGAAGGACTACTACAGCCACATTCCTGGATTCACTTCTCCACCAAGGTGTTTCCAGCCTGGAGGGGATATCCCACAGGAGAGCAGCTCCATGTCACATCCCCAACACCTGCCCTGCTCCAGGGCTGAATCCAGAGCCTGCTTCTGCCTGGCTGAGAGCACAGAGGGAGCTGCAGGACATCTCAGCTATCCCTGAATCCTTCTCTTCTCCAGGTGAGCACCCCCAGCTCTCCCAGCCTGGCTCCAGATCAGAGGGGCTCCAGCTCTTGGAGCATCTCTGGTGCCTCCTCTGGTCTGGTTCCAGCAGCTCCAGGTCCTTCCTGTGCTGGGTCCCAGGGCTGGGGCAGCTCTGCAGGTGGGGAATCACCTGAGTGGGGCAGAGGAGCAGAATCCCCCCCTCCCCTGCTGCCCACACGGGGGCTCAGTCCAGGCTCAGGGGGGCTTTCAGGCCTGGGGCTTCCTTCTGCTTTCCTCGACCTGCCTTTGTCCCTCCTCTTCCTCCCACTCCCTCCTCTTCCATCCCTCCTTCTCCTCCTCTTCCTCCTCCTCCCTCAGCTCACCTCCTTCTCCTCTTCCATCTCTTCTGGCTCTCCTCCTTCATCCCTGCCCTTCCCTCCCTCCTCCTCCTCCCCCAGCAGGAGCCACACCCTCGGTGCCCCGTTCCCGCAGCCCTCGCAGCCCACAGCAGGAGCGGGGATGGAGCCGGGACAGGTTGGGATGGGCACCCTTGGGCCTCATACTGGAGGCTCCTGGGGTTATGTTGGCATTGACAGGGAGGAACTGGGATCACACGGGGGCCCCTGGCATCGTACTGGGAGTGACTGGGATCCTCCTAGAAGTGACTGAAACCATACTAGGAGTGACTGGGATCCTGCTGGGCTAATCCTGGGAGCCGCTGGGATCACACTTTGGGCAACTGCCAGAAACTGGGATCATGCTGGAGGCAACTGGGAGTGAGTGGGACCTTGCTGAGAGGGACTGGGACTATTCTAGGGACAACTGGGATCATACTGGGATGACAGTGACAGCAGCTGGATCCATGCTGGGAGAGACTGGGATCACACTGAGGGTGACTGGAATCATCCTGGGATTCACTGGGAATCGTTGTCAGCACCTGGAATCATGCTGAAAACAACTGGGGGGAAGTGGGAGTGACTGGGTGCCTCCTGGGGAGGACTGGGAACCATGAGGATCATACTGGAGGCTCCTGGGGTCATGCTGGCATTGACAGGGAGCAACCGGGATCACACTGGGGGCCACTGGCATCATACTGGGAGTGACTGGAAGTGACTGGAGTTACACTACAAGTGACCGGGATTCTGTCTGGTCATTGTCAACTTCTTCTTCTGAATCCTAACAGTGCCTTGGAGGTGGGAAGAAGTTAGTTTCTTCTGATAAGAGGACAATGAATTCTTTTTCTCTGAACTATTTAGGTGTCCTCTGGCTGCTATCTCATTTCAAGTCCTTTCTTTAAAAAAAGAATCCTACATATCATAGTTTGTATTTTAACGATTTTTATAACCTAAAACTCTATTTAACACACTACATAAGAGAATTGATACAGCATTATTTGCTAACACAACACATATTCTTTTTAATAGTTGTGAAAAGCCAATCATAAAATACATGCATTTTTCACACAGGTGATTTGGTTTCTTGGGGCGGGGATTTATTGAAAATTTTGGGAGTATTTGGTAATTTTGGTGGGTTCCACTGGAATTTTGTGGGATTCTCTGGAGTTTTGGAGGATCTTATTGTAATTTTTAGGAGATTTTGGGAGTTTTAGTGGAATTTTGGGGGGCCTTGGGTGGTCTGAGGGGACTTTTGAGTTGTCCCCAGGTGTGGGGAAGGGCTGAGAGGCACCAAAATCTCCTTAAAACCCCTGAAAGTCCCAGTAAAATCCAGAAAATCCCAATTAAATCCCACAAAATTAGAACATCCTAGAATCTCAATAAATTCCCACAAATCTCTTGAAATCCCAACAACACCCCCATAACCCCAATTAAGCCCCACAAATTCCCCAAACATGTCCCCAAAACCACAAGAAACCCCACAAAATCCCTCCAAGATGCAAAGAAATCTTAGCAACACTCAAAAAACCCCAGAAAAACACCCAAATCCCCAAAAAACCCCAAACATTTCCTCAAAAAATCCAGGCCTCTAAAGAATCCTACTAAAGGCCTCCATAATTCCAATAAAACCACCCAAAATCTTCCAGAAGTTCAAATAAAACCCCAAAATTTAAGAGATCCCAAAAAAATCCCCATAAAATCCCATTAATCCCTCCCAAATTAAAAAAAAAAAAAAAACCAAAAAAATTTCAAAGAACCCCCAATCACACTCAGGAAAACACCCCCCAAAGTGCCAATAAAAGCCCCCAAAATCCCCCAAAATCCCCAACTGCCCCAAACCCAATCACTCTCTCCAAAACCCCAATAATTGCCCCTGAACTCCCAACAAACTCCCCCAGCCCCAAAGCCCCAAATGCCGCAGCCCTGCCCAGTTCTCCCTGGTCCCTCCCAGTCCCGCCCAGGCCCGTCCGGGGCCGCGGCCAAAACCCCCCGGAGCGAACGCGGAGGGCCCGGAGCGAGCGCGGAGCCCATCCCGGGCTCGGCCTCAGCCTCGGCCCCTCGGGGGCATTTTGGGCCACCCTGGGCAGGCTTAGAGTGGGCTCAGATCCCTGGCAGCCGTTCCCAGCCTTGCCGGGGGATTTTAGGCCCCTTTGGCTGATTTGAGGCCGAATCTGGTGGGTTGGAGGGGGGATTTTAGATCCCTTTGGATGATTTGAGGCCCATATGGGTGAATTTAATTTTGTGTGAGTGATTTTATGTCGCACTTTTTGGTGATTTGGGGCTTATTTGAGTAGGATTTTGCTCCTTTCTGTAATTTTAGGTCAAACCAAGTCATTTAGGATGATTTGAGGTCCTCTTGTGTTGGTTTCAGGCACATTTGGGTGATTTTAGGTCAATTTAGGTGATTTTTGGCAAAAACCGGATGGATTTTAGGCTCCTTTGGGAGATTTTAAGCCAAAGCAGGTACTTTCAGGGTGGATTTGAAGCCTATTTTGGAGATTTAAGGCAGATTTTAGGCCATTTTGAGGGAAGTGTAAACCAGTTTGGGCGATTTTAGGCCCCTTAGGTTGGATTTTAGACCCCTTTGGATAATTTTAATCCCATTGGGCTGATTTTAGGCCAAACTTGCTGGATTTCAGCTGCATTGTAGACGACTTCGGGTGATTTTAAACCAAACTGGGCCCTTTCAGAACTGCGCGTCCCATTGGCCCCACCCCTTTCCCCTCACGGTTCCCGCCCTTTCCTCGCCCCCTTTCCCCTCACGGTTCGGCCTTCGGGAACGGGGCAGGAGGAGGAGACAGGCTGCAATTTGCTCCCAGCAAGGTCCCAGTTGCTCCCAGTTCCTGCCACTTTTGTCCTGCATGTTCCCAGTTCTCGCAGTTACCCCAGTCACTCCCAGTATGATCTCAGTCTCTCCCAGCAGGGCCCCAGTCACTCCCACTTACCCACAGTGTGTTCCCAGTTTCCCCCAGCACATTCCCTGTCGCTCCCAATTTGGTCCCAGTCACCACCTGTATGGTCTCAGACACTCCCAGTATATCCCAGTTGCCCTGAACATTCTCGTAGTCATTGCCAGGCACTCCCCGTTACCTCAGTGTGGTTCACTTGCCCCCTGTTTTATCCCAGTTGCTCCCAGTTCCTCTGATTATGTCCCCAGTTGGCTCCCAGCATGGGCCTGGTAGCTCCCAGGAACCCCCAGTCAGGGTCCAATCACACCCACTCTGCTCCCAGTATGATTGTAGCCACTCCCAGTATGATCCCATCATTCCCAGTCTGATACCAGTGCCCCAGTGTGATCCCAGTTGCTCGCTGTAAATGCCAGCCTAATCCCAGTAGCCTCCAGTGTGATCCCAATGACTCCCTGTCTCTCCCAGTCACCCCCCCTCTGCATGCTCCCAGTCACTCCCACTTTCTTCCAGTTGCTTTCAGCACAATTCCAGTTGCTCACAGCCATTCCCAGTCAATCCCAGCATGATTCCAATCACCCTCAGTGTGATCCCAGTTTAACCCAGCATGAACCCACCTGCTCTCACTGTGATCCCAGCATGATCCCAGCATGATCCCAGTTGTCCCTAGAATAGTCCCAGTCCCTCCCAGCATGGTCGCAGTCACTCCCAGTTGTCCCCAGCATGGTCTTGGCTGTTCCCAGTGTGGTTCCAGTCCCCCCACTGTGGTTACAAACACTCCCAGTTTATCCAACTTGCCCCAGTAAGGCTGTAGTTACCTGAGAATGATCCCAGTCTTTCCCAATTACTCCCAGTTGCCTCCAGCATGATCCCAGTTTCTGTCAGTTGCCCAAAGTGTAGTCCCAGTTGCTCCCCCCCCAGTTGTGGTCTCAGTCTCCTCTGCATGGTTCCAGTTCCTTCCAGGTGATCCCAGTTGTTCCCAATTGTTCTGGTTTGACACTGGCACAATGCCAGTGCCCCCATGAAAATTCCCCCCTCCCTGGCATCTGCTGTGAGGTAGTACCCAGGAATAAGCAAAACAGGCTCCTGCTTAAGGAAAAAAAAAGGGAAAAAACTTTATTAACTAAACTACAAAAACTAAACTACAAAAGAAAAGAAAAATGAAAAAAAAACACAAGGAAAATGAAAACTACACAGAACCACTTCCCCCTCCTCCTCCTTTCCAGATCCCCAATACATTTACACTTCCCAAAATTATCCACACTCGGTCTGGCACCACCCTTTAGAAAATCAAATCTTCAGCTCATGAAGAGTAGACGGAGTCCTTCCTTGTCCCACGGACTTCTTGTCACAATCAGCAACTGCTCGGAGTCCTGCTATCTCGTGACATCTCCTCTCCATGCCAAGGTGCTCTCACCACCAGGCATGGGATGAGGCAGAGGCCTGCTTTTCGGGTGGACCTTTTTAAGGATGCCTCGTCTCGTTCCAAGCAGAGCACAGTCTCATCTCTGGGACCTTTGTCCCCCCCATTTCTTCTATACCCCCTGAGGCCGAGCGGTCTCAAAACCAAACTCTCTTGACTCCGAGCCTCCGCTTCCCCCTGCAATGCAGCCTCTGTATCACCAGGAAACAGTCCATGGAAATACAACAAAAGAGTCCAGCAAGATTGCCACTCCGTCTTCCTCCATTCCTTAAACATCTCTCTTTCCCTTTGCCAGACCCCCTTGCTGGCCTGTTTCTTCCTTCATCTTCCACTCTTACCCCTTTCCTAGGAAAGGTAATGTTCCGTGAAGTTCTCACTATCCACAAGGGTTAAAAGCTCTCACTGCTCGCCGGTCCCCCCCCCCTTCTCTTCCCAGCCGTGCTGCCTGCCGGCACATGATATCAAGTTTCAAAGTAACAGTCCAAGCAGTCCAAGCACTGGCTGCATTCTCTCCGTCTCCAAGGGGGGGGGGGGGGGGAGGGGGGATTAACAGGTCGCTCAATGCTCCCCCCACCCTTCCACCGGGTCTGGCCTACCGTAGATGGGCCACGTGGCTTTCCCCTCCCCCAGCCCAGCCAGCAACTGGGCCGGGGGAGAGAGGCCCGACTCCTTCGCGCCCGGAAATCCCAAGAGGGCTCTGAAGGACAAGAGCCCTGCTTTTAACTCCTTGGGTTTTGTAGTCTCAAGAGGCGGATCCAAATGCCCACTGGTCAAACCAGGTGCTCATCTTAAAATCCGACCACCCATTGGTAACCACAGCAAAAACAACATATCCCAGATGTCCCATTTCCGGTCAAACCACGACACCAATGTTTCCACATTTTCCTCCCAACGTGGGCCCAGTAGCTCCCAGTAACCCCCAGTCAGGATCCATTCACACCCATTGCAATCCCAGTGGCTCCAAGAATGATCCCAGTAACTCCTGCTACAATCCCAGTCACTTTCACTATGATCCCAATTGCTCCCAGTCACCCCCAGTATGACCCCAGTCACTCCCAGATCCTCCCAGTGTTATTCCAGTCATGGCCAGAGCGACTCCCTGTCACTCCCAGTGTGGGCCCAGTTGCTCCCATTCACCTCCAGTATGGTTTCAGTCATGGCCAGCACCTGTCCAGTCACTCCCAGTCTGGTTCCAGTAGGATCCCAGTCACTCTCAGGTACTCCCAGTACTCTTCCGGTCACATCAGTGCCAGTGTGATCCCAGTATGACCCCAGCATGGACACAGCTGCTCCCATTATCTCTCAGCACGGTTCCAGTTGCTCCCATTTACCCCCACTATGGTTTCAGTCTTTCCCAGTAAAACCCAGCTGCCCCAGCATGTTCCCAGTCACTCCCAGTTGGCTGGAGTGGCTTCCAGCCTGATCCCAGTTGCTCACAGCCACTCCCAGTCACCCTCAGTGCAGTCCCAGTTGCTGAAAATGTGATCCAGTATGATCCCATTCTCCCCCAGCATGGGCCCAGCTGCTTCCACTGTGATCCCAGTAGGATCCCAATTGACTCCATCATGGTTCCAGTTGCTCCCTGTTCCTCCCAGTGTGATGCCAGTAGTACCCAGTTGTCCCTCATATAGTCCCAGTCACTCCCCAGATGATCCCAGTCCCACCCAGCATGGTCTCACTCACTCCCAGTTGCCCCCAGTGCGGTCCCAGTTCTCCCCAGCATGGTCCCAGTTGTTCCCAGTGTGGTTCCAGTCATTCCAGTATGGTTCCAGACACTCCCAGTATATCCCAGTTGCCCCCAGCATGTCTGTAGTCATTTCCAGGCACTGCCAGTGGCCCCAGTAAGGTGTTAGTTCTCCCAGTATGATCCCCCAGTCATGCCCAGTATATCCCAGTTGCCTCCAGCATGCATCCAGTCCTTCCCAGTTCCTCCAGTTTGCTTGCAGCATCATCCCAGTTTCCCTCAGTTGCTCCCAGTAGCCCAAAGTGTGATCCCAGTCTTTCCCTTTCAACCCCAATAGGATCCCAGTAAGCTCCAGTTTGATCCCAGTCACATGCCAGCCCTCCCAGTGTGGTCCCAGTATAATCCCAGTTGCTTCCAATCTTTCCCAGTATGGTCCCAGCTGCCTCCAGCACGGTTCCAGTTGCTTCCTAGATCAGCCCAGTCAGTCCCAGTATGATGCCATTTGCTCCCAGTTGCTCCCAGTCATGCCCAGTATGGGGGATGATGTGCAGGGTGTGTTCCCAGTCGCTCTCAGATCCTCCTAGTATTAGTCCAGTCTCTCCCAGTATGATGCAAATATGGCCCCAGTGTTCTCCCAGTCCCTGCCAGAATAAACCAGTTTTGTTCTACATGGTTCACGTTGCTCTCCCCCTCACTTTCATTCCAGTCACTCCCAACATGTCCCAGTGTACCTCAGTTCCCTCCAGCATCTTTCCAGTTCCTTCCAGTATGATCCCATTTGCTCCCAAGCACTCCCAGTCACCCTCAGTGTAGTGGCGCTAACTGCCAGTATGATCCCAGTCACCTCCAGCATGATCCCAGTTCATCCTAGTATAAGCCCAGGAGTTTCCAATCCCCCCAGCATGCACCCAGTCACTCCCAGTTCCTCCCAGTTGCTCCTAGCGTGTTCCCAGTTGCTCACAGCTGCTCCCAGTCACCCTCAGCATAATCCCAGTCACTCCCATATTTCCCATTTGCCCATAACATGGTCTCAATTGCTCACCGCCGGCTCCTACTCACTCCCAGTATGATCCCAGCATGATCCCAGTCTCCATCAGTGTGATCACAATCTGCCCTGGTATGGCAGTATGATTCCAATACGATGTCCATACAAACCCAGTACCATCCCAGTCACTCCCAGTACGATCCCAGTATGATGTCAGTACAAAGCCAGTACAGCCCCAGTCACTCCCAGTAGGATCCCAGTGCAGCCTAGTCCCTGGCAGTGCTGCCACTGCTGGGATTCCCCAGCCCTGTGTGCGTTCCCCCCCGGCGGATGTGCCGAGAGGAGCCCCAAGGGCTGGCAGTGGCCAGGCAGGGTCCCCAGCAAGGCCCAGTTTGGATGTGCAGCCCCCAGTTTGCCCAGTTTGCCCCTCCTTTGGCCCGGGCCGGGCTCCCCCCGCCCGCAGCGGCTGGGAGCAGCCGAGAGCCCCGCGCTGCCCATCCCGACCTTTCCCGGCTCCATCCCCGCTCCTGCCACGGGCTGCGAGGGCTGCGGGAACGGGGCAGCGAGGGTGTGGCTGCTGCTGGGGGAGAAGGAGGAGGGAGGGAAGGGCAGGGATGGAGGGGGAGGAGGAGGCGGGGTAAGGGAGGAGGACGGGGAAAGGGGTTGGAAGGGGCAGGACGGAAGAGGAGAAGGAGGTGGAGATAACACAGAGGAGCGGGAGGGGGGATGGAAGAGGAGGAGCAAAGGCGGATCAAGGCTGAGCTGAGGGAAGCGCGCGGTCACTCCGAGCCGGGCCTGAAGTCGCAGCCCCCACCTGTGGGATCATCGCCCCCCCCCCATCGCGCACGCAGGTGAGCGGGGGCAGGGGGAGTTCGGCCCAGATATCCCGGGGGGTCCCTGGGTTGGGTTTTTGGGGGGATGTTTGGAGAATGAAGCAGTCCAAGGCTGAGCGGAAAAGGCCCCTTGGGGGGACATCGGGAGGTGCCGGTGGCGGCTGCCGGCAGAGGCAGCCTGGAGGAGCAGAGCCTTGTGTCCCCCAGGAGCCCAAAGTGGGGAGCCCAGAGAGGGGGCAGCGCCACCATGGGCGGGAGCCTCAAGAGCCTGGAGAGGGGCAGGGGGGACTCCTTGGAGCCGCTGCAGCCCAGAGCAGAGAATGAGGGGAGAAGGGAACCCGGGAGCCCAAACAGCCGCGACATCCCAGAATGGGGGGAGCGAAGAGGGGGGAGCTTTTGGCATTGCTGGGAGTGCCAGCAGCCTGGGCAGGGCGGGCACCAAGGAGAAGGGGGACCCCCAATGCAAGCGTGACCCCAGCAGCTGGGACAGGGGGTAACCCCCGAACACCCGAGGGGAGGGAGCAGGGACGGGGAACTCCTGAGAGGCTTTTTCAGGGCTTAATCTTGGTGTTTGAGAGTTTTTTCTGGAGCTCACGTGTCCTGTGATGTAGTGATGGACACAGGCAGAGGGACCTTCAAACTCAACGTGTGTTGGGGAAGATGAAACAAGGAAGCCTTATAAATATGATTGTCTGGCAAATGATTGTGAGAATATAGAAAGGAGAAGCAAGACTGGAATGGAAGCAAGCTTTTAGATACCTTAGTGAACAGTTGGAAAGCAATGGTGTGGCCTGACTGAAGGTAATCCCCTTTTGATGAAACAATTCCCTCTGCTTGCAGACAGGTCCCAGGGTCAGAGCAGACCCTACTATCTCAGCAGAAGGGGTCCAAAGAGTAGTATTCAGGGTTTAAAATGTAACACAGTATGGTCATGTAATGATTTTTATAGGCTGTATGTAAATGCTATAGGATTTGTATCTTGTACTAGATTGGTTAGTGAGAAAAAGAATTTTCAACTCAGAAGAAGATTTATTGTATTGTAAGGGGAAACTTACTCTCTTACGCTCTTACCCTCTTACTCTCTCACCCTCTCATCCTCTCTGCCCCTCTCTTCTCTCTGGCCTCCTCTGAGCTGTGGCTGGCAGCTCCAAGCAGGGCCCTGCACCCAGGCCCTTTCAAATAAACTGCAAGTTCCACGACCTGGCTTCAGAGATCTCTTGTCTCCGTCCATCCCCACCGTCCTACCCCCGACGCTCCTACAAACGTGGTCATCCCTTATTTTCCCCAAACCAGGATTTCCCATTGTGAGGAAGGCTGCGAGGAAGAGGAAGATGCTCCAGGACACTGATGCAGGTGAGGAGGAAGTCAGTGCCTCTTTCCCCTCTGTGCTGCTCCCTCTCCCTGCCCAGCACAGCCCCAGCTCCGGCACAGTCCTGGGGGGATCTCCTTGCCCTTGCCTGTGGCACAGAGGCAAATCCCATCCTGTCCTTGTCCTTCCTCCCCCAGAGCAGGAGCTGAGCATGGAGAGCAGGGAGGACAAATGCCTGCGCCAGAACCTGGTGGAAGAGGCCGTTTTGAGCGGCTCCACAGTGCAGGAAGCCAACGGGGAGAAAAGCCCTGGAGATGCTGCACGAGGAGGGGCTGCAAATGCAGCTGGTGGGGATCTGAGGGGGAAAGAGCCAGCCTGGGCTGGGAAGGCGGCCGGAGATCGGGCCAGAGCTCGGAGCTGGTGCTGCATGAGCAGCTCCATGATAGGGTGAAGCTGCACACGTGCGTGGAGTGTGGGAAGAGCTTCAGGAGGAACTGCAACCTGATCAGGCACCAGAGGACCCACACTGGGGAATGGCCCTATGAGTGTGGGGAGTGTGGGAAGAGCTTCAGGCAGAGCTGCCACCTAATCCAGCATCAGGTGATCCACACTGGGGAATGGCCCTACGAGTGTGGGGAGTGTGGGAAGAGCTTCAGCTGGAGCTCCAGCCTGATCAGTAACCAGAGGACCCACACTGCGGAGAGGCCCTATGAGTGTTCCAAGTGTGGGAAGGGGTTTCCAACCAGCTCCCATCTCCTCCAGCACTATCAGAGTCACAGAGAGGAGAGGCCCTTCCAATGCCCTGACTGTGGGAAGGGATTCAAGGACAACTCCACCCTCTTCACCCACCGGCGCATCCACTCAGGGGAGAGGCCCTACGAGTGTCCCCAGTGTGGGAAGAGCTTCTCCAGCAGCTCTACCTTGGCCAAACACCAACGGAGGCACCGGTAAGGGAAGCCCTGCGAGTGCCCCGAGTGCGGGAAGAGCTTCGTGCGCTGCTCCAGCTCCATCCCCCACTAGAGGAGGCACTTTGGGCACAGCCCTGGTCACTCACATTCCCTGTGATCCATGTTGGGGACACACCTGGCTGCTTCTCCTTTTGGTTTGGCCCCAATTTGGAGCAGTGGGATGGGGATTGTGTGGGGCTGGGTGTGTGGGATGTATTTGACTGCAAATAAAACTTTCAGAGTTACTGATTCTGTCCTATTTTCTGTAAGTTCTGTTTGCAGAGTGCCGCCTTCTCAGCTGATTTAATTACTATTAAAATCCTTTTTTAAAATCTAACCCAAAGAATCCAAAAACCAATATCCAAACAAAGCCACTCACCCATAATTAAATTTTTTAAAAGTAATTTTATTTGTTTTAGAGTACTTAAGGGAATTATTAAAGTTTAATTGTTGGTTAAAATTTCTGAGAAATTACAGTGGTGTTTGGTTTTGTGTTTAGTATATTTGTAATAGGAATTTTTTTTACTAAGGTGTGTTAGATTCTATGTTAGTTGTTTAGATATTTTTTATCTAAAGTATATTGGTTACTGAGTTAAAACTTACAAAAGGTATTTCTTTGTATGTAATTTATTTTTTTTCTTTGGTAATGTTATATTAATAGTTTACTGTTGTTTTGGCTTGAGTCATTATTGGAGTATTGTAAGGAAGAGTTGAAATTAGATTTCATTTTTACATTTCATTTTTATTGTAGTGTATTTCATTTTAATTTTAATTTATTGATTTTTAATTTATTATAATTTGTTGAAAGGATAGGAAGTAAGTTCAAGGGCAGGAACATTTTTTCCTGGCTTGGAACTGGAATTCCAGACCCTGGGAGTATGTGCAGGACCACAGACTGGGATCAAGTATGGGCTGGGATCAAATATGGACTGGGATCCTATGGGTTTGGACTGCACAGAGTGGGACCATATGGATCAGGACCACACAGACTGGGATCAAATGGACTGGGATCACATGGCCAAGGATCACGTGCACTGGGATCCTGTGGATCAGAAACCTCCAGACTGGGATAGGCTGGAGTGGGATCAAGTATGGACTGGGACCTTATGGACTGAGATCCAGTGGACTGGGACCACACAAACTGATCAAGTGGTCTGGGATCAAATATGGGCTGAGACCATATGGAATGGGACCATGCAGATCAGGACTGGGATAAACTGGGTTGAGATTTTATGGACTGGGATTGCGCAGACTGGGGTCACACGCACTGGGAAAAAGCTTTGGCTACCTTTGGCTGCCATGCACGTCTGAAGGCAGCCACATCAAGTTGGCTTGATCCTGTTTGGGGGTCCCATCCCCCTCTTCCCTCTGCTCTCCCGCCCCTTCCCCATCGTTCCCCCAGCCCCCTATCCCCTCCCCCGTGCTTGGTTTTGGGGGTTCCAGGCCTCTCCTGCTCCCTCTGGGGGTCCCAACACCCTTGGGTTTAATTTGGGGCCCCCACGCTCTGATTGGCCAGGATCTGTTTTGGGGTGGGGACGGGACGAACTGGGCACCCCCAGGAGCCCCTCAGGTTTGGGGCTTTCAATCCCCCCTCGGCCCTCGGGGCGGCCCTGGGGCCACCCCAACACCCCCAAAATGGGGAGGGTCTGCGGGGCACCTTGGAACCCCCAGAAATGGGCGGGGAGCAGTAGGAGCGGCCCCAAAAAGGGATTGAAGGGTCTGGGCTGGGAATGGGGGAGGCTCTGGGGATGGCTCTGGTCCGGATCGGGGTGGGCTGGGATTGAGGGAGGGTCCGTTCAGCGAGTGGGGAGGGGCTGGCACTGGAGAGGGGTCCGGGATTGTGGGGATCGGTCCATTCCGGGACTGGGACGGGGCCTCTACCTGGGATTGGGGTCCGGGATTGGGTCAGGGTCTCCCCCCGATCCTGTTCCCAATCCCAATCCCAATGCTGATCCCAATCCTAATCCCAATCTTATTCCCGATCCCGTTACCGATCCCGATGCTGATCCCAATCTCCTTCCCGATCCCGTTACCAATCCCGATCCCGCCGCTGTTTCCAGGGAATGGCTCTGATCTCAACCCTGACGCCAAGCCCAGGGAATCAAACATTGGGATCAAGCACCCCAAATCCTGGGGTCAACTCCCTGCGACCCCAAATCCTGGAGGTTGAAACACTGGGGGAATCAAACACCTCCAAACCCAGACTCTGGGATCTCAACACACGCCTCCCAGCCCGAACCTCAAATTTTAGGATCAAATCCCCCAAATCTCAGATCCTGGGGTGTCAAACACTCCCGAATTCCCAAACGTTGGGGTTAAATCCCCCCAAAGCCAGCTCCTGGGGTTTGAAACATTTGGGCTGTCCAACACCCCCCCATTCCCAAAGTCTGGGGTCAAACATCCCCTAAATCCCAAATCCTGAAGTGTCAAACGCCCCCAACCCCCAAAGTTTAGGGTTAAAACCCCCAATCCCCAATTCCTAGGGTTTCAAATATCGAGCGTGTCCAACCATCCTCACTCCCAAAGTCTGGAGTGAAACCCCCCAATCCCCAAACTTTGGGGTCAAAGGCCCTTGATCCCAAACTCTGGGGTGTCAAATCCCCCTGATCCCCCAACTTTGGGGTTAAATCCCCCCAAATCCTGGGGTGAATCCCCCCAATTACCAAACTTTGGCATGAAAACCCCCTGACCCCATATCCTGGGGTTTGAAACATCTGGGGTGTCCAACTGCCCTTATCCCAAAATTTGGAGGTCAAACCCCCTGACTGACAAATCCTAGGGTCAAAAACTCCCACATCCCAAATTCTGGGGCCAAACATCCCCAAACCCCAAGTCTGGGGTCAAAAACCTCCAAATCCTAAACCCCAAGGTGTCAAACCCCCTTTAACTCCCAAATTTTAGAATCAAACCCCCTAACCCCCAAAATTTGGGGTCATGACCCCCCCAGTCTCCATATCCCCCCAAACCCATTGCAACCCTGGGGGGCACAGTGGGGTTTGTTTGGAGCAGCTCCAGGTGCAATATCTGCAGAGAGACCCTGGGTAAAATGTTGGGGAAAACCCCAAAAACCCCTCAGGAACCCCAAAATCCCTGGGGGCTGGGAAAGGGGATTTGCAGTGGGGATCTGGGGTGGCAGAAGGGGATTTGGGGTGAAAGAAGGATTTGGAGTGAGGAAATTTGGGGTGGAAAAAGAAGAATCTAGGATGGAAAAAGGAGATTTTTGGTGTGAAAGAAGGAGGATTTGGGGTGGGAAAAGGGATCTGGAGTGGGAAAAGAGGGTTTGGGGTGAAAGAAGAAGGATTTGGGATGTACAAAGAAGGATTTGGGGTGGAAAAAGGAGATTTCAGTGGGAAAAGGGGATTTGGATGGGAAAATGGGTTGAGGGTGGGGATTGCGGGACCAGAGGAGACCTTCAGATGGGTCCGTTTGGTGCTGCCTCCCTGGCTGCTCCCAGCATCTCCAGAAGCAGCACCTGGCTGGCTCTTGGCCCTGCCCATGCCCATTCCAGCAGGGCTGGCCAGAGGGGAGCAGCCCCAGGCTGTGCCTGTGCCCCCAGCCCCTGTGGGCAGTGTGTGGCTGCTGGGCTGGGCTCCAGAGGGGAATGGCCTTGCAGCACAAAGTGCCCAGAGAGCCCAGAGCCAAAGAGCCTCTCCCCTGCAGGCACTGCTGCTCCGGTGCATTGAAACATTTCCAGTGCTGGAGTGGGCTGACGGCTGTTCCTCATCCCACCCAAAAGAAGCTGATGGTTGGATATTATTGGAGAATTTCTCTCAAGTTGAGCCCGGCAGGGGGGTCTTGACATGGAGAAGCTGCTACAAGAAATACCCTGATGCCTCCCCCAGGCTCTGTGTGTTTCAACGCTCTTGGCCTTTCTTGATGCTTCTCAAATGAAAAGAAATTCCTGAGGCAGCAGCAGCAGCAGCAGAATTTGCCTCTCACCATAAAATACTGTTACATCAGCTGGTTTTCCAGTCCATCCAGCTCTTATAGTGGCTATCCTGGCATGTGTCCAAACCCTAAAGATGTTCATATCCCCAAAGGGTGACACAGGGTTTTTCCTGTTGTTCAGACCTGGAAGACTTTGAGGCTTACAAATAGAAGGGGGAGTAATTGCAAGGTGCTGTACTGTATTTATAGTGGTCTTTTAATAAGCAATAAAATTACAGATGGACCATGATAGGAAAATAACTTGCTGCAGGAAAAATTCCTCAGGATACCTGGTTATTCTCAAGCTCTACTGCTGCCATTGAGTAGGGAAAGACGAACAACAAGCCATGTCTGAATAACAACAGATTAATGTTGTGCTCTCTTCCTGAGTCTGCTCCCAAAAGATCGGGGATTGACAAAGATAAAGGAATTTTAAGAGCTGGTTTTGGTTATTTCAGAGAAAGTTTAAAAGGGAGAGGGGATTGGGGTGATGAAGAGGCTGTCATTACCTATCCTTTTCAGTGCTGTCTATTGTTGCAAAAATGAGCAATGTGCCCTGCTGGTGTTTAGATGTTCTGAGTCCCTCAGCTGTGAGTTGGTTGCTGTGCTGTCCTGCCTGGTGCTTGCTAGATGTGCTGGCACAAAGAGCTTGGGCCCTTGATGAAAACGACCACAAATGAGTTCATTGGGATTTACTGGGCTCAGAGTAAAAGGGATCAAATTCAGGTTTGATCTAGAAAATGCTTCTTCCCTGTCAGGATGGTGAAGTCCTGGCTTCACAGATTGCTCAGAGAAGCCGAGTAAATAAAGTTTCAGAATTCTTCCTTTCTGTCCCATTCCTGTTCCATAAGTTCAGGTTTGCTTTTCAGAGTGCCACCTTCTCAGCTGGTTGCCGTTTGTGTCCTGCTTTCTCTCCTGCCTTCCTTTGTCTGCTCCTTTTCCCTTCCACAGGGTCTGTCTTTACCTGTGGCAGCTTCCAGCCAAAGACCCTCCCCTGATTGTATTTTTTTTTTCCTTCCCCATCCAGGTGCTCAAACAGCCCTGGATGAAGTTTTGGAGGCTGGCAGTGAAATGTCTGTGGAAGATCTTGCTGCACTTGTGTCTTGGCCCCTTCAGAATTTGGCCTTGAAGGGCAGGAGCATCTTTTCCTAGCTGGAATTGCAGCCCATGGCAGTGTGTGCCAGAGATGTCAGAGGGCAATTGCTGAGGCTGCCAGGGCGCTGCTCCTGCCGTGCCTGCCAGGGGAGCTGTGCAGGGCAGGGTCAGGCTGCAGCAGCTGACTGGGCTCCCCAAGCAGACAGCAAAGGCGGCTTTGCTGCACATTCTGCAGCTGGGGGCAGAGGGAAGAAGGGCAGGGAGTCCCTGACAGAATGCTGGAATGCTTGTGGCTGGAAGGAACCTGCCCCCCGACCCCAATCGGGCCCAGCCCTGGATGTCCCCTGAGACCCTCCCCAGACCCTCTCCCCAAACCCTTCCAGAGCCCCTGCCCAAAACCTCCAAAACCCTCCCAGGACACCCTCAGCACCGCCCAGAGCTCTCCCCAAACTCCGCCCAGGACCATCCCAACACCCTCAGACCCTCCCAAGACCTTTCCACGACCCCTCCCCAAAACCCCCCCAGACCCTCCCACGACCCCTCCGCCCCCCCGCGAGACCCCTCTTAGGAGCCATCTGCACCCCCCAGGTCCCCCCACAATGCCCCAGGACCCCTCCCCAGACCCCCCCAAACCCCCGGACCCCTCCCCAGACCCCCCCCAGACCCTCCCCCGGCCCCCCCCCCAGACCCTCCCCCGCCCCGATCCCCTCGCAGGCCCCTCCCATTCCTGTCCCGAGCCCGGCGGGTCCCGGCGGCGGCGGGGAAGGGGGCGCCGCTTCCGGCTCTCCTCTGATTGGCTAGGGCGACACGGGGGAGGCGGGCATTGCTGAGGGGAGCCGTGCTGTGATTGGTTGTTTTAGGGACGTGCAGCACGGTGATTGGTTGGTTCGGGGCGGGGCGCGCCGCCATTCTTGAGAGTCCGCGTGCACGGCAGAGGCGGGAGATTGTGAGGGGAGAGTGGAGCTGAGGTGGGGACGGGGGGAAACTGGGGTGGTTTGGGGCGGGTCTGAGGGGAAATTGGGAATTTTTGGGGGCATCGACGGGAAACACAGGGGTGGGCGATGGGTTTGGAGTAAATGAGGGAGTCTGAAGGGGCTTTGGTTGGTCAGAGGGAGCTTTAGGGAGCTTGGGGGGGAGCTTGAGAGGGTTTGAAGCATTCTCAGGTGGGTTTAGGGGGATCTCAGGACAATTGGGCGGGTTTGAGGGGATTTGGGGGGATTGTGAAAGGAACTGGGGTGTTGTGAGGGCATCTGGGGGGGGTCTGAGGTGGCTCTAGGGGTAATTTTGGGGAGTCTGCAGGGGATTTCATAGGGTTTGGGGGGGATTGAGTGGTCTGAGGGGGATGTGGGGCATCCTGATGGATTTGGGGGGGGGTCTCAGGTGGGTCTGGGGTGAATTTTGGGGGGAAATGGGGGGGTCTGAGAGTCCTGGGGAGGTTTTTGGGGTCCAGGGTGGTTCTGGGCCAACACTGAGGGAGCTCTGGGGGGTTTGGGGGTCCTGGAGGGGTCCCGGGGGAAGATTTGGGGGTCCCGGGGGGTCCCAGGCCCACCCTGAACTGGGGTCTGGGGGTTTCGAGGGGAGGGGGCACAGCAGGGGTTCCCCCCCTCCCCAATTTTTGGGGGGTCTCCCATGGTGCCCCCTCCCCAAAAAGCTCCGAGGGCCCCCTGAAGTGGCTCCTGTTCCACCGGCCGGTGCCCCCTGATCCAGGACGGCCCCACTGAGTCTGGGGGGCTTCTGGGGGATTTTTGGGTTTTGAGTGGGTTTTTGGGGATTTCAGAGTTGCTTTTTTGGGCTTTGTGGGATTTTTTGGGGAGTTTGGGGGAAATTATTGGGTTTTTGAGGAGAATTATTGGGTTTTGGGATGACTAGAGGATTTTGGGGGATTTTGGGTGTTTTGTTGGGGTTGTGGGGTTTTTTGGATGGGGAGGGGATTTATTGAAATTTTTGGGAGTTTTTTATAATTTTGGTGAGTTCCATTGGGATTTTCGGAGATTCTCTGGGGGTTTTGAGGGTTTTCTTGTAACTTTTGGGGAATTTGTGAGGGGGGCTTTGTGGCATTCCCTAGGTGTGGGGAAGGGCTGAGAGGCACCAAAATCTCCTTGAAACCCCTGAAAGTCCCAATAAAACCCATTAAATCCCAATTAAATCTCTCAAAATCTCATTAAAACACCCTAGAATCCCAATAACAGCCCACAAAATCCTTTGAAATCCCAATAACCCAAAAAATCCTAATTAAACTCCACAAATCCCCCAAAAATCTCAAAATCATAAAAAGTCCCACAAAATCTGCCCCAAATCCAAAGAAATCCTGGCAACACCCAAAACATCCCACAAAACCCACCAAAAATCTAAAAACTCTCAAATCCCCAAGGAATCCCGCTAAATGCCACCACAATTCCAATAAAATCCCCACAAAATCTCCTAAAAATCCCTATAAAACCCCCAGAATTTCTGAGAATGCCAAAAATCCCAACAAAATCTCAGTAAAACCCCCAAAATTCAAAAAAAGCCACAAAAAATTCAATAAACCCCCAAACACCCCCAGAAAAACTCCCCCTCAAACTGCCAATAGAATCCCCCAAAATCTAAACCCCCCAAAATCCACAAAACCAGCCACTCCCAGTCAATCCCAGTATGATTCCAGTTGCTCTCAATGTGATCTCAGTGTAACCCAGTATGGACTCAGCTGCTCTCACTGTGATCCCAGTGTGATCCCAGTTGCTCCCAGAATAATTCCAGTTGTTCCCAGTTCCTCCCATTATGATCCCAGTTTCCCAAAGAATACTCCCAGTCCCTCCCAGCAGGGTCCCAGGTGTGCCCAGTTGTCTCCAGGGTAGATTCAGTTTCCCCCAGCATCGTCCCAGTTGCTCCCAGCATGATCCCAGCTGTTCCCAGTGTGGTTCCAGTGCCCCCAGTATGGTTAGAGACACTCCCAGTTTGTTTTAGTTACCTCAGAATGATCCCAGTCTTGCCCAGTTACTCCCAGTTTCCTCTAGCATAATCCCAGTTTCCATCTGTTGCTCAAAGGGTGGCCCCAGTTGCTCCCAGTATGATCCCAGTTGCCCCAGTTATAGTCTCAGTGCTCTCAGCACGGTTCCAGTTCCTTCCAGCTGTTCCCAGTTGCTCCCAGTGTGTCACATTTTCCTCCCAACATGGCCCAGTAGCTCCCAGCAAGCCCCAGTCAGGTTCCATTCACACCCAGTATAGTCCCAGTATGAGTGTAGCCACTCCAGTATGATCCCAGTCACCTGCAGTCTAATCCCAGTGTCTCCCAGTCACTCCCAGTCTGATGCCAGTGCCCCCAGTGTGATCCCAGTTGCTCCCAGCATGGGCCCAGCTGTTCCCAGTGTGGTGCCATCACTCCCCTATGGTTACAGACACTCCCAGTATGGTTCCAGTTGGACCCAGTTGCCCCTGCTCTAGTCCCAGTCACTCCCCAGATGATCCCAGTCCCCCCAGTATGGTCCCACTCACTCCCAGTTACTCCCAGTGTGGTCCCAGTTCTCCCCAGCATGGTCCCAGTTGTTCCCAGTGTGGTTCCAGTCATTCCAGTATGGTTCTAGACACTCCCAGTATATCCCAGTTGCCCCCAGCATGTCTATAGTCATTTCCAGGCACTGCCAGTGGCCCCAGTAAGGTGTTAGTTCTCCCAGTATGATCCCCCAGTCATGCCCAGTATATCCCAGTTGCTTCCAGCATGCATCCAGTCCTTCCCAGTTCCTCCAGTTTGCTTGCAGCATCATCCTAGTTTCTCTCAGCTGCTCCCAGTAGCCCAAAGTGTGATCCCAGTCTTTCCCTTTCAGCCCCAGTATGATCCCAGTATGCTCCAGTTTGATCCCAGTCACATGCCAGCCCTCCCAGTGTGGTTCCAGTATAATCCCAGTTGCTTCCAATCTTTCCCAGTATGGTCCCAGCTGCCTCCAGCACGGTTCCAGTTGCTTCCTAGATCAGCCCAGTCAGTCCCAGTATGATGCCATTTGCTCCCAGTTGCTCCCAGTCATGCCCAGTATGGGGGATGATGTGCAGGGTGTGTTCCCAGTCGCTCTCAGATCCTCCCAGTATTAGTCCAGTCTCTCCCAGTATGATCCAAAGGTGAGTCCAGTGTGCTCCCAGTCCCTGCCACTATGAACCAGTTGTGCTCCACATGGTTCCAGTTGCTCTCTTTCACCTTCACTTTTGTTCCTGTCCCTCCCAGTATCTCCCAGTGTATGCCAGTTCCCTCCAGCATGTTCCCAGTCACTCCCAGTATCTCCCAGTTGGCTTTCTGGGGGCATGTTAGGAGAATGAAGCAGTCCAAGGCTGAGCGGAAAAGGCCCCTTGGGGGGACATCGGGGGGTGCCGGTTGCAGCTGCCAGCTCCATGGTGCAGGAAGCCAACGGGGAGGAAAAGGCCCAGAGATGCCGCACGAGGAGGGGCTGCAAACGCAGCTGGCGGGGATCTGACGGGGAAAGAGCCAGCCTGGGCCGGGAAGGCGGCCGGAGATGGTGCCAGAGCTCGGAGCTGGTGCTCCACGAGCAGCTCCATGATGGGGAGAAGCCCCACACCTGCTTGGAGTGTGGGAAGAGCTTCAGGAGGAACTGCAACCTGATCAGGCACCAGAGCACCCACACTGGGGAATGGCCCTATGAGTGTGATCAATGTAGGAAGAGGTTTAAGACCAGCTCCAATCTCCTCGATCACCAGCACACGCACACAAAGGAGAGGCCCTTCCGCTGCCCCGACTGCGGGCAGGGCTTCAGGTACAGCTCCTGTCTTGTTGTGCACCGACAAACCCACACTGGGGAGAGGCCCCAGGAGTGTGAGGAATGTGGGAAGAGCTTCAGCCAGAGCTCCCAGCTGATCCGCCACCAAAAGATCCACACGGGGGAGAGGCCCTACGAGTGTGGGGAGTGTGGGAAGGGGTTTCGGATCAAGTCAGATCTCCTCCGGCACAATTGGATCCACACAGAGGAGAGGCCTTTCCAATGCCCCGATTGTGGGAAGGGATTCCAGCACAACTACACCCTCGTCACCCACCAGCGCATCCACTCAGGGGAGAGGCCCTACGAGTGTCCCCAGTGTGGGAAGAGCTTCTCCAGCAGCTCTAACTTGACCCAACACAAACGGAGGCACCGGTAAGGGAAGCCCTGCGAGTGCCCCGAGTGCGGGAAGAGCTTCGTGCGCTGCTCCAGCTCCATCCCCCACTGGAGGAGGCACTTTGGGCACAGCCCTGGTCACTCACATTCCCTGTGATCCATGTTGGGAACACACCTGGCTGCTTCTCCTTTTGGTTTGGCTTAAATTTTTTTCTCTTCTCCATGTCTTTGCACTCCAAAAGCCAAGAGGGATCAATCTGTCACCTCAAAACCACTCAAATCCCAATGAAAACAACTGCATTTTACCCCATCAGGGCTCAATCTCACCTCAAATTGCTTGTTCCCGCCTCACAAAAACTCAGTCCTGTGCCAGACTTGCTCCATTCCACAGCCACCAGTGTGAGTTGGGGTTGGGAGGTGATTGGTAGAAGTGGGATCCCAATTTGGAGCAGTGGGATGGGGATTGTGTGGGGTGGCTGGGTGGGATGTATTTGACTGCAAATAAAATTTTCAGAGTTACTGATTTCTGTCCCATTCATTTTCAGTCAGTTCTGTGTGCAGAGTACTGCCTTCTCAGCTGTTTCAATTCCTATAAAAATCTCATTTTTTAAATCATCTAACCCAAACAATTCAAAAACCAATATCCAAACAAAACCACGCACCTGAAATTAGAATTTTGAAAAAAAAAATTTTTTTTAGAGTACTTAAGGATGTTAATAAAGTTTAATTGTTTGGTTCAAATGTGTGAGAAATTACAGTGGTGTTTGGTTTTGTGTTTAGTATATTTATAACAGGAATTTTTTACTAAGGTGTGTTAGATTCTATGTTAGTTTTTGAGATATTTTTTATCTAAAGTGTATTGGTTACTGAGTTAAAACTTACAAAAGGTATTTCTTTGTATGTAATTTTTTTTTCTTTGGTAATGTTATATTAATAGTTTACTGTTGTTTTGGCTTGAGTCATTATTGGAGTATTGTAAGGAAGAGTTGAAATTATATTTCATTTTTATATTTCATTTTTATTCTAATGTGTTTCATTTTAATTATAATTTCTTGATGTTTAATTTATTATAATTTGCTGAGAGAATAGGAAGGAAGTTCAAGGGCAGGAACATTTTTTCCTGGCTGGGAACTGGAATTCCAGACCCTGGGAGTGTGTGCCGGACCACATACACTGCAATCAAATATGGACTGCAATCAAATATGGACTGGGATCCTATGGGTCAGGACGGCACAGAATGGGACCATAGGGATCAGGACCACACAGCTTGGGATAAACTGGACTGGGATCAAATATGGGCTGGGACCATATGGAATGGGACCATAGAGATCAGGATGAGACAGACTGGGATAAACTGGGTTGAGATTATACGGACTGGGCCATATGGACTGGGATTGCACAGACTGGGATTGCACAGACTGGAATCACACGGACTGGGAAAAAGCTTTGGCTACCATAGGCTACCTTTGGCTGCCATGCACGTCTGAAGGCAGCCACATCAAGTTGGCCATATCCTGTTTGGGGGTCCCATCCCCCTCTTCCCTCCGCTCTCCCGCCCCTTCCCCATCGTTCCCCCAGTCCCCAATCCCCTCCCCCGTGCTTGGTTTTGCGGGTTCCAGGCGCCTCCTGCTCCCTTTGGGGGTCCCGACCCCACTTTGGGTTAATTTGGGGCCCTGCCCCCTTCCCACCGCGCCCTCCCCTCCCTCCGCAGCCGGGGGGGCTCCGAGCACCCCCAGTGCCACCAGTGCGGCCCCGGCTGCCCCCGCACGCCCCATCCCCATCCCCGGGGTCACCTCCCCCCGCCCCGAATTCCGCTCCTGGCAACTGATGAGTCATCAGCGACAAACACTGATTGGCTGGAAATGGCCCGTGGAGCAGCGGGACAGGCACCTTTGCAGGCTGAGCTGCCCTTGTTCCTCTCTGTCCTTGCCCGGAACACAGCGCGGAGGAGAAGGGCAGCAGGGCCCTGCGTGTCCCCGGGCTCAGGTTTTGCACCGCTTCAGCTCCACGGAGACGCGGGTCAAGTGCAAAACACAAACAGTTTATTAAGGGAAAGCGAAGGTAAGGGGTGAGCTGGGAGGCAGAAAAGGGGATGGGCAGGGCCTGAGGGCTGCAGGGAGGGAGGTGCCAACAGGGAGAGAGATGGCAGGAGCTGCTGGAACTTCGCACAGGCTCAGCTGTGAGCAGCCAGAGCCGTGCGTGGAGCTCCAGCTGGTCACTTCTGCTCTGCAGGTGCTCCCATCTTCAATGGGCACTGGAAATCGCCGATGGACGCTGGTACATCTCATCCAGCAGATGAACAAAGTCGTGCACATCTTCTTTCAAAGGTCATCTAAAGCAGTTTGCTCATGCATGATGGATTCTCATCTTCCTTCAGCGCTTGAAGAGCTGGAAGAGTGGAACAGAGCCAAGGTCAGAGGCCAGATTGAGGGAATCCAAGGAAAGCCTCCTGCCAGGGCCATCCCAGCCAGCTCTTGCCATGGCCAGGAGGGAGCGGGAGACAAGGGCTTCGGCCGGAAGGTGCTGGCCACCGATCCCCCATGTGTCCCTGAAAGCTCTCCGGGCTGTGCCCCCACCACCCCTGGTCCGCACAGGCAGCAGAGCCCTCCGCAGCCCGGGCACGGATTGTAGCTGCGGAGCTGGGATTTGCAGCTGCCCCCACACCCCCGGCAGTGCTCGCTGCCACGCGGCTGCCCTGACTCACCCTCAGTGAGGACCTGGAGCTCCTCCTGCTGCCCCATCACGAGCACTCCGGCCACCCCTGGCAAGACAGAGCATGTGGCGGCGCCAGGCGGCACAGCTGCCCGACACGGGCTCTGCCAGCCCTGCGGCCGCACGCCCTCCTGGCGGGCAGGGCTGCTGCCGGGCGCTGCCGCACGCTGCCGCCCCAGGGCACGGCTGCGGGAGGGCGGCGGCGGCAATGCCCAGGGCGGGCGGGGCTGCAGCGGCCCGGGCGCGGCTCCCGCTGTAGCCGGGGCAGCAGCCGGGCAGGGGGCAGGGAGGGGCGCGGGGCTGCCGGCTCACCCATGAGCCTGACGGCCGCCTGTCGTAGGGGCCTCTGTGGGCTCTGCAGGTGCGGCAGGGCCCAGCGCAGATGCTCGGCCGCTCGGCTCTCGTCCTGCAGCAGCTGCGGGGAGCGCCGGCAGGGAAGGCTCGGCCCGGGCTCTGCCCCTGGGCAGAGTACTATACAGTAAACAGTACTATAATGTTAGAAATGAGAAGCTTGACTAGGTCATTATTCAAGCAGCAATCAATTTATTAATTATTTTGGTAAAGTATGAGCAATACAGTGCTGAGTACAGTGGGGGAAATTTTCCCTCCAACTGCACACAGATAGTTGAGACTTACCAGTATTTATAGGGGCACTCCTAAGCTTTCTCAGCAGTTTCTAGTCCAAATTTTTACTCATCAGTAGTTTCTTTTCCCATTTTTTACATCACAATTCTATACAGTATTGTGATTATTTTTTCTCAGGATGTATCCCAGAAAAGGAATATCCCAGGTGGTGGGGGGTCCAACTTCTGAACGAAGAAAGAAGTCTCCCAGCTGGTGGGGTCCAGATTCCAGACATGGCTTTACCTTTTGATTGCAAGGACTATAAATCTCACAACAGTGATGTCCAGCTTCCCTTGGTCAAAATTGTTAGTCCTTGCGTTGATATTCATATTCATTCCTCAAGCTGCTTTTCACTGTTTTGTCAAGGTGTGAGATAGGCATATTTCCTTTTTACATATTCTGAAGCTATAGTTTCAGAGATCCTTACTACAAGCAATATTCTGAAATTATACTTCAAAAGGTTATTATTGCAAAACTCTTTAAGGCTTAGCTACAAGCAGAAAGTTCCTGTCAAAAAGCAACATCCTCAAAGCTTTAATTCAAATGCTTCTAAATCAACTTAAGACTTATAAAAGCTAATTAGGAACAAAGGATAGGTTCAAAGGCCTTCTTCCATGCTTTGCTTTCCTCAGTTATATTAGAATTCGTCTTTATAAGTGTCCCATGGTTGGTTTCCACACATATCAAAATCACAAATACACATGTTGCCTGTATGTACCTGACACAAAATACAGCTTTGTATTTGAAAAAAGGAGAGAAAGGAGAGCGATTTAGAAAGATGCATCAGCAATTGCCTAAATTGTTTATCATCTTGCAGATCTGCACTTGCTGGGGAGCCTGATTTTACACCAAGGACCTGGGGAACCATTCCCAGCAATTGGGAAAATCCGAGGTCATCCACGCACTCATTGATGAGGTCTCCAAATGTGCCCCGAAATTTGATCCGGCTCTTAGAGGCCTAAAAGAGCAAGTCCAAGTGACTTGATGATATTTTTCGGCCCAGGAAGCCCTGCAGCTGATGGCACACTTCACAATCAGCAGGGGACACAGCTCGGCCAAAGCCCAGACCTCTGCTGGGAGCCTTTCTCCTCAAATACCCTTCAGACAAACCTCTATCCAAGTTACTGGGGAAAGTTTCTTCAAATGATCCATTTCTGGCACATGACTACAAAGGGTTATGGGAAAGATTCTAAAACAGCTGCTCTGGAGTCAAAGAGCCAGCACTAAGAGCCCTTGTCATCTCTTTGTAGCTAAATCCCACTTTGGGGGATTTGAGGGAGTTTGGAACAAGCTAGAGAGCAGATCTCTGAGTGTTTTAGATGATGCCATTGCTTTTTCTTCTCTGCTACACAGACAGGAAGGGTGAGTTTGGCTCACATCTCCACCGCATGGCTCACAAGGCCAAAACACTTGTAGTTACAAGAGCTTTGAAGGATTTCTTGGCCAAGAAGACACTGCCAACAAAGATATTTATGTTTTGCAGCCAATCCTTCAATATTTCGTCTTAGGGGCTCTTGCTACACTATAAGCTTCCTTAGCCAATCATGTTATGACACGCAAACCTACAGCACTGCATCCTAAGCTTCTTGTTTACCATTGTAACTACTTTTATTTTTTCTAGATCTTCAGCCCTAAAACTCTAAACTTTCCTCCACTTCAACCTTCCTCCCCGTCTCTCTGCTACAATAAACTAGAAATCCACATTCTCGCTTCTACCACCTAAGTTTGGAAGCCCTTTCCAAGGTCTCCGATCAAATCCTGTGTTTAATTCTAAGCTTTGCTGACAAGACCAAAGATCTGAGATTTCCCTGCATTTGGGTTTCCAACAACACTGATGCTGTTAGTTCCAGAGTGCCCAGGGTCCCTCTTGCAAGTCAACTCTGGCAGGAACAAGGCGGGCAGCTGCCGGAGAGCTGCTTGTGGCCTCTGCCAGCCCATTGCTCAGGGCTTGCCAGTGCCCCAGCCCCTCATGGGCTGCCCCAGCCCGGCCAAGCTGCCCGGCAGCAGCGCTGCAGCCCCACAGCAGCTGCAGAGCAGCCCCATCCAGAGGCACCTGGGAGCCCTCAGCAATCCAGCCAGCAGCACACGGGCAGGAGGATACAGAGGGTGGTTCCTTCCTGGCACAGGGCTTGTGGCCATCTCCAGGCACCACTCTGGCAGGGATCCCTGCAGCCCTGGCCCCTGCCCACCCACTCTGTCACCAGCACAAAGGCTTCAGCAGAGCCACCATAGGACAAGGGGCTTCTGGCCATTTTCCCTTGCCCACTGCATGCCTGGGCAGCTGGCTGAGCCAGGGTACCCTTCTCCCCCTCTTCCCCAATGCCCTGCAGACCCTGGGTAGCAAAAGAAAGCTCCTGGGAGTCTGTGTATTATAACACACTCTATATTCATATACTAAAGAAAAAAAACAAAAAGAAGAAAAGAAAAATCTTAAAGAAATGGAAAATTCCAGCTGGCTCAGGTGGCCCCAGCAGACAGAGCCTCTAGCATCAGGTCTCTGCAGAGCTGCAGCAGCGCAGCCAGCAGAGCCCCTACAGACGAGGCCGTGTCCTCCATGCCCTGCGGAGCTGATCTTGCAGCCTCTGGAAGAGGGAATATCGCTCACTCTGCAGTGCCTAGAGGACATACAGTGTTTCTAGTGCCACGTCCGACACGGCACCACTGATGTCCTCTGTCAGCGGTTCAAGGGCTGCAAGAGAGAGGGACAGAGCCATGGTCACATCCCGGATCTGCGGGGAGCCGAGGAGAGCCCCCTACCAGGGCCATCCCAGCCGGCTCTAGTCATGGCCAGGAGGAAGCAGGGACCAAGGGCACTGGCTCGAAGCAGCTGGCCACGAATCCCCAAGGTGGCCCTGAAATCTCTGTGTGATCTGCCCACGCCGCCCCATATCTGCACAAGGAGCAGAGCCCTCTGCAGCCGGGGCAGGGCTTGCAGCTGCCCCCTCCAGCCCCCTGGAGCGGTCAGCCCGCTGCCCTCATGCACTCACCAGTGCAGATCAGCTGCAGCTCTTGCTGCTGCCCCCTCAGGTGCCGCCCGGCCATGCCTGTGAACACAGAGCCTGTCACGGCCTCAGCAGCACAGCTCCCTGCCAGTGGCGCTGCCGGCGCTGTGGCCACACGGGCTGCTGCCCAGGCAAAGCTCAGCCCGGCCCTTGCCGCACGCTGCCACCCCAGGGCACGGCTGCCAGAGGGCGGCAGCAGCTATGCCGAGGCCAGGCGGGGCTCCACGGCGCCGGGCCGGGCTGGCACTGCCGGGGCAGCAGGCGGGGCCGGGGCCGAGCTGCGGCGGGCCGGGGAGGAGCCCGGGCTCGGGACTCACCCAGGAACCTGACGGCCGCCTCTCGCAGGGACTCCTGTAGGCTCTGCAGGTAGTGCAGTGCCCTGCGCACGTGCTCGGCCACTCGGCTCCTGTCCTCTGCCAGCTGCAGAGAGCGGCAGGAGGGAAGGGTTGGCGCGGGCTCAGCTCCTGGGCCGGACGCTGCCTGCGCCCATCGCCGGCCTCGCTGCCCGCCCAGCCCTGAGGCGCGGCCAGCAGCCGCTGGCCAAGGGCTCCCGAGGCGAGGGGCAGAGGGCTGGCTGCTGCCCGGAGAGCCGCGGTGCCGCCCCGCAGCCCCGCCGGGCCGGGGCTCCATGGGCACCCGACTCAGGCCCACGGGAGCCTGGAGCAGAGCCCGTGCGGCCTCTGGCTGCAGCAGCGGGCACAGCTGTTAGCCCCGCACACTGAGCACCGCCCTCAGGGACCTTGGCCATGCTGAGGCTGGGGGGTCTCTGCTGTTCTTACCAGGCACTCGGCAAAGCTCTGATCCAGGTGTAGCATTTGTTCTATATCCCTCCTCTTCAGGAATCTGGCTGAGGAATGCAGCGTTTCCCGGGAGGCCTGGAGAGGGACAGAGATGCACAGATGGCCCTACAGTCCAGGGCACAGGAGCATCCCAGTGGCACAGGCCTGAGGAGGCTGCAGCCCACAAGGTGCCCGGGCAGGAGGCAGCCCAAGCCCCTGCCAGGGGGACAGCAGCTGGCCACAAGTGCTCACCTCAGCAACCATCTGATTCTCATCATGGCAGTGGAAGTAGAGAGGGAGCAGGCTCTGGCGCACGTGGGACTTGAGGGCCTTTCTTCCCTCTTCTGTTAATAAGTCCAGCATCTCTTGAAAGAGAGCCATGGAGCTCAGCTGCACCTGGATGTCATCCTGGATGAAAGGAAAGGGCAAAAGACCTGAGCATCAGCTGCTTCAGGCCCCCCAGGGCACAGGCGTGCATCTGCACAGGGCACCAAGGGTCCGGGCAGCAGCCAGTGGCTGTGGCTGTGGGCACAGAGCCTTACGCTGTCAAAGAGTGGCAGGAGCGCCTCAGCCAGCTGCAGGGCGATGGGGGTGGCTATTGGAGCACCATTATCCAGGAGCAAATATCGGAGTAGAAGAATGCTCATCCTGACCATGTCGCTGTCATTTTCCTCCAGGAGCTCCACAAGACTTTCAGTCAGGCTCTGCATTTTTTCAGCCTGTGCGGAAGACGACTTTGTGAAAGGCCGCCCTGCTGCCGCAGGGCCCAGAGGCCAAAGGCCTGTCCCGAAGCACTGGGGCAGCTGAAGCGGGAAGCAGGAGTAGATGGGAACAGCTGCCCCAGCGGCCGAAGCCCAGGCAAGGCCAAGCGACTGCGTTGCCCAGCCCCACGCTGCCTGCACGGCTTCGGCCACTGCCCCCTTCTCACCATCAAGGGATTCTTGCCCAGCACTACGAGGCCTCGGAGTGCCAAGTAACGCCTGGCCATGTGCTCGCTCTGCAGGTTCTGTGCCAGGATCTCCAGGACACTGTCACTGCATTCCCTCAAGTCCAGGCACTCGAGGACCTGAAAGGCACAGGGCAGTGACAGGGGAGGCGGCCGGCAGGAGCCCAGAAGCGCACAGGGCCGGGCCCAGGCAGCAGCACAGGGCACGGGCACTGTCCTGGCAGCTGTGGCTGTGAGAGGCCAGAGGGCTGGGAGGCCACTCAGCCAGGCAGCGCTGGCCTTGAGGCTCACCTCCACAAGGAATGCCAGGGCAGGGAAATCCCAGTATGGCATCTCTTTGCCGAGCAGGGCGAGCAGGTAGAATGCCACCGCGGAACAAAAGTGGATGGCTAAGCGGCGAATTTCTCTGAAGAGGGGAAAAAGGAAACAAGAGCCTGATGCAGTGGGGCAAACCTCTCCCAGGCGTGACTCACCCAGTTCTCATCTTTCCCCAGCACCCTTCCAGCAAGGGGACGTGGGCCGTTTGGGAGTTGGTTGCTCATGGGTACCCTCCTCTGCCAGCCTATTCCAGTCTGCTTGGCCGTCCCTCAGTGACAAGGCCCTCTGACCCATGGCCACCACGGACACTTTGTGGGGCACCTGGGCACAGAGCAGCAATGTCAGAGGCAGTGGGGAGAAGGGGGTCTCACCTGGCAAGCAGAGCCACGGCAAAGTGGTGGGTGTCAAGAGAGAGCAGCGTGTCCCAGGCACACCTGCGCTCCATTGCCACCACCACATCCTCGCAGCGGAGAAGGCAGAGCAGGGACTTGAGGGTGCGCACAGCAAACCTGTGTGCACAGCAAAGCCCAGGTCACACTGGCAGCACTGGCTCCTTGGCAGGCCACGTGGCAGGGACAGGAGGAGTGGCATGGAGCACCTGTTGGGGCTGGTGGCAAGGCCGTGCTCTTCCTGGCATCCCTTCCAGAAGGTGTCGACCTCCTCTGGCATATCCAGAGTGCTGAAGAAGACTTGGAATAGCAGATGCACAAATAGGCGGGGGAAATACACCTTCAAGATCCGTGGCAGACAGGGCACCTGGAGGATCTTCCACGTCACCACAGTTGCCTGCAAAGGACAAAGCCCCCCGAGACAGCGCTCAGTGCCGAGGTGTGTGTGTGGCAGGGCCCGAGCGTGGCAGGGAGAGGCCAGGAGAGACCATGGCAGGGGGAGCACGGGGCCTGGTGGGCCTGAAGCTGCCCCTTGGCCAGGTTTCAGGCCAGCGCCTGAGGCAGGGAGATGCAGTGGGGGAAGGAGGATGGAGAGCTGCTGGAGAGACAGCCTTGGGGCCTGCAAAGGCCAGTTGCAGAAACTCACCGTCAGGGCAAAGACAGCCGTTTCGTCCCCATTGGAGGTGCAGGTGCTGTACTCTGGCCAGCTGCCCAGCACATCCAGGAGGATCAGCTGCGCCAGCTCCGCAGTCCTGGCTGAGCCCATGATGGTCTTCCACATGGCCATGGCAGCTCTGTGGGGTTAGAGCTGTGTCTCAGGAGGGTCTCAGAGGAAGCACCAGGGGCAGCTGAGCCGGCTGCCATTTCTGCCTCTGCCCACTGCCCCCCTGCCAGCAGGAGGCAGACAGCCCAGCCCTGTGGGGACAGAGCCCTGAGAGGCGGCAAGGGAGCACGGCAGCAGGCTCAGGGGCTGGCCTGGCAGGGCTGGGAAAGGGAGCATCCAGAGGGCCCTGGAAGTCTCTGTTGCTCCGACACCTGGGGCAGGCTGTGCAGGGTGATGGGCTGGGGAGGCCTGAGCCCTGTGGGCAGGTGGGCCCCATACCTGTCACAGGACGGGGCCACACGCAGGAGCGTCACCACTGCGTCATTTGGCTGTGCTTCGGTGAGATCCAGCAGGGTCTTGTCCAGCCTGTGCTCAGCAGAATCATTGGCCATGAGCCACTGGTGGATGTAGCTCACCATGGCAGGCACCTGGAGAAGGCACGGGGAGACTTGGAAAGCTGCCAGAGGGGGCAATGTTCCCAGCTTCCCCAGAGGAGTGCTTCCCTTCCCACCCCACTGCCATGTGGCCTGAAAGGCTCACAGCAAGCAGCATGCGTGGATTGGGAGGCCAAGCAATTGCTGGGAGGATCAAAGCCTGGCCCAGGCTGCTTACTTGCTTTGGAGTGTAAAAATCTTCCTCTACAAGCATATGCAGCAGGGCAGCACCGGTCTTGCTGAGGAAGATGGGCGAGTATGGTCTGAGGCCTATGCCCGTGGCGATGGTCTCTTCCTCTTTAATTCTCTTGAGGAAGTTGCAAACAAACTGTAGGAGAAGGGCAAGAAGCCGAGGATGTTGCATGGAGTGCTGCACACACGGTGCTGGGCTGAGCAGGGACAGCAGGCCCAGCCCAGGTGGGGGTGGCTGCAGGTACCTGCGCTGTTCTGCGGAAGCGGCCAGGGCTGGACTCCTGCTCTTGTGTGCGCTCCGGGGCTGCATCTGGCAAAGAGCGAGCGCAGCCAGAGATGAGGGGCTGCGGGAGAGGCCGGACAACACGGCCCAGCCCTGCGATCCCCAGGCAGAGAGAGCCCCGGGATGCCCCAGGGGGATGGAGCACGGCCACTGCGGGTGTCTGCCCGGCCCCTCTTCCCTCCTGTCCGTGGGCATGTCCCCACAGGATAGCATGGCACGGCACGGCATGGGGTCCAAGCTGGCAGCAGGCACCAGTCCTGTGGCCCAGCTCTGCCACTCACCCTCCTGCGGTGGCTGGAACGGCACCACCTCCTCAGTCTGCTGTGCCGGGGCAGCTCCAGGGCCACCTTCCTCCTCCTCCACGCAGGCCAGCTCAGGCACTGCCGGGTGTCTCTGCTCCATGTCTCTGCCTGGATTTGTGGCTATTTGCAGGAGAGTTGCCTTGGAAAAGCTCCAAGTCACCAAGTCCTGCAGTGGTGCCTGGAAGGCACCTTCAAGTAAGAAGCCTCAGGAAGGCTACAGGACAGCAAGTCCTGCACTCGGTCTCAAGGGCTCCTGCCACAAGGACAGGGGACTCCTGACAAGGACTATGATATGGCCTCAAGGGCACCTGCAGAAGAGAAGCCTCAGGGAGACCACGGGTCAGCAAGCCCTGTGGTCTGGCCTCGAGCTCAGCTGCAGGAACCAGGCTTCAGAAAAGCTCCGGGTGGGACGCGAACGAGCGCGCTGTGCGGGGGCTCCTCACGGCACCGCTCTGTCCCGTCCTGTCCCGTGGCGTGCTCTGAGCACTGTGGCGTGCTCTTGTCACCTCCAGCCCCTATGTCACCCCGTGTCACAAAGGGCCCTTGGACAGCCGTTCCATGTCACAGTGACTGTGCAGCACCTGTCACCAAGGGCCCTTGCAGACACTGCCGCCTGCCCTGGGGCCACGCCCAGCCCACCCAAAGTGGCCCAGTTTGGAGGGAATGGCAGGCCCCAGGAGTCTAAGCCAGGCCGAGAGGATCTTTAAGAAGGGCTCAGAGCATCAGCAAACGCTGCCATGCTCTGTGGGCTCAGGGCAGCAGAAGGAGCCCTGAGGGCTGCAGACGCAGCCGTTCTGGGAAGGGCACGGGGCCTTGCAGGGAAGCTGGCACGGCCTCCTTGGGACACGTCCCGGCTGGTGGCCGTCCTAAAGCTGCCGGTGTGACACGCACAAGGAACGTGTGGGCCCAGGCACGAATGCTGCTCTGAGGCCTGGGGCCCGGGGAGCGCTGACATCAGCAGGTGTGGCAGAGTCCCCGGCCAAGCAGACCTGCCACCCCCCGAGCCCTGGCAGCGCTGGTGCCCGTCTCCTGCCCCAGAGACCTGTGCCCCCGGGGGGCTTCTGTGCCAGAAGGAGCCAAAGGCCACGTGCCTAGGGGGCTGTGCCTCTTTCCTGCAGGGGCTGATGGCAGGAGCACCTGGAGCAACTGCTGGCACACTTGGTCTCTGTCAGATGATGTTGCTCCTTCCTGAAATGCATTTTTCTCATGGAAGGCATTGGCAGTAGCACCAGAGCACCATCCATTGCTGAGTTTCCCAGGGCAATTAGATTGCAAAGTTAACAGTCTGACATTTCCTTGTGCTTTTCTCACTCTCTTTCCCACATTCTGGAACAAACGGCATCTGCCCAGCCTCTGCTATTCTCAGCTTCAGTTGCTGCATGTCTTGCTCTGGCAGCTCATGTCCAAACAGAACTGTGTCTCTGCTGAGCACAGCAATGAGCTGCCACAAAGTGGCAGGTTCCCCAGTGAACATCAAGGCAGGGACGTGGAAGTGCAGAGGATAAGGACAACTCTGGGAGGAGAAGCTCTTCTGTGTCTCTGATGATGGTGCCCACACCCTGAAGCAGCAGCCAAGAGAAGCGCTGGAAGCAGACGGGCGCAGTTTTGGGCAGTACAATATCAAAAGATATGAAACCATTAGGCAGAATGCAAAGGAGGACTGCAAGGATGGAGTGTGGCCTGGGGGGAAGCCCTAGATGCAGCTGCAGCCACTTTGTTCAGCCTGGAGGAGAGTAAAGGGCGTCATTGTGGTCTTCAACATGCTCCTGAGAGGAATCAGAGGGGCTGCTGCAGCTCTCGTCACTGTTGGGACCAGTGACAGGACTGGAGAAAAGGGCAGGGAGCTGGGACAGGGCAAGTTTCATTTCCGTATCAGGAAAAGGTTTTTCACCCAGAGCACAGTCAGGCACTGGGACGAGTTCCCCATTGACGCAGCCCAGCGGAGCCCGGGCTGGCTCTTGGGAAAACTGCGGCGCTGCGCCAGGAGTGGGGAACGGCCGAGGCGTGGGTCCTGCCCGCGGCTGACCCTGGTGAGCCACTGCTCAGTGGTTCAGGATCTCCTAACTGCAGCACGGAGCAGGCCAAAGAGAAGGAGGAGGCTCCTCGATGGTGAGGTTCCACAGGCCAAGGTTTATTGCAAGGGAAGGATTCAGCAGCAAAGAGCCGCCAGCACTTCTGTGCACGGGATTTTATCGGGGTACGACTCAGGGGGTGGATACAAACGACTGAGCAATAAGGAATCTGCAGGGGAGGAGCGAGGGGATTCCATCAGTTGCTTGGGACTAATTAGGACAGATGGGAGGAGAGGGTGGGTCACATGGGCCAGTGGGGCTTCCAGCAATAGAGGAATTCCAAAGGGGTGGTGCAGTCAGGGATTGGTCCAAGGCAAAAGTGACAGGGAAGGTTCAGGAATAAAGAGCTGGATTATCTTGAGAGGCAGGGAAGGAGCTGGAACAAAGAGCGGGGAATGGCATGAGGGACAGCTTTGAGGGAGGGCAAAACCTAGGGGTAAACCAACTTGGGGAAAATACGGGGTACATGAAAACAAACCATTCTACGATAACTGATAAATAAACACCAACTGGAACACCCCAGGGAAATGGTCACAGCACCAAGCCCCTCTGAGTTTGAGAAGTGTTCGAAGAACATTGAGCAGTCACGCAAGCTTTTAGACACTACATCAAAAGTAGAAAGTGTATGATAGTCAAGAGAGGGAAAAAGAAAAAGAGCTCCCTGCAGCCATGGTGGCAGCTCTGGATCAGCACCAGGGAGAGGACTGATGTAGGCGTGGTTAAAGCAGAGGCAGGGGCGAAAATAGCAGAGGCAGAGGAGGTTCAAAGCAGCCACAGACCAAGCTGGGCCCAAATCAATGTGCATCTTGTAAGAAATCAGGACACTGGAAATAGGGCCAGTGCCCAGAGTTAGCAGACAAAGTACACAAAACTCTTGCAGCCACTCTAGATGATAAGAAATGACCGAGACTGGCAGTTCTTACCCTAGCAGGCCACTGTTTAAAATACAGCTAAAGAATGATGAAGAAGTTGAAATTTTAAGAAATAGTGGAGACACATTTTCACTCTTGAATCAAGCACTGCTACCCAAAAGTGAAAACTATCTTCAAGCAATAGGAGCAACTACAGGGCAGCCAGAAAATGCATTCTTCCTGAAACCACTTTGATGTAAAATCAAGAAGAAAATGGGAATACATCAGTTTCTGTATTTCCCAAACTCACCCAAATCTGTCCTATGCAGGGATTTGCTTGAAAATTTAGAAGCAACAGTTCCCTTTAGAAAAAGAAAACTTCAATGGAAGGTACCTGAAGACAAATGAACGCTTTTAGCAGTAGGACTGACAATTGACACCAGACCAACAAACAAGAAGAACTAGTTAGAGCAAGTATTGAATCAGGTGTACCCAAGAGTATGGGATATGATAGCCCAGGAAAATCAAAACCAGGAGACCCTATGAAAATTGAGCTACAGACAAGAGTTAGGGCAGTAGTCACTGCCTCCCCCACAGCAAGAGGAACAAGACTTGGATATCAGGCAGTGGAGCTCAATGCCTAAGGCTGAGGGGCAGGGGGCTCCAGTCTGGAGCACAGGGAGGGCACCCCCCCAGCCCCACAACAGCTGGCCTCACAGCCCTGAAAGGCCAGGACCGGGGTTCCACACCTGATTCCAGGGCGTCCCTCCAACCGGCCACCGACCTGGAAGCGCCAGAGCAGCCGGCTGTCGGGACCAAGGCGGCTGCCAGGGGGCTGCTTATGGCCTCTGCCAGCCAATTGCTCAGGGCTTAGCAGTGCCTCAGCCCCTCAGGGTCTCCCCCAGCCTGGCCAAGGGTGCCGGCAGCAGCGTCGCAGCCCCAAAGCAGCTCCAGAGGAGGCCCATCCAGAGGCACCTGGGAGCCCTCAGCACTGCAGCCAGCAGCAGACGGGCAGGAGGACACGGATGGCCCTTCCTGTCCGGCACAGGGCTCGTGGCCATCTCCAGGCACCGCTCTGGCAGGGATCCCCGCAGCTCCGGCCCCTGCCCAGCCGCTCTGTGGGCAGCACAAAGGCTTCAGCAGAACCACCAAAGGCCAAAAGGCTTCTGGCCATTTTCCCTGCAACACTGCACGCCTGGGCAGCTGGCTGAGTACAAGCAACCTTTTCCCCCTCTTCTCTTATGGCCTACAGACCTTGCGCAGGAAAAGAGAGATGCTGGGACTCTGTGTATTGTAAGATATTTTATATTTACATACTCAACAATGAAAATGCAAACACAAAAATCTTAAAGAAGAAAAAGAAAATTCCTGCTGGCTTAAATGGCCCCAGATCATCTCTCTGCCGAGCTGCAGCAGAACAGTAAGGCAGTGCAGCAAAGACGAGGCCGTTTCCTCCATGCACTGCGGAATCGATCCCGCAGCTTCTGCCATGGGGAGTAGGGAGCTCTCTCAAGAGCCCGGAGAACTAAACAAAATTCTACTGCAGCATCTCTGATTGCAGGACTGCTGTCATATGCCATTTCTTCAAGGGCTGCAAGAGAGAGGAACAGAGGCAAGGTCAGATCCCGCATACGCAGGGAGCCAAGGTGAGCCCCATGCCAGGGCCATCCCGGTCGTCTCTTGCCATGGCCCGCAGGGAGCGGGGAGCAAGGGGATCAGCCCGAAGTTGCTAGCCACGAATGCCACACGTAGCCCTGATATCTCTGTGTGCTCTGCCCATGGGTGCAGATCCCTCCACAGCCGGGGCAGGGCTTGCAGCTGCCCCCTCCAGCCCCCTCGGTCAGCACGCTGCCCTCACGCACTCACCAGTGCAGATCAGCTGCAGCTCTTGCTGCTGCCCCCTCAGGCGCCGCCCGGCCATGCCTGTGAACACAGAGCCTGTCACGGCCCCAGCGGCACAGCTCCCTGCCAGCGGCGCTGCCGGCGCTGTGGCCACACGGGCTGCTGGCCAGGCAGAGCTCAGCCCGGGCCCTTGCCGCACGCTGCCGCCCCAGGGCACGGCTGCCAGAGGGCGGCAGCAACGCCCAGGCCAGGCGGGGCTCCACGGCGCCGGGCCGGGCCGGCGCTGCCGGGGCAGCAGGCGGGGCCGGGGCCGAGCTGCGGCGGGCCGGGGAGGAGCCCGGGCTCGGGACTCACCCATGAACCTGACGGCCGCCTCTCGCAGGGACTCCTGTGGGCTCTGCAGGTAGTGCAGTGCCCTGCGCACGTGCTCGGCCACTCGGCTCCTGTCCTCTGCCAGCTGCAGAGAGCGGCAGGAGGGAAGGGTTGGCGCGGGCTCAGCTCCTGGGCCGGACGCTGCCTGCGCCCATCGCCGGCCTCGCTGCCCGCCCAGCCCTGAGGCGCGGCCAGCAGCCGCTGGCCAAGGGCTCCCGAGGCGAGGGGCAGAGGGCTGGCTGCTGCCCGGGGAGCTGCGGTGCCGCCCCGCAGCCCCGCCTGGCCGGGGCTCCACGGGCACCCGACTCAGGCCCACGGGAGCCTGGAGCAGAGCCCGTGCGGCCTCTGGCTGCAGCAGCGGGCACAGCTGTTAGCCCCGCACACTGAGCACCGCCCTCAGGGACCTTGGCCATGCTGAGGCTGGGGGGTCTCTGCTGTTCTTACCAGGCACTCGGCAAAGCTCTGATCCAGGTGTAGCATTTGTTCTATATCCCTCCTCTTCAGGAATCTGGCTGAGGAATGCAGCGTTTCCCGGGAGGCCTGGAGAGGGACAGAGATGCACAGATGGCCCTACAGTCCAGGGCACAGGAGCATCCCAGTGGCACAGGCCTGAGCGCAGCCAGAGATGAGGGGCTGCGGGAGAGGCCGGACAACACGGCCCAGCCCTGCGATCTCCAGGCAGAGAGAGCCCCGGGATGCCCCAGGGGGATGGAGCACGGCCACTGCGGGTGTCTGCCCGGCCCCCCTTCCCTCCTGTCCGTGGGCATGTCCCCACAGGATAGCATGGCACGGCACGGCATGGGGTCCAAGCTGGCAGCAGGCACCAATCCTGTGGCCCAGCTCTGCCACTCACCCTCCTGCGGTGGCTGGAACGGCACCACCTCCTCAGTCTGCTGTGCCGGGGCAGCTCCAGGGCCACCTTCCTCCTCCTCCACGCAGGCCAGCTCAGGCACTGCCGGGTGTCTCTGCTCCATGTCTCTGCCTGGATTTGTGGCTATTTGCAGGAGAGTTGCCTTGGAAAAGCTCCAAGTCACCAAGTCCTGCAGTGGTGCCTGGAAGGCACCTTCAAGTAAGAAGCCTCAGGAAGGCTACAGGACAGCAAGTCCTGCACTCGGTCTCAAGGGCTCCTGCCACAAGGACAGGGGACTCCTGACAAGGACTATGATATGGCCTCAAGGGCACCTGCAGAAGAGAAGCCTCAGGGAGACCACGGGTCAGCAAGCCCTGTGGTCTGGCCTCGAGCTCAGCTGCAGGAACCAGGCTTCAGAAAAGCTCCGGGTGGGACGCGAACGAGCGCGCTGTGCGGGGGCTCCTCACGGCACCGCTCTGTCCCGTCCTGTCCCGTGGCGTGCTCTGAGCACTGTGGCGTGCTCTTGTCACCTCCAGCCCCTATGTCACCCCGTGTCACAAAGGGCCCTTGGACAGCCGTTCCATGTCACAGTGACTGTGCAGCACCTGTCACCAAGGGCCCTTGCAGACACTGCCGCCTGCCCTGGGGCCACGCCCAGCCCACCCAAAGTGGCCCAGTTTGGAGGGAATGGCAGGCCCCAGGAGTCTAAGCCAGGCCGAGAGGATCTTTAAGAAGGGCTCAGAGCATCAGCAAACGCTGCCATGCTCTGTGGGCTCAGGGCAGCAGAAGGAGCCCTGAGGGCTGCAGACGCAGCCGTTCTGGGAAGGGCACGGGGCCTTGCAGGGAAGCTGGCACGGCCTCCTTGGGACACGTCCCGGCTGGTGGCCGTCCTAAAGCTGCCGGTGTGACACGCACAAGGAACGTGTGGGCCCAGGCACGAATGCTGCTCTGAGGCCTGGGGCCCGGGGAGCGCTGACATCAGCAGGTGTGGCAGAGTCCCCGGCCAAGCAGACCTGCCACCCCCCGAGCCCTGGCAGCGCTGGTGCCCGTCTCCTGCCCCAGAGACCTGTGCCCCCGGGGGGCTTCTGTGCCAGAAGGAGCCAAAGGCCACGTGCCTAGGGGGCTGTGCCTCTTTCCTGCAGGGGCTGATGGCAGGAGCACCTGGAGCAACTGCTGGCACACTTGGTCTCTGTCAGATGATGTTGCTCCTTCCTGAAATGCATTTTTCTCATGGAAGGCATTGGCAGTAGCACCAGAGCACCATCCATTGCTGAGTTTCCCAGGGCAATTAGATTGCAAAGTTAACAGTCTGACATTTCCTTGTGCTTTTCTCACTCTCTTTCCCACATTCTGGAACAAACGGCATCTGCCCAGCCTCTGCTATTCTCAGCTTCAGTTGCTGCATGTCTTGCTCTGGCAGCTCATGTCCAAACAGAACTGTGTCTCTGCTGAGCACAGCAATGAGCTGCCACAAAGTGGCAGGTTCCCCAGTGAACATCAAGGCAGGGACGTGGAAGTGCAGAGGATAAGGACAACTCTGGGAGGAGAAGCTCTTCTGTGTCTCTGATGATGGTGCCCACACCCTGAAGCAGCAGCCAAGAGAAGCGCTGGAAGCAGACGGGCGCAGTTTTGGGCAGTACAATATCAAAAGATATGAAACCATTAGGCAGAATGCAAAGGAGGACTGCAAGGATGGAGTGTGGCCTGGGGGGGAAGCCCTAGATGCAGCTGCAGCCACTTTGTTCAGCCTGGAGGAGAGTAAAGGGCGTCATTGTGGTCTTCAACATGCTCCTGAGAGGAATCAGAGGGGCTGCTGCAGCTCTCGTCACTGTTGGGACCAGTGACAGGACTGGAGAAAAGGGCAGGGAGCTGGGACAGGGCAAGTTTCATTTCCGTATCAGGAAAAGGTTTTTCACCCAGAGCACAGTCAGGCACTGGGACGAGTTCCCCATTGACGCAGCCCAGCGGAGCCCGGGCTGGCTCTTGGGAAAACTGCGGCGCTGCGCCAGGAGTGGGGAACGGCCGAGGCGTGGGTCCTGCCCGCGGCTGACCCTGGTGAGCCACTGCTCAGTGGTTCAGGATCTCCTAACTGCAGCACGGAGCAGGCCAAAGAGAAGGAGGAGGCTCCTCGATGGTGAGGTTCCACAGGCCAAGGTTTATTGCAAGGGAAGGATTCAGCAGCAAAGAGCCGCCAGCACTTCTGTGCACGGGATTTTATCGGGGTACGACTCAGGGGGTGGATACAAACGACTGAGCAATAAGGAATCTGCAGGGGAGGAGCGAGGGGATTCCATCAGTTGCTTGGGACTAATTAGGACAGATGGGAGGAGAGGGTGGGTCACATGGGCCAGTGGGGCTTCCAGCAATAGAGGAATTCCAAAGGGGTGGTGCAGTCAGGGATTGGTCCAAGGCAAAAGTGACAGGGAAGGTTCAGGAATAAAGAGCTGGATTATCTTGAGAGGCAGGGAAGGAGCTGGAACAAAGAGCGGGGAATGGCATGAGGGACAGCTTTGAGGGAGGGCAAAACCTAGGGGTAAACCAACTTGGGGAAAATACGGGGTACATGAAAACAAACCATTCTACGATAACTGATAAATAAACACCAACTGGAACACCCCAGGGAAATGGTCACAGCACCAAGCCCCTCTGAGTTTGAGAAGTGTTCGAAGAACATTGAGCAGTCACGCAAGCTTTTAGACACTACATCAAAAGTAGAAAGTGTATGATAGTCAAGAGAGGGAAAAAGAAAAAGAGCTCCCTGCAGCCATGGTGGCAGCTCTGGATCAGCACCAGGGAGAGGACTGATGTAGGCGTGGTTAAAGCAGAGGCAGGGGCGAAAATAGCAGAGGCAGAGGAGGTTCAAAGCAGCCACAGACCAAGCTGGGCCCAAATCAATGTGCATCTTGTAAGAAATCAGGACACTGGAAATAGGGCCAGTGCCCAGAGTTAGCAGACAAAGTACACAAAACTCTTGCAGCCACTCTAGATGATAAGAAATGACCGAGACTGGCAGTTCTTACCCTAGCAGGCCACTGTTTAAAATACAGCTAAAGAATGATGAAGAAGTTGAAATTTTAAGAAATAGTGGAGACACATTTTCACTCTTGAATCAAGCACTGCTACCCAAAAGTGAAAACTATCTTCAAGCAATAGGAGCAACTACAGGGCAGCCAGAAAATGCATTCTTCCTGAAACCACTTTGATGTAAAATCAAGAAGAAAATGGGAATACATCAGTTTCTGTATTTCCCAAACTCACCCAAATCTGTCCTATGCAGGGATTTGCTTGAAAATTTAGAAGCAACAGTTCCCTTTAGAAAAAGAAAACTTCAATGGAAGGTACCTGAAGACAAATGAACGCTTTTAGCAGTAGGACTGACAATTGACACCAGACCAACAAACAAGAAGAACTAGTTAGAGCAAGTATTGAATCAGGTGTACCCAAGAGTATGGGATATGATAGCCCAGGAAAATCAAAACCAGGAGACCCTATGAAAATTGAGCTACAGACAAGAGTTAGGGCAGTAGTCACTGCCTCCCCCACAGCAAGAGGAACAAGACTTGGATATCAGGCAGTGGAGCTCAATGCCTAAGGCTGAGGGGCAGGGGGCTCCAGTCTGGAGCACAGGGAGGGCACCCCCCCAGCCCCACAACAGCTGGCCTCACAGCCCTGAAAGGCCAGGACCGGGGTTCCACACCTGATTCCAGGGCGTCCCTCCAACCGGCCACCGACCTGGAAGCGCCAGAGCAGCCGGCTGTCGGGACCAAGGCGGCTGCCAGGGGGCTGCTTATGGCCTCTGCCAGCCAATTGCTCAGGGCTTAGCAGTGCCTCAGCCCCTCAGGGTCTCCCCCAGCCTGGCCAAGGGTGCCGGCAGCAGCGTCGCAGCCCCAAAGCAGCTCCAGAGGAGGCCCATCCAGAGGCACCTGGGAGCCCTCAGCACTGCAGCCAGCAGCAGACGGGCAGGAGGACACGGATGGCCCTTCCTGTCCGGCACAGGGCTCGTGGCCATCTCCAGGCACCGCTCTGGCAGGGATCCCCGCAGCTCCGGCCCCTGCCCAGCCGCTCTGTGGGCAGCACAAAGGCTTCAGCAGAACCACCAAAGGCCAAAAGGCTTCTGGCCATTTTCCCTGCAACACTGCACGCCTGGGCAGCTGGCTGAGTACAAGCAACCTTTTCCCCCTCTTCTCTTATGCCCTACAGACCTTGCGCAGGAAAAGAGAGATGCTGGGACTCTGTGTATTGTAAGATATTTTATATTTACATACTCAACAATGAAAATGCAAACACAAAAATCTTAAAGAAGAAAAAGAAAATTCCTGCTGGCTTAAATGGCCCCAGATCATCTCTCTGCCGAGCTGCAGCAGAACAGTAAGGCAGTGCAGCAAAGACGAGGCCGTTTCCTCCATGCACTGCGGAATCGATCCCGCAGCTTCTGCCATGGGGAGTAGGGAGCTCTCTCAAGAGCCCGGAGAACTAAACAAAATTCTACTGCAGCATCTCTGATTGCAGGACTGCTGTCATATGCCATTTCTTCAAGGGCTGCAAGAGAGAGGAACAGAGGCAAGGTCAGATCCCGCATACGCAGGGAGCCAAGGTGAGCCCCATGCCAGGGCCATCCCGGTCGTCTCTTGCCATGGCCCGCAGGGAGCGGGGAGCAAGGGGATCAGCCCGAAGTTGCTAGCCACGAATGCCACACGTAGCCCTGATATCTCTGTGTGCTCTGCCCATGGGTGCAGATCCCTCCACAGCCGGGGCAGGGCTTGCAGCTGCCCCCTCCAGCCCCCTCGGTCAGCACGCTGCCCTCACGCACTCACCAGTGCAGATCAGCTGCAGCTCTTGCTGCTGCCCCCTCAGGCGCCGCCCGGCCATGCCTGTGAACACAGAGCCTGTCACGGCCCCAGCGGCACAGCTCCCTGCCAGCGGCGCTGCCGGCGCTGTGGCCACACGGGCTGCTGGCCAGGCAGAGCTCAGCCCGGGCCCTTGCCGCACGCTGCCGCCCCAGGGCACGGCTGCCAGAGGGCGGCAGCAACGCCCAGGCCAGGCGGGGCTCCACGGCGCCGGGCCGGGCCGGCGCTGCCGGGGCAGCAGGCGGGGCCGGGGCCGAGCTGCGGCGGGCCGGGGAGGAGCCCGGGCTCGGGACTCACCCATGAACCTGACGGCCGCCTCTCGCAGGGACTCCTGTGGGCTCTGCAGGTAGTGCAGTGCCCTGCGCACGTGCTCGGCCACTCGGCTCCTGTCCTCTGCCAGCTGCAGAGAGCGGCAGGAGGGAAGGGTTGGCGCGGGCTCAGCTCCTGGGCCGGACGCTGCCTGCGCCCATCGCCGGCCTCGCTGCCCGCCCAGCCCTGAGGCGCGGCCAGCAGCCGCTGGCCAAGGGCTCCCGAGGCGAGGGGCAGAGGGCTGGCTGCTGCCCGGGGAGCCGCGGTGCCGCCCCACAGCCCCGCCGGGCCGGGGCTCCATGGGCACCCGACTCAGGCCCACGGGAGCCTGGAGCAGAGCCCGTGCGGCCTCTGGCTGCAGCAGCGGGCACAGCTGTTAGCCCCGCACACTGAGCACCGCCCTCAGGGACCTTGGCCATGCTGAGGCTGGGGGGTCTCTGCTGTTCTTACCAGGCACTCGGCAAAGCTCTGATCCAGGTGTAGCATTTGTTCTATATCCCTCCTCTTCAGGAATCTGGCTGAGGAATGCAGCGTTTCCCGGGAGGCCTGGAGAGGGACAGAGATGCACAGATGGCCCTACAGTCCAGGGCACAGGAGCATCCCAGTGGCACAGGCCTGAGGAGGCTGCAGCCCACAAGGTGCCCGGGCAGGAGGCAGCCCAAGCCCCTGCCAGGGGGACAGCAGCTGGCCACAAGTGCTCACCTCAGCAACCATCTGATTCTCATCATGGCAGTGGAAGTAGAGAGGGAGCAGGCTCTGGCGCACGTGGGACTTGAGGGCCTTTCTTCCCTCTTCTGTTAATAAGTCCAGCATCTCTTGAAAGAGAGCCATGGAGCTCAGCTGCACCTGGATGTCATCCTGGATGAAAGGAAAGGGCAAAAGACCTGAGCATCAGCTGCTTCAGGCCCCCCAGGGCACAGGCGTGCATCTGCACAGGGCACCAAGGGTCCGGGCAGCAGCCAGTGGCTGTGGCTGTGGGCACAGAGCCTTACGCTGTCAAAGAGTGGCAGGAGCGCCTCAGCCAGCTGCAGGGCGATGGGGGTGGCTATTGGAGCACCATTATCCAGGAGCAAATATCGGAGTAGAAGAATGCTCATCCTGACCATGTCGCTGTCATTTTCCTCCAGGAGCTCCACAAGACTTTCAGTCAGGCTCTGCATTTTTTCAGCCTGTGCGGAAGACGACTTTGTGAAAGGCCGCCCTGCTGCCGCAGGGCCCAGAGGCCAAAGGCCTGTCCCGAAGCACTGGGGCAGCTGAAGCGGGAAGCAGGAGAGATGGGAACAGCTGCCCCAGCGCCCAAAGCCCAGGCAAGGCCAAGCGACTGCGTTGCCCAGCCCCGCGCTGCCTGCACGGCTTCGGCCACTGCCCCCTTCTCACCATCAAGGGATTCTTGCCCAGCACTACGAGGCCTCGGAGTGCCAAGTAACGCCTGGCCATGTGCTCGCTCTGCAGGTTCTGTGCCAGGATCTCCAGGACACTGTCACTGCATTCCCTCAGGTCCAGGCACTCGAGGACCTGAAAGGCACAGGGCAGTGACAGGGGAGGCGGCCGGCAGGAGCCCAGAAGCGCACAGGGCCGGGCCCAGGCAGCAGCACAGGGCACGGGCACTGTCCTGGCAGCTGTGGCTGTGAGAGGCCAGAGGGCTGGGAGGCCGCTCAGCCAGGCAGCGCTGGCCTTGAGGCTCACCTCCACAAGGAATGCCAGGGCAGGGAAATCCCAGTATGGCATCTCTTTGCCGAGCAGGGCGAGCAGGTAGAATGCCACCGCGGAACAAAAGTGGATGGCTAAGCGGCGAATTTCTCTGAAGAGGGGAAAAAGGAAACAAGAGCCTGATGCAGTGGGGCAAACCTCTCCCAGGCGTGACTCACCCAGTTCTCATCTTTCCCCAGCATCCTTCCAGCAAGGGGACGTGGGCCGTTTGGGAGTTGGTTGCTCATGGGTACCCTCCTCTGCCAGCCTATTCCAGTCTGCTTGGCCGTCCCTCAGTGACAAGGCCCTCTGACCCATGGCCACCACGGACACTTTGTGGGGCACCTGGGCACAGAGCAGCAATGTCAGAGGCAGTGGGGAGAAGGGGGTCTCACCTGGCAAGCAGAGCCACGGCAAAGTGGTGGGTGTCAAGAGAGAGCAGCGTGTCCCAGGCACACCTGCGCTCCATTGCCACCACCACATCCTCGCAGCGGAGAAGGCAGAGCAGGGACTTCAGGGTGCGCACAGCAAACCTGTGTGCACAGCAAAGCCCAGGTCACACTGGCAGCACTGGCTCCTTGGCAGGCCACGTGGCAGGGACAGGAGGAGTGGCATGGAGCACCTGTTGGGGCTGGTGGCAAGGCCGTGCTCTTCCTGGCATCCCTTCCAGAAGGTGTCGACCTCCTCTGGCATATCCAGAGTGCTGAAGAAGACTTGGAATAGCAGATGCACAAATAGGCGGGGGAAATACACCTTCAAGATCCGTGGCAGACAGGGCACCTGGAGGATCTTCCACGTCACCACAGTTGCCTGCAAAGGACAAAGCCCCCCGAGACAGCGCTCAGTGCCGAGGTGTGTGTGTGGCAGGGCCCGAGCGTGGCAGGGAGAGGCCAGGAGAGACCATGGCAGGGGGAGCACGGGGCCTGGTGGGCCTGAAGCTGCCCCTTGGCCAGGTTTCAGGCCAGCGCCTGAGGCAGGGAGATGCAGTGGGGGAAGGAGGATGGAGAGCTGCTGGAGAGACAGCCTTGGGGCCTGCAAAGGCCAGTTGCAGAAACTCACCGTCAGGGCAAAGACAGCCGTTTCGTCCCCATTGGAGGTGCAGGTGCTGTACTCTGGCCAGCTGCCCAGCACATCCAGGAGGATCAGCTGCGCCAGCTCCGCAGTCCTGGCTGAGCCCATGATGGTCTTCCACATGGCCATGGCAGCTCTGTGGGGTTAGAGCTGTGTCTCAGGAGGGTCTCAGAGGAAGCACCAGGGGCAGCTGAGCCGGCTGCCATTTCTGCCTCTGCCCACTGCCCCCCTGCCAGCAGGAGGCAGACAGCCCAGCCCTGTGGGGACAGAGCCCTGAGAGGCGGCAAGGGAGCACGGCAGCAGGCTCAGGGGCTGGTCTGGCAGGGCTGGGAAAGGGAGCATCCAGAGGGCCCTGGAAGTCTCTGTTGCTCCGACACCTGGGGCAGGCTGTGCAGGGTGATGGGCTGGGGAGGCCTGAGCCCTGTGGGCAGGTGGGCCCCATACCTGTCACAGGACGGGGCCACACGCAGGAGCGTCACCACTGCGTCATTTGGCTGTGCTTCGGTGAGATCCAGCAGGGTCTTGTCCAGCCTGTGCTCAGCAGAATCATTGGCCATGAGCCACTGGTGGATGTAGCTCACCATGGCAGGCACCTGGAGAAGGCACGGGGAGACTTGGAAAGCTGCCAGAGGGGGCAATGTTCCCAGCTTCCCCAGAGGAGTGCTTCCCTTCCCACCCCACTGCCATGTGGCCTGAAAGGCTCACAGCAAGCAGCATGCGTGGATTGGGAGGCCAAGCAATTGCTGGGAGGATCAAAGCCTGGCCCAGGCTGCTTACTTGCTTTGGAGTGTAAAAATCTTCCTCTACAAGCATATGCAGCAGGGCAGCACCGGTCTTGCTGAGGAAGATGGGCGAGTATGGTCTGAGGCCTATGCCCGTGGCGATGGTCTCTTCCTCTTTAATTCTCTTGAGGAAGTTGCAAACAAACTGTAGGAGAAGGGCAAGAAGCCGAGGATGTTGCATGGAGTGCTGCACACACGGTGCTGGGCTGAGCAGGGACAGCAGGCCCAGCCCAGGTGGGGGTGGCTGCAGGTACCTGCGCTGTTCTGCGGAAGCGGCCAGGGCTGGACTCCTGCTCTTGTGTGCGCTCCGGGGCTGCATCTGGCAAAGAGCGAGCGCAGCCAGAGATGAGGGGCTGCGGGAGAGGCCGGACAACACGGCCCAGCCCTGCGATCTCCAGGCAGAGAGAGCCCCGGGATGCCCCAGGGGGATGGAGCACGGCCACTGCGGGTGTCTGCCCGGCCCCCCTTCCCTCCTGTCCGTGGGCATGTCCCCACAGGATAGCATGGCACGGCACGGCATGGGGTCCAAGCTGGCAGCAGGCACCAATCCTGTGGCCCAGCTCTGCCACTCACCCTCCTGCGGTGGCTGGAACGGCACCACCTCCTCAGTCTGCTGTGCCGGGGCAGCTCCAGGGCCACCTTCCTCCTCCTCCACGCAGGCCAGCTCAGGCACTGCCGGGTGTCTCTGCTCCATGTCTCTGCCTGGATTTGTGGCTATTTGCAGGAGAGTTGCCTTGGAAAAGCTCCAAGTCACCAAGTCCTGCAGTGGTGCCTGGAAGGCACCTTCAAGTAAGAAGCCTCAGGAAGGCTACAGGACAGCAAGTCCTGCACTCGGTCTCAAGGGCTCCTGCCACAAGGACAGGGGACTCCTGACAAGGACTATGATATGGCCTCAAGGGCACCTGCAGAAGAGAAGCCTCAGGGAGACCACGGGTCAGCAAGCCCTGTGGTCTGGCCTCGAGCTCAGCTGCAGGAACCAGGCTTCAGAAAAGCTCCGGGTGGGACGCGAACGAGCGCGCTGTGCGGGGGCTCCTCACGGCACCGCTCTGTCCCGTCCTGTCCCGTGGCGTGCTCTGAGCACTGTGGCGTGCTCTTGTCACCTCCAGCCCCTATGTCACCCCGTGTCACAAAGGGCCCTTGGACAGCCGTTCCATGTCACAGTGACTGTGCAGCACCTGTCACCAAGGGCCCTTGCAGACACTGCTGCCTGCCCTGGGGCCACGCCCAGCCCACCCAAAGTGGCCCAGTTTGGAGGGAATGGCAGGCCCCAGGAGTCTAAGCCAGGCCGAGAGGATCTTTAAGAAGGGCTCAGAGCATCAGCAAACGCTGCCATGCTCTGTGGGCTCAGGGCAGCAGAAGGAGCCCTGAGGGCTGCAGACGCAGCCGTTCTGGGAAGGGCACGGGGCCTTGCAGGGAAGCTGGCACGGCCTCCTTGGGACACGTCCCGGCTGGTGGCCGTCCTAAAGCTGCCGGTGTGACACGCACAAGGAACGTGTGGGCCCAGGCACGAATGCTGCTCTGAGGCCTGGGGCCCGGGGAGCGCTGACATCAGCAGGTGTGGCAGAGTCCCCGGCCAAGCAGACCTGCCACCCCCCGAGCCCTGGCAGCGCTGGTGCCCGTCTCCTGCCCCAGAGACCTGTGCCCCCGGGGGGCTTCTGTGCCAGAAGGAGCCAAAGGCCACGTGCCTAGGGGGCTGTGCCTCTTTCCTGCAGGGGCTGATGGCAGGAGCACCTGGAGCAACTGCTGGCACACTTGGTCTCTGTCAGATGATGTTGCTCCTTCCTGAAATGCATTTTTCTCATGGAAGGCATTGGCAGTAGCACCAGAGCACCATCCATTGCTGAGTTTCCCAGGGCAATTAGATTGCAAAGTTAACAGTCTGACATTTCCTTGTGCTTTTCTTACTCTCTTTCCCACATTCTGGAACAAACGGCATCTGCCCAGCCTCTGCTATTCTCAGCTTCAGTTGCTGCATGTCTTGCTCTGGCAGCTCATGTCCAAACAGAACTGTGTCTCTGCTGAGCACAGCAATGAGCTGCCACAAAGTGGCAGGTTCCCCAGTGAACATCAAGGCAGGGACGTGGAAGTGCAGAGGATAAGGACAACTCTGGGAGGAGAAGCTCTTCTGTGTCTCTGATGATGGTGCCCACACCCTGAAGCAGCAGCCAAGAGAAGCGCTGGAAGCAGACGGGCGCAGTTTTGGGCAGTACAATATCAAAAGATATGAAACCATTAGGCAGAATGCAAAGGAGGACTGCAAGGATGGAGTGTGGCCTGGGGGGGAAGCCCTAGATGCAGCTGCAGCCACTTTGTTCAGCCTGGAGGAGAGTAAAGGGCGTCATTGTGGTCTTCAACATGCTCCTGAGAGGAATCAGAGGGGCTGCTGCAGCTCTCGTCACTGTTGGGACCAGTGACAGGACTGGAGAAAAGGGCAGGGAGCTGGGACAGGGCAAGTTTCATTTCCGTATCAGGAAAATGTTTTTCACCCAGAGCACAGTCAGGCACTGGGACGGGTTCCCCATTGACGCAGCCCAGCGGAGCCCGGGCTGGCTCTTGGGAAAACTGCGGCGCTGCGCCAGGAGTGGGGAACGGCCGAGGCGTGGGTCCTGCCCGCGGCTGACCCTGGTGAGCCACTGCTCAGTGGTTCAGGATCTCCTAACTGCAGCACGGAGCAGGCCAAAGAGAAGGAGGAGGCTCCTCGATGGTGAGGTTCCACAGGCCAAGGTTTATTGCAAGGGAAGGATTCAGCAGCAAAGAGCCGCCAGCACTTCTGTGCACGGGATTTTATCGGGGTACGACTCAGGGGGTGGATACAAACGACTGAGCAATAAGGAATCTGCAGGGGAGGAGCGAGGGGATTCCATCAGTTGCTTGGGACTAATTAGGACAGATGGGAGGAGAGGGTGGGTCACATGGGCCAGTGGGGCTTCCAGCAATAGAGGAATTCCAAAGGGGTGGTGCAGTCAGGGATTGGTCCAAGGCAAAAGTGACAGGGAAGGTTCAGGAATAAAGAGCTGGATTATCTTGAGAGGCAGGGAAGGAGCTGGAACAAAGAGCGGGGAATGGCATGAGGGACAGCTTTGAGGGAGGGCAAAACCTAGGGGTAAACCAACTTGGGGAAAATACGGGGTACATGAAAACAAACCATTCTACGATAACTGATAAATAAACACCAACTGGAACACCCCAGGGAAATGGTCACAGCACCAAGCCCCTCTGAGTTTGAGAAGTGTTCGAAGAACATTGAGCAGTCACGCAAGCTTTTAGACACTACATCAAAAGTAGAAAGTGTATGATAGTCAAGAGAGGGAAAAAGAAAAAGAGCTCCCTGCAGCCATGGTGGCAGCTCTGGATCAGCACCAGGGAGAGGACTGATGTAGGCGTGGTTAAAGCAGAGGCAGGGGCGAAAATAGCAGAGGCAGAGGAGGTTCAAAGCAGCCACAGACCAAGCTGGGCCCAAATCAATGTGCATCTTGTAAGAAATCAGGACACTGGAAATAGGGCCAGTGCCCAGAGTTAGCAGACAAAGTACACAAAACTCTTGCAGCCACTCTAGATGATAAGAAATGACCGAGACTGGCAGTTCTTACCCTAGCAGGCCACTGTTTAAAATACAGCTAAAGAATGATGAAGAAGTTGAAATTTTAAGAAATAGTGGAGACACATTTTCACTCTTGAATCAAGCACTGCTACCCAAAAGTGAAAACTATCTTCAAGCAATAGGAGCAACTACAGGGCAGCCAGAAAATGCATTCTTCCTGAAACCACTTTGATGTAAAATCAAGAAGAAAATGGGAATACATCAGTTTCTGTATTTCCCAAACTCACCCAAATCTGTCCTATGCAGGGATTTGCTTGAAAATTTAGAAGCAACAGTTCCCTTTAGAAAAAGAAAACTTCAATGGAAGGTACCTGAAGACAAATGAACGCTTTTAGCAGTAGGACTGACAATTGACACCAGACCAACAAACAAGAAGAACTAGTTAGAGCAAGTATTGAATCAGGTGTACCCAAGAGTATGGGATATGATAGCCCAGGAAAATCAAAACCAGGAGACCCTATGAAAATTGAGCTACAGACAAGAGTTAGGGCAGTAGTCACTGCCTCCCCCACAGCAAGAGGAACAAGACTTGGATATCAGGCAGTGGAGCTCAATGCCTAAGGCTGAGGGGCAGGGGGCTCCAGTCTGGAGCACAGGGAGGGCACCCCCCCAGCCCCACAACAGCTGGCCTCACAGCCCTGAAAGGCCAGGACCGGGGTTCCACACCTGATTCCAGGGCGTCCCTCCAACCGGCCACCGACCTGGAAGCGCCAGAGCAGCCGGCTGTCGGGACCAAGGCGGCTGCCAGGGGGCTGCTTATGGCCTCTGCCAGCCAATTGCTCAGGGCTTAGCAGTGCCTCAGCCCCTCAGGGTCTCCCCCAGCCTGGCCAAGGGTGCCGGCAGCAGCGTCGCAGCCCCAAAGCAGCTCCAGAGGAGGCCCATCCAGAGGCACCTGGGAGCCCTCAGCACTGCAGCCAGCAGCAGACGGGCAGGAGGACACGGATGGCCCTTCCTGTCCGGCACAGGGCTCGTGGCCATCTCCAGGCACCGCTCTGGCAGGGATCCCCGCAGCTCCGGCCCCTGCCCAGCCGCTCTGTGGGCAGCACAAAGGCTTCAGCAGAACCACCAAAGGCCAAAAGGCTTCTGGCCATTTTCCCTGCAACACTGCACGCCTGGGCAGCTGGCTGAGTACAAGCAACCTTTTCCCCCTCTTCTCTTATGCCCTACAGACCTTGCGCAGGAAAAGAGAGATGCTGGGACTCTGTGTATTGTAAGATATTTTATATTTACATACTCAACAATGAAAATGCAAACACAAAAATCTTAAAGAAGAAAAAGAAAATTCCTGCTGGCTTAAATGGCCCCAGATCATCTCTCTGCCGAGCTGCAGCAGAACAGTAAGGCAGTGCAGCAAAGACGAGGCCGTTTCCTCCATGCACTGCGGAATCGATCCCGCAGCTTCTGCCATGGGGAGTAGGGAGCTCTCTCAAGAGCCCGGAGAACTAAACAAAATTCTACTGCAGCATCTCTGATTTCAGGACTGCTGTCATATGCCATTTCTTCAAGGGCTGCAAGAGAGAGGAACAGAGGCAAGGTCAGATCCCGCATACGCAGGGAGCCAAGGTGAGCCCCATGCCAGGGCCATCCCGGTCGTCTCTTGCCATGGCCCGCAGGGAGCGGGGAGCAAGGGGATCAGCCCGAAGTTGCTAGCCACGAATGCCACACGTAGCCCTGATATCTCTGTGTGCTCTGCCCATGGGTGCAGATCCCTCCACAGCCGGGGCAGGGCTTGCAGCTGCCCCCTCCAGCCCCCTCGGTCAGCACGCTGCCCTCACGCACTCACCAGTGCAGATCAGCTGCAGCTCTTGCTGCTGCCCCCTCAGGCGCCGCCCGGCCATGCCTGTGAACACAGAGCCTGTCACGGCCCCAGCGGCACAGCTCCCTGCCAGCGGCGCTGCCGGCGCTGTGGCCACACGGGCTGCTGGCCAGGCAGAGCTCAGCCCGGGCCCTTGCCGCACGCTGCCGCCCCAGGGCACGGCTGCCAGAGGGCGGCAGCAACGCCCAGGCCAGGCGGGGCTCCACGGCGCCGGGCCGGGCCGGCGCTGCCGGGGCAGCAGGCGGGGCCGGGGCCGAGCTGCGGCAGGCCGGGGAGGAGCCCGGGCTCGGGACTCACCCATGAACCTGACGGCCGCCTCTCGCAGGGACTCCTGTGGGCTCTGCAGGTAGTGCAGTGCCCTGCGCACGTGCTCGGCCACTCGGCTCCTGTCCTCTGCCAGCTGCAGAGAGCGGCAGGAGGGAAGGGAATTCCTCAGCTCCTGGGCCGGACGCTGCCTGCGCCCATCGCCGGCCTCGCTGCCCGCCCAGCCCTGAGGCGCGGCCAGCAGCCGCTGGCCAAGGGCTCCCGAGGCGAGGGGCAGAGGGCTGGCTGCTGCCCGGGGAGCCGCGGTGCCGCCCCACAGCCCCGCCGGGCCGGGGCTCCATGGGCACCCGACTCAGGCCCACGGGAGCCTGGAGCAGAGCCCGTGCGGCCTCTGGCTGCAGCAGCGGGCACAGCTGTTAGCCCCGCACACTGAGCACCGCCCTCAGGGACCTTGGCCATGCTGAGGCTGGGGGGTCTCTGCTGTTCTTACCAGGCACTCGGCAAAGCTCTGATCCAGGTGTAGCATTTGTTCTATATCCCTCCTCTTCAGGAATCTGGCTGAGGAATGCAGCGTTTCCCGGGAGGCCTGGAGAGGGACAGAGATGCACAGATGGCCCTACAGTCCAGGGCACAGGAGCATCCCAGTGGCACAGGCCTGAGGAGGCTGCAGCCCACAAGGTGCCCGGGCAGGAGGCAGCCCAAGCCCCTGCCAGGGGGACAGCAGCTGGCCACAAGTGCTCACCTCAGCAACCATCTGATTCTCATCATGGCAGTGGAAGTAGAGAGGGAGCAGGCTCTGGCGCACGTGGGACTTGAGGGCCTTTCTTCCCTCTTCTGTTAATAAGTCCAGCATCTCTTGAAAGAGAGCCATGGAGCTCAGCTGCACCTGGATGTCATCCTGGATGAAAGGAAAGGGCAAAAGACCTGAGCATCAGCTGCTTCAGGCCCCCCAGGGCACAGGCGTGCATCTGCACAGGGCACCAAGGGTCCGGGCAGCAGCCAGTGGCTGTGGCTGTGGGCACAGAGCCTTACGCTGTCAAAGAGTGGCAGGAGCGCCTCAGCCAGCTGCAGGGCGATGGGGGTGGCTATTGGAGCACCATTATCCAGGAGCAAATATCGGAGTAGAAGAATGCTCATCCTGACCATGTCGCTGTCATTTTCCTCCAGGAGCTCCACAAGACTTTCAGTCAGGCTCTGCATTTTTTCAGCCTGTGCGGAAGACGACTTTGTGAAAGGCCGCCCTGCTGCCGCAGGGCCCAGAGGCCAAAGGCCTGTCCCGAAGCACTGGGGCAGCTGAAGCGGGAAGCAGGAGAGATGGGAACAGCTGCCCCAGCGCCCAAAGCCCAGGCAAGGCCAAGCGACTGCGTTGCCCAGCCCCGCGCTGCCTGCACGGCTTCTGCCACTGCCCCCTTCTCACCATCAAGGGATTCTTGCCCAGCACTACGAGGCCTCGGAGTGCCAAGTAACGCCTGGCCATGTGCTCGCTCTGCAGGTTCTGTGCCAGGATCTCCAGGACACTGTCACTGCATTCCCTCAGGTCCAGGCACTCGAGGACCTGAAAGGCACAGGGCAGTGACAGGGGAGGCGGCCGGCAGGAGCCCAGAAGCGCACAGGGCCGGGCCCAGGCAGCAGCACAGGGCACGGGCACTGTCCTGGCAGCTGTGGCTGTGAGAGGCCAGAGGGCTGGGAGGCCGCTCAGCCAGGCAGCGCTGGCCTTGAGGCTCACCTCCACAAGGAATGCCAGGGCAGGGAAATCCCAGTATGGCATCTCTTTGCCGAGCAGGGCGAGCAGGTAGAATGCCACCGCGGAACAAAAGTGGATGGCTAAGCGGCGAATTTCTCTGAAGAGGGGAAAAAGGAAACAAGAGCCTGATGCAGTGGGGCAAACCTCTCCCAGGCGTGACTCACCCAGTTCTCATCTTTCCCCAGCATCCTTCCAGCAAGGGGACGTGGGCCGTTTGGGAGTTGGTTGCTCATGGGTACCCTCCTCTGCCAGCCTATTCCAGTCTGCTTGGCCGTCCCTCAGTGACAAGGCCCTCTGACCCATGGCCACCACGGACACTTTGTGGGGCACCTGGGCACAGAGCAGCAATGTCAGAGGCAGTGGGGAGAAGGGGGTCTCACCTGGCAAGCAGAGCCACGGCAAAGTGGTGGGTGTCAAGAGAGAGCAGCGTGTCCCAGGCACACCTGCGCTCCATTGCCACCACCACATCCTCGCAGCGGAGAAGGCAGAGCAGGGACTTGAGGGTGCGCACAGCAAACCTGTGTGCACAGCAAAGCCCAGGTCACACTGGCAGCACTGGCTCCTTGGCAGGCCACGTGGCAGGGACAGGAGGAGTGGCATGGAGCACCTGTTGGGGCTGGTGGCAAGGCCGTGCTCTTCCTGGCATCCCTTCCAGAAGGTGTCGACCTCCTCTGGCATATCCAGAGTGCTGAAGAAGACTTGGAATAGCAGATGCACAAATAGGCGGGGGAAATACACCTTCAAGATCCGTGGCAGACAGGGCACCTGGAGGATCTTCCACGTCACCACAGTTGCCTGCAAAGGACAAAGCCCCCCGAGACAGCGCTCAGTGCCGAGGTGTGTGTGTGGCAGGGCCCGAGCGTGGCAGGGAGAGGCCAGGAGAGACCATGGCAGGGGGAGCACGGGGCCTGGTGGGCCTGAAGCTGCCCCTTGGCCAGGTTTCAGGCCAGCACCTGAGGCAGGGAGATGCAGTGGGGGAAGGAGGATGGAGAGCTGCTGGAGAGACAGCCTTGGGGCCTGCAAAGGCCAGTTGCAGAAACTCACCGTCAGGGCAAAGACAGCCGTTTCGTCCCCATTGGAGGTGCAGGTGCTGTACTCTGGCCAGCTGCCCAGCACATCCAGGAGGATCAGCTGCACCAGCTCCGCAGTCCTGGCTGAGCCCATGATGGTCTTCCACATGGCCATGGCAGCTCTGTGGGGTTAGAGCTGTGTCTCAGGAGGGTCTCAGAGGAAGCACCAGGGGCAGCTGAGCCGGCTGCCATTTCTGCCTCTGCCCACTGCCCCCCTGCCAGCAGGAGGCAGACAGCCCAGCCCTGTGGGGACAGAGCCCTGAGAGGCGGCAAGGGAGCACGGCAGCAGGCTCAGGGGCTGGTCTGGCAGGGCTGGGAAAGGGAGCATCCAGAGGGCCCTGGAAGTCTCTGTTGCTCCGACACCTGGGGCAGGCTGTGCAGGGTGATGGGCTGGGGAGGCCTGAGCCCTGTGGGCAGGTGGGCCCCATACCTGTCACAGGACGGGGCCACACGCAGGAGCGTCACCACTGCGTCATTTGGCTGTGCTTCGGTGAGATCCAGCAGGGTCTTGTCCAGCCTGTGCTCAGCAGAATCATTGGCCATGAGCCACTGGTGGATGTAGCTCACCATGGCAGGCACCTGGAGAAGGCACGGGGAGACTTGGAAAGCTGCCAGAGGGGGCAATGTTCCCAGCTTCCCCAGAGGAGTGCTTCCCTTCCCACCCCACTGCCATGTGGCCTGAAAGGCTCACAGCAAGCAGCATGCGTGGATTGGGAGGCCAAGCAATTGCTGGGAGGATCAAAGCCTGGCCCAGGCTGCTTACTTGCTTTGGAGTGTAAAAATCTTCCTCTACAAGCATATGCAGCAGGGCAGCACCGGTCTTGCTGAGGAAGATGGGCGAGTATGGTCTGAGGCCTATGCCCGTGGCGATGGTCTCTTCCTCTTTAATTCTCTTGAGGAAGTTGCAAACAAACTGTAGGAGAAGGGCAAGAAGCCGAGGATGTTGCATGGAGTGCTGCACACACGGTGCTGGGCTGAGCAGGGACAGCAGGCCCAGCCCAGGTGGGGGTGGCTGCAGGTACCTGCGCTGTTCTGCGGAAGCGGCCAGGGCTGGACTCCTGCTCTTGTGTGCGCTCCGGGGCTGCATCTGGCAAAGAGCGAGCGCAGCCAGAGATGAGGGGCTGCGGGAGAGGCCGGACAACACGGCCCAGCCCTGCGATCTCCAGGCAGAGAGAGCCCCGGGATGCCCCAGGGGGATGGAGCACGGCCACTGCGGGTGTCTGCCCGGCCCCCCTTCCCTCCTGTCCGTGGGCATGTCCCCACAGGATAGCATGGCACGGCACGGCATGGGGTCCAAGCTGGCAGCAGGCACCAATCCTGTGGCCCAGCTCTGCCACTCACCCTCCTGCGGTGGCTGGAACGGCACCACCTCCTCAGTCTGCTGTGCCGGGGCAGCTCCAGGGCCACCTTCCTCCTCCTCCACGCAGGCCAGCTCAGGCACTGCCGGGTGTCTCTGCTCCATGTCTCTGCCTGGATTTGTGGCTATTTGCAGGAGAGTTGCCTTGGAAAAGCTCCAAGTCACCAAGTCCTGCAGTGGTGCCTGGAAGGCACCTTCAAGTAAGAAGCCTCAGGAAGGCTACAGGACAGCAAGTCCTGCACTCGGTCTCAAGGGCTCCTGCCACAAGGACAGGGGACTCCTGACAAGGACTATGATATGGCCTCAAGGGCACCTGCAGAAGAGAAGCCTCAGGGAGACCACGGGTCAGCAAGCCCTGTGGTCTGGCCTCGAGCTCAGCTGCAGGAACCAGGCTTCAGAAAAGCTCCGGGTGGGACGCGAACGAGCGCGCTGTGCGGGGGCTCCTCACGGCACCGCTCTGTCCCGTCCTGTCCCGTGGCGTGCTCTGAGCACTGTGGCGTGCTCTTGTCACCTCCAGCCCCTATGTCACCCCGTGTCACAAAGGGCCCTTGGACAGCCGTTCCATGTCACAGTGACTGTGCAGCACCTGTCACCAAGGGCCCTTGCAGACACTGCTGCCTGCCCTGGGGCCACGCCCAGCCCACCCAAAGTGGCCCAGTTTGGAGGGAATGGCAGGCCCCAGGAGTCTAAGCCAGGCCGAGAGGATCTTTAAGAAGGGCTCAGAGCATCAGCAAACGCTGCCATGCTCTGTGGGCTCAGGGCAGCAGAAGGAGCCCTGAGGGCTGCAGACGCAGCCGTTCTGGGAAGGGCACGGGGCCTTGCAGGGAAGCTGGCACGGCCTCCTTGGGACACGTCCCGGCTGGTGGCCGTCCTAAAGCTGCCGGTGTGACACGCACAAGGAACGTGTGGGCCCAGGCACGAATGCTGCTCTGAGGCCTGGGGCCCGGGGAGCGCTGACATCAGCAGGTGTGGCAGAGTCCCCGGCCAAGCAGACCTGCCACCCCCCGAGCCCTGGCAGCGCTGGTGCCCGTCTCCTGCCCCAGAGACCTGTGCCCCCGGGGGGCTTCTGTGCCAGAAGGAGCCAAAGGCCACGTGCCTAGGGGGCTGTGCCTCTTTCCTGCAGGGGCTGATGGCAGGAGCACCTGGAGCAACTGCTGGCACACTTGGTCTCTGTCAGATGATGTTGCTCCTTCCTGAAATGCATTTTTCTCATGGAAGGCATTGGCAGTAGCACCAGAGCACCATCCATTGCTGAGTTTCCCAGGGCAATTAGATTGCAAAGTTAACAGTCTGACATTTCCTTGTGCTTTTCTTACTCTCTTTCCCACATTCTGGAACAAACGGCATCTGCCCAGCCTCTGCTATTCTCAGCTTCAGTTGCTGCATGTCTTGCTCTGGCAGCTCATGTCCAAACAGAACTGTGTCTCTGCTGAGCACAGCAATGAGCTGCCACAAAGTGGCAGGTTCCCCAGTGAACATCAAGGCAGGGACGTGGAAGTGCAGAGGATAAGGACAACTCTGGGAGGAGAAGCTCTTCTGTGTCTCTGATGATGGTGCCCACACCCTGAAGCAGCAGCCAAGAGAAGCGCTGGAAGCAGACGGGCGCAGTTTTGGGCAGTACAATATCAAAAGATATGAAACCATTAGGCAGAATGCAAAGGAGGACTGCAAGGATGGAGTGTGGCCTGGGGGGGAAGCCCTAGATGCAGCTGCAGCCACTTTGTTCAGCCTGGAGGAGAGTAAAGGGCGTCATTGTGGTCTTCAACATGCTCCTGAGAGGAATCAGAGGGGCTGCTGCAGCTCTCGTCACTGTTGGGACCAGTGACAGGACTGGAGAAAAGGGCAGGGAGCTGGGACAGGGCAAGTTTCATTTCCGTATCAGGAAAATGTTTTTCACCCAGAGCACAGTCAGGCACTGGGACGGGTTCCCCATTGACGCAGCCCAGCGGAGCCCGGGCTGGCTCTTGGGAAAACTGCGGCGCTGCGCCAGGAGTGGGGAACGGCCGAGGCGTGGGTCCTGCCCGCGGCTGACCCTGGTGAGCCACTGCTCAGTGGTTCAGGATCTCCTAACTGCAGCACGGAGCAGGCCAAAGAGAAGGAGGAGGCTCCTCGATGGTGAGGTTCCACAGGCCAAGGTTTATTGCAAGGGAAGGATTCAGCAGCAAAGAGCCGCCAGCACTTCTGTGCACGGGATTTTATCGGGGTACGACTCAGGGGGTGGATACAAACGACTGAGCAATAAGGAATCTGCAGGGGAGGAGCGAGGGGATTCCATCAGTTGCTTGGGACTAATTAGGACAGATGGGAGGAGAGGGTGGGTCACATGGGCCAGTGGGGCTTCCAGCAATAGAGGAATTCCAAAGGGGTGGTGCAGTCAGGGATTGGTCCAAGGCAAAAGTGACAGGGAAGGTTCAGGAATAAAGAGCTGGATTATCTTGAGAGGCAGGGAAGGAGCTGGAACAAAGAGCGGGGAATGGCATGAGGGACAGCTTTGAGGGAGGGCAAAACCTAGGGGTAAACCAACTTGGGGAAAATACGGGGTACATGAAAACAAACCATTCTACGATAACTGATAAATAAACACCAACTGGAACACCCCAGGGAAATGGTCACAGCACCAAGCCCCTCTGAGTTTGAGAAGTGTTCGAAGAACATTGAGCAGTCACGCAAGCTTTTAGACACTACATCAAAAGTAGAAAGTGTATGATAGTCAAGAGAGGGAAAAAGAAAAAGAGCTCCCTGCAGCCATGGTGGCAGCTCTGGATCAGCACCAGGGAGAGGACTGATGTAGGCGTGGTTAAAGCAGAGGCAGGGGCGAAAATAGCAGAGGCAGAGGAGGTTCAAAGCAGCCACAGACCAAGCTGGGCCCAAATCAATGTGCATCTTGTAAGAAATCAGGACACTGGAAATAGGGCCAGTGCCCAGAGTTAGCAGACAAAGTACACAAAACTCTTGCAGCCACTCTAGATGATAAGAAATGACCGAGACTGGCAGTTCTTACCCTAGCAGGCCACTGTTTAAAATACAGCTAAAGAATGATGAAGAAGTTGAAATTTTAAGAAATAGTGGAGACACATTTTCACTCTTGAATCAAGCACTGCTACCCAAAAGTGAAAACTATCTTCAAGCAATAGGAGCAACTACAGGGCAGCCAGAAAATGCATTCTTCCTGAAACCACTTTGATGTAAAATCAAGAAGAAAATGGGAATACATCAGTTTCTGTATTTCCCAAACTCACCCAAATCTGTCCTATGCAGGGATTTGCTTGAAAATTTAGAAGCAACAGTTCCCTTTAGAAAAAGAAAACTTCAATGGAAGGTACCTGAAGACAAATGAACGCTTTTAGCAGTAGGACTGACAATTGACACCAGACCAACAAACAAGAAGAACTAGTTAGAGCAAGTATTGAATCAGGTGTACCCAAGAGTATGGGATATGATAGCCCAGGAAAATCAAAACCAGGAGACCCTATGAAAATTGAGCTACAGACAAGAGTTAGGGCAGTAGTCACTGCCTCCCCCACAGCAAGAGGAACAAGACTTGGATATCAGGCAGTGGAGCTCAATGCCTAAGGCTGAGGGGCAGGGGGCTCCAGTCTGGAGCACAGGGAGGGCACCCCCCCAGCCCCACAACAGCTGGCCTCACAGCCCTGAAAGGCCAGGACCGGGGTTCCACACCTGATTCCAGGGCGTCCCTCCAACCGGCCACCGACCTGGAAGCGCCAGAGCAGCCGGCTGTCGGGACCAAGGCGGCTGCCAGGGGGCTGCTTATGGCCTCTGCCAGCCAATTGCTCAGGGCTTAGCAGTGCCTCAGCCCCTCAGGGTCTCCCCCAGCCTGGCCAAGGGTGCCGGCAGCAGCGTCGCAGCCCCAAAGCAGCTCCAGAGGAGGCCCATCCAGAGGCACCTGGGAGCCCTCAGCACTGCAGCCAGCAGCAGACGGGCAGGAGGACACGGATGGCCCTTCCTGTCCGGCACAGGGCTCGTGGCCATCTCCAGGCACCGCTCTGGCAGGGATCCCCGCAGCTCCGGCCCCTGCCCAGCCGCTCTGTGGGCAGCACAAAGGCTTCAGCAGAACCACCAAAGGCCAAAAGGCTTCTGGCCATTTTCCCTGCAACACTGCACGCCTGGGCAGCTGGCTGAGTACAAGCAACCTTTTCCCCCTCTTCTCTTATGCCCTACAGACCTTGCGCAGGAAAAGAGAGATGCTGGGACTCTGTGTATTGTAAGATATTTTATATTTACATACTCAACAATGAAAATGCAAACACAAAAATCTTAAAGAAGAAAAAGAAAATTCCTGCTGGCTTAAATGGCCCCAGATCATCTCTCTGCCGAGCTGCAGCAGAACAGTAAGGCAGTGCAGCAAAGACGAGGCCGTTTCCTCCATGCACTGTGGAATCGATCCCGCAGCTTCTGCCATGGGGAGTAGGGAGCTCTCTCAAGAGCCCGGAGAACTAAACAAAATTCTACTGCAGCATCTCTGATTGCAGGACTGCTGTCATATGCCATTTCTTCAAGGGCTGCAAGAGAGAGGAACAGAGGCAAGGTCAGATCCCGCATACGCAGGGAGCCAAGGTGAGCCCCATGCCAGGGCCATCCCGGTCGTCTCTTGCCATGGCCCGCAGGGAGCGGGGAGCAAGGGGATCAGCCCGAAGTTGCTAGCCACGAATGCCACACGTAGCCCTGATATCTCTGTGTGCTCTGCCCATGGGTGCAGATCCCTCCACAGCCGGGGCAGGGCTTGCAGCTGCCCCCTCCAGCCCCCTCGGTCAGCACGCTGCCCTCACGCACTCACCAGTGCAGATCAGCTGCAGCTCTTGCTGCTGCCCCCTCAGGCGCCGCCCGGCCATGCCTGTGAACACAGAGCCTGTCACGGCCCCAGCGGCACAGCTCCCTGCCAGCGGCGCTGCCGGCGCTGTGGCCACACGGGCTGCTGGCCAGGCAGAGCTCAGCCCGGGCCCTTGCCGCACGCTGCCGCCCCAGGGCACGGCTGCCAGAGGGCGGCAGCAACGCCCAGGCCAGGCGGGGCTCCACGGCGCCGGGCCGGGCCGGCGCTGCCGGGGCAGCAGGCGGGGCCGGGGCCGAGCTGCGGCGGGCCGGGGAGGAGCCCGGGCTCGGGACTCACCCATGAACCTGACGGCCGCCTCTCGCAGGGACTCCTGTGGGCTCTGCAGGTAGTGCAGTGCCCTGCGCACGTGCTCGGCCACTCGGCTCCTGTCCTCTGCCAGCTGCAGAGAGCGGCAGGAGGGAAGGGTTGGCGCGGGCTCAGCTCCTGGGCCGGACGCTGCCTGCGCCCATCGCCGGCCTCGCTGCCCGCCCAGCCCTGAGGCGCGGCCAGCAGCCGCTGGCCAAGGGCTCCCGAGGCGAGGGGCAGAGGGCTGGCTGCTGCCCGGGGAGCCGCGGTGCCGCCCCACAGCCCCGCCGGGCCGGGGCTCCATGGGCACCCGACTCAGGCCCACGGGAGCCTGGAGCAGAGCCCGTGCGGCCTCTGGCTGCAGCAGCGGGCACAGCTGTTAGCCCCGCACACTGAGCACCGCCCTCAGGGACCTTGGCCATGCTGAGGCTGGGGGGTCTCTGCTGTTCTTACCAGGCACTCGGCAAAGCTCTGATCCAGGTGTAGCATTTGTTCTATATCCCTCCTCTTCAGGAATCTGGCTGAGGAATGCAGCGTTTCCCGGGAGGCCTGGAGAGGGACAGAGATGCACAGATGGCCCTACAGTCCAGGGCACAGGAGCATCCCAGTGGCACAGGCCTGAGGAGGCTGCAGCCCACAAGGTGCCCGGGCAGGAGGCAGCCCAAGCCCCTGCCAGGGGGACAGCAGCTGGCCACAAGTGCTCACCTCAGCAACCATCTGATTCTCATCATGGCAGTGGAAGTAGAGAGGGAGCAGGCTCTGGCGCACGTGGGACTTGAGGGCCTTTCTTCCCTCTTCTGTTAATAAGTCCAGCATCTCTTGAAAGAGAGCCATGGAGCTCAGCTGCACCTGGATGTCATCCTGGATGAAAGGAAAGGGCAAAAGACCTGAGCATCAGCTGCTTCAGGCCCCCCAGGGCACAGGCGTGCATCTGCACAGGGCACCAAGGGTCCGGGCAGCAGCCAGTGGCTGTGGCTGTGGGCACAGAGCCTTACGCTGTCAAAGAGTGGCAGGAGCGCCTCAGCCAGCTGCAGGGCGATGGGGGTGGCTATTGGAGCACCATTATCCAGGAGCAAATATCGGAGTAGAAGAATGCTCATCCTGACCATGTCGCTGTCATTTTCCTCCAGGAGCTCCACAAGACTTTCAGTCAGGCTCTGCATTTTTTCAGCCTGTGCGGAAGACGACTTTGTGAAAGGCCGCCCTGCTGCCGCAGGGCCCAGAGGCCAAAGGCCTGTCCCGAAGCACTGGGGCAGCTGAAGCGGGAAGCAGGAGAGATGGGAACAGCTGCCCCAGCGCCCAAAGCCCAGGCAAGGCCAAGCGACTGCGTTGCCCAGCCCCGCGCTGCCTGCACGGCTTCGGCCACTGCCCCCTTCTCACCATCAAGGGATTCTTGCCCAGCACTACGAGGCCTCGGAGTGCCAAGTAACGCCTGGCCATGTGCTCGCTCTGCAGGTTCTGTGCCAGGATCTCCAGGACACTGTCACTGCATTCCCTCAGGTCCAGGCACTCGAGGACCTGAAAGGCACAGGGCAGTGACAGGGGAGGCGGCCGGCAGGAGCCCAGAAGCGCACAGGGCCGGGCCCAGGCAGCAGCACAGGGCACGGGCACTGTCCTGGCAGCTGTGGCTGTGAGAGGCCAGAGGGCTGGGAGGCCGCTCAGCCAGGCAGCGCTGGCCTTGAGGCTCACCTCCACAAGGAATGCCAGGGCAGGGAAATCCCAGTATGGCATCTCTTTGCCGAGCAGGGCGAGCAGGTAGAATGCCACCGCGGAACAAAAGTGGATGGCTAAGCGGCGAATTTCTCTGAAGAGGGGAAAAAGGAAACAAGAGCCTGATGCAGTGGGGCAAACCTCTCCCAGGCGTGACTCACCCAGTTCTCATCTTTCCCCAGCATCCTTCCAGCAAGGGGACGTGGGCCGTTTGGGAGTTGGTTGCTCATGGGTACCCTCCTCTGCCAGCCTATTCCAGTCTGCTTGGCCGTCCCTCAGTGACAAGGCCCTCTGACCCATGGCCACCACGGACACTTTGTGGGGCACCTGGGCACAGAGCAGCAATGTCAGAGGCAGTGGGGAGAAGGGGGTCTCACCTGGCAAGCAGAGCCACGGCAAAGTGGTGGGTGTCAAGAGAGAGCAGCGTGTCCCAGGCACACCTGCGCTCCATTGCCACCACCACATCCTCGCAGCGGAGAAGGCAGAGCAGGGACTTCAGGGTGCGCACAGCAAACCTGTGTGCACAGCAAAGCCCAGGTCACACTGGCAGCACTGGCTCCTTGGCAGGCCACGTGGCAGGGACAGGAGGAGTGGCATGGAGCACCTGTTGGGGCTGGTGGCAAGGCCGTGCTCTTCCTGGCATCCCTTCCAGAAGGTGTCGACCTCCTCTGGCATATCCAGAGTGCTGAAGAAGACTTGGAATAGCAGATGCACAAATAGGCGGGGGAAATACACCTTCAAGATCCGTGGCAGACAGGGCACCTGGAGGATCTTCCACGTCACCACAGTTGCCTGCAAAGGACAAAGCCCCCCGAGACAGCGCTCAGTGCCGAGGTGTGTGTGTGGCAGGGCCCGAGCGTGGCAGGGAGAGGCCAGGAGAGACCATGGCAGGGGGAGCACGGGGCCTGGTGGGCCTGAAGCTGCCCCTTGGCCAGGTTTCAGGCCAGCGCCTGAGGCAGGGAGATGCAGTGGGGGAAGGAGGATGGAGAGCTGCTGGAGAGACAGCCTTGGGGCCTGCAAAGGCCAGTTGCAGAAACTCACCGTCAGGGCAAAGACAGCCGTTTCGTCCCCATTGGAGGTGCAGGTGCTGTACTCTGGCCAGCTGCCCAGCACATCCAGGAGGATCAGCTGCGCCAGCTCCGCAGTCCTGGCTGAGCCCATGATGGTCTTCCACATGGCCATGGCAGCTCTGTGGGGTTAGAGCTGTGTCTCAGGAGGGTCTCAGAGGAAGCACCAGGGGCAGCTGAGCCGGCTGCCATTTCTGCCTCTGCCCACTGCCCCCCTGCCAGCAGGAGGCAGACAGCCCAGCCCTGTGGGGACAGAGCCCTGAGAGGCGGCAAGGGAGCACGGCAGCAGGCTCAGGGGCTGGTCTGGCAGGGCTGGGAAAGGGAGCATCCAGAGGGCCCTGGAAGTCTCTGTTGCTCCGACACCTGGGGCAGGCTGTGCAGGGTGATGGGCTGGGGAGGCCTGAGCCCTGTGGGCAGGTGGGCCCCATACCTGTCACAGGACGGGGCCACACGCAGGAGCGTCACCACTGCGTCATTTGGCTGTGCTTCGGTGAGATCCAGCAGGGTCTTGTCCAGCCTGTGCTCAGCAGAATCATTGGCCATGAGCCACTGGTGGATGTAGCTCACCATGGCAGGCACCTGGAGAAGGCACGGGGAGACTTGGAAAGCTGCCAGAGGGGGCAATGTTCCCAGCTTCCCCAGAGGAGTGCTTCCCTTCCCACCCCACTGCCATGTGGCCTGAAAGGCTCACAGCAAGCAGCATGCGTGGATTGGGAGGCCAAGCAATTGCTGGGAGGATCAAAGCCTGGCCCAGGCTGCTTACTTGCTTTGGAGTGTAAAAATCTTCCTCTACAAGCATATGCAGCAGGGCAGCACCGGTCTTGCTGAGGAAGATGGGCGAGTATGGTCTGAGGCCTATGCCCGTGGCGATGGTCTCTTCCTCTTTAATTCTCTTGAGGAAGTTGCAAACAAACTGTAGGAGAAGGGCAAGAAGCCGAGGATGTTGCATGGAGTGCTGCACACACGGTGCTGGGCTGAGCAGGGACAGCAGGCCCAGCCCAGGTGGGGGTGGCTGCAGGTACCTGCGCTGTTCTGCGGAAGCGGCCAGGGCTGGACTCCTGCTCTTGTGTGCGCTCCGGGGCTGCATCTGGCAAAGAGCGAGCGCAGCCAGAGATGAGGGGCTGCGGGAGAGGCCGGACAACACGGCCCAGCCCTGCGATCTCCAGGCAGAGAGAGCCCCGGGATGCCCCAGGGGGATGGAGCACGGCCACTGCGGGTGTCTGCCCGGCCCCCCTTCCCTCCTGTCCGTGGGCATGTCCCCACAGGATAGCATGGCACGGCACGGCATGGGGTCCAAGCTGGCAGCAGGCACCAATCCTGTGGCCCAGCTCTGCCACTCACCCTCCTGCGGTGGCTGGAACGGCACCACCTCCTCAGTCTGCTGTGCCGGGGCAGCTCCAGGGCCACCTTCCTCCTCCTCCACGCAGGCCAGCTCAGGCACTGCCGGGTGTCTCTGCTCCATGTCTCTGCCTGGATTTGTGGCTATTTGCAGGAGAGTTGCCTTGGAAAAGCTCCAAGTCACCAAGTCCTGCAGTGGTGCCTGGAAGGCACCTTCAAGTAAGAAGCCTCAGGAAGGCTACAGGACAGCAAGTCCTGCACTCGGTCTCAAGGGCTCCTGCCACAAGGACAGGGGACTCCTGACAAGGACTATGATATGGCCTCAAGGGCACCTGCAGAAGAGAAGCCTCAGGGAGACCACGGGTCAGCAAGCCCTGTGGTCTGGCCTCGAGCTCAGCTGCAGGAACCAGGCTTCAGAAAAGCTCCGGGTGGGACGCGAACGAGCGCGCTGTGCGGGGGCTCCTCACGGCACCGCTCTGTCCCGTCCTGTCCCGTGGCGTGCTCTGAGCACTGTGGCGTGCTCTTGTCACCTCCAGCCCCTATGTCACCCCGTGTCACAAAGGGCCCTTGGACAGCCGTTCCATGTCACAGTGACTGTGCAGCACCTGTCACCAAGGGCCCTTGCAGACACTGCCGCCTGCCCTGGGGCCACGCCCAGCCCACCCAAAGTGGCCCAGTTTGGAGGGAATGGCAGGCCCCAGGAGTCTAAGCCAGGCCGAGAGGATCTTTAAGAAGGGCTCAGAGCATCAGCAAACGCTGCCATGCTCTGTGGGCTCAGGGCAGCAGAAGGAGCCCTGAGGGCTGCAGACGCAGCCGTTCTGGGAAGGGCACGGGGCCTTGCAGGGAAGCTGGCACGGCCTCCTTGGGACACGTCCCGGCTGGTGGCCGTCCTAAAGCTGCCGGTGTGACACGCACAAGGAACGTGTGGGCCCAGGCACGAATGCTGCTCTGAGGCCTGGGGCCCGGGGAGCGCTGACATCAGCAGGTGTGGCAGAGTCCCCGGCCAAGCAGACCTGCCACCCCCCGAGCCCTGGCAGCGCTGGTGCCCGTCTCCTGCCCCAGAGACCTGTGCCCCCGGGGGGCTTCTGTGCCAGAAGGAGCCAAAGGCCACGTGCCTAGGGGGCTGTGCCTCTTTCCTGCAGGGGCTGATGGCAGGAGCACCTGGAGCAACTGCTGGCACACTTGGTCTCTGTCAGATGATGTTGCTCCTTCCTGAAATGCATTTTTCTCATGGAAGGCATTGGCAGTAGCACCAGAGCACCATCCATTGCTGAGTTTCCCAGGGCAATTAGATTGCAAAGTTAACAGTCTGACATTTCCTTGTGCTTTTCTTACTCTCTTTCCCACATTCTGGAACAAACGGCATCTGCCCAGCCTCTGCTATTCTCAGCTTCAGTTGCTGCATGTCTTGCTCTGGCAGCTCATGTCCAAACAGAACTGTGTCTCTGCTGAGCACAGCAATGAGCTGCCACAAAGTGGCAGGTTCCCCAGTGAACATCAAGGCAGGGACGTGGAAGTGCAGAGGATAAGGACAACTCTGGGAGGAGAAGCTCTTCTGTGTCTCTGATGATGGTGCCCACACCCTGAAGCAGCAGCCAAGAGAAGCGCTGGAAGCAGACGGGCGCAGTTTTGGGCAGTACAATATCAAAAGATATGAAACCATTAGGCAGAATGCAAAGGAGGACTGCAAGGATGGAGTGTGGCCTGGGGGGGAAGCCCTAGATGCAGCTGCAGCCACTTTGTTCAGCCTGGAGGAGAGTAAAGGGCGTCATTGTGGTCTTCAACATGCTCCTGAGAGGAATCAGAGGGGCTGCTGCAGCTCTCGTCACTGTTGGGACCAGTGACAGGACTGGAGAAAAGGGCAGGGAGCTGGGACAGGGCAAGTTTCATTTCCGTATCAGGAAAATGTTTTTCACCCAGAGCACAGTCAGGCACTGGGACGGGTTCCCCATTGACGCAGCCCAGCGGAGCCCGGGCTGGCTCTTGGGAAAACTGCGGCGCTGCGCCAGGAGTGGGGAACGGCCGAGGCGTGGGTCCTGCCCGCGGCTGACCCTGGTGAGCCACTGCTCAGTGGTTCAGGATCTCCTAACTGCAGCACGGAGCAGGCCAAAGAGAAGGAGGAGGCTCCTCGATGGTGAGGTTCCACAGGCCAAGGTTTATTGCAAGGGAAGGATTCAGCAGCAAAGAGCCGCCAGCACTTCTGTGCACGGGATTTTATCGGGGTACGACTCAGGGGGTGGATACAAACGACTGAGCAATAAGGAATCTGCAGGGGAGGAGCGAGGGGATTCCATCAGTTGCTTGGGACTAATTAGGACAGATGGGAGGAGAGGGTGGGTCACATGGGCCAGTGGGGCTTCCAGCAATAGAGGAATTCCAAAGGGGTGGTGCAGTCAGGGATTGGTCCAAGGCAAAAGTGACAGGGAAGGTTCAGGAATAAAGAGCTGGATTATCTTGAGAGGCAGGGAAGGAGCTGGAACAAAGAGCGGGGAATGGCATGAGGGACAGCTTTGAGGGAGGGCAAAACCTAGGGGTAAACCAACTTGGGGAAAATACGGGGTACATGAAAACAAACCATTCTACGATAACTGATAAATAAACACCAACTGGAACACCCCAGGGAAATGGTCACAGCACCAAGCCCCTCTGAGTTTGAGAAGTGTTCGAAGAACATTGAGCAGTCACGCAAGCTTTTAGACACTACATCAAAAGTAGAAAGTGTATGATAGTCAAGAGAGGGAAAAAGAAAAAGAGCTCCCTGCAGCCATGGTGGCAGCTCTGGATCAGCACCAGGGAGAGGACTGATGTAGGCGTGGTTAAAGCAGAGGCAGGGGCGAAAATAGCAGAGGCAGAGGAGGTTCAAAGCAGCCACAGACCAAGCTGGGCCCAAATCAATGTGCATCTTGTAAGAAATCAGGACACTGGAAATAGGGCCAGTGCCCAGAGTTAGCAGACAAAGTACACAAAACTCTTGCAGCCACTCTAGATGATAAGAAATGACCGAGACTGGCAGTTCTTACCCTAGCAGGCCACTGTTTAAAATACAGCTAAAGAATGATGAAGAAGTTGAAATTTTAAGAAATAGTGGAGACACATTTTCACTCTTGAATCAAGCACTGCTACCCAAAAGTGAAAACTATCTTCAAGCAATAGGAGCAACTACAGGGCAGCCAGAAAATGCATTCTTCCTGAAACCACTTTGATGTAAAATCAAGAAGAAAATGGGAATACATCAGTTTCTGTATTTCCCAAACTCACCCAAATCTGTCCTATGCAGGGATTTGCTTGAAAATTTAGAAGCAACAGTTCCCTTTAGAAAAAGAAAACTTCAATGGAAGGTACCTGAAGACAAATGAACGCTTTTAGCAGTAGGACTGACAATTGACACCAGACCAACAAACAAGAAGAACTAGTTAGAGCAAGTATTGAATCAGGTGTACCCAAGAGTATGGGATATGATAGCCCAGGAAAATCAAAACCAGGAGACCCTATGAAAATTGAGCTACAGACAAGAGTTAGGGCAGTAGTCACTGCCTCCCCCACAGCAAGAGGAACAAGACTTGGATATCAGGCAGTGGAGCTCAATGCCTAAGGCTGAGGGGCAGGGGGCTCCAGTCTGGAGCACAGGGAGGGCACCCCCCCAGCCCCACAACAGCTGGCCTCACAGCCCTGAAAGGCCAGGACCGGGGTTCCACACCTGATTCCAGGGCGTCCCTCCAACCGGCCACCGACCTGGAAGCGCCAGAGCAGCCGGCTGTCGGGACCAAGGCGGCTGCCAGGGGGCTGCTTATGGCCTCTGCCAGCCAATTGCTCAGGGCTTAGCAGTGCCTCAGCCCCTCAGGGTCTCCCCCAGCCTGGCCAAGGGTGCCGGCAGCAGCGTCGCAGCCCCAAAGCAGCTCCAGAGGAGGCCCATCCAGAGGCACCTGGGAGCCCTCAGCACTGCAGCCAGCAGCAGACGGGCAGGAGGACACGGATGGCCCTTCCTGTCCGGCACAGGGCTCGTGGCCATCTCCAGGCACCGCTCTGGCAGGGATCCCCGCAGCTCCGGCCCCTGCCCAGCCGCTCTGTGGGCAGCACAAAGGCTTCAGCAGAACCACCAAAGGCCAAAAGGCTTCTGGCCATTTTCCCTGCAACACTGCACGCCTGGGCAGCTGGCTGAGTACAAGCAACCTTTTCCCCCTCTTCTCTTATGCCCTACAGACCTTGCGCAGGAAAAGAGAGATGCTGGGACTCTGTGTATTGTAAGATATTTTATATTTACATACTCAACAATGAAAATGCAAACACAAAAATCTTAAAGAAGAAAAAGAAAATTCCTGCTGGCTTAAATGGCCCCAGATCATCTCTCTGCCGAGCTGCAGCAGAACAGTAAGGCAGTGCAGCAAAGACGAGGCCGTTTCCTCCATGCACTGCGGAATCGATCCCGCAGCTTCTGCCATGGGGAGTAGGGAGCTCTCTCAAGAGCCCGGAGAACTAAACAAAATTCTACTGCAGCATCTCTGATTGCAGGACTGCTGTCATATGCCATTTCTTCAAGGGCTGCAAGAGAGAGGAACAGAGGCAAGGTCAGATCCCGCATACGCAGGGAGCCAAGGTGAGCCCCATGCCAGGGCCATCCCGGTCGTCTCTTGCCATGGCCCGCAGGGAGCGGGGAGCAAGGGGATCAGCCCGAAGTTGCTAGCCACGAATGCCACACGTAGCCCTGATATCTCTGTGTGCTCTGCCCATGGGTGCAGATCCCTCCACAGCCGGGGCAGGGCTTGCAGCTGCCCCCTCCAGCCCCCTCGGTCAGCACGCTGCCCTCACGCACTCACCAGTGCAGATCAGCTGCAGCTCTTGCTGCTGCCCCCTCAGGCGCCGCCCGGCCATGCCTGTGAACACAGAGCCTGTCACGGCCCCAGCGGCACAGCTCCCTGCCAGCGGCGCTGCCGGCGCTGTGGCCACACGGGCTGCTGGCCAGGCAGAGCTCAGCCCGGGCCCTTGCCGCACGCTGCCGCCCCAGGGCACGGCTGCCAGAGGGCGGCAGCAACGCCCAGGCCAGGCGGGGCTCCACGGCGCCGGGCCGGGCCGGCGCTGCCGGGGCAGCAGGCGGGGCCGGGGCCGAGCTGCGGCGGGCCGGGGAGGAGCCCGGGCTCGGGACTCACCCATGAACCTGACGGCCGCCTCTCGCAGGGACTCCTGTGGGCTCTGCAGGTAGTGCAGTGCCCTGCGCACGTGCTCGGCCACTCGGCTCCTGTCCTCTGCCAGCTGCAGAGAGCGGCAGGAGGGAAGGGTTGGCGCGGGCTCAGCTCCTGGGCCGGACGCTGCCTGCGCCCATCGCCGGCCTCGCTGCCCGCCCAGCCCTGAGGCGCGGCCAGCAGCCGCTGGCCAAGGGCTCCCGAGGCGAGGGGCAGAGGGCTGGCTGCTGCCCGGGGAGCCGCGGTGCCGCCCCACAGCCCCGCCGGGCCGGGGCTCCATGGGCACCCGACTCAGGCCCACGGGAGCCTGGAGCAGAGCCCGTGCGGCCTCTGGCTGCAGCAGCGGGCACAGCTGTTAGCCCCGCACACTGAGCACCGCCCTCAGGGACCTTGGCCATGCTGAGGCTGGGGGGTCTCTGCTGTTCTTACCAGGCACTCGGCAAAGCTCTGATCCAGGTGTAGCATTTGTTCTATATCCCTCCTCTTCAGGAATCTGGCTGAGGAATGCAGCGTTTCCCGGGAGGCCTGGAGAGGGACAGAGATGCACAGATGGCCCTACAGTCCAGGGCACAGGAGCATCCCAGTGGCACAGGCCTGAGGAGGCTGCAGCCCACAAGGTGCCCGGGCAGGAGGCAGCCCAAGCCCCTGCCAGGGGGACAGCAGCTGGCCACAAGTGCTCACCTCAGCAACCATCTGATTCTCATCATGGCAGTGGAAGTAGAGAGGGAGCAGGCTCTGGCGCACGTGGGACTTGAGGGCCTTTCTTCCCTCTTCTGTTAATAAGTCCAGCATCTCTTGAAAGAGAGCCATGGAGCTCAGCTGCACCTGGATGTCATCCTGGATGAAAGGAAAGGGCAAAAGACCTGAGCATCAGCTGCTTCAGGCCCCCCAGGGCACAGGCGTGCATCTGCACAGGGCACCAAGGGTCCGGGCAGCAGCCAGTGGCTGTGGCTGTGGGCACAGAGCCTTACGCTGTCAAAGAGTGGCAGGAGCGCCTCAGCCAGCTGCAGGGCGATGGGGGTGGCTATTGGAGCACCATTATCCAGGAGCAAATATCGGAGTAGAAGAATGCTCATCCTGACCATGTCGCTGTCATTTTCCTCCAGGAGCTCCACAAGACTTTCAGTCAGGCTCTGCATTTTTTCAGCCTGTGCGGAAGACGACTTTGTGAAAGGCCGCCCTGCTGCCGCAGGGCCCAGAGGCCAAAGGCCTGTCCCGAAGCACTGGGGCAGCTGAAGCGGGAAGCAGGAGAGATGGGAACAGCTGCCCCAGCGCCCAAAGCCCAGGCAAGGCCAAGCGACTGCGTTGCCCAGCCCCGCGCTGCCTGCACGGCTTCGGCCACTGCCCCCTTCTCACCATCAAGGGATTCTTGCCCAGCACTACGAGGCCTCGGAGTGCCAAGTAACGCCTGGCCATGTGCTCGCTCTGCAGGTTCTGTGCCAGGATCTCCAGGACACTGTCACTGCATTCCCTCAGGTCCAGGCACTCGAGGACCTGAAAGGCACAGGGCAGTGACAGGGGAGGCGGCCGGCAGGAGCCCAGAAGCGCACAGGGCCGGGCCCAGGCAGCAGCACAGGGCACGGGCACTGTCCTGGCAGCTGTGGCTGTGAGAGGCCAGAGGGCTGGGAGGCCGCTCAGCCAGGCAGCGCTGGCCTTGAGGCTCACCTCCACAAGGAATGCCAGGGCAGGGAAATCCCAGTATGGCATCTCTTTGCCGAGCAGGGCGAGCAGGTAGAATGCCACCGCGGAACAAAAGTGGATGGCTAAGCGGCGAATTTCTCTGAAGAGGGGAAAAAGGAAACAAGAGCCTGATGCAGTGGGGCAAACCTCTCCCAGGCGTGACTCACCCAGTTCTCATCTTTCCCCAGCATCCTTCCAGCAAGGGGACGTGGGCCGTTTGGGAGTTGGTTGCTCATGGGTACCCTCCTCTGCCAGCCTATTCCAGTCTGCTTGGCCGTCCCTCAGTGACAAGGCCCTCTGACCCATGGCCACCACGGACACTTTGTGGGGCACCTGGGCACAGAGCAGCAATGTCAGAGGCAGTGGGGAGAAGGGGGTCTCACCTGGCAAGCAGAGCCACGGCAAAGTGGTGGGTGTCAAGAGAGAGCAGCGTGTCCCAGGCACACCTGCGCTCCATTGCCACCACCACATCCTCGCAGCGGAGAAGGCAGAGCAGGGACTTGAGGGTGCGCACAGCAAACCTGTGTGCACAGCAAAGCCCAGGTCACACTGGCAGCACTGGCTCCTTGGCAGGCCACGTGGCAGGGACAGGAGGAGTGGCATGGAGCACCTGTTGGGGCTGGTGGCAAGGCCGTGCTCTTCCTGGCATCCCTTCCAGAAGGTGTCGACCTCCTCTGGCATATCCAGAGTGCTGAAGAAGACTTGGAATAGCAGATGCACAAATAGGCGGGGGAAATACACCTTCAAGATCCGTGGCAGACAGGGCACCTGGAGGATCTTCCACGTCACCACAGTTGCCTGCAAAGGACAAAGCCCCCCGAGACAGCGCTCAGTGCCGAGGTGTGTGTGTGGCAGGGCCCGAGCGTGGCAGGGAGAGGCCAGGAGAGACCATGGCAGGGGGAGCACGGGGCCTGGTGGGCCTGAAGCTGCCCCTTGGCCAGGTTTCAGGCCAGCGCCTGAGGCAGGGAGATGCAGTGGGGGAAGGAGGATGGAGAGCTGCTGGAGAGACAGCCTTGGGGCCTGCAAAGGCCAGTTGCAGAAACTCACCGTCAGGGCAAAGACAGCCGTTTCGTCCCCATTGGAGGTGCAGGTGCTGTACTCTGGCCAGCTGCCCAGCACATCCAGGAGGATCAGCTGCGCCAGCTCCGCAGTCCTGGCTGAGCCCATGATGGTCTTCCACATGGCCATGGCAGCTCTGTGGGGTTAGAGCTGTGTCTCAGGAGGGTCTCAGAGGAAGCACCAGGGGCAGCTGAGCCGGCTGCCATTTCTGCCTCTGCCCACTGCCCCCCTGCCAGCAGGAGGCAGACAGCCCAGCCCTGTGGGGACAGAGCCCTGAGAGGCGGCAAGGGAGCACGGCAGCAGGCTCAGGGGCTGGTCTGGCAGGGCTGGGAAAGGGAGCATCCAGAGGGCCCTGGAAGTCTCTGTTGCTCCGACACCTGGGGCAGGCTGTGCAGGGTGATGGGCTGGGGAGGCCTGAGCCCTGTGGGCAGGTGGGCCCCATACCTGTCACAGGACGGGGCCACACGCAGGAGCGTCACCACTGCGTCATTTGGCTGTGCTTCGGTGAGATCCAGCAGGGTCTTGTCCAGCCTGTGCTCAGCAGAATCATTGGCCATGAGCCACTGGTGGATGTAGCTCACCATGGCAGGCACCTGGAGAAGGCACGGGGAGACTTGGAAAGCTGCCAGAGGGGGCAATGTTCCCAGCTTCCCCAGAGGAGTGCTTCCCTTCCCACCCCACTGCCATGTGGCCTGAAAGGCTCACAGCAAGCAGCATGCGTGGATTGGGAGGCCAAGCAATTGCTGGGAGGATCAAAGCCTGGCCCAGGCTGCTTACTTGCTTTGGAGTGTAAAAATCTTCCTCTACAAGCATATGCAGCAGGGCAGCACCGGTCTTGCTGAGGAAGATGGGCGAGTATGGTCTGAGGCCTATGCCCGTGGCGATGGTCTCTTCCTCTTTAATTCTCTTGAGGAAGTTGCAAACAAACTGTAGGAGAAGGGCAAGAAGCCGAGGATGTTGCATGGAGTGCTGCACACACGGTGCTGGGCTGAGCAGGGACAGCAGGCCCAGCCCAGGTGGGGGTGGCTGCAGGTACCTGCGCTGTTCTGCGGAAGCGGCCAGGGCTGGACTCCTGCTCTTGTGTGCGCTCCGGGGCTGCATCTGGCAAAGAGCGAGCGCAGCCAGAGATGAGGGGCTGCGGGAGAGGCCGGACAACACGGCCCAGCTCTGCGATCTCCAGGCAGAGAGAGCCCTGGGATGCCCCAGGGGGATGGAGCACGGCCACTGCGGGTGTCTGCCCGGCCCCCCTTCCCTCCTGTCCGTGGGCATGTCCCCACAGGATAGCATGGCACGGCACGGCATGGGGTCCAAGCTGGCAGCAGGCACCAATCCTGTGGCCCAGCTCTGCCACTCACCCTCCTGCGGTGGCTGGAACGGCACCACCTCCTCAGTCTGCTGTGCCGGGGCAGCTCCAGGGCCACCTTCCTCCTCCTCCACGCAGGCCAGCTCAGGCACTGCCGGGTGTCTCTGCTCCATGTCTCTGCCTGGATTTGTGGCTATTTGCAGGAGAGTTGCCTTGGAAAAGCTCCAAGTCACCAAGTCCTGCAGTGGTGCCTGGAAGGCACCTTCAAGTAAGAAGCCTCAGGAAGGCTACAGGACAGCAAGTCCTGCACTCGGTCTCAAGGGCTCCTGCCACAAGGACAGGGGACTCCTGACAAGGACTATGATATGGCCTCAAGGGCACCTGCAGAAGAGAAGCCTCAGGGAGACCACGGGTCAGCAAGCCCTGTGGTCTGGCCTCGAGCTCAGCTGCAGGAACCAGGCTTCAGAAAAGCTCCGGGTGGGACGCGAACGAGCGCGCTGTGCGGGGGCTCCTCACGGCACCGCTCTGTCCCGTCCTGTCCCGTGGCGTGCTCTGAGCACTGTGGCGTGCTCTTGTCACCTCCAGCCCCTATGTCACCCCGTGTCACAAAGGGCCCTTGGACAGCCGTTCCATGTCACAGTGACTGTGCAGCACCTGTCACCAAGGGCCCTTGCAGACACTGCCGCCTGCCCTGGGGCCACGCCCAGCCCACCCAAAGTGGCCCAGTTTGGAGGGAATGGCAGGCCCCAGGAGTCTAAGCCAGGCCGAGAGGATCTTTAAGAAGGGCTCAGAGCATCAGCAAACGCTGCCATGCTCTGTGGGCTCAGGGCAGCAGAAGGAGCCCTGAGGGCTGCAGACGCAGCCGTTCTGGGAAGGGCACGGGGCCTTGCAGGGAAGCTGGCACGGCCTCCTTGGGACACGTCCCGGCTGGTGGCCGTCCTAAAGCTGCCGGTGTGACACGCACAAGGAACGTGTGGGCCCAGGCACGAATGCTGCTCTGAGGCCTGGGGCCCGGGGAGCGCTGACATCAGCAGGTGTGGCAGAGTCCCCGGCCAAGCAGACCTGCCACCCCCCGAGCCCTGGCAGCGCTGGTGCCCGTCTCCTGCCCCAGAGACCTGTGCCCCCGGGGGGCTTCTGTGCCAGAAGGAGCCAAAGGCCACGTGCCTAGGGGGCTGTGCCTCTTTCCTGCAGGGGCTGATGGCAGGAGCACCTGGAGCAACTGCTGGCACACTTGGTCTCTGTCAGATGATGTTGCTCCTTCCTGAAATGCATTTTTCTCATGGAAGGCATTGGCAGTAGCACCAGAGCACCACCCATTGCTGAGTTTCCCAGGGCAATTAGATTGCAAAGTTAACAGTCTGACATTTCCTTGTGCTTTTCTTACTCTCTTTCCCACATTCTGGAACAAACGGCATCTGCCCAGCCTCTGCTATTCTCAGCTTCAGTTGCTGCATGTCTTGCTCTGGCAGCTCATGTCCAAACAGAACTGTGTCTCTGCTGAGCACAGCAATGAGCTGCCACAAAGTGGCAGGTTCCCCAGTGAACATCAAGGCAGGGACGTGGAAGTGCAGAGGATAAGGACAACTCTGGGAGGAGAAGCTCTTCTGTGTCTCTGATGATGGTGCCCACACCCTGAAGCAGCAGCCAAGAGAAGCGCTGGAAGCAGACGGGCGCAGTTTTGGGCAGTACAATATCAAAAGATATGAAACCATTAGGCAGAATGCAAAGGAGGACTGCAAGGATGGAGTGTGGCCTGGGGGGGAAGCCCTAGATGCAGCTGCAGCCACTTTGTTCAGCCTGGAGGAGAGTAAAGGGCGTCATTGTGGTCTTCAACATGCTCCTGAGAGGAATCAGAGGGGCTGCTGCAGCTCTCGTCACTGTTGGGACCAGTGACAGGACTGGAGAAAAGGGCAGGGAGCTGGGACAGGGCAAGTTTCATTTCCGTATCAGGAAAAGGTTTTTCACCCAGCGCACAGTCAGGCACTGGGACGAGTTCCCCATTGACGCAGCCCAGCGGAGCCCGGGCTGGCTCTTGGGAAAACTGCGGCGCTGCGCCAGGAGTGGGGAACGGCCGAGGCGTGGGTCCTGCCCGCGGCTGACCCTGGTGAGCCACTGCTCAGTGGTTCAGGATCTCCTAACTGCAGCACGGAGCAGGCCAAAGAGAAGGAGGAGGCTCCTCGATGGTGAGGTTCCACAGGCCAAGGTTTATTGCAAGGGAAGGATTCAGCAGCAAAGAGCCGCCAGCACTTCTGTGCACGGGATTTTATCGGGGTACGACTCAGGGGGTGGATACAAACGACTGAGCAATAAGGAATCTGCAGGGGAGGAGCGAGGGGATTCCATCAGTTGCTTGGGACTAATTAGGACAGATGGGAGGAGAGGGTGGGTCACATGGGCCAGTGGGGCTTCCAGCAATAGAGGAATTCCAAAGGGGTGGTGCAGTCAGGGATTGGTCCAAGGCAAAAGTGACAGGGAAGGTTCAGGAATAAAGAGCTGGATTATCTTGAGAGGCAGGGAAGGAGCTGGAACAAAGAGCGGGGAATGGCATGAGGGACAGCTTTGAGGGAGGGCAAAACCTAGGGGTAAACCAACTTGGGGAAAATACGGGGTACATGAAAACAAACCATTCTACGATAACTGATAAATAAACACCAACTGGAACACCCCAGGGAAATGGTCACAGCACCAAGCCCCTCTGAGTTTGAGAAGTGTTCGAAGAACATTGAGCAGTCACGCAAGCTTTTAGACACTACATCAAAAGTAGAAAGTGTATGATAGTCAAGAGAGGGAAAAAGAAAAAGAGCTCCCTGCAGCCATGGTGGCAGCTCTGGATCAGCACCAGGGAGAGGACTGATGTAGGCGTGGTTAAAGCAGAGGCAGGGGCGAAAATAGCAGAGGCAGAGGAGGTTCAAAGCAGCCACAGACCAAGCTGGGCCCAAATCAATGTGCATCTTGTAAGAAATCAGGACACTGGAAATAGGGCCAGTGCCCAGAGTTAGCAGACAAAGTACACAAAACTCTTGCAGCCACTCTAGATGATAAGAAATGACCGAGACTGGCAGTTCTTACCCTAGCAGGCCACTGTTTAAAATACAGCTAAAGAATGATGAAGAAGTTGAAATTTTAAGAAATAGTGGAGACACATTTTCACTCTTGAATCAAGCACTGCTACCCAAAAGTGAAAACTATCTTCAAGCAATAGGAGCAACTACAGGGCAGCCAGAAAATGCATTCTTCCTGAAACCACTTTGATGTAAAATCAAGAAGAAAATGGGAATACATCAGTTTCTGTATTTCCCAAACTCACCCAAATCTGTCCTATGCAGGGATTTGCTTGAAAATTTAGAAGCAACAGTTCCCTTTAGAAAAAGAAAACTTCAATGGAAGGTACCTGAAGACAAATGAACGCTTTTAGCAGTAGGACTGACAATTGACACCAGACCAACAAACAAGAAGAACTAGTTAGAGCAAGTATTGAATCAGGTGTACCCAAGAGTATGGGATATGATAGCCCAGGAAAATCAAAACCAGGAGACCCTATGAAAATTGAGCTACAGACAAGAGTTAGGGCAGTAGTCACTGCCTCCCCCACAGCAAGAGGAACAAGACTTGGATATCAGGCAGTGGAGCTCAATGCCTAAGGCTGAGGGGCAGGGGGCTCCAGTCTGGAGCACAGGGAGGGCACCCCCCCAGCCCCACAACAGCTGGCCTCACAGCCCTGAAAGGCCAGGACCGGGGTTCCACACCTGATTCCAGGGCGTCCCTCCAACCGGCCACCGACCTGGAAGCGCCAGAGCAGCCGGCTGTCGGGACCAAGGCGGCTGCCAGGGGGCTGCTTATGGCCTCTGCCAGCCAATTGCTCAGGGCTTAGCAGTGCCTCAGCCCCTCAGGGTCTCCCCCAGCCTGGCCAAGGGTGCCGGCAGCAGCGTCGCAGCCCCAAAGCAGCTCCAGAGGAGGCCCATCCAGAGGCACCTGGGAGCCCTCAGCACTGCAGCCAGCAGCAGACGGGCAGGAGGACACGGATGGCCCTTCCTGTCCGGCACAGGGCTCGTGGCCATCTCCAGGCACCGCTCTGGCAGGGATCCCCGCAGCTCCAGCCCCTGCCCAGCCGCTCTGTGGGCAGCACAAAGGCTTCAGCAGAACCACCAAAGGCCAAAAGGCTTCTGGCCATTTTCCCTGCAACACTGCACGCCTGGGCAGCTGGCTGAGTACAAGCAACCTTTTCCCCCTCTTCTCTTATGCCCTACAGACCTTGCGCAGGAAAAGAGAGATGCTGGGACTCTGTGTATTGTAAGATATTTTATATTTACATACTCAACAATGAAAATGCAAACACAAAAATCTTAAAGAAGAAAAAGAAAATTCCTGCTGGCTTAAATGGCCCCAGATCATCTCTCTGCCGAGCTGCAGCAGAACAGTAAGGCAGTGCAGCAAAGACGAGGCCGTTTCCTCCATGCACTGCGGAATCGATCCCGCAGCTTCTGCCATGGGGAGTAGGGAGCTCTCTCAAGAGCCCGGAGAACTAAACAAAATTCTACTGCAGCATCTCTGATTGCAGGACTGCTGTCATATGCCATTTCTTCAAGGGCTGCAAGAGAGAGGAACAGAGGCAAGGTCAGATCCCGCATACGCAGGGAGCCAAGGTGAGCCCCATGCCAGGGCCATCCCGGTCGTCTCTTGCCATGGCCCGCAGGGAGCGGGGAGCAAGGGGATCAGCCCGAAGTTGCTAGCCACGAATGCCACACGTAGCCCTGATATCTCTGTGTGCTCTGCCCATGGGTGCAGATCCCTCCACAGCCGGGGCAGGGCTTGCAGCTGCCCCCTCCAGCCCCCTCGGTCAGCACGCTGCCCTCACGCACTCACCAGTGCAGATCAGCTGCAGCTCTTGCTGCTGCCCCCTCAGGCGCCGCCCGGCCATGCCTGTGAACACAGAGCCTGTCACGGCCCCAGCGGCACAGCTCCCTGCCAGCGGCGCTGCCGGCGCTGTGGCCACACGGGCTGCTGGCCAGGCAGAGCTCAGCCCGGGCCCTTGCCGCACGCTGCCGCCCCAGGGCACGGCTGCCAGAGGGCGGCAGCAACGCCCAGGCCAGGCGGGGCTCCACGGCGCCGGGCCGGGCCGGCGCTGCCGGGGCAGCAGGCGGGGCCGGGGCCGAGCTGCGGCGGGCCGGGGAGGAGCCCGGGCTCGGGACTCACCCATGAACCTGACGGCCGCCTCTCGCAGGGACTCCTGTGGGCTCTGCAGGTAGTGCAGTGCCCTGCGCACGTGCTCGGCCACTCGGCTCCTGTCCTCTGCCAGCTGCAGAGAGCGGCAGGAGGGAAGGGTTGGCGCGGGCTCAGCTCCTGGGCCGGACGCTGCCTGCGCCCATCGCCGGCCTCGCTGCCCGCCCAGCCCTGAGGCGCGGCCAGCAGCCGCTGGCCAAGGGCTCCCGAGGCGAGGGGCAGAGGGCTGGCTGCTGCCCGGGGAGCCGCGGTGCCGCCCCACAGCCCCGCCGGGCCGGGGCTCCATGGGCACCCGACTCAGGCCCACGGGAGCCTGGAGCAGAGCCCGTGCGGCCTCTGGCTGCAGCAGCGGGCACAGCTGTTAGCCCCGCACACTGAGCACCGCCCTCAGGGACCTTGGCCATGCTGAGGCTGGGGGGTCTCTGCTGTTCTTACCAGGCACTCGGCAAAGCTCTGATCCAGGTGTAGCATTTGTTCTATATCCCTCCTCTTCAGGAATCTGGCTGAGGAATGCAGCGTTTCCCGGGAGGCCTGGAGAGGGACAGAGATGCACAGATGGCCCTACAGTCCAGGGCACAGGAGCATCCCAGTGGCACAGGCCTGAGGAGGCTGCAGCCCACAAGGTGCCCGGGCAGGAGGCAGCCCAAGCCCCTGCCAGGGGGACAGCAGCTGGCCACAAGTGCTCACCTCAGCAACCATCTGATTCTCATCATGGCAGTGGAAGTAGAGAGGGAGCAGGCTCTGGCGCACGTGGGACTTGAGGGCCTTTCTTCCCTCTTCTGTTAATAAGTCCAGCATCTCTTGAAAGAGAGCCATGGAGCTCAGCTGCACCTGGATGTCATCCTGGATGAAAGGAAAGGGCAAAAGACCTGAGCATCAGCTGCTTCAGGCCCCCCAGGGCACAGGCGTGCATCTGCACAGGGCACCAAGGGTCCGGGCAGCAGCCAGTGGCTGTGGCTGTGGGCACAGAGCCTTACGCTGTCAAAGAGTGGCAGGAGCGCCTCAGCCAGCTGCAGGGCGATGGGGGTGGCTATTGGAGCACCATTATCCAGGAGCAAATATCGGAGTAGAAGAATGCTCATCCTGACCATGTCGCTGTCATTTTCCTCCAGGAGCTCCACAAGACTTTCAGTCAGGCTCTGCATTTTTTCAGCCTGTGCGGAAGACGACTTTGTGAAAGGCCGCCCTGCTGCCGCAGGGCCCAGAGGCCAAAGGCCTGTCCCGAAGCACTGGGGCAGCTGAAGCGGGAAGCAGGAGAGATGGGAACAGCTGCCCCAGCGCCCAAAGCCCAGGCAAGGCCAAGCGACTGCGTTGCCCAGCCCCGCGCTGCCTGCACGGCTTCGGCCACTGCCCCCTTCTCACCATCAAGGGATTCTTGCCCAGCACTACGAGGCCTCGGAGTGCCAAGTAACGCCTGGCCATGTGCTCGCTCTGCAGGTTCTGTGCCAGGATCTCCAGGACACTGTCACTGCATTCCCTCAGGTCCAGGCACTCGAGGACCTGAAAGGCACAGGGCAGTGACAGGGGAGGCGGCCGGCAGGAGCCCAGAAGCGCACAGGGCCGGGCCCAGGCAGCAGCACAGGGCACGGGCACTGTCCTGGCAGCTGTGGCTGTGAGAGGCCAGAGGGCTGGGAGGCCGCTCAGCCAGGCAGCGCTGGCCTTGAGGCTCACCTCCACAAGGAATGCCAGGGCAGGGAAATCCCAGTATGGCATCTCTTTGCCGAGCAGGGCGAGCAGGTAGAATGCCACCGCGGAACAAAAGTGGATGGCTAAGCGGCGAATTTCTCTGAAGAGGGGAAAAAGGAAACAAGAGCCTGATGCAGTGGGGCAAACCTCTCCCAGGCGTGACTCACCCAGTTCTCATCTTTCCCCAGCATCCTTCCAGCAAGGGGACGTGGGCCGTTTGGGAGTTGGTTGCTCATGGGTACCCTCCTCTGCCAGCCTATTCCAGTCTGCTTGGCCGTCCCTCAGTGACAAGGCCCTCTGACCCATGGCCACCACGGACACTTTGTGGGGCACCTGGGCACAGAGCAGCAATGTCAGAGGCAGTGGGGAGAAGGGGGTCTCACCTGGCAAGCAGAGCCACGGCAAAGTGGTGGGTGTCAAGAGAGAGCAGCGTGTCCCAGGCACACCTGCGCTCCATTGCCACCACCACATCCTCGCAGCGGAGAAGGCAGAGCAGGGACTTGAGGGTGCGCACAGCAAACCTGTGTGCACAGCAAAGCCCAGGTCACACTGGCAGCACTGGCTCCTTGGCAGGCCACGTGGCAGGGACAGGAGGAGTGGCATGGAGCACCTGTTGGGGCTGGTGGCAAGGCCGTGCTCTTCCTGGCATCCCTTCCAGAAGGTGTCGACCTCCTCTGGCATATCCAGAGTGCTGAAGAAGACTTGGAATAGCAGATGCACAAATAGGCGGGGGAAATACACCTTCAAGATCCGTGGCAGACAGGGCACCTGGAGGATCTTCCACGTCACCACAGTTGCCTGCAAAGGACAAAGCCCCCCGAGACAGCGCTCAGTGCCGAGGTGTGTGTGTGGCAGGGCCCGAGCGTGGCAGGGAGAGGCCAGGAGAGACCATGGCAGGGGGAGCACGGGGCCTGGTGGGCCTGAAGCTGCCCCTTGGCCAGGTTTCAGGCCAGCGCCTGAGGCAGGGAGATGCAGTGGGGGAAGGAGGATGGAGAGCTGCTGGAGAGACAGCCTTGGGGCCTGCAAAGGCCAGTTGCAGAAACTCACCGTCAGGGCAAAGACAGCCGTTTCGTCCCCATTGGAGGTGCAGGTGCTGTACTCTGGCCAGCTGCCCAGCACATCCAGGAGGATCAGCTGCGCCAGCTCCGCAGTCCTGGCTGAGCCCATGATGGTCTTCCACATGGCCATGGCAGCTCTGTGGGGTTAGAGCTGTGTCTCAGGAGGGTCTCAGAGGAAGCACCAGGGGCAGCTGAGCCGGCTGCCATTTCTGCCTCTGCCCACTGCCCCCCTGCCAGCAGGAGGCAGACAGCCCAGCCCTGTGGGGACAGAGCCCTGAGAGGCGGCAAGGGAGCACGGCAGCAGGCTCAGGGGCTGGTCTGGCAGGGCTGGGAAAGGGAGCATCCAGAGGGCCCTGGAAGTCTCTGTTGCTCCGACACCTGGGGCAGGCTGTGCAGGGTGATGGGCTGGGGAGGCCTGAGCCCTGTGGGCAGGTGGGCCCCATACCTGTCACAGGACGGGGCCACACGCAGGAGCGTCACCACTGCGTCATTTGGCTGTGCTTCGGTGAGATCCAGCAGGGTCTTGTCCAGCCTGTGCTCAGCAGAATCATTGGCCATGAGCCACTGGTGGATGTAGCTCACCATGGCAGGCACCTGGAGAAGGCACGGGGAGACTTGGAAAGCTGCCAGAGGGGGCAATGTTCCCAGCTTCCCCAGAGGAGTGCTTCCCTTCCCACCCCACTGCCATGTGGCCTGAAAGGCTCACAGCAAGCAGCATGCGTGGATTGGGAGGCCAAGCAATTGCTGGGAGGATCAAAGCCTGGCCCAGGCTGCTTACTTGCTTTGGAGTGTAAAAATCTTCCTCTACAAGCATATGCAGCAGGGCAGCACCGGTCTTGCTGAGGAAGATGGGCGAGTATGGTCTGAGGCCTATGCCCGTGGCGATGGTCTCTTCCTCTTTAATTCTCTTGAGGAAGTTGCAAACAAACTGTAGGAGAAGGGCAAGAAGCCGAGGATGTTGCATGGAGTGCTGCACACACGGTGCTGGGCTGAGCAGGGACAGCAGGCCCAGCCCAGGTGGGGGTGGCTGCAGGTACCTGCGCTGTTCTGCGGAAGCGGCCAGGGCTGGACTCCTGCTCTTGTGTGCGCTCCGGGGCTGCATCTGGCAAAGAGCGAGCGCAGCCAGAGATGAGGGGCTGCGGGAGAGGCCGGACAACACGGCCCAGCCCTGCGATCTCCAGGCAGAGAGAGCCCCGGGATGCCCCAGGGGGATGGAGCACGGCCACTGCGGGTGTCTGCCCGGCCCCCCTTCCCTCCTGTCCGTGGGCATGTCCCCACAGGATAGCATGGCACGGCACGGCATGGGGTCCAAGCTGGCAGCAGGCACCAATCCTGTGGCCCAGCTCTGCCACTCACCCTCCTGCGGTGGCTGGAACGGCACCACCTCCTCAGTCTGCTGTGCCGGGGCAGCTCCAGGGCCACCTTCCTCCTCCTCCACGCAGGCCAGCTCAGGCACTGCCGGGTGTCTCTGCTCCATGTCTCTGCCTGGATTTGTGGCTATTTGCAGGAGAGTTGCCTTGGAAAAGCTCCAAGTCACCAAGTCCTGCAGTGGTGCCTGGAAGGCACCTTCAAGTAAGAAGCCTCAGGAAGGCTACAGGACAGCAAGTCCTGCACTCGGTCTCAAGGGCTCCTGCCACAAGGACAGGGGACTCCTGACAAGGACTATGATATGGCCTCAAGGGCACCTGCAGAAGAGAAGCCTCAGGGAGACCACGGGTCAGCAAGCCCTGTGGTCTGGCCTCGAGCTCAGCTGCAGGAACCAGGCTTCAGAAAAGCTCCGGGTGGGACGCGAACGAGCGCGCTGTGCGGGGGCTCCTCACGGCACCGCTCTGTCCCGTCCTGTCCCGTGGCGTGCTCTGAGCACTGTGGCGTGCTCTTGTCACCTCCAGCCCCTATGTCACCCCGTGTCACAAAGGGCCCTTGGACAGCCGTTCCATGTCACAGTGACTGTGCAGCACCTGTCACCAAGGGCCCTTGCAGACACTGCCGCCTGCCCTGGGGCCACGCCCAGCCCACCCAAAGTGGCCCAGTTTGGAGGGAATGGCAGGCCCCAGGAGTCTAAGCCAGGCCGAGAGGATCTTTAAGAAGGGCTCAGAGCATCAGCAAACGCTGCCATGCTCTGTGGGCTCAGGGCAGCAGAAGGAGCCCTGAGGGCTGCAGACGCAGCCGTTCTGGGAAGGGCACGGGGCCTTGCAGGGAAGCTGGCACGGCCTCCTTGGGACACGTCCCGGCTGGTGGCCGTCCTAAAGCTGCCGGTGTGACACGCACAAGGAACGTGTGGGCCCAGGCACGAATGCTGCTCTGAGGCCTGGGGCCCGGGGAGCGCTGACATCAGCAGGTGTGGCAGAGTCCCCGGCCAAGCAGACCTGCCACCCCCCGAGCCCTGGCAGCGCTGGTGCCCGTCTCCTGCCCCAGAGACCTGTGCCCCCGGGGGGCTTCTGTGCCAGAAGGAGCCAAAGGCCACGTGCCTAGGGGGCTGTGCCTCTTTCCTGCAGGGGCTGATGGCAGGAGCACCTGGAGCAACTGCTGGCACACTTGGTCTCTGTCAGATGATGTTGCTCCTTCCTGAAATGCATTTTTCTCATGGAAGGCATTGGCAGTAGCACCAGAGCACCATCCATTGCTGAGTTTCCCAGGGCAATTAGATTGCAAAGTTAACAGTCTGACATTTCCTTGTGCTTTTCTTACTCTCTTTCCCACATTCTGGAACAAACGGCATCTGCCCAGCCTCTGCTATTCTCAGCTTCAGTTGCTGCATGTCTTGCTCTGGCAGCTCATGTCCAAACAGAACTGTGTCTCTGCTGAGCACAGCAATGAGCTGCCACAAAGTGGCAGGTTCCCCAGTGAACATCAAGGCAGGGACGTGGAAGTGCAGAGGATAAGGACAACTCTGGGAGGAGAAGCTCTTCTGTGTCTCTGATGATGGTGCCCACACCCTGAAGCAGCAGCCAAGAGAAGCGCTGGAAGCAGACGGGCGCAGTTTTGGGCAGTACAATATCAAAAGATATGAAACCATTAGGCAGAATGCAAAGGAGGACTGCAAGGATGGAGTGTGGCCTGGGGGGGAAGCCCTAGATGCAGCTGCAGCCACTTTGTTCAGCCTGGAGGAGAGTAAAGGGCGTCATTGTGGTCTTCAACATGCTCCTGAGAGGAATCAGAGGGGCTGCTGCAGCTCTCGTCACTGTTGGGACCAGTGACAGGACTGGAGAAAAGGGCAGGGAGCTGGGACAGGGCAAGTTTCATTTCCGTATCAGGAAAAGGTTTTTCACCCAGCGCACAGTCAGGCACTGGGACGAGTTCCCCATTGACGCAGCCCAGCGGAGCCCGGGCTGGCTCTTGGGAAAACTGCGGCGCTGCGCCAGGAGTGGGGAACGGCCGAGGCGTGGGTCCTGCCCGCGGCTGACCCTGGTGAGCCACTGCTCAGTGGTTCAGGATCTCCTAACTGCAGCACGGAGCAGGCCAAAGAGAAGGAGGAGGCTCCTCGATGGTGAGGTTCCACAGGCCAAGGTTTATTGCAAGGGAAGGATTCAGCAGCAAAGAGCCGCCAGCACTTCTGTGCACGGGATTTTATCGGGGTACGACTCAGGGGGTGGATACAAACGACTGAGCAATAAGGAATCTGCAGGGGAGGAGCGAGGGGATTCCATCAGTTGCTTGGGACTAATTAGGACAGATGGGAGGAGAGGGTGGGTCACATGGGCCAGTGGGGCTTCCAGCAATAGAGGAATTCCAAAGGGGTGGTGCAGTCAGGGATTGGTCCAAGGCAAAAGTGACAGGGAAGGTTCAGGAATAAAGAGCTGGATTATCTTGAGAGGCAGGGAAGGAGCTGGAACAAAGAGCGGGGAATGGCATGAGGGACAGCTTTGAGGGAGGGCAAAACCTAGGGGTAAACCAACTTGGGGAAAATACGGGGTACATGAAAACAAACCATTCTACGATAACTGATAAATAAACACCAACTGGAACACCCCAGGGAAATGGTCACAGCACCAAGCCCCTCTGAGTTTGAGAAGTGTTCGAAGAACATTGAGCAGTCACGCAAGCTTTTAGACACTACATCAAAAGTAGAAAGTGTATGATAGTCAAGAGAGGGAAAAAGAAAAAGAGCTCCCTGCAGCCATGGTGGCAGCTCTGGATCAGCACCAGGGAGAGGACTGATGTAGGCGTGGTTAAAGCAGAGGCAGGGGCGAAAATAGCAGAGGCAGAGGAGGTTCAAAGCAGCCACAGACCAAGCTGGGCCCAAATCAATGTGCATCTTGTAAGAAATCAGGACACTGGAAATAGGGCCAGTGCCCAGAGTTAGCAGACAAAGTACACAAAACTCTTGCAGCCACTCTAGATGATAAGAAATGACCGAGACTGGCAGTTCTTACCCTAGCAGGCCACTGTTTAAAATACAGCTAAAGAATGATGAAGAAGTTGAAATTTTAAGAAATAGTGGAGACACATTTTCACTCTTGAATCAAGCACTGCTACCCAAAAGTGAAAACTATCTTCAAGCAATAGGAGCAACTACAGGGCAGCCAGAAAATGCATTCTTCCTGAAACCACTTTGATGTAAAATCAAGAAGAAAATGGGAATACATCAGTTTCTGTATTTCCCAAACTCACCCAAATCTGTCCTATGCAGGGATTTGCTTGAAAATTTAGAAGCAACAGTTCCCTTTAGAAAAAGAAAACTTCAATGGAAGGTACCTGAAGACAAATGAACGCTTTTAGCAGTAGGACTGACAATTGACACCAGACCAACAAACAAGAAGAACTAGTTAGAGCAAGTATTGAATCAGGTGTACCCAAGAGTATGGGATATGATAGCCCAGGAAAATCAAAACCAGGAGACCCTATGAAAATTGAGCTACAGACAAGAGTTAGGGCAGTAGTCACTGCCTCCCCCACAGCAAGAGGAACAAGACTTGGATATCAGGCAGTGGAGCTCAATGCCTAAGGCTGAGGGGCAGGGGGCTCCAGTCTGGAGCACAGGGAGGGCACCCCCCCAGCCCCACAACAGCTGGCCTCACAGCCCTGAAAGGCCAGGACCGGGGTTCCACACCTGATTCCAGGGCGTCCCTCCAACCGGCCACCGACCTGGAAGCGCCAGAGCAGCCGGCTGTCGGGACCAAGGCGGCTGCCAGGGGGCTGCTTATGGCCTCTGCCAGCCAATTGCTCAGGGCTTAGCAGTGCCTCAGCCCCTCAGGGTCTCCCCCAGCCTGGCCAAGGGTGCCGGCAGCAGCGTCGCAGCCCCAAAGCAGCTCCAGAGGAGGCCCATCCAGAGGCACCTGGGAGCCCTCAGCACTGCAGCCAGCAGCAGACGGGCAGGAGGACACGGATGGCCCTTCCTGTCCGGCACAGGGCTCGTGGCCATCTCCAGGCACCGCTCTGGCAGGGATCCCCGCAGCTCCAGCCCCTGCCCAGCCGCTCTGTGGGCAGCACAAAGGCTTCAGCAGAACCACCAAAGGCCAAAAGGCTTCTGGCCATTTTCCCTGCAACACTGCACGCCTGGGCAGCTGGCTGAGTACAAGCAACCTTTTCCCCCTCTTCTCTTATGCCCTACAGACCTTGCGCAGGAAAAGAGAGATGCTGGGACTCTGTGTATTGTAAGATATTTTATATTTACATACTCAACAATGAAAATGCAAACACAAAAATCTTAAAGAAGAAAAAGAAAATTCCTGCTGGCTTAAATGGCCCCAGATCATCTCTCTGCCGAGCTGCAGCAGAACAGTAAGGCAGTGCAGCAAAGACGAGGCCGTTTCCTCCATGCACTGCGGAATCGATCCCGCAGCTTCTGCCATGGGGAGTAGGGAGCTCTCTCAAGAGCCCGGAGAACTAAACAAAATTCTACTGCAGCATCTCTGATTGCAGGACTGCTGTCATATGCCATTTCTTCAAGGGCTGCAAGAGAGAGGAACAGAGGCAAGGTCAGATCCCGCATACGCAGGGAGCCAAGGTGAGCCCCATGCCAGGGCCATCCCGGTCGTCTCTTGCCATGGCCCGCAGGGAGCGGGGAGCAAGGGGATCAGCCCGAAGTTGCTAGCCACGAATGCCACACGTAGCCCTGATATCTCTGTGTGCTCTGCCCATGGGTGCAGATCCCTCCACAGCCGGGGCAGGGCTTGCAGCTGCCCCCTCCAGCCCCCTCGGTCAGCACGCTGCCCTCACGCACTCACCAGTGCAGATCAGCTGCAGCTCTTGCTGCTGCCCCCTCAGGCGCCGCCCGGCCATGCCTGTGAACACAGAGCCTGTCACGGCCCCAGCGGCACAGCTCCCTGCCAGCGGCGCTGCCGGCGCTGTGGCCACACGGGCTGCTGGCCAGGCAGAGCTCAGCCCGGGCCTTTGCCGCACGCTGCCGCCCCAGGGCACGGCTGCCAGAGGGCGGCAGCAACGCCCAGGCCAGGCGGGGCTCCACGGCGCCGGGCCGGGCCGGCGCTGCCGGGGCAGCAGGCGGGGCCGGGGCCGAGCTGCGGCGGGCCGGGGAGGAGCCCGGGCTCGGGACTCACCCATGAACCTGACGGCCGCCTCTCGCAGGGACTCCTGTGGGCTCTGCAGGTAGTGCAGTGCCCTGCGCACGTGCTCGGCCACTCGGCTCCTGTCCTCTGCCAGCTGCAGAGAGCGGCAGGAGGGAAGGGTTGGCGCGGGCTCAGCTCCTGGGCCGGACGCTGCCTGCGCCCATCGCCGGCCTCGCTGCCCGCCCAGCCCTGAGGCGCGGCCAGCAGCCGCTGGCCAAGGGCTCCCGAGGCGAGGGGCAGAGGGCTGGCTGCTGCCCGGGGAGCCGCGGTGCCGCCCCACAGCCCCGCCGGGCCGGGGCTCCATGGGCACCCGACTCAGGCCCACGGGAGCCTGGAGCAGAGCCCGTGCGGCCTCTGGCTGCAGCAGCGGGCACAGCTGTTAGCCCCGCACACTGAGCACCGCCCTCAGGGACCTTGGCCATGCTGAGGCTGGGGGGTCTCTGCTGTTCTTACCAGGCACTCGGCAAAGCTCTGATCCAGGTGTAGCATTTGTTCTATATCCCTCCTCTTCAGGAATCTGGCTGAGGAATGCAGCGTTTCCCGGGAGGCCTGGAGAGGGACAGAGATGCACAGATGGCCCTACAGTCCAGGGCACAGGAGCATCCCAGTGGCACAGGCCTGAGGAGGCTGCAGCCCACAAGGTGCCCGGGCAGGAGGCAGCCCAAGCCCCTGCCAGGGGGACAGCAGCTGGCCACAAGTGCTCACCTCAGCAACCATCTGATTCTCATCATGGCAGTGGAAGTAGAGAGGGAGCAGGCTCTGGCGCACGTGGGACTTGAGGGCCTTTCTTCCCTCTTCTGTTAATAAGTCCAGCATCTCTTGAAAGAGAGCCATGGAGCTCAGCTGCACCTGGATGTCATCCTGGATGAAAGGAAAGGGCAAAAGACCTGAGCATCAGCTGCTTCAGGCCCCCCAGGGCACAGGCGTGCATCTGCACAGGGCACCAAGGGTCCGGGCAGCAGCCAGTGGCTGTGGCTGTGGGCACAGAGCCTTACGCTGTCAAAGAGTGGCAGGAGCGCCTCAGCCAGCTGCAGGGCGATGGGGGTGGCTATTGGAGCACCATTATCCAGGAGCAAATATCGGAGTAGAAGAATGCTCATCCTGACCATGTCGCTGTCATTTTCCTCCAGGAGCTCCACAAGACTTTCAGTCAGGCTCTGCATTTTTTCAGCCTGTGCGGAAGACGACTTTGTGAAAGGCCGCCCTGCTGCCGCAGGGCCCAGAGGCCAAAGGCCTGTCCCGAAGCACTGGGGCAGCTGAAGCGGGAAGCAGGAGTAGATGGGAACAGCTGCCCCAGCGCCCAAAGCCCAGGCAAGGCCAAGCGACTGCGTTGCCCAGCCCCACGCTGCCTGCACGGCTTCGGCCACTGCCCCCTTCTCACCATCAAGGGATTCTTGCCCAGCACTACGAGGCCTCGGAGTGCCAAGTAACGCCTGGCCATGTGCTCGCTCTGCAGGTTCTGTGCCAGGATCTCCAGGACACTGTCACTGCATTCCCTCAAGTCCAGGCACTCGAGGACCTGAAAGGCACAGGGCAGTGACAGGGGAGGCGGCCGGCAGGAGCCCAGAAGCGCACAGGGCCGGGCCCAGGCAGCAGCACAGGGCACGGGCACTGTCCTGGCAGCTGTGGCTGTGAGAGGCCAGAGGGCTGGGAGGCCGCTCAGCCAGGCAGCGCTGGCCTTGAGGCTCACCTCCACAAGGAATGCCAGGGCAGGGAAATCCCAGTATGGCATCTCTTTGCCGAGCAGGGCGAGCAGGTAGAATGCCACCGCGGAACAAAAGTGGATGGCTAAGCGGCGAATTTCTCTGAAGAGGGGAAAAAGGAAACAAGAGCCTGATGCAGTGGGGCAAACCTCTCCCAGGCGTGACTCACCCAGTTCTCATCTTTCCCCAGCATCCTTCCAGCAAGGGGACGTGGGCCGTTTGGGAGTTGGTTGCTCATGGGTACCCTCCTCTGCCAGCCTATTCCAGTCTGCTTGGCCGTCCCTCAGTGACAAGGCCCTCTGACCCATGGCCACCACGGACACTTTGTGGGGCACCTGGGCACAGAGCAGCAATGTCAGAGGCAGTGGGGAGAAGGGGGTCTCACCTGGCAAGCAGAGCCACGGCAAAGTGGTGGGTGTCAAGAGAGAGCAGCGTGTCCCAGGCACACCTGCGCTCCATTGCCACCACCACATCCTCGCAGCGGAGAAGGCAGAGCAGGGACTTCAGGGTGCGCACAGCAAACCTGTGTGCACAGCAAAGCCCAGGTCACACTGGCAGCACTGGCTCCTTGGCAGGCCACGTGGCAGGGACAGGAGGAGTGGCATGGAGCACCTGTTGGGGCTGGTGGCAAGGCCGTGCTCTTCCTGGCATCCCTTCCAGAAGGTGTCGACCTCCTCTGGCATATCCAGAGTGCTGAAGAAGACTTGGAATAGCAGATGCACAAATAGGCGGGGGAAATACACCTTCAAGATCCGTGGCAGACAGGGCACCTGGAGGATCTTCCACGTCACCACAGTTGCCTGCAAAGGACAAAGCCCCCCGAGACAGCGCTCAGTGCCGAGGTGTGTGTGTGGCAGGGCCCGAGCATGGCAGGGAGAGGCCAGGAGAGACCATGGCAGGGGGAGCACGGGGCCTGGTGGGCCTGAAGCTGCCCCTTGGCCAGGTTTCAGGCCAGCGCCTGAGGCAGGGAGATGCAGTGGGGGAAGGAGGATGGAGAGCTGCTGGAGAGACAGCCTTGGGGCCTGCAAAGGCCAGTTGCAGAAACTCACCGTCAGGGCAAAGACAGCCGTTTCGTCCCCATTGGAGGTGCAGGTGCTGTACTCTGGCCAGCTGCCCAGCACATCCAGGAGGATCAGCTGCGCCAGCTCCGCAGTCCTGGCTGAGCCCATGATGGTCTTCCACATGGCCATGGCAGCTCTGTGGGGTTAGAGCTGTGTCTCAGGAGGGTCTCAGAGGACGCACCAGGGGCAGCTGAGCCGGCTGCCATTTCTGCCTCTGCCCACTGCCCCCCTGCCAGCAGGAGGCAGACAGCCCAGCCCTGTGGGGACAGAGCCCTGAGAGGCGGCAAGGGAGCACGGCAGCAGGCTCAGGGGCTGGTCTGGCAGGGCTGGGAAAGGGAGCATCCAGAGGGCCCTGGAAGTCTCTGTTGCTCCGACACCTGGGGCAGGCTGTGCAGGGTGATGGGCTGGGGAGGCCTGAGCCCTGTGGGCAGGTGGGCCCCATACCTGTCACAGGACGGGGCCACACGCAGGAGCGTCACCACTGCGTCATTTGGCTGTGCTTCGGTGAGATCCAGCAGGGTCTTGTCCAGCCTGTGCTCAGCAGAATCATTGGCCATGAGCCACTGGTGGATGTAGCTCACCATGGCAGGCACCTGGAGAAGGCACGGGGAGACTTGGAAAGCTGCCAGAGGGGGCAATGTTCCCAGCTTCCCCAGAGGAGTGCTTCCCTTCCCACCCCACTGCCATGTGGCCTGAAAGGCTCACAGCAAGCAGCATGCGTGGATTGGGAGGCCAAGCAATTGCTGGGAGGATCAAAGCCTGGCCCAGGCTGCTTACTTGCTTTGGAGTGTAAAAATCTTCCTCTACAAGCATATGCAGCAGGGCAGCACCGGTCTTGCTGAGGAAGATGGGCGAGTATGGTCTGAGGCCTATGCCCGTGGCGATGGTCTCTTCCTCTTTAATTCTCTTGAGGAAGTTGCAAACAAACTGTAGGAGAAGGGCAAGAAGCCGAGGATGTTGCATGGAGTGCTGCACACACGGTGCTGGGCTGAGCAGGGACAGCAGGCCCAGCCCAGGTGGGGGTGGCTGCAGGTACCTGCGCTGTTCTGCGGAAGCGGCCAGGGCTGGACTCCTGCTCTTGTGTGCGCTCCGGGGCTGCATCTGGCAAAGAGCGAGCGCAGCCAGAGATGAGGGGCTGCAGGAGAGGCCGGACAACACGGCCCAGCCCTGCGATCTCCAGGCAGAGAGAGCCCCGGGATGCCCCAGGGGGATGGAGCACGGCCACTGCGGGTGTCTGCCCGGCCCCCCTTCCCTCCTGTCCGTGGGCATGTCCCCACAGGATAGCATGGCACGGCACGGCATGGGGTCCAAGCTGGCAGCAGGCACCAATCCTGTGGCCCAGCTCTGCCACTCACCCTCCTGCGGTGGCTGGAACGGCACCACCTCCTCAGTCTGCTGTGCCGGGGCAGCTCCAGGGCCACCTTCCTCCTCCTCCACGCAGGCCAGCTCAGGCACTGCCGGGTGTCTCTGCTCCATGTCTCTGCCTGGATTTGTGGCTATTTGCAGGAGAGTTGCCTTGGAAAAGCTCCAAGTCACCAAGTCCTGCAGTGGTGCCTGGAAGGCACCTTCAAGTAAGAAGCCTCAGGAAGGCTACAGGACAGCAAGTCCTGCACTCGGTCTCAAGGGCTCCTGCCACAAGGACAGGGGACTCCTGACAAGGACTATGATATGGCCTCAAGGGCACCTGCAGAAGAGAAGCCTCAGGGAGACCACGGGTCAGCAAGCCCTGTGGTCTGGCCTCGAGCTCAGCTGCAGGAACCAGGCTTCAGAAAAGCTCCGGGTGGGACGCGAACGAGCGCGCTGTGCGGGGGCTCCTCACGGCACCGCTCTGTCCCGTCCTGTCCCGTGGCGTGCTCTGAGCACTGTGGCGTGCTCTTGTCACCTCCAGCCCCTATGTCACCCCGTGTCACAAAGGGCCCTTGGACAGCCGTTCCATGTCACAGTGACTGTGCAGCACCTGTCACCAAGGGCCCTTGCAGACACTGCCGCCTGCCCTGGGGCCACGCCCAGCCCACCCAAAGTGGCCCAGTTTGGAGGGAATGGCAGGCCCCAGGAGTCTAAGCCAGGCCGAGAGGATCTTTAAGAAGGGCTCAGAGCATCAGCAAACGCTGCCATGCTCTGTGGGCTCAGGGCAGCAGAAGGAGCCCTGAGGGCTGCAGACGCAGCCGTTCTGGGAAGGGCACGGGGCCTTGCAGGGAAGCTGGCACGGCCTCCTTGGGACACGTCCCGGCTGGTGGCCGTCCTAAAGCTGCCGGTGTGACACGCACAAGGAACGTGTGGGCCCAGGCACGAATGCTGCTCTGAGGCCTGGGGCCCGGGGAGCGCTGACATCAGCAGGTGTGGCAGAGTCCCCGGCCAAGCAGACCTGCCACCCCCCGAGCCCTGGCAGCGCTGGTGCCCGTCTCCTGCCCCAGAGACCTGTGCCCCCGGGGGGCTTCTGTGCCAGAAGGAGCCAAAGGCCACGTGCCTAGGGGGCTGTGCCTCTTTCCTGCAGGGGCTGATGGCAGGAGCACCTGGAGCAACTGCTGGCACACTTGGTCTCTGTCAGATGATGTTGCTCCTTCCTGAAATGCATTTTTCTCATGGAAGGCATTGGCAGTAGCACCAGAGCACCATCCATTGCTGAGTTTCCCAGGGCAATTAGATTGCAAAGTTAACAGTCTGACATTTCCTTGTGCTTTTCTCACTCTCTTTCCCACATTCTGGAACAAACGGCATCTGCCCAGCCTCTGCTATTCTCAGCTTCAGTTGCTGCATGTCTTGCTCTGGCAGCTCATGTCCAAACAGAACTGTGTCTCTGCTGAGCACAGCAATGAGCTGCCACAAAGTGGCAGGTTCCCCAGTGAACATCAAGGCAGGGACGTGGAAGTGCAGAGGATAAGGACAACTCTGGGAGGAGAAGCTCTTCTGTGTCTCTGATGATGGTGCCCACACCCTGAAGCAGCAGCCAAGAGAAGCGCTGGAAGCAGACGGGCGCAGTTTTGGGCAGTACAATATCAAAAGATATGAAACCATTAGGCAGAATGCAAAGGAGGACTGCAAGGATGGAGTGTGGCCTGGGGGGGAAGCCCTAGATGCAGCTGCAGCCACTTTGTTCAGCCTGGAGGAGAGTAAAGGGCGTCATTGTGGTCTTCAACATGCTCCTGAGAGGAATCAGAGGGGCTGCTGCAGCTCTCGTCACTGTTGGGACCAGTGACAGGACTGGAGAAAAGGGCAGGGAGCTGGGACAGGGCAAGTTTCATTTCCGTATCAGGAAAAGGTTTTTCACCCAGAGCACAGTCAGGCACTGGGACGAGTTCCCCATTGACGCAGCCCAGCGGAGCCCGGGCTGGCTCTTGGGAAAACTGCGGCGCTGCGCCAGGAGTGGGGAACGGCCGAGGCGTGGGTCCTGCCCGCGGCTGACCCTGGTGAGCCACTGCTCAGTGGTTCAGGATCTCCTAACTGCAGCACGGAGCAGGCCAAAGAGAAGGAGGAGGCTCCTCGATGGTGAGGTTCCACAGGCCAAGGTTTATTGCAAGGGAAGGATTCAGCAGCAAAGAGCCGCCAGCACTTCTGTGCACGGGATTTTATCGGGGTACGACTCAGGGGGTGGATACAAACGACTGAGCAATAAGGAATCTGCAGGGGAGGAGCGAGGGGATTCCATCAGTTGCTTGGGACTAATTAGGACAGATGGGAGGAGAGGGTGGGTCACATGGGCCAGTGGGGCTTCCAGCAATAGAGGAATTCCAAAGGGGTGGTGCAGTCAGGGATTGGTCCAAGGCAAAAGTGACAGGGAAGGTTCAGGAATAAAGAGCTGGATTATCTTGAGAGGCAGGGAAGGAGCTGGAACAAAGAGCGGGGAATGGCATGAGGGACAACTTTGAGGGAGGGCAAAACCTAGGGGTAAACCAACTTGGGGAAAATACGGGGTACATGAAAACAAACCATTCTACGATAACTGATAAATAAACACCAACTGGAACACCCCAGGGAAATGGTCACAGCACCAAGCCCCTCTGAGTTTGAGAAGTGTTCGAAGAACATTGAGCAGTCACGCAAGCTTTTAGACACTACATCAAAAGTAGAAAGTGTATGATAGTCAAGAGAGGGAAAAAGAAAAAGAGCTCCCTGCAGCCATGGTGGCAGCTCTGGATCAGCACCAGGGAGAGGACTGATGTAGGCGTGGTTAAAGCAGAGGCAGGGGCGAAAATAGCAGAGGCAGAGGAGGTTCAAAGCAGCCACAGACCAAGCTGGGCCCAAATCAATGTGCATCTTGTAAGAAATCAGGACACTGGAAATAGGGCCAGTGCCCAGAGTTAGCAGACAAAGTACACAAAACTCTTGCAGCCACTCTAGATGATAAGAAATGACCGAGACTGGCAGTTCTTACCCTAGCAGGCCACTGTTTAAAATACAGCTAAAGAATGATGAAGAAGTTGAAATTTTAAGAAATAGTGGAGACACATTTTCACTCTTGAATCAAGCACTGCTACCCAAAAGTGAAAACTATCTTCAAGCAATAGGAGCAACTACAGGGCAGCCAGAAAATGCATTCTTCCTGAAACCACTTTGATGTAAAATCAAGAAGAAAATGGGAATACATCAGTTTCTGTATTTCCCAAACTCACCCAAATCTGTCCTATGCAGGGATTTGCTTGAAAATTTAGAAACAACAGTTCCCTTTAGAAAAAGAAAACTTCAATGGAAGGTACCTGAAGACAAATGAACGCTTTTAGCAGTAGGACTGACAATTGACACCAGACCAACAAACAAGAAGAACTAGTTAGAGCAAGTATTGAATCAGGTGTACCCAAGAGTATGGGATATGATAGCCCAGGAAAATCAAAACCAGGAGACCCTATGAAAATTGAGCTACAGACAAGAGTTAGGGCAGTAGTCACTGCCTCCCCCACAGCAAGAGGAACAAGACTTGGATATCAGGCAGTGGAGCTCAATGCCTAAGGCTGAGGGGCAGGGGGCTCCAGTCTGGAGCACAGGGAGGGCACCCCCCCAGCCCCACAACAGCTGGCCTCACAGCCCTGAAAGGCCAGGACCGGGGTTCCACACCTGATTCCAGGGCGTCCCTCCAACCGGCCACCGACCTGGAAGCGCCAGAGCAGCCGGCTGTCGGGACCAAGGCGGCTGCCAGGGGGCTGCTTATGGCCTCTGCCAGCCAATTGCTCAGGGCTTAGCAGTGCCTCAGCCCCTCAGGGTCTCCCCCAGCCTGGCCAAGGGTGCCGGCAGCAGCGTCGCAGCCCCAAAGCAGCTCCAGAGGAGGCCCATCCAGAGGCACCTGGGAGCCCTCAGCACTGCAGCCAGCAGCAGACGGGCAGGAGGACACGGATGGCCCTTCCTGTCCGGCACAGGGCTCGTGGCCATCTCCAGGCACCGCTCTGGCAGGGATCCCCGCAGCTCCGGCCCCTGCCCAGCCGCTCTGTGGGCAGCACAAAGGCTTCAGCAGAACCACCAAAGGCCAAAAGGCTTCTGGCCATTTTCCCTGCAACACTGCACGCCTGGGCAGCTGGCTGAGTACAAGCAACCTTTTCCCCCTCTTCTCTTATGCCCTACAGACCTTGCGCAGGAAAAGAGAGATGCTGGGACTCTGTGTATTGTAAGATATTTTATATTTACATACTCAACAATGAAAATGCAAACACAAAAATCTTAAAGAAGAAAAAGAAAATTCCTGCTGGCTTAAATGGCCCCAGATCATCTCTCTGCCGAGCTGCAGCAGAACAGTAAGGCAGTGCAGCAAAGACGAGGCCGTTTCCTCCATGCACTGCGGAATCGATCCCGCAGCTTCTGCCATGGGGAGTAGGGAGCTCTCTCAAGAGCCCGGAGAACTAAACAAAATTCTACTGCAGCATCTCTGATTGCAGGACTGCTGTCATATGCCATTTCTTCAAGGGCTGCAAGAGAGAGGAACAGAGGCAAGGTCAGATCCCGCATACGCAGGGAGCCAAGGTGAGCCCCATGCCAGGGCCATCCCGGTCGTCTCTTGCCATGGCCCGCAGGGAGCGGGGAGCAAGGGGATCAGCCCGAAGTTGCTAGCCACGAATGCCACACGTAGCCCTGATATCTCTGTGTGCTCTGCCCATGGGTGCAGATCCCTCCACAGCCGGGGCAGGGCTTGCAGCTGCCCCCTCCAGCCCCCTCGGTCAGCACGCTGCCCTCACGCACTCACCAGTGCAGATCAGCTGCAGCTCTTGCTGCTGCCCCCTCAGGCGCCGCCCGGCCATGCCTGTGAACACAGAGCCTGTCACGGCCCCAGCGGCACAGCTCCCTGCCAGCGGCGCTGCCGGCGCTGTGGCCACACGGGCTGCTGGCCAGGCAGAGCTCAGCCCGGGCCCTTGCCGCACGCTGCCGCCCCAGGGCACGGCTGCCAGAGGGCGGCAGCAACGCCCAGGCCAGGCGGGGCTCCACGGCGCCGGGCCGGGCCGGCGCTGCCGGGGCAGCAGGCGGGGCCGGGGCCGAGCTGCGGCGGGCCGGGGAGGAGCCCGGGCTCGGGACTCACCCATGAACCTGACGGCCGCCTCTCGCAGGGACTCCTGTGGGCTCTGCAGGTAGTGCAGTGCCCTGCGCACGTGCTCGGCCACTCGGCTCCTGTCCTCTGCCAGCTGCAGAGAGCGGCAGGAGGGAAGGGTTGGCGCGGGCTCAGCTCCTGGGCCGGACGCTGCCTGCGCCCATCGCCGGCCTCGCTGCCCGCCCAGCCCTGAGGCGCGGCCAGCAGCCGCTGGCCAAGGGCTCCCGAGGCGAGGGGCAGAGGGCTGGCTGCTGCCCGGGGAGCCGCGGTGCCGCCCCACAGCCCCGCCGGGCCGGGGCTCCATGGGCACCCGACTCAGGCCCACGGGAGCCTGGAGCAGAGCCCGTGCGGCCTCTGGCTGCAGCAGCGGGCACAGCTGTTAGCCCCGCACACTGAGCACCGCCCTCAGGGACCTTGGCCATGCTGAGGCTGGGGGGTCTCTGCTGTTCTTACCAGGCACTCGGCAAAGCTCTGATCCAGGTGTAGCATTTGTTCTATATCCCTCCTCTTCAGGAATCTGGCTGAGGAATGCAGCGTTTCCCGGGAGGCCTGGAGAGGGACAGAGATGCACAGATGGCCCTACAGTCCAGGGCACAGGAGCATCCCAGTGGCACAGGCCTGAGGAGGCTGCAGCCCACAAGGTGCCCGGGCAGGAGGCAGCCCAAGCCCCTGCCAGGGGGACAGCAGCTGGCCACAAGTGCTCACCTCAGCAACCATCTGATTCTCATCATGGCAGTGGAAGTAGAGAGGGAGCAGGCTCTGGCGCACGTGGGACTTGAGGGCCTTTCTTCCCTCTTCTGTTAATAAGTCCAGCATCTCTTGAAAGAGAGCCATGGAGCTCAGCTGCACCTGGATGTCATCCTGGATGAAAGGAAACGGCAAAAGACCTGAGCATCAGCTGCTTCAGGCCCCCCAGGGCACAGGCGTGCATCTGCACAGGGCACCAAGGGTCCGGGCAGCAGCCAGTGGCTGTGGCTGTGGGCACAGAGCCTTACGCTGTCAAAGAGTGGCAGGAGCGCCTCAGCCAGCTGCAGGGCGATGGGGGTGGCTATTGGAGCACCATTATCCAGGAGCAAATATCGGAGTAGAAGAATGCTCATCCTGACCATGTCGCTGTCATTTTCCTCCAGGAGCTCCACAAGACTTTCAGTCAGGCTCTGCATTTTTTCAGCCTGTGCGGAAGACGACTTTGTGAAAGGCCGCCCTGCTGCCGCAGGGCCCAGAGGCCAAAGGCCTGTCCCGAAGCACTGGGGCAGCTGAAGCGGGAAGCAGGAGTAGATGGGAACAGCTGCCCCAGCGGCCGAAGCCCAGGCAAGGCCAAGCGACTGCGTTGCCCAGCCCCACGCTGCCTGCACGGCTTCGGCCACTGCCCCCTTCTCACCATCAAGGGATTCTTGCCCAGCACTACGAGGCCTCGGAGTGCCAAGTAACGCCTGGCCATGTGCTCGCTCTGCAGGTTCTGTGCCAGGATCTCCAGGACACTGTCACTGCATTCCCTCAAGTCCAGGCACTCGAGGACCTGAAAGGCACAGGGCAGTGACAGGGGAGGCGGCCGGCAGGAGCCCAGAAGCGCACAGGGCCGGGCCCAGGCAGCAGCACAGGGCACGGGCACTGTCCTGGCAGCTGTGGCTGTGAGAGGCCAGAGGGCTGGGAGGCCGCTCAGCCAGGCAGCGCTGGCCTTGAGGCTCACCTCCACAAGGAATGCCAGGGCAGGGAAATCCCAGTATGGCATCTCTTTGCCGAGCAGGGCGAGCAGGTAGAATGCCACCGCGGAACAAAAGTGGATGGCTAAGCGGCGAATTTCTCTGAAGAGGGGAAAAAGGAAACAAGAGCCTGATGCAGTGGGGCAAACCTCTCCCAGGCGTGACTCACCCAGTTCTCATCTTTCCCCAGCATCCTTCCAGCAAGGGGACGTGGGCCGTTTGGGAGTTGGTTGCTCATGGGTACCCTCCTCTGCCAGCCTATTCCAGTCTGCTTGGCCGTCCCTCAGTGACAAGGCCCTCTGACCCATGGCCACCACGGACACTTTGTGGGGCACCTGGGCACAGAGCAGCAATGTCAGAGGCAGTGGGGAGAAGGGGGTCTCACCTGGCAAGCAGAGCCACGGCAAAGTGGTGGGTGTCAAGAGAGAGCAGCGTGTCCCAGGCACACCTGCGCTCCATTGCCACCACCACATCCTCGCAGCGGAGAAGGCAGAGCAGGGACTTCAGGGTGCGCACAGCAAACCTGTGTGCACAGCAAAGCCCAGGTCACACTGGCAGCACTGGCTCCTTGGCAGGCCACGTGGCAGGGACAGGAGGAGTGGCATGGAGCACCTGTTGGGGCTGGTGGCAAGGCCGTGCTCTTCCTGGCATCCCTTCCAGAAGGTGTCGACCTCCTCTGGCATATCCAGAGTGCTGAAGAAGACTTGGAATAGCAGATGCACAAATAGGCGGGGGAAATACACCTTCAAGATCCGTGGCAGACAGGGCACCTGGAGGATCTTCCACGTCACCACAGTTGCCTGCAAAGGACAAAGCCCCCCGAGACAGCGCTCAGTGCCGAGGTGTGTGTGTGGCAGGGCCCGAGCGTGGCAGGGAGAGGCCAGGAGAGACCATGGCAGGGGGAGCACGGGGCCTGGTGGGCCTGAAGCTGCCCCTTGGCCAGGTTTCAGGCCAGCGCCTGAGGCAGGGAGATGCAGTGGGGGAAGGAGGATGGAGAGCTGCTGGAGAGACAGCCTTGGGGCCTGCAAAGGCCAGTTGCAGAAACTCACCGTCAGGGCAAAGACAGCCGTTTCGTCCCCATTGGAGGTGCAGGTGCTGTACTCTGGCCAGCTGCCCAGCACATCCAGGAGGATCAGCTGCGCCAGCTCCGCAGTCCTGGCTGAGCCCATGATGGTCTTCCACATGGCCATGGCAGCTCTGTGGGGTTAGAGCTGTGTCTCAGGAGGGTCTCAGAGGAAGCACCAGGGGCAGCTGAGCCGGCTGCTATTTCTGCCTCTGCCCACTGCCCCCCTGCCAGCAGGAGGCAGACAGCCCAGCCCTGTGGGGACAGAGCCCTGAGAGGCGGCAAGGGAGCACGGCAGCAGGCTCAGGGGCTGGCCTGGCAGGGCTGGGAAAGGGAGCATCCAGAGGGCCCTGGAAGTCTCTGTTGCTCCGACACCTGGGGCAGGCTGTGCAGGGTGATGGGCTGGGGAGGCCTGAGCCCTGTGGGCAGGTGGGCCCCATACCTGTCACAGGACGGGGCCACACGCAGGAGCGTCACCACTGCGTCATTTGGCTGTGCTTCGGTGAGATCCAGCAGGGTCTTGTCCAGCCTGTGCTCAGCAGAATCATTGGCCATGAGCCACTGGTGGATGTAGCTCACCATGGCAGGCACCTGGAGAAGGCACGGGGAGACTTGGAAAGCTGCCAGAGGGGGCAATGTTCCCAGCTTCCCCAGAGGAGTGCTTCCCTTCCCACCCCACTGCCATGTGGCCTGAAAGGCTCACAGCAAGCAGCATGCGTGGATTGGGAGGCCAAGCAATTGCTGGGAGGATCAAAGCCTGGCCCAGGCTGCTTACTTGCTTTGGAGTGTAAAAATCTTCCTCTACAAGCATATGCAGCAGGGCAGCACCGGTCTTGCTGAGGAAGATGGGCGAGTATGGTCTGAGGCCTATGCCCGTGGCGATGGTCTCTTCCTCTTTAATTCTCTTGAGGAAGTTGCAAACAAACTGTAGGAGAAGGGCAAGAAGCCGAGGATGTTGCATGGAGTGCTGCACACACGGTGCTGGGCTGAGCAGGGACAGCAGGCCCAGCCCAGGTGGGGGTGGCTGCAGGTACCTGCGCTGTTCTGCGGAAGCGGCCAGGGCTGGACTCCTGCTCTTGTGTGCGCTCCGGGGCTGCATCTGGCAAAGAGCGAGCGCAGCCAGAGATGAGGGGCTGCGGGAGAGGCCGGACAACACGGCCCAGCCCTGCGATCTCCAGGCAGAGAGAGCCCCGGGATGCCCCAGGGGGATGGAGCACGGCCACTGCGGGTGTCTGCCCGGCCCCCCTTCCCTCCTGTCCGTGGGCATGTCCCCACAGGATAGCATGGCACGGCACGGCATGGGGTCCAAGCTGGCAGCAGGCACCAGTCCTGTGGCCCAGCTCTGCCACTCACCCTCCTGCGGTGGCTGGAACGGCACCACCTCCTCAGTCTGCTGTGCCGGGGCAGCTCCAGGGCCACCTTCCTCCTCCTCCACGCAGGCCAGCTCAGGCACTGCCGGGTGTCTCTGCTCCATGTCTCTGCCTGGATTTGTGGCTATTTGCAGGAGAGTTGCCTTGGAAAAGCTCCAAGTCACCAAGTCCTGCAGTGGTGCCTGGAAGGCACCTTCAAGTAAGAAGCCTCAGGAAGGCTACAGGACAGCAAGTCCTGCACTCGGTCTCAAGGGCTCCTGCCACAAGGACAGGGGACTCCTGACAAGGACTATGATATGGCCTCAAGGGCACCTGCAGAAGAGAAGCCTCAGGGAGACCACGGGTCAGCAAGCCCTGTGGTCTGGCCTCGAGCTCAGCTGCAGGAACCAGGCTTCAGAAAAGCTCCGGGTGGGACGCGAACGAGCGCGCTGTGCGGGGGCTCCTCACGGCACCGCTCTGTCCCGTCCTGTCCCGTGGCGTGCTCTGAGCACTGTGGCGTGCTCTTGTCACCTCCAGCCCCTATGTCACCCCGTGTCACAAAGGGCCCTTGGACAGCCGTTCCATGTCACAGTGACTGTGCAGCACCTGTCACCAAGGGCCCTTGCAGACACTGCCGCCTGCCCTGGGGCCACGCCCAGCCCACCCAAAGTGGCCCAGTTTGGAGGGAATGGCAGGCCCCAGGAGTCTAAGCCAGGCCGAGAGGATCTTTAAGAAGGGCTCAGAGCATCAGCAAACGCTGCCATGCTCTGTGGGCTCAGGGCAGCAGAAGGAGCCCTGAGGGCTGCAGACGCAGCCGTTCTGGGAAGGGCACGGGGCCTTGCAGGGAAGCTGGCACGGCCTCCTTGGGACACGTCCCGGCTGGTGGCCGTCCTAAAGCTGCCGGTGTGACACGCACAAGGAACGTGTGGGCCCAGGCACGAATGCTGCTCTGAGGCCTGGGGCCCGGGGAGCGCTGACATCAGCAGGTGTGGCAGAGTCCCCGGCCAAGCAGACCTGCCACCCCCCGAGCCCTGGCAGCGCTGGTGCCCGTCTCCTGCCCCAGAGACCTGTGCCCCCGGGGGGCTTCTGTGCCAGAAGGAGCCAAAGGCCACGTGCCTAGGGGGCTGTGCCTCTTTCCTGCAGGGGCTGATGGCAGGAGCACCTGGAGCAACTGCTGGCACACTTGGTCTCTGTCAGATGATGTTGCTCCTTCCTGAAATGCATTTTTCTCATGGAAGGCATTGGCAGTAGCACCAGAGCACCATCCATTGCTGAGTTTCCCAGGGCAATTAGATTGCAAAGTTAACAGTCTGACATTTCCTTGTGCTTTTCTCACTCTCTTTCCCACATTCTGGAACAAACGGCATCTGCCCAGCCTCTGCTATTCTCAGCTTCAGTTGCTGCATGTCTTGCTCTGGCAGCTCATGTCCAAACAGAACTGTGTCTCTGCTGAGCACAGCAATGAGCTGCCACAAAGTGGCAGGTTCCCCAGTGAACATCAAGGCAGGGACGTGGAAGTGCAGAGGATAAGGACAACTCTGGGAGGAGAAGCTCTTCTGTGTCTCTGATGATGGTGCCCACACCCTGAAGCAGCAGCCAAGAGAAGCGCTGGAAGCAGACGGGCGCAGTTTTGGGCAGTACAATATCAAAAGATATGAAACCATTAGGCAGAATGCAAAGGAGGACTGCAAGGATGGAGTGTGGCCTGGGGGGGAAGCCCTAGATGCAGCTGCAGCCACTTTGTTCAGCCTGGAGGAGAGTAAAGGGCGTCATTGTGGTCTTCAACATGCTCCTGAGAGGAATCAGAGGGGCTGCTGCAGCTCTCGTCACTGTTGGGACCAGTGACAGGACTGGAGAAAAGGGCAGGGAGCTGGGACAGGGCAAGTTTCATTTCCGTATCAGGAAAAGGTTTTTCACCCAGAGCACAGTCAGGCACTGGGACGAGTTCCCCATTGACGCAGCCCAGCGGAGCCCGGGCTGGCTCTTGGGAAAACTGCGGCGCTGCGCCAGGAGTGGGGAACGGCCGAGGCGTGGGTCCTGCCCGCGGCTGACCCTGGTGAGCCACTGCTCAGTGGTTCAGGATCTCCTAACTGCAGCACGGAGCAGGCCAAAGAGAAGGAGGAGGCTCCTCGATGGTGAGGTTCCACAGGCCAAGGTTTATTGCAAGGGAAGGATTCAGCAGCAAAGAGCCGCCAGCACTTCTGTGCACGGGATTTTATCGGGGTACGACTCAGGGGGTGGATACAAACGACTGAGCAATAAGGAATCTGCAGGGGAGGAGCGAGGGGATTCCATCAGTTGCTTGGGACTAATTAGGACAGATGGGAGGAGAGGGTGGGTCACATGGGCCAGTGGGGCTTCCAGCAATAGAGGAATTCCAAAGGGGTGGTGCAGTCAGGGATTGGTCCAAGGCAAAAGTGACAGGGAAGGTTCAGGAATAAAGAGCTGGATTAACTTGAGAGGCAGGGAAGGAGCTGGAACAAAGAGCGGGGAATGGCATGAGGGACAACTTTGAGGGAGGGCAAAACCTAGGGGTAAACCAACTTGGGGAAAATACGGGGTACATGAAAACAAACCATTCTACGATAACTGATAAATAAACACCAACTGGAACACCCCAGGGAAATGGTCACAGCACCAAGCCCCTCTGAGTTTGAGAAGTGTTCGAAGAACATTGAGCAGTCACGCAAGCTTTTAGACACTACATCAAAAGTAGAAAGTGTATGATAGTCAAGAGAGGGAAAAAGAAAAAGAGCTCCCTGCAGCCATGGTGGCAGCTCTGGATCAGCACCAGGGAGAGGACTGATGTAGGCGTGGTTAAAGCAGAGGCAGGGGCGAAAATAGCAGAGGCAGAGGAGGTTCAAAGCAGCCACAGACCAAGCTGGGCCCAAATCAATGTGCATCTTGTAAGAAATCAGGACACTGGAAATAGGGCCAGTGCCCAGAGTTAGCAGACAAAGTACACAAAACTCTTGCAGCCACTCTAGATGATAAGAAATGACTGAGACTGGCAGTTCTTACCCTAGCAGGCCACTGTTTAAAATACAGCTAAAGAATGATGAAGAAGTTGAAATTTTAAGAAATAGTGGAGACACATTTTCACTCTTGAATCAAGCACTGCTACCCAAAAGTGAAAACTATCTTCAAGCAATAGGAGCAACTACAGGGCAGCCAGAAAATGCATTCTTCCTGAAACCACTTTGATGTAAAATCAAGAAGAAAATGGGAATACATCAGTTTCTGTATTTCCCAAACTCACCCAAATCTGTCCTATGCAGGGATTTGCTTGAAAATTTAGAAGCAACAGTTCCCTTTAGAAAAAGAAAACTTCAATGGAAGGTACCTGAAGACAAATGAACGCTTTTAGCAGTAGGACTGACAATTGACACCAGACCAACAAACAAGAAGAACTAGTTAGAGCAAGTATTGAATCAGGTGTACCCAAGAGTATGGGATATGATAGCCCAGGAAAATCAAAACCAGGAGACCCTATGAAAATTGAGCTACAGACAAGAGTTAGGGCAGTAGTCACTGCCTCCCCCACAGCAAGAGGAACAAGACTTGGATATCAGGCAGTGGAGCTCAATGCCTAAGGCTGAGGGGCAGGGGGCTCCAGTCTGGAGCACAGGGAGGGCACCCCCCCAGCCCCACAACAGCTGGCCTCACAGCCCTGAAAGGCCAGGACCGGGGTTCCACACCTGATTCCAGGGCGTCCCTCCAACCGGCCACCGACCTGGAGGCGCCAGAGCAGCCGGCTGTCGGGACCAAGGCGGCTGCCAGGGGGCTGCTTATGGCCTCTGCCAGCCAATTGCTCAGGGCTTAGCAGTGCCTCAGCCCCTCAGGGTCTCCCCCAGCCTGGCCAAGGGTGCCGGCAGCAGCGTCGCAGCCCCAAAGCAGCTCCAGAGGAGGCCCATCCAGAGGCACCTGGGAGCCCTCAGCACTGCAGCCAGCAGCAGACGGGCAGGAGGACACGGATGGCCCTTCCTGTCCGGCACAGGGCTCGTGGCCATCTCCAGGCACCGCTCTGGCAGGGATCCCCGCAGCTCCGGCCCCTGCCCAGCCGCTCTGTGGGCAGCACAAAGGCTTCAGCAGAACCACCAAAGGCCAAAAGGCTTCTGGCCATTTTCCCTGCAACACTGCACGCCTGGGCAGCTGGCTGAGTACAAGCAACCTTTTCCCCCTCTTCTCTTATGCCCTACAGACCTTGCGCAGGAAAAGAGAGATGCTGGGACTCTGTGTATTGTAAGATATTTTATATTTACATACTCAACAATGAAAATGCAAACACAAAAATCTTAAAGAAGAAAAAGAAAATTCCTGCTGGCTTAAATGGCCCCAGATCATCTCTCTGCCGAGCTGCAGCAGAACAGTAAGGCAGTGCAGCAAAGACGAGGCCGTTTCCTCCATGCACTGCGGAATCGATCCCGCAGCTTCTGCCATGGGGAGTAGGGAGCTCTCTCAAGAGCCCGGAGAACTAAACAAAATTCTACTGCAGCATCTCTGATTGCAGGACTGCTGTCATATGCCATTTCTTCAAGGGCTGCAAGAGAGAGGAACAGAGGCAAGGTCAGATCCCGCATACGCAGGGAGCCAAGGTGAGCCCCATGCCAGGGCCATCCCGGTCGTCTCTTGCCATGGCCCGCAGGGAGCGGGGAGCAAGGGGATCAGCCCGAAGTTGCTAGCCACGAATGCCACACGTAGCCCTGATATCTCTGTGTGCTCTGCCCATGGGTGCAGATCCCTCCACAGCCGGGGCAGGGCTTGCAGCTGCCCCCTCCAGCCCCCTCGGTCAGCACGCTGCCCTCACGCACTCACCAGTGCAGATCAGCTGCAGCTCTTGCTGCTGCCCCCTCAGGCGCCGCCCGGCCATGCCTGTGAACACAGAGCCTGTCACGGCTCCAGCGGCACAGCTCCCTGCCAGCGGCGCTGCCGGCGCTGTGGCCACACGGGCTGCTGGCCAGGCAGAGCTCAGCCCGGGCCCTTGCCGCACGCTGCCGCCCCAGGGCACGGCTGCCAGAGGGCGGCAGCAACGCCCAGGCCAGGCGGGGCTCCACGGCGCCGGGCCGGGCCGGCGCTGCCGGGGCAGCAGGCGGGGCCGGGGCCGAGCTGCGGCGGGCCGGGGAGGAGCCCGGGCTCGGGACTCACCCAGGAACCTGACGGCCGCCTCTCGCAGGGACTCCTGTGGGCTCTGCAGGTAGTGCAGTGCCCTGCGCACGTGCTCGGCCACTCGGCTCCTGTCCTCTGCCAGCTGCAGAGAGCGGCAGGAGGGAAGGGTTGGCGCGGGCTCAGCTCCTGGGCCGGACGCTGCCTGCGCCCATCGCCGGCCTCGCTGCCCGCCCAGCCCTGAGGCGCGGCCAGCAGCCGCTGGCCAAGGGCTCCCGAGGCGAGGGGCAGAGGGCTGGCTGCTGCCCGGGGAGCCGCGGTGCCGCCCCGCAGCCCCGCCGGGCCGGGGCTCCATGGGCACCCGACTCAGGCCCACGGGAGCCTGGAGCAGAGCCCGTGCGGCCTCTGGCTGCAGCAGCGGGCACAGCTGTTAGCCCCGCACACTGAGCACCGCCCTCAGGGACCTTGGCCATGCTGAGGCTGGGGGGTCTCTGCTGTTCTTACCAGGCACTCGGCAAAGCTCTGATCCAGGTGTAGCATTTGTTCTATATCCCTCCTCTTCAGGAATCTGGCTGAGGAATGCAGCGTTTCCCGGGAGGCCTGGAGAGGGACAGAGATGCACAGATGGCCCTACAGTCCAGGGCACAGGAGCATCCCAGTGGCACAGGCCTGAGGAGGCTGCAGCCCACAAGGTGCCCGGGCAGGAGGCAGCCCAAGCCCCTGCCAGGGGGACAGCAGCTGGCCACAAGTGCTCACCTCAGCAACCATCTGATTCTCATCATGGCAGTGGAAGTAGAGAGGGAGCAGGCTCTGGCGCACGTGGGACTTGAGGGCCTTTCTTCCCTCTTCTGTTAATAAGTCCAGCATCTCTTGAAAGAGAGCCATGGAGCTCAGCTGCACCTGGATGTCATCCTGGATGAAAGGAAAGGGCAAAAGACCTGAGCATCAGCTGCTTCAGGCCCCCCAGGGCACAGGCGTGCATCTGCACAGGGCACCAAGGGTCCGGGCAGCAGCCAGTGGCTGTGGCTGTGGGCACAGAGCCTTACGCTGTCAAAGAGTGGCAGGAGCGCCTCAGCCAGCTGCAGGGCGATGGGGGTGGCTATTGGAGCACCATTATCCAGGAGCAAATATCGGAGTAGAAGAATGCTCATCCTGACCATGTCGCTGTCATTTTCCTCCAGGAGCTCCACAAGACTTTCAGTCAGGCTCTGCATTTTTTCAGCCTGTGCGGAAGACGACTTTGTGAAAGGCCGCCCTGCTGCCGCAGGGCCCAGAGGCCAAAGGCCTGTCCCGAAGCACTGGGGCAGCTGAAGCGGGAAGCAGGAGAGATGGGAACAGCTGCCCCAGCGCCCAAAGCCCAGGCAAGGCCAAGCGACTGCGTTGCCCAGCCCCGCGCTGCCTGCACGGCTTCGGCCACTGCCCCCTTCTCACCATCAAGGGATTCTTGCCCAGCACTACGAGGCCTCGGAGTGCCAAGTAACGCCTGGCCATGTGCTCGCTCTGCAGGTTCTGTGCCAGGATCTCCAGGACACTGTCACTGCATTCCCTCAAGTCCAGGCACTCGAGGACCTGAAAGGCACAGGGCAGTGACAGGGGAGGCGGCCGGCAGGAGCCCAGAAGCGCACAGGGCCGGGCCCAGGCAGCAGCACAGGGCACGGGCACTGTCCTGGCAGCTGTGGCTGTGAGAGGCCAGAGGGCTGGGAGGCCGCTCAGCCAGGCAGCGCTGGCCTTGAGGCTCACCTCCACAAGGAATGCCAGGGCAGGGAAATCCCAGTATGGCATCTCTTTGCCGAGCAGGGCGAGCAGGTAGAATGCCACCGCGGAACAAAAGTGGATGGCTAAGCGGCGAATTTCTCTGAAGAGGGGAAAAAGGAAACAAGAGCCTGATGCAGTGGGGCAAACCTCTCCCAGGCGTGACTCACCCAGTTCTCATCTTTCCCCAGCATCCTTCCAGCAAGGGGACGTGGGCCGTTTGGGAGTTGGTTGCTCATGGGTACCCTCCTCTGCCAGCCTATTCCAGTCTGCTTGGCCGTCCCTCAGTGACAAGGCCCTCTGACCCATGGCCACCACGGACACTTTGTGGGGCACCTGGGCACAGAGCAGCAATGTCAGAGGCAGTGGGGAGAAGGGGGTCTCACCTGGCAAGCAGAGCCACGGCAAAGTGGTGGGTGTCAAGAGAGAGCAGCGTGTCCCAGGCACACCTGCGCTCCATTGCCACCACCACATCCTCGCAGCGGAGAAGGCAGAGCAGGGACTTCAGGGTGCGCACAGCAAACCTGTGTGCACAGCAAAGCCCAGGTCACACTGGCAGCACTGGCTCCTTGGCAGGCCACGTGGCAGGGACAGGAGGAGTGGCATGGAGCACCTGTTGGGGCTGGTGGCAAGGCCGTGCTCTTCCTGGCATCCCTTCCAGAAGGTGTCGACCTCCTCTGGCATATCCAGAGTGCTGAAGAAGACTTGGAATAGCAGATGCACAAATAGGCGGGGGAAATACACCTTCAAGATCCGTGGCAGACAGGGCACCTGGAGGATCTTCCACGTCACCACAGTTGCCTGCAAAGGACAAAGCCCCCCGAGACAGCGCTCAGTGCCGAGGTGTGTGTGTGGCAGGGCCCGAGCGTGGCAGGGAGAGGCCAGGAGAGACCATGGCAGGGGGAGCACGGGGCCTGGTGGGCCTGAAGCTGCCCCTTGGCCAGGTTTCAGGCCAGCGCCTGAGGCAGGGAGATGCAGTGGGGGAAGGAGGATGGAGAGCTGCTGGAGAGACAGCCTTGGGGCCTGCAAAGGCCAGTTGCAGAAACTCACCGTCAGGGCAAAGACAGCCGTTTCGTCCCCATTGGAGGTGCAGGTGCTGTACTCTGGCCAGCTGCCCAGCACATCCAGGAGGATCAGCTGCGCCAGCTCCGCAGTCCTGGCTGAGCCCATGATGGTCTTCCACATGGCCATGGCAGCTCTGTGGGGTTAGAGCTGTGTCTCAGGAGGGTCTCAGAGGAAGCACCAGGGGCAGCTGAGCCGGCTGCTATTTCTGCCTCTGCCCACTGCCCCCCTGCCAGCAGGAGGCAGACAGCCCAGCCCTGTGGGGACAGAGCCCTGAGAGGCGGCAAGGGAGCACGGCAGCAGGCTCAGGGGCTGGCCTGGCAGGGCTGGGAAAGGGAGCATCCAGAGGGCCCTGGAAGTCTCTGTTGCTCCGACACCTGGGGCAGGCTGTGCAGGGTGATGGGCTGGGGAGGCCTGAGCCCTGTGGGCAGGTGGGCCCCATACCTGTCACAGGACGGGGCCACACGCAGGAGCGTCACCACTGCGTCATTTGGCTGTGCTTCGGTGAGATCCAGCAGGGTCTTGTCCAGCCTGTGCTCAGCAGAATCATTGGCCATGAGCCACTGGTGGATGTAGCTCACCATGGCAGGCACCTGGAGAAGGCACGGGGAGACTTGGAAAGCTGCCAGAGGGGGCAATGTTCCCAGCTTCCCCAGAGGAGTGCTTCCCTTCCCACCCCACTGCCATGTGGCCTGAAAGGCTCACAGCAAGCAGCATGCGTGGATTGGGAGGCCAAGCAATTGCTGGGAGGATCAAAGCCTGGCCCAGGCTGCTTACTTGCTTTGGAGTGTAAAAATCTTCCTCTACAAGCATATGCAGCAGGGCAGCACCGGTCTTGCTGAGGAAGATGGGCGAGTATGGTCTGAGGCCTATGCCCGTGGCGATGGTCTCTTCCTCTTTAATTCTCTTGAGGAAGTTGCAAACAAACTGTAGGAGAAGGGCAAGAAGCCGAGGATGTTGCATGGAGTGCTGCACACACGGTGCTGGGCTGAGCAGGGACAGCAGGCCCAGCCCAGGTGGGGGTGGCTGCAGGTACCTGCGCTGTTCTGCGGAAGCGGCCAGGGCTGGACTCCTGCTCTTGTGTGCGCTCCGGGGCTGCATCTGGCAAAGAGCGAGCGCAGCCAGAGATGAGGGGCTGCGGGAGAGGCCGGACAACACGGCCCAGCCCTGCGATCTCCAGGCAGAGAGAGCCCCGGGATGCCCCAGGGGGATGGAGCACGGCCACTGCGGGTGTCTGCCCGGCCCCCCTTCCCTCCTGTCCGTGGGCATGTCCCCACAGGATAGCATGGCACGGCACGGCATGGGGTCCAAGCTGGCAGCAGGCACCAGTCCTGTGGCCCAGCTCTGCCACTCACCCTCCTGCGGTGGCTGGAACGGCACCACCTCCTCAGTCTGCTGTGCCGGGGCAGCTCCAGGGCCACCTTCCTCCTCCTCCACGCAGGCCAGCTCAGGCACTGCCGGGTGTCTCTGCTCCATGTCTCTGCCTGGATTTGTGGCTATTTGCAGGAGAGTTGCCTTGGAAAAGCTCCAAGTCACCAAGTCCTGCAGTGGTGCCTGGAAGGCACCTTCAAGTAAGAAGCCTCAGGAAGGCTACAGGACAGCAAGTCCTGCACTCGGTCTCAAGGGCTCCTGCCACAAGGACAGGGGACTCCTGACAAGGACTATGATATGGCCTCAAGGGCACCTGCAGAAGAGAAGCCTCAGGGAGACCACGGGTCAGCAAGCCCTGTGGTCTGGCCTCGAGCTCAGCTGCAGGAACCAGGCTTCAGAAAAGCTCCGGGTGGGACGCGAACGAGCGCGCTGTGCGGGGGCTCCTCACGGCACCGCTCTGTCCCGTCCTGTCCCGTGGCGTGCTCTGAGCACTGTGGCGTGCTCTTGTCACCTCCAGCCCCTATGTCACCCCGTGTCACAAAGGGCCCTTGGACAGCCGTTCCATGTCACAGTGACTGTGCAGCACCTGTCACCAAGGGCCCTTGCAGACACTGCCGCCTGCCCTGGGGCCACGCCCAGCCCACCCAAAGTGGCCCAGTTTGGAGGGAATGGCAGGCCCCAGGAGTCTAAGCCAGGCCGAGAGGATCTTTAAGAAGGGCTCAGAGCATCAGCAAACGCTGCCATGCTCTGTGGGCTCAGGGCAGCAGAAGGAGCCCTGAGGGCTGCAGACGCAGCCGTTCTGGGAAGGGCACGGGGCCTTGCAGGGAAGCTGGCACGGCCTCCTTGGGACACGTCCCGGCTGGTGGCCGTCCTAAAGCTGCCGGTGTGACACGCACAAGGAACGTGTGGGCCCAGGCACGAATGCTGCTCTGAGGCCTGGGGCCCGGGGAGCGCTGACATCAGCAGGTGTGGCAGAGTCCCCGGCCAAGCAGACCTGCCACCCCCCGAGCCCTGGCAGCGCTGGTGCCCGTCTCCTGCCCCAGAGACCTGTGCCCCCGGGGGGCTTCTGTGCCAGAAGGAGCCAAAGGCCACGTGCCTAGGGGGCTGTGCCTCTTTCCTGCAGGGGCTGATGGCAGGAGCACCTGGAGCAACTGCTGGCACACTTGGTCTCTGTCAGATGATGTTGCTCCTTCCTGAAATGCATTTTTCTCATGGAAGGCATTGGCAGTAGCACCAGAGCACCATCCATTGCTGAGTTTCCCAGGGCAATTAGATTGCAAAGTTAACAGTCTGACATTTCCTTGTGCTTTTCTCACTCTCTTTCCCACATTCTGGAACAAACGGCATCTGCCCAGCCTCTGCTATTCTCAGCTTCAGTTGCTGCATGTCTTGCTCTGGCAGCTCATGTCCAAACAGAACTGTGTCTCTGCTGAGCACAGCAATGAGCTGCCACAAAGTGGCAGGTTCCCCAGTGAACATCAAGGCAGGGACGTGGAAGTGCAGAGGATAAGGACAACTCTGGGAGGAGAAGCTCTTCTGTGTCTCTGATGATGGTGCCCACACCCTGAAGCAGCAGCCAAGAGAAGCGCTGGAAGCAGACGGGCGCAGTTTTGGGCAGTACAATATCAAAAGATATGAAACCATTAGGCAGAATGCAAAGGAGGACTGCAAGGATGGAGTGTGGCCTGGGGGGGAAGCCCTAGATGCAGCTGCAGCCACTTTGTTCAGCCTGGAGGAGAGTAAAGGGCGTCATTGTGGTCTTCAACATGCTCCTGAGAGGAATCAGAGGGGCTGCTGCAGCTCTCGTCACTGTTGGGACCAGTGACAGGACTGGAGAAAAGGGCAGGGAGCTGGGACAGGGCAAGTTTCATTTCCGTATCAGGAAAAGGTTTTTCACCCAGAGCACAGTCAGGCACTGGGACGAGTTCCCCATTGACGCAGCCCAGCGGAGCCCGGGCTGGCTCTTGGGAAAACTGCGGCGCTGCGCCAGGAGTGGGGAACGGCCGAGGCGTGGGTCCTGCCCGCGGCTGACCCTGGTGAGCCACTGCTCAGTGGTTCAGGATCTCCTAACTGCAGCACGGAGCAGGCCAAAGAGAAGGAGGAGGCTCCTCGATGGTGAGGTTCCACAGGCCAAGGTTTATTGCAAGGGAAGGATTCAGCAGCAAAGAGCCGCCAGCACTTCTGTGCACGGGATTTTATCGGGGTACGACTCAGGGGGTGGATACAAACGACTGAGCAATAAGGAATCTGCAGGGGAGGAGCGAGGGGATTCCATCAGTTGCTTGGGACTAATTAGGACAGATGGGAGGAGAGGGTGGGTCACATGGGCCAGTGGGGCTTCCAGCAATAGAGGAATTCCAAAGGGGTGGTGCAGTCAGGGATTGGTCCAAGGCAAAAGTGACAGGGAAGGTTCAGGAATAAAGAGCTGGATTAACTTGAGAGGCAGGGAAGGAGCTGGAACAAAGAGCGGGGAATGGCATGAGGGACAACTTTGAGGGAGGGCAAAACCTAGGGGTAAACCAACTTGGGGAAAATACGGGGTACATGAAAACAAACCATTCTACGATAACTGATAAATAAACACCAACTGGAACACCCCAGGGAAATGGTCACAGCACCAAGCCCCTCTGAGTTTGAGAAGTGTTCGAAGAACATTGAGCAGTCACGCAAGCTTTTAGACACTACATCAAAAGTAGAAAGTGTATGATAGTCAAGAGAGGGAAAAAGAAAAAGAGCTCCCTGCAGCCATGGTGGCAGCTCTGGATCAGCACCAGGGAGAGGACTGATGTAGGCGTGGTTAAAGCAGAGGCAGGGGCGAAAATAGCAGAGGCAGAGGAGGTTCAAAGCAGCCACAGACCAAGCTGGGCCCAAATCAATGTGCATCTTGTAAGAAATCAGGACACTGGAAATAGGGCCAGTGCCCAGAGTTAGCAGACAAAGTACACAAAACTCTTGCAGCCACTCTAGATGATAAGAAATGACTGAGACTGGCAGTTCTTACCCTAGCAGGCCACTGTTTAAAATACAGCTAAAGAATGATGAAGAAGTTGAAATTTTAAGAAATAGTGGAGACACATTTTCACTCTTGAATCAAGCACTGCTACCCAAAAGTGAAAACTATCTTCAAGCAATAGGAGCAACTACAGGGCAGCCAGAAAATGCATTCTTCCTGAAACCACTTTGATGTAAAATCAAGAAGAAAATGGGAATACATCAGTTTCTGTATTTCCCAAACTCACCCAAATCTGTCCTATGCAGGGATTTGCTTGAAAATTTAGAAGCAACAGTTCCCTTTAGAAAAAGAAAACTTCAATGGAAGGTACCTGAAGACAAATGAACGCTTTTAGCAGTAGGACTGACAATTGACACCAGACCAACAAACAAGAAGAACTAGTTAGAGCAAGTATTGAATCAGGTGTACCCAAGAGTATGGGATATGATAGCCCAGGAAAATCAAAACCAGGAGACCCTATGAAAATTGAGCTACAGACAAGAGTTAGGGCAGTAGTCACTGCCTCCCCCACAGCAAGAGGAACAAGACTTGGATATCAGGCAGTGGAGCTCAATGCCTAAGGCTGAGGGGCAGGGGGCTCCAGTCTGGAGCACAGGGAGGGCACCCCCCCAGCCCCACAACAGCTGGCCTCACAGCCCTGAAAGGCCAGGACCGGGGTTCCACACCTGATTCCAGGGCGTCCCTCCAACCGGCCACCGACCTGGAAGCGCCAGAGCAGCCGGCTGTCGGGACCAAGGCGGCTGCCAGGGGGCTGCTTATGGCCTCTGCCAGCCAATTGCTCAGGGCTTAGCAGTGCCTCAGCCCCTCAGGGTCTCCCCCAGCCTGGCCAAGGGTGCCGGCAGCAGCGTCGCAGCCCCAAAGCAGCTCCAGAGGAGGCCCATCCAGAGGCACCTGGGAGCCCTCAGCACTGCAGCCAGCAGCAGACGGGCAGGAGGACACGGATGGCCCTTCCTGTCCGGCACAGGGCTCGTGGCCATCTCCAGGCACCGCTCTGGCAGGGATCCCCGCAGCTCCGGCCCCTGCCCAGCCGCTCTGTGGGCAGCACAAAGGCTTCAGCAGAACCACCAAAGGCCAAAAGGCTTCTGGCCATTTTCCCTGCAACACTGCACGCCTGGGCAGCTGGCTGAGTACAAGCAACCTTTTCCCCCTCTTCTCTTATGCCCTACAGACCTTGCGCAGGAAAAGAGAGATGCTGGGACTCTGTGTATTGTAAGATATTTTATATTTACATACTCAACAATGAAAATGCAAACACAAAAATCTTAAAGAAGAAAAAGAAAATTCCTGCTGGCTTAAATGGCCCCAGATCATCTCTCTGCCGAGCTGCAGCAGAACAGTAAGGCAGTGCAGCAAAGACGAGGCCGTTTCCTCCATGCACTGCGGAATCGATCCCGCAGCTTCTGCCATGGGGAGTAGGGAGCTCTCTCAAGAGCCCGGAGAACTAAACAAAATTCTACTGCAGCATCTCTGATTGCAGGACTGCTGTCATATGCCATTTCTTCAAGGGCTGCAAGAGAGAGGAACAGAGGCAAGGTCAGATCCCGCATACGCAGGGAGCCAAGGTGAGCCCCATGCCAGGGCCATCCCGGTCGTCTCTTGCCATGGCCCGCAGGGAGCGGGGAGCAAGGGGATCAGCCCGAAGTTGCTAGCCACGAATGCCACACGTAGCCCTGATATCTCTGTGTGCTCTGCCCATGGGTGCAGATCCCTCCACAGCCGGGGCAGGGCTTGCAGCTGCCCCCTCCAGCCCCCTCGGTCAGCACGCTGCCCTCACGCACTCACCAGTGCAGATCAGCTGCAGCTCTTGCTGCTGCCCCCTCAGGCGCCGCCCGGCCATGCCTGTGAACACAGAGCCTGTCACGGCTCCAGCGGCACAGCTCCCTGCCAGCGGCGCTGCCGGCGCTGTGGCCACACGGGCTGCTGGCCAGGCAGAGCTCAGCCCGGGCCCTTGCCGCACGCTGCCGCCCCAGGGCACGGCTGCCAGAGGGCGGCAGCAACGCCCAGGCCAGGCGGGGCTCCACGGCGCCGGGCCGGGCCGGCGCTGCCGGGGCAGCAGGCGGGGCCGGGGCCGAGCTGCGGCGGGCCGGGGAGGAGCCCGGGCTCGGGACTCACCCAGGAACCTGACGGCCGCCTCTCGCAGGGACTCCTGTGGGCTCTGCAGGTAGTGCAGTGCCCTGCGCACGTGCTCGGCCACTCGGCTCCTGTCCTCTGCCAGCTGCAGAGAGCGGCAGGAGGGAAGGGTTGGCGCGGGCTCAGCTCCTGGGCCGGACGCTGCCTGCGCCCATCGCCGGCCTCGCTGCCCGCCCAGCCCTGAGGCGCGGCCAGCAGCCGCTGGCCAAGGGCTCCCGAGGCGAGGGGCAGAGGGCTGGCTGCTGCCCGGGGAGCCGCGGTGCCGCCCCGCAGCCCCGCCGGGCCGGGGCTCCATGGGCACCCGACTCAGGCCCACGGGAGCCTGGAGCAGAGCCCGTGCGGCCTCTGGCTGCAGCAGCGGGCACAGCTGTTAGCCCCGCACACTGAGCACCGCCCTCAGGGACCTTGGCCATGCTGAGGCTGGGGGGTCTCTGCTGTTCTTACCAGGCACTCGGCAAAGCTCTGATCCAGGTGTAGCATTTGTTCTATATCCCTCCTCTTCAGGAATCTGGCTGAGGAATGCAGCGTTTCCCGGGAGGCCTGGAGAGGGACAGAGATGCACAGATGGCCCTACAGTCCAGGGCACAGGAGCATCCCAGTGGCACAGGCCTGAGGAGGCTGCAGCCCACAAGGTGCCCGGGCAGGAGGCAGCCCAAGCCCCTGCCAGGGGGACAGCAGCTGGCCACAAGTGCTCACCTCAGCAACCATCTGATTCTCATCATGGCAGTGGAAGTAGAGAGGGAGCAGGCTCTGGCGCACGTGGGACTTGAGGGCCTTTCTTCCCTCTTCTGTTAATAAGTCCAGCATCTCTTGAAAGAGAGCCATGGAGCTCAGCTGCACCTGGATGTCATCCTGGATGAAAGGAAAGGGCAAAAGACCTGAGCATCAGCTGCTTCAGGCCCCCCAGGGCACAGGCGTGCATCTGCACAGGGCACCAAGGGTCCGGGCAGCAGCCAGTGGCTGTGGCTGTGGGCACAGAGCCTTACGCTGTCAAAGAGTGGCAGGAGCGCCTCAGCCAGCTGCAGGGCGATGGGGGTGGCTATTGGAGCACCATTATCCAGGAGCAAATATCGGAGTAGAAGAATGCTCATCCTGACCATGTCGCTGTCATTTTCCTCCAGGAGCTCCACAAGACTTTCAGTCAGGCTCTGCATTTTTTCAGCCTGTGCGGAAGACGACTTTGTGAAAGGCCGCCCTGCTGCCGCAGGGCCCAGAGGCCAAAGGCCTGTCCCGAAGCACTGGGGCAGCTGAAGCGGGAAGCAGGAGAGATGGGAACAGCTGCCCCAGCGCCCAAAGCCCAGGCAAGGCCAAGCGACTGCGTTGCCCAGCCCCGCGCTGCCTGCACGGCTTCGGCCACTGCCCCCTTCTCACCATCAAGGGATTCTTGCCCAGCACTACGAGGCCTCGGAGTGCCAAGTAACGCCTGGCCATGTGCTCGCTCTGCAGGTTCTGTGCCAGGATCTCCAGGACACTGTCACTGCATTCCCTCAAGTCCAGGCACTCGAGGACCTGAAAGGCACAGGGCAGTGACAGGGGAGGCGGCCGGCAGGAGCCCAGAAGCGCACAGGGCCGGGCCCAGGCAGCAGCACAGGGCACGGGCACTGTCCTGGCAGCTGTGGCTGTGAGAGGCCAGAGGGCTGGGAGGCCGCTCAGCCAGGCAGCGCTGGCCTTGAGGCTCACCTCCACAAGGAATGCCAGGGCAGGGAAATCCCAGTATGGCATCTCTTTGCCGAGCAGGGCGAGCAGGTAGAATGCCACCGCGGAACAAAAGTGGATGGCTAAGCGGCGAATTTCTCTGAAGAGGGGAAAAAGGAAACAAGAGCCTGATGCAGTGGGGCAAACCTCTCCCAGGCGTGACTCACCCAGTTCTCATCTTTCCCCAGCATCCTTCCAGCAAGGGGACGTGGGCCGTTTGGGAGTTGGTTGCTCATGGGTACCCTCCTCTGCCAGCCTATTCCAGTCTGCTTGGCCGTCCCTCAGTGACAAGGCCCTCTGACCCATGGCCACCACGGACACTTTGTGGGGCACCTGGGCACAGAGCAGCAATGTCAGAGGCAGTGGGGAGAAGGGGGTCTCACCTGGCAAGCAGAGCCACGGCAAAGTGGTGGGTGTCAAGAGAGAGCAGCGTGTCCCAGGCACACCTGCGCTCCATTGCCACCACCACATCCTCGCAGCGGAGAAGGCAGAGCAGGGACTTCAGGGTGCGCACAGCAAACCTGTGTGCACAGCAAAGCCCAGGTCACACTGGCAGCACTGGCTCCTTGGCAGGCCACGTGGCAGGGACAGGAGGAGTGGCATGGAGCACCTGTTGGGGCTGGTGGCAAGGCCGTGCTCTTCCTGGCATCCCTTCCAGAAGGTGTCGACCTCCTCTGGCATATCCAGAGTGCTGAAGAAGACTTGGAATAGCAGATGCACAAATAGGCGGGGGAAATACACCTTCAAGATCCGTGGCAGACAGGGCACCTGGAGGATCTTCCACGTCACCACAGTTGCCTGCAAAGGACAAAGCCCCCCGAGACAGCGCTCAGTGCCGAGGTGTGTGTGTGGCAGGGCCCGAGCGTGGCAGGGAGAGGCCAGGAGAGACCATGGCAGGGGGAGCACGGGGCCTGGTGGGCCTGAAGCTGCCCCTTGGCCAGGTTTCAGGCCAGCGCCTGAGGCAGGGAGATGCAGTGGGGGAAGGAGGATGGAGAGCTGCTGGAGAGACAGCCTTGGGGCCTGCAAAGGCCAGTTGCAGAAACTCACCGTCAGGGCAAAGACAGCCGTTTCGTCCCCATTGGAGGTGCAGGTGCTGTACTCTGGCCAGCTGCCCAGCACATCCAGGAGGATCAGCTGCGCCAGCTCCGCAGTCCTGGCTGAGCCCATGATGGTCTTCCACATGGCCATGGCAGCTCTGTGGGGTTAGAGCTGTCTCTCAGGAGGGTCTCAGAGGAAGCACCAGGGGCAGCTGAGCCGGCTGCCATTTCTGCCTCTGCCCACTGCCCCCCTGCCAGCAGGAGGCAGACAGCCCAGCCCTGTGGGGACAGAGCCCTGAGAGGCGGCAAGGGAGCACGGCAGCAGGCTCAGGGGCTGGTCTGGCAGGGCTGGGAAAGGGAGCATCCAGAGGGCCCTGGAAGTCTCTGTTGCTCCGACACCTGGGGCAGGCTGTGCAGGGTGATGGGCTGGGGAGGCCTGAGCCCTGTGGGCAGGTGGGCCCCATACCTGTCACAGGACGGGGCCACACGCAGGAGCGTCACCACTGCGTCATTTGGCTGTGCTTCGGTGAGATCCAGCAGGGTCTTGTCCAGCCTGTGCTCAGCAGAATCATTGGCCATGAGCCACTGGTGGATGTAGCTCACCATGGCAGGCACCTGGAGAAGGCACGGGGAGACTTGGAAAGCTGCCAGAGGGGGCAATGTTCCCAGCTTCCCCAGAGGAGTGCTTCCCTTCCCACCCCACTGCCATGTGGCCTGAAAGGCTCACAGCAAGCAGCATGCGTGGATTGGGAGGCCAAGCAATTGCTGGGAGGATCAAAGCCTGGCCCAGGCTGCTTACTTGCTTTGGAGTGTAAAAATCTTCCTCTACAAGCATATGCAGCAGGGCAGCACCGGTCTTGCTGAGGAAGATGGGCGAGTATGGTCTGAGGCCTATGCCCGTGGCGATGGTCTCTTCCTCTTTAATTCTCTTGAGGAAGTTGCAAACAAACTGTAGGAGAAGGGCAAGAAGCCGAGGATGTTGCATGGAGTGCTGCACACACGGTGCTGGGCTGAGCAGGGACAGCAGGCCCAGCCCAGGTGGGGGTGGCTGCAGGTACCTGCGCTGTTCTGCGGAAGCGGCCAGGGCTGGACTCCTGCTCTTGTGTGCGCTCCGGGGCTGCATCTGGCAAAGAGCGAGCGCAGCCAGAGATGAGGGGCTGCGGGAGAGGCCGGACAACACGGCCCAGCCCTGCGATCTCCAGGCAGAGAGAGCCCCGGGATGCCCCAGGGGGATGGAGCACGGCCACTGCGGGTGTCTGCCCGGCCCCCCTTCCCTCCTGTCCGTGGGCATGTCCCCACAGGATAGCATGGCACGGCACGGCATGGGGTCCAAGCTGGCAGCAGGCACCAGTCCTGTGGCCCAGCTCTGCCACTCACCCTCCTGCGGTGGCTGGAACGGCACCACCTCCTCAGTCTGCTGTGCCGGGGCAGCTCCAGGGCCACCTTCCTCCTCCTCCACGCAGGCCAGCTCAGGCACTGCCGGGTGTCTCTGCTCCATGTCTCTGCCTGGATTTGTGGCTATTTGCAGGAGAGTTGCCTTGGAAAAGCTCCAAGTCACCAAGTCCTGCAGTGGTGCCTGGAAGGCACCTTCAAGTAAGAAGCCTCAGGAAGGCTACAGGACAGCAAGTCCTGCACTCGGTCTCAAGGGCTCCTGCCACAAGGACAGGGGACTCCTGACAAGGACTATGATATGGCCTCAAGGGCACCTGCAGAAGAGAAGCCTCAGGGAGACCACGGGTCAGCAAGCCCTGTGGTCTGGCCTCGAGCTCAGCTGCAGGAACCAGGCTTCAGAAAAGCTCCGGGTGGGACGCGAACGAGCGCGCTGTGCGGGGGCTCCTCACGGCACCGCTCTGTCCCGTCCTGTCCCGTGGCGTGCTCTGAGCACTGTGGCGTGCTCTTGTCACCTCCAGCCCCTATGTCACCCCGTGTCACAAAGGGCCCTTGGACAGCCGTTCCATGTCACAGTGACTGTGCAGCACCTGTCACCAAGGGCCCTTGCAGACACTGCCGCCTGCCCTGGGGCCACGCCCAGCCCACCCAAAGTGGCCCAGTTTGGAGGGAATGGCAGGCCCCAGGAGTCTAAGCCAGGCCGAGAGGATCTTTAAGAAGGGCTCAGAGCATCAGCAAACGCTGCCATGCTCTGTGGGCTCAGGGCAGCAGAAGGAGCCCTGAGGGCTGCAGACGCAGCCGTTCTGGGAAGGGCACGGGGCCTTGCAGGGAAGCTGGCACGGCCTCCTTGGGACACGTCCCGGCTGGTGGCCGTCCTAAAGCTGCCGGTGTGACACGCACAAGGAACGTGTGGGCCCAGGCACGAATGCTGCTCTGAGGCCTGGGGCCCGGGGAGCGCTGACATCAGCAGGTGTGGCAGAGTCCCCGGCCAAGCAGACCTGCCACCCCCCGAGCCCTGGCAGCGCTGGTGCCCGTCTCCTGCCCCAGAGACCTGTGCCCCCGGGGGGCTTCTGTGCCAGAAGGAGCCAAAGGCCACGTGCCTAGGGGGCTGTGCCTCTTTCCTGCAGGGGCTGATGGCAGGAGCACCTGGAGCAACTGCTGGCACACTTGGTCTCTGTCAGATGATGTTGCTCCTTCCTGAAATGCATTTTTCTCATGGAAGGCATTGGCAGTAGCACCAGAGCACCATCCATTGCTGAGTTTCCCAGGGCAATTAGATTGCAAAGTTAACAGTCTGACATTTCCTTGTGCTTTTCTCACTCTCTTTCCCACATTCTGGAACAAACGGCATCTGCCCAGCCTCTGCTATTCTCAGCTTCAGTTGCTGCATGTCTTGCTCTGGCAGCTCATGTCCAAACAGAACTGTGTCTCTGCTGAGCACAGCAATGAGCTGCCACAAAGTGGCAGGTTCCCCAGTGAACATCAAGGCAGGGACGTGGAAGTGCAGAGGATAAGGACAACTCTGGGAGGAGAAGCTCTTCTGTGTCTCTGATGATGGTGCCCACACCCTGAAGCAGCAGCCAAGAGAAGCGCTGGAAGCAGACGGGCGCAGTTTTGGGCAGTACAATATCAAAAGATATGAAACCATTAGGCAGAATGCAAAGGAGGACTGCAAGGATGGAGTGTGGCCTGGGGGGGAAGCCCTAGATGCAGCTGCAGCCACTTTGTTCAGCCTGGAGGAGAGTAAAGGGCGTCATTGTGGTCTTCAACATGCTCCTGAGAGGAATCAGAGGGGCTGCTGCAGCTCTCGTCACTGTTGGGACCAGTGACAGGACTGGAGAAAAGGGCAGGGAGCTGGGACAGGGCAAGTTTCATTTCCGTATCAGGAAAAGGTTTTTCACCCAGAGCACAGTCAGGCACTGGGACGAGTTCCCCATTGACGCAGCCCAGCGGAGCCCGGGCTGGCTCTTGGGAAAACTGCGGCGCTGCGCCAGGAGTGGGGAACGGCCGAGGCGTGGGTCCTGCCCGCGGCTGACCCTGGTGAGCCACTGCTCAGTGGTTCAGGATCTCCTAACTGCAGCACGGAGCAGGCCAAAGAGAAGGAGGAGGCTCCTCGATGGTGAGGTTCCACAGGCCAAGGTTTATTGCAAGGGAAGGATTCAGCAGCAAAGAGCCGCCAGCACTTCTGTGCACGGGATTTTATCGGGGTACGACTCAGGGGGTGGATACAAACGACTGAGCAATAAGGAATCTGCAGGGGAGGAGCGAGGGGATTCCATCAGTTGCTTGGGACTAATTAGGACAGATGGGAGGAGAGGGTGGGTCACATGGGCCAGTGGGGCTTCCAGCAATAGAGGAATTCCAAAGGGGTGGTGCAGTCAGGGATTGGTCCAAGGCAAAAGTGACAGGGAAGGTTCAGGAATAAAGAGCTGGATTAACTTGAGAGGCAGGGAAGGAGCTGGAACAAAGAGCGGGGAATGGCATGAGGGACAACTTTGAGGGAGGGCAAAACCTAGGGGTAAACCAACTTGGGGAAAATACGGGGTACATGAAAACAAACCATTCTACGATAACTGATAAATAAACACCAACTGGAACACCCCAGGGAAATGGTCACAGCACCAAGCCCCTCTGAGTTTGAGAAGTGTTCGAAGAACATTGAGCAGTCACGCAAGCTTTTAGACACTACATCAAAAGTAGAAAGTGTATGATAGTCAAGAGAGGGAAAAAGAAAAAGAGCTCCCTGCAGCCATGGTGGCAGCTCTGGATCAGCACCAGGGAGAGGACTGATGTAGGCGTGGTTAAAGCAGAGGCAGGGGCGAAAATAGCAGAGGCAGAGGAGGTTCAAAGCAGCCACAGACCAAGCTGGGCCCAAATCAATGTGCATCTTGTAAGAAATCAGGACACTGGAAATAGGGCCAGTGCCCAGAGTTAGCAGACAAAGTACACAAAACTCTTGCAGCCACTCTAGATGATAAGAAATGACTGAGACTGGCAGTTCTTACCCTAGCAGGCCACTGTTTAAAATACAGCTAAAGAATGATGAAGAAGTTGAAATTTTAAGAAATAGTGGAGACACATTTTCACTCTTGAATCAAGCACTGCTACCCAAAAGTGAAAACTATCTTCAAGCAATAGGAGCAACTACAGGGCAGCCAGAAAATGCATTCTTCCTGAAACCACTTTGATGTAAAATCAAGAAGAAAATGGGAATACATCAGTTTCTGTATTTCCCAAACTCACCCAAATCTGTCCTATGCAGGGATTTGCTTGAAAATTTAGAAGCAACAGTTCCCTTTAGAAAAAGAAAACTTCAATGGAAGGTACCTGAAGACAAATGAACGCTTTTAGCAGTAGGACTGACAATTGACACCAGACCAACAAACAAGAAGAACTAGTTAGAGCAAGTATTGAATCAGGTGTACCCAAGAGTATGGGATATGATAGCCCAGGAAAATCAAAACCAGGAGACCCTATGAAAATTGAGCTACAGACAAGAGTTAGGGCAGTAGTCACTGCCTCCCCCACAGCAAGAGGAACAAGACTTGGATATCAGGCAGTGGAGCTCAATGCCTAAGGCTGAGGGGCAGGGGGCTCCAGTCTGGAGCACAGGGAGGGCACCCCCCCAGCCCCACAACAGCTGGCCTCACAGCCCTGAAAGGCCAGGACCGGGGTTCCACACCTGATTCCAGGGCGTCCCTCCAACCGGCCACCGACCTGGAGGCGCCAGAGCAGCCGGCTGTCGGGACCAAGGCGGCTGCCAGGGGGCTGCTTATGGCCTCTGCCAGCCAATTGCTCAGGGCTTAGCAGTGCCTCAGCCCCTCAGGGTCTCCCCCAGCCTGGCCAAGGGTGCCGGCAGCAGCGTCGCAGCCCCAAAGCAGCTCCAGAGGAGGCCCATCCAGAGGCACCTGGGAGCCCTCAGCACTGCAGCCAGCAGCAGACGGGCAGGAGGACACGGATGGCCCTTCCTGTCCGGCACAGGGCTCGTGGCCATCTCCAGGCACCGCTCTGGCAGGGATCCCCGCAGCTCCGGCCCCTGCCCAGCCGCTCTGTGGGCAGCACAAAGGCTTCAGCAGAACCACCAAAGGCCAAAAGGCTTCTGGCCATTTTCCCTGCAACACTGCACGCCTGGGCAGCTGGCTGAGTACAAGCAACCTTTTCCCCCTCTTCTCTTATGCCCTACAGACCTTGCGCAGGAAAAGAGAGATGCTGGGACTCTGTGTATTGTAAGATATTTTATATTTACATACTCAACAATGAAAATGCAAACACAAAAATCTTAAAGAAGAAAAAGAAAATTCCTGCTGGCTTAAATGGCCCCAGATCATCTCTCTGCCGAGCTGCAGCAGAACAGTAAGGCAGTGCAGCAAAGACGAGGCCGTTTCCTCCATGCACTGCGGAATCGATCCCGCAGCTTCTGCCATGGGGAGTAGGGAGCTCTCTCAAGAGCCCGGAGAACTAAACAAAATTCTACTGCAGCATCTCTGATTGCAGGACTGCTGTCATATGCCATTTCTTCAAGGGCTGCAAGAGAGAGGAACAGAGGCAAGGTCAGATCCCGCATACGCAGGGAGCCAAGGTGAGCCCCATGCCAGGGCCATCCCGGTCGTCTCTTGCCATGGCCCGCAGGGAGCGGGGAGCAAGGGGATCAGCCCGAAGTTGCTAGCCACGAATGCCACACGTAGCCCTGATATCTCTGTGTGCTCTGCCCATGGGTGCAGATCCCTCCACAGCCGGGGCAGGGCTTGCAGCTGCCCCCTCCAGCCCCCTCGGTCAGCACGCTGCCCTCACGCACTCACCAGTGCAGATCAGCTGCAGCTCTTGCTGCTGCCCCCTCAGGCGCCGCCCGGCCATGCCTGTGAACACAGAGCCTGTCACGGCTCCAGCGGCACAGCTCCCTGCCAGCGGCGCTGCCGGCGCTGTGGCCACACGGGCTGCTGGCCAGGCAGAGCTCAGCCCGGGCCCTTGCCGCACGCTGCCGCCCCAGGGCACGGCTGCCAGAGGGCGGCAGCAACGCCCAGGCCAGGCGGGGCTCCACGGCGCCGGGCCGGGCCGGCGCTGCCGGGGCAGCAGGCGGGGCCGGGGCCGAGCTGCGGCGGGCCGGGGAGGAGCCCGGGCTCGGGACTCACCCAGGAACCTGACGGCCGCCTCTCGCAGGGACTCCTGTGGGCTCTGCAGGTAGTGCAGTGCCCTGCGCACGTGCTCGGCCACTCGGCTCCTGTCCTCTGCCAGCTGCAGAGAGCGGCAGGAGGGAAGGGTTGGCGCGGGCTCAGCTCCTGGGCCGGACGCTGCCTGCGCCCATCGCCGGCCTCGCTGCCCGCCCAGCCCTGAGGCGCGGCCAGCAGCCGCTGGCCAAGGGCTCCCGAGGCGAGGGGCAGAGGGCTGGCTGCTGCCCGGGGAGCCGCGGTGCCGCCCCGCAGCCCCGCCGGGCCGGGGCTCCATGGGCACCCGACTCAGGCCCACGGGAGCCTGGAGCAGAGCCCGTGCGGCCTCTGGCTGCAGCAGCGGGCACAGCTGTTAGCCCCGCACACTGAGCACCGCCCTCAGGGACCTTGGCCATGCTGAGGCTGGGGGGTCTCTGCTGTTCTTACCAGGCACTCGGCAAAGCTCTGATCCAGGTGTAGCATTTGTTCTATATCCCTCCTCTTCAGGAATCTGGCTGAGGAATGCAGCGTTTCCCGGGAGGCCTGGAGAGGGACAGAGATGCACAGATGGCCCTACAGTCCAGGGCACAGGAGCATCCCAGTGGCACAGGCCTGAGGAGGCTGCAGCCCACAAGGTGCCCGGGCAGGAGGCAGCCCAAGCCCCTGCCAGGGGGACAGCAGCTGGCCACAAGTGCTCACCTCAGCAACCATCTGATTCTCATCATGGCAGTGGAAGTAGAGAGGGAGCAGGCTCTGGCGCACGTGGGACTTGAGGGCCTTTCTTCCCTCTTCTGTTAATAAGTCCAGCATCTCTTGAAAGAGAGCCATGGAGCTCAGCTGCACCTGGATGTCATCCTGGATGAAAGGAAAGGGCAAAAGACCTGAGCATCAGCTGCTTCAGGCCCCCCAGGGCACAGGCGTGCATCTGCACAGGGCACCAAGGGTCCGGGCAGCAGCCAGTGGCTGTGGCTGTGGGCACAGAGCCTTACGCTGTCAAAGAGTGGCAGGAGCGCCTCAGCCAGCTGCAGGGCGATGGGGGTGGCTATTGGAGCACCATTATCCAGGAGCAAATATCGGAGTAGAAGAATGCTCATCCTGACCATGTCGCTGTCATTTTCCTCCAGGAGCTCCACAAGACTTTCAGTCAGGCTCTGCATTTTTTCAGCCTGTGCGGAAGACGACTTTGTGAAAGGCCGCCCTGCTGCCGCAGGGCCCAGAGGCCAAAGGCCTGTCCCGAAGCACTGGGGCAGCTGAAGCGGGAAGCAGGAGAGATGGGAACAGCTGCCCCAGCGCCCAAAGCCCAGGCAAGGCCAAGCGACTGCGTTGCCCAGCCCCGCGCTGCCTGCACGGCTTCGGCCACTGCCCCCTTCTCACCATCAAGGGATTCTTGCCCAGCACTACGAGGCCTCGGAGTGCCAAGTAACGCCTGGCCATGTGCTCGCTCTGCAGGTTCTGTGCCAGGATCTCCAGGACACTGTCACTGCATTCCCTCAAGTCCAGGCACTCGAGGACCTGAAAGGCACAGGGCAGTGACAGGGGAGGCGGCCGGCAGGAGCCCAGAAGCGCACAGGGCCGGGCCCAGGCAGCAGCACAGGGCACGGGCACTGTCCTGGCAGCTGTGGCTGTGAGAGGCCAGAGGGCTGGGAGGCCGCTCAGCCAGGCAGCGCTGGCCTTGAGGCTCACCTCCACAAGGAATGCCAGGGCAGGGAAATCCCAGTATGGCATCTCTTTGCCGAGCAGGGCGAGCAGGTAGAATGCCACCGCGGAACAAAAGTGGATGGCTAAGCGGCGAATTTCTCTGAAGAGGGGAAAAAGGAAACAAGAGCCTGATGCAGTGGGGCAAACCTCTCCCAGGCGTGACTCACCCAGTTCTCATCTTTCCCCAGCATCCTTCCAGCAAGGGGACGTGGGCCGTTTGGGAGTTGGTTGCTCATGGGTACCCTCCTCTGCCAGCCTATTCCAGTCTGCTTGGCCGTCCCTCAGTGACAAGGCCCTCTGACCCATGGCCACCACGGACACTTTGTGGGGCACCTGGGCACAGAGCAGCAATGTCAGAGGCAGTGGGGAGAAGGGGGTCTCACCTGGCAAGCAGAGCCACGGCAAAGTGGTGGGTGTCAAGAGAGAGCAGCGTGTCCCAGGCACACCTGCGCTCCATTGCCACCACCACATCCTCGCAGCGGAGAAGGCAGAGCAGGGACTTCAGGGTGCGCACAGCAAACCTGTGTGCACAGCAAAGCCCAGGTCACACTGGCAGCACTGGCTCCTTGGCAGGCCACGTGGCAGGGACAGGAGGAGTGGCATGGAGCACCTGTTGGGGCTGGTGGCAAGGCCGTGCTCTTCCTGGCATCCCTTCCAGAAGGTGTCGACCTCCTCTGGCATATCCAGAGTGCTGAAGAAGACTTGGAATAGCAGATGCACAAATAGGCGGGGGAAATACACCTTCAAGATCCGTGGCAGACAGGGCACCTGGAGGATCTTCCACGTCACCACAGTTGCCTGCAAAGGACAAAGCCCCCCGAGACAGCGCTCAGTGCCGAGGTGTGTGTGTGGCAGGGCCCGAGCGTGGCAGGGAGAGGCCAGGAGAGACCATGGCAGGGGGAGCACGGGGCCTGGTGGGCCTGAAGCTGCCCCTTGGCCAGGTTTCAGGCCAGCGCCTGAGGCAGGGAGATGCAGTGGGGGAAGGAGGATGGAGAGCTGCTGGAGAGACAGCCTTGGGGCCTGCAAAGGCCAGTTGCAGAAACTCACCGTCAGGGCAAAGACAGCCGTTTCGTCCCCATTGGAGGTGCAGGTGCTGTACTCTGGCCAGCTGCCCAGCACATCCAGGAGGATCAGCTGCGCCAGCTCCGCAGTCCTGGCTGAGCCCATGATGGTCTTCCACATGGCCATGGCAGCTCTGTGGGGTTAGAGCTGTCTCTCAGGAGGGTCTCAGAGGAAGCACCAGGGGCAGCTGAGCCGGCTGCCATTTCTGCCTCTGCCCACTGCCCCCCTGCCAGCAGGAGGCAGACAGCCCAGCCCTGTGGGGACAGAGCCCTGAGAGGCGGCAAGGGAGCACGGCAGCAGGCTCAGGGGCTGGTCTGGCAGGGCTGGGAAAGGGAGCATCCAGAGGGCCCTGGAAGTCTCTGTTGCTCCGACACCTGGGGCAGGCTGTGCAGGGTGATGGGCTGGGGAGGCCTGAGCCCTGTGGGCAGGTGGGCCCCATACCTGTCACAGGACGGGGCCACACGCAGGAGCGTCACCACTGCGTCATTTGGCTGTGCTTCGGTGAGATCCAGCAGGGTCTTGTCCAGCCTGTGCTCAGCAGAATCATTGGCCATGAGCCACTGGTGGATGTAGCTCACCATGGCAGGCACCTGGAGAAGGCACGGGGAGACTTGGAAAGCTGCCAGAGGGGGCAATGTTCCCAGCTTCCCCAGAGGAGTGCTTCCCTTCCCACCCCACTGCCATGTGGCCTGAAAGGCTCACAGCAAGCAGCATGCGTGGATTGGGAGGCCAAGCAATTGCTGGGAGGATCAAAGCCTGGCCCAGGCTGCTTACTTGCTTTGGAGTGTAAAAATCTTCCTCTACAAGCATATGCAGCAGGGCAGCACCGGTCTTGCTGAGGAAGATGGGCGAGTATGGTCTGAGGCCTATGCCCGTGGCGATGGTCTCTTCCTCTTTAATTCTCTTGAGGAAGTTGCAAACAAACTGTAGGAGAAGGGCAAGAAGCCGAGGATGTTGCATGGAGTGCTGCACACACGGTGCTGGGCTGAGCAGGGACAGCAGGCCCAGCCCAGGTGGGGGTGGCTGCAGGTACCTGCGCTGTTCTGCGGAAGCGGCCAGGGCTGGACTCCTGCTCTTGTGTGCGCTCCGGGGCTGCATCTGGCAAAGAGCGAGCGCAGCCAGAGATGAGGGGCTGCGGGAGAGGCCGGACAACACGGCCCAGCCCTGCGATCTCCAGGCAGAGAGAGCCCCGGGATGCCCCAGGGGGATGGAGCACGGCCACTGCGGGTGTCTGCCCGGCCCCCCTTCCCTCCTGTCCGTGGGCATGTCCCCACAGGATAGCATGGCACGGCACGGCATGGGGTCCAAGCTGGCAGCAGGCACCAGTCCTGTGGCCCAGCTCTGCCACTCACCCTCCTGCGGTGGCTGGAACGGCACCACCTCCTCAGTCTGCTGTGCCGGGGCAGCTCCAGGGCCACCTTCCTCCTCCTCCACGCAGGCCAGCTCAGGCACTGCCGGGTGTCTCTGCTCCATGTCTCTGCCTGGATTTGTGGCTATTTGCAGGAGAGTTGCCTTGGAAAAGCTCCAAGTCACCAAGTCCTGCAGTGGTGCCTGGAAGGCACCTTCAAGTAAGAAGCCTCAGGAAGGCTACAGGACAGCAAGTCCTGCACTCGGTCTCAAGGGCTCCTGCCACAAGGACAGGGGACTCCTGACAAGGACTATGATATGGCCTCAAGGGCACCTGCAGAAGAGAAGCCTCAGGGAGACCACGGGTCAGCAAGCCCTGTGGTCTGGCCTCGAGCTCAGCTGCAGGAACCAGGCTTCAGAAAAGCTCCGGGTGGGACGCGAACGAGCGCGCTGTGCGGGGGCTCCTCACGGCACCGCTCTGTCCCGTCCTGTCCCGTGGCGTGCTCTGAGCACTGTGGCGTGCTCTTGTCACCTCCAGCCCCTATGTCACCCCGTGTCACAAAGGGCCCTTGGACAGCCGTTCCATGTCACAGTGACTGTGCAGCACCTGTCACCAAGGGCCCTTGCAGACACTGCCGCCTGCCCTGGGGCCACGCCCAGCCCACCCAAAGTGGCCCAGTTTGGAGGGAATGGCAGGCCCCAGGAGTCTAAGCCAGGCCGAGAGGATCTTTAAGAAGGGCTCAGAGCATCAGCAAACGCTGCCATGCTCTGTGGGCTCAGGGCAGCAGAAGGAGCCCTGAGGGCTGCAGACGCAGCCGTTCTGGGAAGGGCACGGGGCCTTGCAGGGAAGCTGGCACGGCCTCCTTGGGACACGTCCCGGCTGGTGGCCGTCCTAAAGCTGCCGGTGTGACACGCACAAGGAACGTGTGGGCCCAGGCACGAATGCTGCTCTGAGGCCTGGGGCCCGGGGAGCGCTGACATCAGCAGGTGTGGCAGAGTCCCCGGCCAAGCAGACCTGCCACCCCCCGAGCCCTGGCAGCGCTGGTGCCCGTCTCCTGCCCCAGAGACCTGTGCCCCCGGGGGGCTTCTGTGCCAGAAGGAGCCAAAGGCCACGTGCCTAGGGGGCTGTGCCTCTTTCCTGCAGGGGCTGATGGCAGGAGCACCTGGAGCAACTGCTGGCACACTTGGTCTCTGTCAGATGATGTTGCTCCTTCCTGAAATGCATTTTTCTCATGGAAGGCATTGGCAGTAGCACCAGAGCACCATCCATTGCTGAGTTTCCCAGGGCAATTAGATTGCAAAGTTAACAGTCTGACATTTCCTTGTGCTTTTCTCACTCTCTTTCCCACATTCTGGAACAAACGGCATCTGCCCAGCCTCTGCTATTCTCAGCTTCAGTTGCTGCATGTCTTGCTCTGGCAGCTCATGTCCAAACAGAACTGTGTCTCTGCTGAGCACAGCAATGAGCTGCCACAAAGTGGCAGGTTCCCCAGTGAACATCAAGGCAGGGACGTGGAAGTGCAGAGGATAAGGACAACTCTGGGAGGAGAAGCTCTTCTGTGTCTCTGATGATGGTGCCCACACCCTGAAGCAGCAGCCAAGAGAAGCGCTGGAAGCAGACGGGCGCAGTTTTGGGCAGTACAATATCAAAAGATATGAAACCATTAGGCAGAATGCAAAGGAGGACTGCAAGGATGGAGTGTGGCCTGGGGGGGAAGCCCTAGATGCAGCTGCAGCCACTTTGTTCAGCCTGGAGGAGAGTAAAGGGCGTCATTGTGGTCTTCAACATGCTCCTGAGAGGAATCAGAGGGGCTGCTGCAGCTCTCGTCACTGTTGGGACCAGTGACAGGACTGGAGAAAAGGGCAGGGAGCTGGGACAGGGCAAGTTTCATTTCCGTATCAGGAAAAGGTTTTTCACCCAGAGCACAGTCAGGCACTGGGACGAGTTCCCCATTGACGCAGCCCAGCGGAGCCCGGGCTGGCTCTTGGGAAAACTGCGGCGCTGCGCCAGGAGTGGGGAACGGCCGAGGCGTGGGTCCTGCCCGCGGCTGACCCTGGTGAGCCACTGCTCAGTGGTTCAGGATCTCCTAACTGCAGCACGGAGCAGGCCAAAGAGAAGGAGGAGGCTCCTCGATGGTGAGGTTCCACAGGCCAAGGTTTATTGCAAGGGAAGGATTCAGCAGCAAAGAGCCGCCAGCACTTCTGTGCACGGGATTTTATCGGGGTACGACTCAGGGGGTGGATACAAACGACTGAGCAATAAGGAATCTGCAGGGGAGGAGCGAGGGGATTCCATCAGTTGCTTGGGACTAATTAGGACAGATGGGAGGAGAGGGTGGGTCACATGGGCCAGTGGGGCTTCCAGCAATAGAGGAATTCCAAAGGGGTGGTGCAGTCAGGGATTGGTCCAAGGCAAAAGTGACAGGGAAGGTTCAGGAATAAAGAGCTGGATTAACTTGAGAGGCAGGGAAGGAGCTGGAACAAAGAGCGGGGAATGGCATGAGGGACAACTTTGAGGGAGGGCAAAACCTAGGGGTAAACCAACTTGGGGAAAATACGGGGTACATGAAAACAAACCATTCTACGATAACTGATAAATAAACACCAACTGGAACACCCCAGGGAAATGGTCACAGCACCAAGCCCCTCTGAGTTTGAGAAGTGTTCGAAGAACATTGAGCAGTCACGCAAGCTTTTAGACACTACATCAAAAGTAGAAAGTGTATGATAGTCAAGAGAGGGAAAAAGAAAAAGAGCTCCCAGCAGCCATGGTGGCAGCTCTGGATCAGCACCAGGGAGAGGACTGATGTAGGCGTGGTTAAAGCAGAGGCAGGGGCGAAAATAGCAGAGGCAGAGGAGGTTCAAAGCAGCCACAGACCAAGCTGGGCCCAAATCAATGTGCATCTTGTAAGAAATCAGGACACTGGAAATAGGGCCAGTGCCCAGAGTTAGCAGACAAAGTACACAAAACTCTTGCAGCCACTCTAGATGATAAGAAATGACTGAGACTGGCAGTTCTTACCCTAGCAGGCCACTGTTTAAAATACAGCTAAAGAATGATGAAGAAGTTGAAATTTTAAGAAATAGTGGAGACACATTTTCACTCTTGAATCAAGCACTGCTACCCAAAAGTGAAAACTATCTTCAAGCAATAGGAGCAACTACAGGGCAGCCAGAAAATGCATTCTTCCTGAAACCACTTTGATGTAAAATCAAGAAGAAAATGGGAATACATCAGTTTCTGTATTTCCCAAACTCACCCAAATCTGTCCTATGCAGGGATTTGCTTGAAAATTTAGAAGCAACAGTTCCCTTTAGAAAAAGAAAACTTCAATGGAAGGTACCTGAAGACAAATGAACGCTTTTAGCAGTAGGACTGACAATTGACACCAGACCAACAAACAAGAAGAACTAGTTAGAGCAAGTATTGAATCAGGTGTACCCAAGAGTATGGGATATGATAGCCCAGGAAAATCAAAACCAGGAGACCCTATGAAAATTGAGCTACAGACAAGAGTTAGGGCAGTAGTCACTGCCTCCCCCACAGCAAGAGGAACAAGACTTGGATATCAGGCAGTGGAGCTCAATGCCTAAGGCTGAGGGGCAGGGGGCTCCAGTCTGGAGCACAGGGAGGGCACCCCCCCAGCCCCACAACAGCTGGCCTCACAGCCCTGAAAGGCCAGGACCGGGGTTCCACACCTGATTCCAGGGCGTCCCTCCAACCGGCCACCGACCTGGAGGCGCCAGAGCAGCCGGCTGTCGGGACCAAGGCGGCTGCCAGGGGGCTGCTTATGGCCTCTGCCAGCCAATTGCTCAGGGCTTAGCAGTGCCTCAGCCCCTCAGGGTCTCCCCCAGCCTGGCCAAGGGTGCCGGCAGCAGCGTCGCAGCCCCAAAGCAGCTCCAGAGGAGGCCCATCCAGAGGCACCTGGGAGCCCTCAGCACTGCAGCCAGCAGCAGACGGGCAGGAGGACACGGATGGCCCTTCCTGTCCGGCACAGGGCTCGTGGCCATCTCCAGGCACCGCTCTGGCAGGGATCCCCGCAGCTCCGGCCCCTGCCCAGCCGCTCTGTGGGCAGCACAAAGGCTTCAGCAGAACCACCAAAGGCCAAAAGGCTTCTGGCCATTTTCCCTGCAACACTGCACGCCTGGGCAGCTGGCTGAGTACAAGCAACCTTTTCCCCCTCTTCTCTTATGCCCTACAGACCTTGCGCAGGAAAAGAGAGATGCTGGGACTCTGTGTATTGTAAGATATTTTATATTTACATACTCAACAATGAAAATGCAAACACAAAAATCTTAAAGAAGAAAAAGAAAATTCCTGCTGGCTTAAATGGCCCCAGATCATCTCTCTGCCGAGCTGCAGCAGAACAGTAAGGCAGTGCAGCAAAGACGAGGCCGTTTCCTCCATGCACTGCGGAATCGATCCCGCAGCTTCTGCCATGGGGAGTAGGGAGCTCTCTCAAGAGCCCGGAGAACTAAACAAAATTCTACTGCAGCATCTCTGATTGCAGGACTGCTGTCATATGCCATTTCTTCAAGGGCTGCAAGAGAGAGGAACAGAGGCAAGGTCAGATCCCGCATACGCAGGGAGCCAAGGTGAGCCCCATGCCAGGGCCATCCCGGTCGTCTCTTGCCATGGCCCGCAGGGAGCGGGGAGCAAGGGGATCAGCCCGAAGTTGCTAGCCACGAATGCCACACGTAGCCCTGATATCTCTGTGTGCTCTGCCCATGGGTGCAGATCCCTCCACAGCCGGGGCAGGGCTTGCAGCTGCCCCCTCCAGCCCCCTCGGTCAGCACGCTGCCCTCACGCACTCACCAGTGCAGATCAGCTGCAGCTCTTGCTGCTGCCCCCTCAGGCGCCGCCCGGCCATGCCTGTGAACACAGAGCCTGTCACGGCCCCAGCGGCACAGCTCCCTGCCAGCGGCGCTGCCGGCGCTGTGGCCACACGGGCTGCTGGCCAGGCAGAGCTCAGCCCGGGCCCTTGCCGCACGCTGCCGCCCCAGGGCACGGCTGCCAGAGGGCGGCAGCAACGCCCAGGCCAGGCGGGGCTCCACGGCGCCGGGCCGGGCCGGCGCTGCCGGGGCAGCAGGCGGGGCCGGGGCCGAGCTGCGGCGGGCCGGGGAGGAGCCCGGGCTCGGGACTCACCCAGGAACCTGACGGCCGCCTCTCGCAGGGACTCCTGTGGGCTCTGCAGGTAGTGCAGTGCCCTGCGCACGTGCTCGGCCACTCGGCTCCTGTCCTCTGCCAGCTGCAGAGAGCGGCAGGAGGGAAGGGTTGGCGCGGGCTCAGCTCCTGGGCCGGACGCTGCCTGCGCCCATCGCCGGCCTCGCTGCCCGCCCAGCCCTGAGGCGCGGCCAGCAGCCGCTGGCCAAGGGCTCCCGAGGCGAGGGGCAGAGGGCTGGCTGCTGCCCGGGGAGCCGCGGTGCCGCCCCGCAGCCCCGCCGGGCCGGGGCTCCATGGGCACCCGACTCAGGCCCACGGGAGCCTGGAGCAGAGCCCGTGCGGCCTCTGGCTGCAGCAGCGGGCACAGCTGTTAGCCCCGCACACTGAGCACCGCCCTCAGGGACCTTGGCCATGCTGAGGCTGGGGGGTCTCTGCTGTTCTTACCAGGCACTCGGCAAAGCTCTGATCCAGGTGTAGCATTTGTTCTATATCCCTCCTCTTCAGGAATCTGGCTGAGGAATGCAGCGTTTCCCGGGAGGCCTGGAGAGGGACAGAGATGCACAGATGGCCCTACAGTCCAGGGCACAGGAGCATCCCAGTGGCACAGGCCTGAGGAGGCTGCAGCCCACAAGGTGCCCGGGCAGGAGGCAGCCCAAGCCCCTGCCAGGGGGACAGCAGCTGGCCACAAGTGCTCACCTCAGCAACCATCTGATTCTCATCATGGCAGTGGAAGTAGAGAGGGAGCAGGCTCTGGCGCACGTGGGACTTGAGGGCCTTTCTTCCCTCTTCTGTTAATAAGTCCAGCATCTCTTGAAAGAGAGCCATGGAGCTCAGCTGCACCTGGATGTCATCCTGGATGAAAGGAAAGGGCAAAAGACCTGAGCATCAGCTGCTTCAGGCCCCCCAGGGCACAGGCGTGCATCTGCACAGGGCACCAAGGGTCCGGGCAGCAGCCAGTGGCTGTGGCTGTGGGCACAGAGCCTTACGCTGTCAAAGAGTGGCAGGAGCGCCTCAGCCAGCTGCAGGGCGATGGGGGTGGCTATTGGAGCACCATTATCCAGGAGCAAATATCGGAGTAGAAGAATGCTCATCCTGACCATGTCGCTGTCATTTTCCTCCAGGAGCTCCACAAGACTTTCAGTCAGGCTCTGCATTTTTTCAGCCTGTGCGGAAGACGACTTTGTGAAAGGCCGCCCTGCTGCCGCAGGGCCCAGAGGCCAAAGGCCTGTCCCGAAGCACTGGGGCAGCTGAAGCGGGAAGCAGGAGAGATGGGAACAGCTGCCCCAGCGCCCAAAGCCCAGGCAAGGCCAAGCGACTGCGTTGCCCAGCCCCGCGCTGCCTGCACGGCTTCGGCCACTGCCCCCTTCTCACCATCAAGGGATTCTTGCCCAGCACTACGAGGCCTCGGAGTGCCAAGTAACGCCTGGCCATGTGCTCGCTCTGCAGGTTCTGTGCCAGGATCTCCAGGACACTGTCACTGCATTCCCTCAAGTCCAGGCACTCGAGGACCTGAAAGGCACAGGGCAGTGACAGGGGAGGCGGCCGGCAGGAGCCCAGAAGCGCACAGGGCCGGGCCCAGGCAGCAGCACAGGGCACGGGCACTGTCCTGGCAGCTGTGGCTGTGAGAGGCCAGAGGGCTGGGAGGCCGCTCAGCCAGGCAGCGCTGGCCTTGAGGCTCACCTCCACAAGGAATGCCAGGGCAGGGAAATCCCAGTATGGCATCTCTTTGCCGAGCAGGGCGAGCAGGTAGAATGCCACCGCGGAACAAAAGTGGATGGCTAAGCGGCGAATTTCTCTGAAGAGGGGAAAAAGGAAACAAGAGCCTGATGCAGTGGGGCAAACCTCTCCCAGGCGTGACTCACCCAGTTCTCATCTTTCCCCAGCATCCTTCCAGCAAGGGGACGTGGGCCGTTTGGGAGTTGGTTGCTCATGGGTACCCTCCTCTGCCAGCCTATTCCAGTCTGCTTGGCCGTCCCTCAGTGACAAGGCCCTCTGACCCATGGCCACCACGGACACTTTGTGGGGCACCTGGGCACAGAGCAGCAATGTCAGAGGCAGTGGGGAGAAGGGGGTCTCACCTGGCAAGCAGAGCCACGGCAAAGTGGTGGGTGTCAAGAGAGAGCAGCGTGTCCCAGGCACACCTGCGCTCCATTGCCACCACCACATCCTCGCAGCGGAGAAGGCAGAGCAGGGACTTCAGGGTGCGCACAGCAAACCTGTGTGCACAGCAAAGCCCAGGTCACACTGGCAGCACTGGCTCCTTGGCAGGCCACGTGGCAGGGACAGGAGGAGTGGCATGGAGCACCTGTTGGGGCTGGTGGCAAGGCCGTGCTCTTCCTGGCATCCCTTCCAGAAGGTGTCGACCTCCTCTGGCATATCCAGAGTGCTGAAGAAGACTTGGAATAGCAGATGCACAAATAGGTGGGGGAAATACACCTTCAAGATCCGTGGCAGACAGGGCACCTGGAGGATCTTCCACGTCACCACAGTTGCCTGCAAAGGACAAAGCCCCCCGAGACAGCGCTCAGTGCCGAGGTGTGTGTGTGGCAGGGCCCGAGCGTGGCAGGGAGAGGCCAGGAGAGACCATGGCAGGGGGAGCACGGGGCCTGGTGGGCCTGAAGCTGCCCCTTGGCCAGGTTTCAGGCCAGCGCCTGAGGCAGGGAGATGCAGTGGGGGAAGGAGGATGGAGAGCTGCTGGAGAGACAGCCTTGGGGCCTGCAAAGGCCAGTTGCAGAAACTCACCGTCAGGGCAAAGACAGCCGTTTCGTCCCCATTGGAGGTGCAGGTGCTGTACTCTGGCCAGCTGCCCAGCACATCCAGGAGGATCAGCTGCGCCAGCTCCGCAGTCCTGGCTGAGCCCATGATGGTCTTCCACATGGCCATGGCAGCTCTGTGGGGTTAGAGCTGTCTCTCAGGAGGGTCTCAGAGGAAGCACCAGGGGCAGCTGAGCCGGCTGCCATTTCTGCCTCTGCCCACTGCCCCCCTGCCAGCAGGAGGCAGACAGCCCAGCCCTGTGGGGACAGAGCCCTGAGAGGCGGCAAGGGAGCACGGCAGCAGGCTCAGGGGCTGGTCTGGCAGGGCTGGGAAAGGGAGCATCCAGAGGGCCCTGGAAGTCTCTGTTGCTCCGACACCTGGGGCAGGCTGTGCAGGGTGATGGGCTGGGGAGGCCTGAGCCCTGTGGGCAGGTGGGCCCCATACCTGTCACAGGACGGGGCCACACGCAGGAGCGTCACCACTGCGTCATTTGGCTGTGCTTCGGTGAGATCCAGCAGGGTCTTGTCCAGCCTGTGCTCAGCAGAATCATTGGCCATGAGCCACTGGTGGATGTAGCTCACCATGGCAGGCACCTGGAGAAGGCACGGGGAGACTTGGAAAGCTGCCAGAGGGGGCAATGTTCCCAGCTTCCCCAGAGGAGTGCTTCCCTTCCCACCCCACTGCCATGTGGCCTGAAAGGCTCACAGCAAGCAGCATGCGTGGATTGGGAGGCCAAGCAATTGCTGGGAGGATCAAAGCCTGGCCCAGGCTGCTTACTTGCTTTGGAGTGTAAAAATCTTCCTCTACAAGCATATGCAGCAGGGCAGCACCGGTCTTGCTGAGGAAGATGGGCGAGTATGGTCTGAGGCCTATGCCCGTGGCGATGGTCTCTTCCTCTTTAATTCTCTTGAGGAAGTTGCAAACAAACTGTAGGAGAAGGGCAAGAAGCCGAGGATGTTGCATGGAGTGCTGCACACACGGTGCTGGGCTGAGCAGGGACAGCAGGCCCAGCCCAGGTGGGGGTGGCTGCAGGTACCTGCGCTGTTCTGCGGAAGCGGCCAGGGCTGGACTCCTGCTCTTGTGTGCGCTCCGGGGCTGCATCTGGCAAAGAGCGAGCGCAGCCAGAGATGAGGGGCTGCGGGAGAGGCCGGACAACACGGCCCAGCCCTGCGATCTCCAGGCAGAGAGAGCCCCGGGATGCCCCAGGGGGATGGAGCACGGCCACTGCGGGTGTCTGCCCGGCCCCCCTTCCCTCCTGTCCGTGGGCATGTCCCCACAGGATAGCATGGCACGGCACGGCATGGGGTCCAAGCTGGCAGCAGGCACCAGTCCTGTGGCCCAGCTCTGCCACTCACCCTCCTGCGGTGGCTGGAACGGCACCACCTCCTCAGTCTGCTGTGCCGGGGCAGCTCCAGGGCCACCTTCCTCCTCCTCCACGCAGGCCAGCTCAGGCACTGCCGGGTGTCTCTGCTCCATGTCTCTGCCTGGATTTGTGGCTATTTGCAGGAGAGTTGCCTTGGAAAAGCTCCAAGTCACCAAGTCCTGCAGTGGTGCCTGGAAGGCACCTTCAAGTAAGAAGCCTCAGGAAGGCTACAGGACAGCAAGTCCTGCACTCGGTCTCAAGGGCTCCTGCCACAAGGACAGGGGACTCCTGACAAGGACTATGATATGGCCTCAAGGGCACCTGCAGAAGAGAAGCCTCAGGGAGACCACGGGTCAGCAAGCCCTGTGGTCTGGCCTCGAGCTCAGCTGCAGGAACCAGGCTTCAGAAAAGCTCCGGGTGGGACGCGAACGAGCGCGCTGTGCGGGGGCTCCTCACGGCACCGCTCTGTCCCGTCCTGTCCCGTGGCGTGCTCTGAGCACTGTGGCGTGCTCTTGTCACCTCCAGCCCCTATGTCACCCCGTGTCACAAAGGGCCCTTGGACAGCCGTTCCATGTCACAGTGACTGTGCAGCACCTGTCACCAAGGGCCCTTGCAGACACTGCCGCCTGCCCTGGGGCCACGCCCAGCCCACCCAAAGTGGCCCAGTTTGGAGGGAATGGCAGGCCCCAGGAGTCTAAGCCAGGCCGAGAGGATCTTTAAGAAGGGCTCAGAGCATCAGCAAACGCTGCCATGCTCTGTGGGCTCAGGGCAGCAGAAGGAGCCCTGAGGGCTGCAGACGCAGCCGTTCTGGGAAGGGCACGGGGCCTTGCAGGGAAGCTGGCACGGCCTCCTTGGGACACGTCCCGGCTGGTGGCCGTCCTAAAGCTGCCGGTGTGACACGCACAAGGAACGTGTGGGCCCAGGCACGAATGCTGCTCTGAGGCCTGGGGCCCGGGGAGCGCTGACATCAGCAGGTGTGGCAGAGTCCCCGGCCAAGCAGACCTGCCACCCCCCGAGCCCTGGCAGCGCTGGTGCCCGTCTCCTGCCCCAGAGACCTGTGCCCCCGGGGGGCTTCTGTGCCAGAAGGAGCCAAAGGCCACGTGCCTAGGGGGCTGTGCCTCTTTCCTGCAGGGGCTGATGGCAGGAGCACCTGGAGCAACTGCTGGCACACTTGGTCTCTGTCAGATGATGTTGCTCCTTCCTGAAATGCATTTTTCTCATGGAAGGCATTGGCAGTAGCACCAGAGCACCATCCATTGCTGAGTTTCCCAGGGCAATTAGATTGCAAAGTTAACAGTCTGACATTTCCTTGTGCTTTTCTCACTCTCTTTCCCACATTCTGGAACAAACGGCATCTGCCCAGCCTCTGCTATTCTCAGCTTCAGTTGCTGCATGTCTTGCTCTGGCAGCTCATGTCCAAACAGAACTGTGTCTCTGCTGAGCACAGCAATGAGCTGCCACAAAGTGGCAGGTTCCCCAGTGAACATCAAGGCAGGGACGTGGAAGTGCAGAGGATAAGGACAACTCTGGGAGGAGAAGCTCTTCTGTGTCTCTGATGATGGTGCCCACACCCTGAAGCAGCAGCCAAGAGAAGCGCTGGAAGCAGACGGGCGCAGTTTTGGGCAGTACAATATCAAAAGATATGAAACCATTAGGCAGAATGCAAAGGAGGACTGCAAGGATGGAGTGTGGCCTGGGGGGGAAGCCCTAGATGCAGCTGCAGCCACTTTGTTCAGCCTGGAGGAGAGTAAAGGGTGTCATTGTGGTCTTCAACATGCTCCTGAGAGGAATCAGAGGGGCTGCTGCAGCTCTCGTCACTGTTGGGACCAGTGACAGGACTGGAGAAAAGGGCAGGGAGCTGGGACAGGGCAAGTTTCATTTCCGTATCAGGAAAAGGTTTTTCACCCAGCGCACAGTCAGGCACTGGGACGGGTTCCCCATTGACGCAGCCCAGCGGAGCCCGGGCTGGCTCTTGGGAAAACTGCGGCGCTGCGCCAGGAGTGGGGAACGGCCGAGGCGTGGGTCCTGCCCGCGGCTGACCCTGGTGAGCCACTGCTCAGTGGTTCAGGATCTCCTAACTGCAGCACGGAGCAGGCCAAAGAGAAGGAGGAGGCTCCTCGATGGTGAGGTTCCACAGGCCAAGGTTTATTGCAAGGGAAGGATTCAGCAGCAAAGAGCCGCCAGCACTTCTGTGCACGGGATTTTATCGGGGTACGACTCAGGGGGTGGATACAAACGACTGAGCAATAAGGAATCTGCAGGGGAGGAGCGAGGGGATTCCATCAGTTGCTTGGGACTAATTAGGACAGATGGGAGGAGAGGGTGGGTCACATGGGCCAGTGGGGCTTCCAGCAATAGAGGAATTCCAAAGGGGTGGTGCAGTCAGGGATTGGTCCAAGGCAAAAGTGACAGGGAAGGTTCAGGAATAAAGAGCTGGATTATCTTGAGAGGCAGGGAAGGAGCTGGAACAAAGAGCGGGGAATGGCATGAGGGACAGCTTTGAGGGAGGGCAAAACCTAGGGGTAAACCAACTTGGGGAAAATACGGGGTACATGAAAACAAACCATTCTACGATAACTGATAAATAAACACCAACTGGAACACCCCAGGGAAATGGTCACAGCACCAAGCCCCTCTGAGTTTGAGAAGTGTTCGAAGAACATTGAGCAGTCACGCAAGCTTTTAGACACTACATCAAAAGTAGAAAGTGTATGATAGTCAAGAGAGGGAAAAAGAAAAAGAGCTCCCTGCAGCCATGGTGGCAGCTCTGGATCAGCACCAGGGAGAGGACTGATGTAGGCGTGGTTAAAGCAGAGGCAGGGGCGAAAATAGCAGAGGCAGAGGAGGTTCAAAGCAGCCACAGACCAAGCTGGGCCCAAATCAATGTGCATCTTGTAAGAAATCAGGACACTGGAAATAGGGCCAGTGCCCAGAGTTAGCAGACAAAGTACACAAAACTCTTGCAGCCACTCTAGATGATAAGAAATGACCGAGACTGGCAGTTCTTACCCTAGCAGGCCACTGTTTAAAATACAGCTAAAGAATGATGAAGAAGTTGAAATTTTAAGAAATAGTGGAGACACATTTTCACTCTTGAATCAAGCACTGCTACCCAAAAGTGAAAACTATCTTCAAGCAATAGGAGCAACTACAGGGCAGCCAGAAAATGCATTCTTCCTGAAACCACTTTGATGTAAAATCAAGAAGAAAATGGGAATACATCAGTTTCTGTATTTCCCAAACTCACCCAAATCTGTCCTATGCAGGGATTTGCTTGAAAATTTAGAAGCAACAGTTCCCTTTAGAAAAAGAAAACTTCAATGGAAGGTACCTGAAGACAAATGAACGCTTTTAGCAGTAGGACTGACAATTGACACCAGACCAACAAACAAGAAGAACTAGTTAGAGCAAGTATTGAATCAGGTGTACCCAAGAGTATGGGATATGATAGCCCAGGAAAATCAAAACCAGGAGACCCTATGAAAATTGAGCTACAGACAAGAGTTAGGGCAGTAGTCACTGCCTCCCCCACAGCAAGAGGAACAAGACTTGGATATCAGGCAGTGGAGCTCAATGCCTAAGGCTGAGGGGCAGGGGGCTCCAGTCTGGAGCACAGGGAGGGCACCCCCCCAGCCCCACAACAGCTGGCCTCACAGCCCTGAAAGGCCAGGACCGGGGTTCCACACCTGATTCCAGGGCGTCCCTCCAACCGGCCACCGACCTGGAAGCGCCAGAGCAGCCGGCTGTCGGGACCAAGGCGGCTGCCAGGGGGCTGCTTATGGCCTCTGCCAGCCAATTGCTCAGGGCTTAGCAGTGCCTCAGCCCCTCAGGGTCTCCCCCAGCCTGGCCAAGGGTGCCGGCAGCAGCGTCGCAGCCCCAAAGCAGCTCCAGAGGAGGCCCATCCAGAGGCACCTGGGAGCCCTCAGCACTGCAGCCAGCAGCAGACGGGCAGGAGGACACGGATGGCCCTTCCTGTCCGGCACAGGGCTCGTGGCCATCTCCAGGCACCGCTCTGGCAGGGATCCCCGCAGCTCCGGCCCCTGCCCAGCCGCTCTGTGGGCAGCACAAAGGCTTCAGCAGAACCACCAAAGGCCAAAAGGCTTCTGGCCATTTTCCCTGCAACACTGCACGCCTGGGCAGCTGGCTGAGTACAAGCAACCTTTTCCCCCTCTTCTCTTATGCCCTACAGACCTTGCGCAGGAAAAGAGAGATGCTGGGACTCTGTGTATTGTAAGATATTTTATATTTACATACTCAACAATGAAAATGCAAACACAAAAATCTTAAAGAAGAAAAAGAAAATTCCTGCTGGCTTAAATGGCCCCAGATCATCTCTCTGCCGAGCTGCAGCAGAACAGTAAGGCAGTGCAGCAAAGACGAGGCCGTTTCCTCCATGCACTGCGGAATCGATCCCGCAGCTTCTGCCATGGGGAGTAGGGAGCTCTCTCAAGAGCCCGGAGAACTAAACAAAATTCTACTGCAGCATCTCTGATTGCAGGACTGCTGTCATATGCCATTTCTTCAAGGGCTGCAAGAGAGAGGAACAGAGGCAAGGTCAGATCCCGCATACGCAGGGAGCCAAGGTGAGCCCCATGCCAGGGCCATCCCGGTCGTCTCTTGCCATGGCCCGCAGGGAGCGGGGAGCAAGGGGATCAGCCCGAAGTTGCTAGCCACGAATGCCACACGTAGCCCTGATATCTCTGTGTGCTCTGCCCATGGGTGCAGATCCCTCCACAGCCGGGGCAGGGCTTGCAGCTGCCCCCTCCAGCCCCCTCGGTCAGCACGCTGCCCTCACGCACTCACCAGTGCAGATCAGCTGCAGCTCTTGCTGCTGCCCCCTCAGGCGCCGCCCGGCCATGCCTGTGAACACAGAGCCTGTCACGGCCCCAGCGGCACAGCTCCCTGCCAGCGGCGCTGCCGGCGCTGTGGCCACACGGGCTGCTGGCCAGGCAGAGCTCAGCCCGGGCCCTTGCCGCACGCTGCCGCCCCAGGGCACGGCTGCCAGAGGGCGGCAGCAACACCCAGGCCAGGCGGGGCTCCACGGCGCCGGGCCGGGCCGGCGCTGCCGGGGCAGCAGGCGGGGCCGGGGCCGAGCTGCGGCGGGCCGGGGAGGAGCCCGGGCTCGGGACTCACCCATGAACCTGACGGCCGCCTCTCGCAGGGACTCCTGTGGGCTCTGCAGGTAGTGCAGTGCCCTGCGCACGTGCTCGGCCACTCGGCTCCTGTCCTCTGCCAGCTGCAGAGAGCGGCAGGAGGGAAGGGTTGGCGCGGGCTCAGCTCCTGGGCCGGACGCTGCCTGCGCCCATCGCCGGCCTCGCTGCCCGCCCAGCCCTGAGGCGCGGCCAGCAGCCGCTGGCCAAGGGCTCCCGAGGCGAGGGGCAGAGGGCTGGCTGCTGCCCGGGGAGCCGCGGTGCCGCCCCACAGCCCCGCCGGGCCGGGGCTCCATGGGCACCCGACTCAGGCCCACGGGAGCCTGGAGCAGAGCCCGTGCGGCCTCTGGCTGCAGCAGCGGGCACAGCTGTTAGCCCCGCACACTGAGCACCGCCCTCAGGGACCTTGGCCATGCTGAGGCTGGGGGGTCTCTGCTGTTCTTACCAGGCACTCGGCAAAGCTCTGATCCAGGTGTAGCATTTGTTCTATATCCCTCCTCTTCAGGAATCTGGCTGAGGAATGCAGCGTTTCCCGGGAGGCCTGGAGAGGGACAGAGATGCACAGATGGCCCTACAGTCCAGGGCACAGGAGCATCCCAGTGGCACAGGCCTGAGGAGGCTGCAGCCCACAAGGTGCCCGGGCAGGAGGCAGCCCAAGCCCCTGCCAGGGGGACAGCAGCTGGCCACAAGTGCTCACCTCAGCAACCATCTGATTCTCATCATGGCAGTGGAAGTAGAGAGGGAGCAGGCTCTGGCGCACGTGGGACTTGAGGGCCTTTCTTCCCTCTTCTGTTAATAAGTCCAGCATCTCTTGAAAGAGAGCCATGGAGCTCAGCTGCACCTGGATGTCATCCTGGATGAAAGGAAAGGGCAAAAGACCTGAGCATCAGCTGCTTCAGGCCCCCCAGGGCACAGGCGTGCATCTGCACAGGGCACCAAGGGTCCGGGCAGCAGCCAGTGGCTGTGGCTGTGGGCACAGAGCCTTACGCTGTCAAAGAGTGGCAGGAGCGCCTCAGCCAGCTGCAGGGCGATGGGGGTGGCTATTGGAGCACCATTATCCAGGAGCAAATATCGGAGTAGAAGAATGCTCATCCTGACCATGTCGCTGTCATTTTCCTCCAGGAGCTCCACAAGACTTTCAGTCAGGCTCTGCATTTTTTCAGCCTGTGCGGAAGACAACTTTGTGAAAGGCCGCCCTGCTGCCGCAGGGCCCAGAGGCCAAAGGCCTGTCCCGAAGCACTGGGGCAGCTGAAGCGGGAAGCAGGAGTAGATGGGAACAGCTGCCCCAGCGGCCGAAGCCCAGGCAAGGCCAAGCGACTGCGTTGCCCAGCCCCACGCTGCCTGCACGGCTTCGGCCACTGCCCCCTTCTCACCATCAAGGGATTCTTGCCCAGCACTACGAGGCCTCGGAGTGCCAAGTAACGCCTGGCCATGTGCTCGCTCTGCAGGTTCTGTGCCAGGATCTCCAGGACACTGTCACTGCATTCCCTCAAGTCCAGGCACTCGAGGACCTGAAAGGCACAGGGCAGTGACAGGGGAGGCGGCCGGCAGGAGCCCAGAAGCGCACAGGGCCGGGCCCAGGCAGCAGCACAGGGCACGGGCACTGTCCTGGCAGCTGTGGCTGTGAGAGGCCAGAGGGCTGGGAGGCCGCTCAGCCAGGCAGCGCTGGCCTTGAGGCTCACCTCCACAAGGAATGCCAGGGCAGGGAAATCCCAGTATGGCATCTCTTTGCCGAGCAGGGCGAGCAGGTAGAATGCCACCGCGGAACAAAAGTGGATGGCTAAGCGGCGAATTTCTCTGAAGAGGGGAAAAAGGAAACAAGAGCCTGATGCAGTGGGGCAAACCTCTCCCAGGCGTGACTCACCCAGTTCTCATCTTTCCCCAGCATCCTTCCAGCAAGGGGACGTGGGCCGTTTGGGAGTTGGTTGCTCATGGGTACCCTCCTCTGCCAGCCTATTCCAGTCTGCTTGGCCGTCCCTCAGTGACAAGGCCCTCTGACCCATGGCCACCACGGACACTTTGTGGGGCACCTGGGCACAGAGCAGCAATGTCAGAGGCAGTGGGGAGAAGGGGGTCTCACCTGGCAAGCAGAGCCACGGCAAAGTGGTGGGTGTCAAGAGAGAGCAGCGTGTCCCAGGCACACCTGCGCTCCATTGCCACCACCACATCCTCGCAGCGGAGAAGGCAGAGCAGGGACTTCAGGGTGCGCACAGCAAACCTGTGTGCACAGCAAAGCCCAGGTCACACTGGCAGCACTGGCTCCTTGGCAGGCCACGTGGCAGGGACAGGAGGAGTGGCATGGAGCACCTGTTGGGGCTGGTGGCAAGGCCGTGCTCTTCCTGGCATCCCTTCCAGAAGGTGTCGACCTCCTCTGGCATATCCAGAGTGCTGAAGAAGACTTGGAATAGCAGATGCACAAATAGGCGGGGGAAATACACCTTCAAGATCCGTGGCAGACAGGGCACCTGGAGGATCTTCCACGTCACCACAGTTGCCTGCAAAGGACAAAGCCCCCCGAGACAGCGCTCAGTGCCGAGGTGTGTGTGTGGCAGGGCCCGAGCGTGGCAGGGAGAGGCCAGGAGAGACCATGGCAGGGGGAGCACGGGGCCTGGTGGGCCTGAAGCTGCCCCTTGGCCAGGTTTCAGGCCAGCGCCTGAGGCAGGGAGATGCAGTGGGGGAAGGAGGATGGAGAGCTGCTGGAGAGACAGCCTTGGGGCCTGCAAAGGCCAGTTGCAGAAACTCACCGTCAGGGCAAAGACAGCCGTTTCGTCCCCATTGGAGGTGCAGGTGCTGTACTCTGGCCAGCTGCCCAGCACATCCAGGAGGATCAGCTGCGCCAGCTCCGCAGTCCTGGCCGAGCCCATGATGGTCTTCCACATGGCCATGGCAGCTCTGTGGGGTTAGAGCTGTGTCTCAGGAGGGTCTCAGAGGAAGCACCAGGGGCAGCTGAGCCGGCTGCCATTTCTGCCTCTGCCCACTGCCCCCCTGCCAGCAGGAGGCAGACAGTCCAGCCCTGTGGGGACAGAGCCCTGAGAGGCGGCAAGGGAGCACGGCAGCAGGCTCAGGGGCTGGCCTGGCAGGGCTGGGAAAGGGAGCATCCAGAGGGCCCTGGAAGTCTCTGTTGCTCCGACACCTGGGGCAGGCTGTGCAGGGTGATGGGCTGGGGAGGCCTGAGCCCTGTGGGCAGGTGGGCCCCATACCTGTCACAGGACGGGGCCACACGCAGGAGCGTCACCACTGCGTCATTTGGCTGTGCTTCGGTGAGATCCAGCAGGGTCTTGTCCAGCCTGTGCTCAGCAGAATCATTGGCCATGAGCCACTGGTGGATGTAGCTCACCATGGCAGGCACCTGGAGAAGGCACGGGGAGACTTGGAAAGCTGCCAGAGGGGGCAATGTTCCCAGCTTCCCCAGAGGAGTGCTTCCCTTCCCACCCCACTGCCATGTGGCCTGAAAGGCTCACAGCAAGCAGCATGCGTGGATTGGGAGGCCAAGCAATTGCTGGGAGGATCAAAGCCTGGCCCAGGCTGCTTACTTGCTTTGGAGTGTAAAAATCTTCCTCTACAAGCATATGCAGCAGGGCAGCACCGGTCTTGCTGAGGAAGATGGGCGAGTATGGTCTGAGGCCTATGCCCGTGGCGATGGTCTCTTCCTCTTTAATTCTCTTGAGGAAGTTGCAAACAAACTGTAGGAGAAGGGCAAGAAGCCGAGGATGTTGCATGGAGTGCTGCACACACGGTGCTGGGCTGAGCAGGGACAGCAGGCCCAGCCCAGGTGGGGGTGGCTGCAGGTACCTGCGCTGTTCTGCGGAAGCGGCCAGGGCTGGACTCCTGCTCTTGTGTGCGCTCCGGGGCTGCATCTGGCAAAGAGCGAGCGCAGCCAGAGATGAGGGGCTGCGGGAGAGGCCGGACAACACGGCCCAGCCCTGCGATCTCCAGGCAGAGAGAGCCCCGGGATGCCCCAGGGGGATGGAGCACGGCCACTGCGGGTGTCTGCCCGGCCCCCCTTCCCTCCTGTCCGTGGGCATGTCCCCACAGGATAGCATGGCACGGCACGGCATGGGGTCCAAGCTGGCAGCAGGCACCAGTCCTGTGGCCCAGCTCTGCCACTCACCCTCCTGCGGTGGCTGGAACGGCACCACCTCCTCAGTCTGCTGTGCCGGGGCAGCTCCAGGGCCACCTTCCTCCTCCTCCACGCAGGCCAGCTCAGGCACTGCCGGGTGTCTCTGCTCCATGTCTCTGCCTGGATTTGTGGCTATTTGCAGGAGAGTTGCCTTGGAAAAGCTCCAAGTCACCAAGTCCTGCAGTGGTGCCTGGAAGGCACCTTCAAGTAAGAAGCCTCAGGAAGGCTACAGGACAGCAAGTCCTGCACTCGGTCTCAAGGGCTCCTGCCACAAGGACAGGGGACTCCTGACAAGGACTATGATATGGCCTCAAGGGCACCTGCAGAAGAGAAGCCTCAGGGAGACCACGGGTCAGCAAGCCCTGTGGTCTGGCCTCGAGCTCAGCTGCAGGAACCAGGCTTCAGAAAAGCTCCGGGTGGGACGCGAACGAGCGCGCTGTGCGGGGGCTCCTCACGGCACCGCTCTGTCCCGTCCTGTCCCGTGGCGTGCTCTGAGCACTGTGGCGTGCTCTTGTCACCTCCAGCCCCTATGTCACCCCGTGTCACAAAGGGCCCTTGGACAGCCGTTCCATGTCACAGTGACTGTGCAGCACCTGTCACCAAGGGCCCTTGCAGACACTGCCGCCTGCCCTGGGGCCACGCCCAGCCCACCCAAAGTGGCCCAGTTTGGAGGGAATGGCAGGCCCCAGGAGTCTAAGCCAGGCCGAGAGGATCTTTAAGAAGGGCTCAGAGCATCAGCAAACGCTGCCATGCTCTGTGGGCTCAGGGCAGCAGAAGGAGCCCTGAGGGCTGCAGACGCAGCCGTTCTGGGAAGGGCACGGGGCCTTGCAGGGAAGCTGGCACGGCCTCCTTGGGACATGTCCCGGCTGGTGGCCGTCCTAAAGCTGCCGGTGTGACACGCACAAGGAACGTGTGGGCCCAGGCACGAATGCTGCTCTGAGGCCTGGGGCCCGGGGAGCGCTGACATCAGCAGGTGTGGCAGAGTCCCCGGCCAAGCAGACCTGCCACCCCCCGAGCCCTGGCAGCGCTGGTGCCCGTCTCCTGCCCCAGAGACCTGTGCCCCCGGGGGGCTTCTGTGCCAGAAGGAGCCAAAGGCCACGTGCCTAGGGGGCTGTGCCTCTTTCCTGCAGGGGCTGATGGCAGGAGCACCTGGAGCAACTGCTGGCACACTTGGTCTCTGTCAGATGATGTTGCTCCTTCCTGAAATGCATTTTTCTCATGGAAGGCATTGGCAGTAGCACCAGAGCACCATCCATTGCTGAGTTTCCCAGGGCAATTAGATTGCAAAGTTAACAGTCTGACATTTCCTTGTGCTTTTCTCACTCTCTTTCCCACATTCTGGAACAAACGGCATCTGCCCAGCCTCTGCTATTCTCAGCTTCAGTTGCTGCATGTCTTGCTCTGGCAGCTCATGTCCAAACAGAACTGTGTCTCTGCTGAGCACAGCAATGAGCTGCCACAAAGTGGCAGGTTCCCCAGTGAACATCAAGGCAGGGACGTGGAAGTGCAGAGGATAAGGACAACTCTGGGAGGAGAAGCTCTTCTGTGTCTCTGATGATGGTGCCCACACCCTGAAGCAGCAGCCAAGAGAAGCGCTGGAAGCAGACGGGCGCAGTTTTGGGCAGTACAATATCAAAAGATATGAAACCATTAGGCAGAATGCAAAGGAGGACTGCAAGGATGGAGTGTGGCCTGGGGGGGAAGCCCTAGATGCAGCTGCAGCCACTTTGTTCAGCCTGGAGGAGAGTAAAGGGTGTCATTGTGGTCTTCAACATGCTCCTGAGAGGAATCAGAGGGGCTGCTGCAGCTCTCGTCACTGTTGGGACCAGTGACAGGACTGGAGAAAAGGGCAGGGAGCTGGGACAGGGCAAGTTTCATTTCCGTATCAGGAAAAGGTTTTTCACCCAGCGCACAGTCAGGCACTGGGACGGGTTCCCCATTGACGCAGCCCAGCGGAGCCCGGGCTGGCTCTTGGGAAAACTGCGGCGCTGCGCCAGGAGTGGGGAACGGCCGAGGCGTGGGTCCTGCCCGCGGCTGACCCTGGTGAGCCACTGCTCAGTGGTTCAGGATCTCCTAACTGCAGCACGGAGCAGGCCAAAGAGAAGGAGGAGGCTCCTCGATGGTGAGGTTCCACAGGCCAAGGTTTATTGCAAGGGAAGGATTCAGCAGCAAAGAGCCGCCAGCACTTCTGTGCACGGGATTTTATCGGGGTACGACTCAGGGGGTGGATACAAACGACTGAGCAATAAGGAATCTGCAGGGGAGGAGCGAGGGGATTCCATCAGTTGCTTGGGACTAATTAGGACAGATGGGAGGAGAGGGTGGGTCACATGGGCCAGTGGGGCTTCCAGCAATAGAGGAATTCCAAAGGGGTGGTGCAGTCAGGGATTGGTCCAAGGCAAAAGTGACAGGGAAGGTTCAGGAATAAAGAGCTGGATTATCTTGAGAGGCAGGGAAGGAGCTGGAACAAAGAGCGGGGAATGGCATGAGGGACAGCTTTGAGGGAGGGCAAAACCTAGGGGTAAACCAACTTGGGGAAAATACGGGGTACATGAAAACAAACCATTCTACGATAACTGATAAATAAACACCAACTGGAACACCCCAGGGAAATGGTCACAGCACCAAGCCCCTCTGAGTTTGAGAAGTGTTCGAAGAACATTGAGCAGTCACGCAAGCTTTTAGACACTACATCAAAAGTAGAAAGTGTATGATAGTCAAGAGAGGGAAAAAGAAAAAGAGCTCCCTGCAGCCATGGTGGCAGCTCTGGATCAGCACCAGGGAGAGGACTGATGTAGGCGTGGTTAAAGCAGAGGCAGGGGCGAAAATAGCAGAGGCAGAGGAGGTTCAAAGCAGCCACAGACCAAGCTGGGCCCAAATCAATGTGCATCTTGTAAGAAATCAGGACACTGGAAATAGGGCCAGTGCCCAGAGTTAGCAGACAAAGTACACAAAACTCTTGCAGCCACTCTAGATGATAAGAAATGACCGAGACTGGCAGTTCTTACCCTAGCAGGCCACTGTTTAAAATACAGCTAAAGAATGATGAAGAAGTTGAAATTTTAAGAAATAGTGGAGACACATTTTCACTCTTGAATCAAGCACTGCTACCCAAAAGTGAAAACTATCTTCAAGCAATAGGAGCAACTACAGGGCAGCCAGAAAATGCATTCTTCCTGAAACCACTTTGATGTAAAATCAAGAAGAAAATGGGAATACATCAGTTTCTGTATTTCCCAAACTCACCCAAATCTGTCCTATGCAGGGATTTGCTTGAAAATTTAGAAGCAACAGTTCCCTTTAGAAAAAGAAAACTTCAATGGAAGGTACCTGAAGACAAATGAACGCTTTTAGCAGTAGGACTGACAATTGACACCAGACCAACAAACAAGAAGAACTAGTTAGAGCAAGTATTGAATCAGGTGTACCCAAGAGTATGGGATATGATAGCCCAGGAAAATCAAAACCAGGAGACCCTATGAAAATTGAGCTACAGACAAGAGTTAGGGCAGTAGTCACTGCCTCCCCCACAGCAAGAGGAACAAGACTTGGATATCAGGCAGTGGAGCTCAATGCCTAAGGCTGAGGGGCAGGGGGCTCCAGTCTGGAGCACAGGGAGGGCACCCCCCCAGCCCCACAACAGCTGGCCTCACAGCCCTGAAAGGCCAGGACCGGGGTTCCACACCTGATTCCAGGGCGTCCCTCCAACCGGCCACCGACCTGGAAGCGCCAGAGCAGCCGGCTGTCGGGACCAAGGCGGCTGCCAGGGGGCTGCTTATGGCCTCTGCCAGCCAATTGCTCAGGGCTTAGCAGTGCCTCAGCCCCTCAGGGTCTCCCCCAGCCTGGCCAAGGGTGCCGGCAGCAGCGTCGCAGCCCCAAAGCAGCTCCAGAGGAGGCCCATCCAGAGGCACCTGGGAGCCCTCAGCACTGCAGCCAGCAGCAGACGGGCAGGAGGACACGGATGGCCCTTCCTGTCCGGCACAGGGCTCGTGGCCATCTCCAGGCACCGCTCTGGCAGGGATCCCCGCAGCTCCGGCCCCTGCCCAGCCGCTCTGTGGGCAGCACAAAGGCTTCAGCAGAACCACCAAAGGCCAAAAGGCTTCTGGCCATTTTCCCTGCAACACTGCACGCCTGGGCAGCTGGCTGAGTACAAGCAACCTTTTCCCCCTCTTCTCTTATGCCCTACAGACCTTGCGCAGGAAAAGAGAGATGCTGGGACTCTGTGTATTGTAAGATATTTTATATTTACATACTCAACAATGAAAATGCAAACACAAAAATCTTAAAGAAGAAAAAGAAAATTCCTGCTGGCTTAAATGGCCCCAGATCATCTCTCTGCCGAGCTGCAGCAGAACAGTAAGGCAGTGCAGCAAAGACGAGGCCGTTTCCTCCATGCACTGCGGAATCGATCCCGCAGCTTCTGCCATGGGGAGTAGGGAGCTCTCTCAAGAGCCCGGAGAACTAAACAAAATTCTACTGCAGCATCTCTGATTGCAGGACTGCTGTCATATGCCATTTCTTCAAGGGCTGCAAGAGAGAGGAACAGAGGCAAGGTCAGATCCCGCATACGCAGGGAGCCAAGGTGAGCCCCATGCCAGGGCCATCCCGGTCGTCTCTTGCCATGGCCCGCAGGGAGCGGGGAGCAAGGGGATCAGCCCGAAGTTGCTAGCCACGAATGCCACACGTAGCCCTGATATCTCTGTGTGCTCTGCCCATGGGTGCAGATCCCTCCACAGCCGGGGCAGGGCTTGCAGCTGCCCCCTCCAGCCCCCTCGGTCAGCACGCTGCCCTCACGCACTCACCAGTGCAGATCAGCTGCAGCTCTTGCTGCTGCCCCCTCAGGCGCCGCCCGGCCATGCCTGTGAACACAGAGCCTGTCACGGCCCCAGCGGCACAGCTCCCTGCCAGCGGCGCTGCCGGCGCTGTGGCCACACGGGCTGCTGGCCAGGCAGAGCTCAGCCCGGGCCCTTGCCGCACGCTGCCGCCCCAGGGCACGGCTGCCAGAGGGCGGCAGCAACACCCAGGCCAGGCGGGGCTCCACGGCGCCGGGCCGGGCCGGCGCTGCCGGGGCAGCAGGCGGGGCCGGGGCCGAGCTGCGGCGGGCCGGGGAGGAGCCCGGGCTCGGGACTCACCCATGAACCTGACGGCCGCCTCTCGCAGGGACTCCTGTGGGCTCTGCAGGTAGTGCAGTGCCCTGCGCACGTGCTCGGCCACTCGGCTCCTGTCCTCTGCCAGCTGCAGAGAGCGGCAGGAGGGAAGGGTTGGCGCGGGCTCAGCTCCTGGGCCGGACGCTGCCTGCGCCCATCGCCGGCCTCGCTGCCCGCCCAGCCCTGAGGCGCGGCCAGCAGCCGCTGGCCAAGGGCTCCCGAGGCGAGGGGCAGAGGGCTGGCTGCTGCCCGGGGAGCCGCGGTGCCGCCCCACAGCCCCGCCGGGCCGGGGCTCCATGGGCACCCGACTCAGGCCCACGGGAGCCTGGAGCAGAGCCCGTGCGGCCTCTGGCTGCAGCAGCGGGCACAGCTGTTAGCCCCGCACACTGAGCACCGCCCTCAGGGACCTTGGCCATGCTGAGGCTGGGGGGTCTCTGCTGTTCTTACCAGGCACTCGGCAAAGCTCTGATCCAGGTGTAGCATTTGTTCTATATCCCTCCTCTTCAGGAATCTGGCTGAGGAATGCAGCGTTTCCCGGGAGGCCTGGAGAGGGACAGAGATGCACAGATGGCCCTACAGTCCAGGGCACAGGAGCATCCCAGTGGCACAGGCCTGAGGAGGCTGCAGCCCACAAGGTGCCCGGGCAGGAGGCAGCCCAAGCCCCTGCCAGGGGGACAGCAGCTGGCCACAAGTGCTCACCTCAGCAACCATCTGATTCTCATCATGGCAGTGGAAGTAGAGAGGGAGCAGGCTCTGGCGCACGTGGGACTTGAGGGCCTTTCTTCCCTCTTCTGTTAATAAGTCCAGCATCTCTTGAAAGAGAGCCATGGAGCTCAGCTGCACCTGGATGTCATCCTGGATGAAAGGAAAGGGCAAAAGACCTGAGCATCAGCTGCTTCAGGCCCCCCAGGGCACAGGCGTGCATCTGCACAGGGCACCAAGGGTCCGGGCAGCAGCCAGTGGCTGTGGCTGTGGGCACAGAGCCTTACGCTGTCAAAGAGTGGCAGGAGCGCCTCAGCCAGCTGCAGGGCGATGGGGGTGGCTATTGGAGCACCATTATCCAGGAGCAAATATCGGAGTAGAAGAATGCTCATCCTGACCATGTCGCTGTCATTTTCCTCCAGGAGCTCCACAAGACTTTCAGTCAGGCTCTGCATTTTTTCAGCCTGTGCGGAAGACAACTTTGTGAAAGGCCGCCCTGCTGCCGCAGGGCCCAGAGGCCAAAGGCCTGTCCCGAAGCACTGGGGCAGCTGAAGCGGGAAGCAGGAGTAGATGGGAACAGCTGCCCCAGCGGCCGAAGCCCAGGCAAGGCCAAGCGACTGCGTTGCCCAGCCCCACGCTGCCTGCACGGCTTCGGCCACTGCCCCCTTCTCACCATCAAGGGATTCTTGCCCAGCACTACGAGGCCTCGGAGTGCCAAGTAACGCCTGGCCATGTGCTCGCTCTGCAGGTTCTGTGCCAGGATCTCCAGGACACTGTCACTGCATTCCCTCAAGTCCAGGCACTCGAGGACCTGAAAGGCACAGGGCAGTGACAGGGGAGGCGGCCGGCAGGAGCCCAGAAGCGCACAGGGCCGGGCCCAGGCAGCAGCACAGGGCACGGGCACTGTCCTGGCAGCTGTGGCTGTGAGAGGCCAGAGGGCTGGGAGGCCGCTCAGCCAGGCAGCGCTGGCCTTGAGGCTCACCTCCACAAGGAATGCCAGGGCAGGGAAATCCCAGTATGGCATCTCTTTGCCGAGCAGGGCGAGCAGGTAGAATGCCACCGCGGAACAAAAGTGGATGGCTAAGCGGCGAATTTCTCTGAAGAGGGGAAAAAGGAAACAAGAGCCTGATGCAGTGGGGCAAACCTCTCCCAGGCGTGACTCACCCAGTTCTCATCTTTCCCCAGCATCCTTCCAGCAAGGGGACGTGGGCCGTTTGGGAGTTGGTTGCTCATGGGTACCCTCCTCTGCCAGCCTATTCCAGTCTGCTTGGCCGTCCCTCAGTGACAAGGCCCTCTGACCCATGGCCACCACGGACACTTTGTGGGGCACCTGGGCACAGAGCAGCAATGTCAGAGGCAGTGGGGAGAAGGGGGTCTCACCTGGCAAGCAGAGCCACGGCAAAGTGGTGGGTGTCAAGAGAGAGCAGCGTGTCCCAGGCACACCTGCGCTCCATTGCCACCACCACATCCTCGCAGCGGAGAAGGCAGAGCAGGGACTTCAGGGTGCGCACAGCAAACCTGTGTGCACAGCAAAGCCCAGGTCACACTGGCAGCACTGGCTCCTTGGCAGGCCACGTGGCAGGGACAGGAGGAGTGGCATGGAGCACCTGTTGGGGCTGGTGGCAAGGCCGTGCTCTTCCTGGCATCCCTTCCAGAAGGTGTCGACCTCCTCTGGCATATCCAGAGTGCTGAAGAAGACTTGGAATAGCAGATGCACAAATAGGCGGGGGAAATACACCTTCAAGATCCGTGGCAGACAGGGCACCTGGAGGATCTTCCACGTCACCACAGTTGCCTGCAAAGGACAAAGCCCCCCGAGACAGCGCTCAGTGCCGAGGTGTGTGTGTGGCAGGGCCCGAGCGTGGCAGGGAGAGGCCAGGAGAGACCATGGCAGGGGGAGCACGGGGCCTGGTGGGCCTGAAGCTGCCCCTTGGCCAGGTTTCAGGCCAGCGCCTGAGGCAGGGAGATGCAGTGGGGGAAGGAGGATGGAGAGCTGCTGGAGAGACAGCCTTGGGGCCTGCAAAGGCCAGTTGCAGAAACTCACCGTCAGGGCAAAGACAGCCGTTTCGTCCCCATTGGAGGTGCAGGTGCTGTACTCTGGCCAGCTGCCCAGCACATCCAGGAGGATCAGCTGCGCCAGCTCCGCAGTCCTGGCCGAGCCCATGATGGTCTTCCACATGGCCATGGCAGCTCTGTGGGGTTAGAGCTGTGTCTCAGGAGGGTCTCAGAGGAAGCACCAGGGGCAGCTGAGCCGGCTGCCATTTCTGCCTCTGCCCACTGCCCCCCTGCCAGCAGGAGGCAGACAGTCCAGCCCTGTGGGGACAGAGCCCTGAGAGGCGGCAAGGGAGCACGGCAGCAGGCTCAGGGGCTGGCCTGGCAGGGCTGGGAAAGGGAGCATCCAGAGGGCCCTGGAAGTCTCTGTTGCTCCGACACCTGGGGCAGGCTGTGCAGGGTGATGGGCTGGGGAGGCCTGAGCCCTGTGGGCAGGTGGGCCCCATACCTGTCACAGGACGGGGCCACACGCAGGAGCGTCACCACTGCGTCATTTGGCTGTGCTTCGGTGAGATCCAGCAGGGTCTTGTCCAGCCTGTGCTCAGCAGAATCATTGGCCATGAGCCACTGGTGGATGTAGCTCACCATGGCAGGCACCTGGAGAAGGCACGGGGAGACTTGGAAAGCTGCCAGAGGGGGCAATGTTCCCAGCTTCCCCAGAGGAGTGCTTCCCTTCCCACCCCACTGCCATGTGGCCTGAAAGGCTCACAGCAAGCAGCATGCGTGGATTGGGAGGCCAAGCAATTGCTGGGAGGATCAAAGCCTGGCCCAGGCTGCTTACTTGCTTTGGAGTGTAAAAATCTTCCTCTACAAGCATATGCAGCAGGGCAGCACCGGTCTTGCTGAGGAAGATGGGCGAGTATGGTCTGAGGCCTATGCCCGTGGCGATGGTCTCTTCCTCTTTAATTCTCTTGAGGAAGTTGCAAACAAACTGTAGGAGAAGGGCAAGAAGCCGAGGATGTTGCATGGAGTGCTGCACACACGGTGCTGGGCTGAGCAGGGACAGCAGGCCCAGCCCAGGTGGGGGTGGCTGCAGGTACCTGCGCTGTTCTGCGGAAGCGGCCAGGGCTGGACTCCTGCTCTTGTGTGCGCTCCGGGGCTGCATCTGGCAAAGAGCGAGCGCAGCCAGAGATGAGGGGCTGCGGGAGAGGCCGGACAACACGGCCCAGCCCTGCGATCTCCAGGCAGAGAGAGCCCCGGGATGCCCCAGGGGGATGGAGCACGGCCACTGCGGGTGTCTGCCCGGCCCCCCTTCCCTCCTGTCCGTGGGCATGTCCCCACAGGATAGCATGGCACGGCACGGCATGGGGTCCAAGCTGGCAGCAGGCACCAGTCCTGTGGCCCAGCTCTGCCACTCACCCTCCTGCGGTGGCTGGAACGGCACCACCTCCTCAGTCTGCTGTGCCGGGGCAGCTCCAGGGCCACCTTCCTCCTCCTCCACGCAGGCCAGCTCAGGCACTGCCGGGTGTCTCTGCTCCATGTCTCTGCCTGGATTTGTGGCTATTTGCAGGAGAGTTGCCTTGGAAAAGCTCCAAGTCACCAAGTCCTGCAGTGGTGCCTGGAAGGCACCTTCAAGTAAGAAGCCTCAGGAAGGCTACAGGACAGCAAGTCCTGCACTCGGTCTCAAGGGCTCCTGCCACAAGGACAGGGGACTCCTGACAAGGACTATGATATGGCCTCAAGGGCACCTGCAGAAGAGAAGCCTCAGGGAGACCACGGGTCAGCAAGCCCTGTGGTCTGGCCTCGAGCTCAGCTGCAGGAACCAGGCTTCAGAAAAGCTCCGGGTGGGACGCGAACGAGCGCGCTGTGCGGGGGCTCCTCACGGCACCGCTCTGTCCCGTCCTGTCCCGTGGCGTGCTCTGAGCACTGTGGCGTGCTCTTGTCACCTCCAGCCCCTATGTCACCCCGTGTCACAAAGGGCCCTTGGACAGCCGTTCCATGTCACAGTGACTGTGCAGCACCTGTCACCAAGGGCCCTTGCAGACACTGCCGCCTGCCCTGGGGCCACGCCCAGCCCACCCAAAGTGGCCCAGTTTGGAGGGAATGGCAGGCCCCAGGAGTCTAAGCCAGGCCGAGAGGATCTTTAAGAAGGGCTCAGAGCATCAGCAAACGCTGCCATGCTCTGTGGGCTCAGGGCAGCAGAAGGAGCCCTGAGGGCTGCAGACGCAGCCGTTCTGGGAAGGGCACGGGGCCTTGCAGGGAAGCTGGCACGGCCTCCTTGGGACACGTCCCGGCTGGTGGCCGTCCTAAAGCTGCCGGTGTGACACGCACAAGGAACGTGTGGGCCCAGGCACGAATGCTGCTCTGAGGCCTGGGGCCCGGGGAGCGCTGACATCAGCAGGTGTGGCAGAGTCCCCGGCCAAGCAGACCTGCCACCCCCCGAGCCCTGGCAGCGCTGGTGCCCGTCTCCTGCCCCAGAGACCTGTGCCCCCGGGGGGCTTCTGTGCCAGAAGGAGCCAAAGGCCACGTGCCTAGGGGGCTGTGCCTCTTTCCTGCAGGGGCTGATGGCAGGAGCACCTGGAGCAACTGCTGGCACACTTGGTCTCTGTCAGATGATGTTGCTCCTTCCTGAAATGCATTTTTCTCATGGAAGGCATTGGCAGTAGCACCAGAGCACCATCCATTGCTGAGTTTCCCAGGGCAATTAGATTGCAAAGTTAACAGTCTGACATTTCCTTGTGCTTTTCTCACTCTCTTTCCCACATTCTGGAACAAACGGCATCTGCCCAGCCTCTGCTATTCTCAGCTTCAGTTGCTGCATGTCTTGCTCTGGCAGCTCATGTCCAAACAGAACTGTGTCTCTGCTGAGCACAGCAATGAGCTGCCACAAAGTGGCAGGTTCCCCAGTGAACATCAAGGCAGGGACGTGGAAGTGCAGAGGATAAGGACAACTCTGGGAGGAGAAGCTCTTCTGTGTCTCTGATGATGGTGCCCACACCCTGAAGCAGCAGCCAAGAGAAGCGCTGGAAGCAGACGGGCGCAGTTTTGGGCAGTACAATATCAAAAGATATGAAACCATTAGGCAGAATGCAAAGGAGGACTGCAAGGATGGAGTGTGGCCTGGGGGGGAAGCCCTAGATGCAGCTGCAGCCACTTTGTTCAGCCTGGAGGAGAGTAAAGGGCGTCATTGTGGTCTTCAACATGCTCCTGAGAGGAATCAGAGGGGCTGCTGCAGCTCTCGTCACTGTTGGGACCAGTGACAGGACTGGAGAAAAGGGCAGGGAGCTGGGACAGGGCAAGTTTCATTTCCGTATCAGGAAAAGGTTTTTCACCCAGAGCACAGTCAGGCACTGGGACGAGTTCCCCATTGACGCAGCCCAGCGGAGCCCGGGCTGGCTCTTGGGAAAACTGCGGCGCTGCGCCAGGAGTGGGGAACGGCCGAGGCGTGGGTCCTGCCCGCGGCTGACCCTGGTGAGCCACTGCTCAGTGGTTCAGGATCTCCTAACTGCAGCACGGAGCAGGCCAAAGAGAAGGAGGAGGCTCCTCGATGGTGAGGTTCCACAGGCCAAGGTTTATTGCAAGGGAAGGATTCAGCAGCAAAGAGCCGCCAGCACTTCTGTGCACGGGATTTTATCGGGGTACGACTCAGGGGGTGGATACAAACGACTGAGCAATAAGGAATCTGCAGGGGAGGAGCGAGGGGATTCCATCAGTTGCTTGGGACTAATTAGGACAGATGGGAGGAGAGGGTGGGTCACATGGGCCAGTGGGGCTTCCAGCAATAGAGGAATTCCAAAGGGGTGGTGCAGTCAGGGATTGGTCCAAGGCAAAAGTGACAGGGAAGGTTCAGGAATAAAGAGCTGGATTATCTTGAGAGGCAGGGAAGGAGCTGGAACAAAGAGCGGGGAATGGCATGAGGGACAACTTTGAGGGAGGGCAAAACCTAGGGGTAAACCAACTTGGGGAAAATACGGGGTACATGAAAACAAACCATTCTACGATAACTGATAAATAAACACCAACTGGAACACCCCAGGGAAATGGTCACAGCACCAAGCCCCTCTGAGTTTGAGAAGTGTTCGAAGAACATTGAGCAGTCACGCAAGCTTTTAGACACTACATCAAAAGTAGAAAGTGTATGATAGTCAAGAGAGGGAAAAAGAAAAAGAGCTCCCTGCAGCCATGGTGGCAGCTCTGGATCAGCACCAGGGAGAGGACTGATGTAGGCGTGGTTAAAGCAGAGGCAGGGGCGAAAATAGCAGAGGCAGAGGAGGTTCAAAGCAGCCACAGACCAAGCTGGGCCCAAATCAATGTGCATCTTGTAAGAAATCAGGACACTGGAAATAGGGCCAGTGCCCAGAGTTAGCAGACAAAGTACACAAAACTCTTGCAGCCACTCTAGATGATAAGAAATGACCGAGACTGGCAGTTCTTACCCTAGCAGGCCACTGTTTAAAATACAGCTAAAGAATGATGAAGAAGTTGAAATTTTAAGAAATAGTGGAGACACATTTTCACTCTTGAATCAAGCACTGCTACCCAAAAGTGAAAACTATCTTCAAGCAATAGGAGCAACTACAGGGCAGCCAGAAAATGCATTCTTCCTGAAACCACTTTGATGTAAAATCAAGAAGAAAATGGGAATACATCAGTTTCTGTATTTCCCAAACTCACCCAAATCTGTCCTATGCAGGGATTTGCTTGAAAATTTAGAAGCAACAGTTCCCTTTAGAAAAAGAAAACTTCAATGGAAGGTACCTGAAGACAAATGAACGCTTTTAGCAGTAGGACTGACAATTGACACCAGACCAACAAACAAGAAGAACTAGTTAGAGCAAGTATTGAATCAGGTGTACCCAAGAGTATGGGATATGATAGCCCAGGAAAATCAAAACCAGGAGACCCTATGAAAATTGAGCTACAGACAAGAGTTAGGGCAGTAGTCACTGCCTCCCCCACAGCAAGAGGAACAAGACTTGGATATCAGGCAGTGGAGCTCAATGCCTAAGGCTGAGGGGCAGGGGGCTCCAGTCTGGAGCACAGGGAGGGCACCCCCCCAGCCCCACAACAGCTGGCCTCACAGCCCTGAAAGGCCAGGACCGGGGTTCCACACCTGATTCCAGGGCGTCCCTCCAACCGGCCACCGACCTGGAAGCGCCAGAGCAGCCGGCTGTCGGGACCAAGGCGGCTGCCAGGGGGCTGCTTATGGCCTCTGCCAGCCAATTGCTCAGGGCTTAGCAGTGCCTCAGCCCCTCAGGGTCTCCCCCAGCCTGGCCAAGGGTGCCGGCAGCAGCGTCGCAGCCCCAAAGCAGCTCCAGAGGAGGCCCATCCAGAGGCACCTGGGAGCCCTCAGCACTGCAGCCAGCAGCAGACGGGCAGGAGGACACGGATGGCCCTTCCTGTCCGGCACAGGGCTCGTGGCCATCTCCAGGCACCGCTCTGGCAGGGATCCCCGCAGCTCCGGCCCCTGCCCAGCCGCTCTGTGGGCAGCACAAAGGCTTCAGCAGAACCACCAAAGGCCAAAAGGCTTCTGGCCATTTTCCCTGCAACACTGCACGCCTGGGCAGCTGGCTGAGTACAAGCAACCTTTTCCCCCTCTTCTCTTATGCCCTACAGACCTTGCGCAGGAAAAGAGAGATGCTGGGACTCTGTGTATTGTAAGATATTTTATATTTACATACTCAACAATGAAAATGCAAACACAAAAATCTTAAAGAAGAAAAAGAAAATTCCTGCTGGCTTAAATGGCCCCAGATCATCTCTCTGCCGAGCTGCAGCAGAACAGTAAGGCAGTGCAGCAAAGACGAGGCCGTTTCCTCCATGCACTGCGGAATCGATCCCGCAGCTTCTGCCATGGGGAGTAGGGAGCTCTCTCAAGAGCCCGGAGAACTAAACAAAATTCTACTGCAGCATCTCTGATTGCAGGACTGCTGTCATATGCCATTTCTTCAAGGGCTGCAAGAGAGAGGAACAGAGGCAAGGTCAGATCCCGCATACGCAGGGAGCCAAGGTGAGCCCCATGCCAGGGCCATCCCGGTCGTCTCTTGCCATGGCCCGCAGGGAGCGGGGAGCAAGGGGATCAGCCCGAAGTTGCTAGCCACGAATGCCACACGTAGCCCTGATATCTCTGTGTGCTCTGCCCATGGGTGCAGATCCCTCCACAGCCGGGGCAGGGCTTGCAGCTGCCCCCTCCAGCCCCCTCGGTCAGCACGCTGCCCTCACGCACTCACCAGTGCAGATCAGCTGCAGCTCTTGCTGCTGCCCCCTCAGGCGCCGCCCGGCCATGCCTGTGAACACAGAGCCTGTCACGGCCCCAGCGGCACAGCTCCCTGCCAGCGGCGCTGCCGGCGCTGTGGCCACACGGGCTGCTGGCCAGGCAGAGCTCAGCCCGGGCCCTTGCCGCACGCTGCCGCCCCAGGGCACGGCTGCCAGAGGGCGGCAGCAACGCCCAGGCCAGGCGGGGCTCCACGGCGCCGGGCCGGGCCGGCGCTGCCGGGGCAGCAGGCGGGGCCGGGGCCGAGCTGCGGCGGGCCGGGGAGGAGCCCGGGCTCGGGACTCACCCATGAACCTGACGGCCGCCTCTCGCAGGGACTCCTGTGGGCTCTGCAGGTAGTGCAGTGCCCTGCGCACGTGCTCGGCCACTCGGCTCCTGTCCTCTGCCAGCTGCAGAGAGCGGCAGGAGGGAAGGGTTGGCGCGGGCTCAGCTCCTGGGCCGGACGCTGCCTGCGCCCATCGCCGGCCTCGCTGCCCGCCCAGCCCTGAGGTGCGGCCAGCAGCCGCTGGCCAAGGGCTCCCGAGGCGAGGGGCAGAGGGCTGGCTGCTGCCCGGGGAGCCGCGGTGCCGCCCCACAGCCCCGCCGGGCCGGGGCTCCATGGGCACCCGACTCAGGCCCACGGGAGCCTGGAGCAGAGCCCGTGCGGCCTCTGGCTGCAGCAGCGGGCACAGCTGTTAGCCCCGCACACTGAGCACCGCCCTCAGGGACCTTGGCCATGCTGAGGCTGGGGGGTCTCTGCTGTTCTTACCAGGCACTCGGCAAAGCTCTGATCCAGGTGTAGCATTTGTTCTATATCCCTCCTCTTCAGGAATCTGGCTGAGGAATGCAGCGTTTCCCGGGAGGCCTGGAGAGGGACAGAGATGCACAGATGGCCCTACAGTCCAGGGCACAGGAGCATCCCAGTGGCACAGGCCTGAGGAGGCTGCAGCCCACAAGGTGCCCGGGCAGGAGGCAGCCCAAGCCCCTGCCAGGGGGACAGCAGCTGGCCACAAGTGCTCACCTCAGCAACCATCTGATTCTCATCATGGCAGTGGAAGTAGAGAGGGAGCAGGCTCTGGCGCACGTGGGACTTGAGGGCCTTTCTTCCCTCTTCTGTTAATAAGTCCAGCATCTCTTGAAAGAGAGCCATGGAGCTCAGCTGCACCTGGATGTCATCCTGGATGAAAGGAAACGGCAAAAGACCTGAGCATCAGCTGCTTCAGGCCCCCCAGGGCACAGGCGTGCATCTGCACAGGGCACCAAGGGTCCGGGCAGCAGCCAGTGGCTGTGGCTGTGGGCACAGAGCCTTACGCTGTCAAAGAGTGGCAGGAGCGCCTCAGCCAGCTGCAGGGCGATGGGGGTGGCTATTGGAGCACCATTATCCAGGAGCAAATATCGGAGTAGAAGAATGCTCATCCTGACCATGTCGCTGTCATTTTCCTCCAGGAGCTCCACAAGACTTTCAGTCAGGCTCTGCATTTTTTCAGCCTGTGCGGAAGACGACTTTGTGAAAGGCCGCCCTGCTGCCGCAGGGCCCAGAGGCCAAAGGCCTGTCCCGAAGCACTGGGGCAGCTGAAGCGGGAAGCAGGAGTAGATGGGAACAGCTGCCCCAGCGGCCGAAGCCCAGGCAAGGCCAAGCGACTGCGTTGCCCAGCCCCACGCTGCCTGCACGGCTTCGGCCACTGCCCCCTTCTCACCATCAAGGGATTCTTGCCCAGCACTACGAGGCCTCGGAGTGCCAAGTAACGCCTGGCCATGTGCTCGCTCTGCAGGTTCTGTGCCAGGATCTCCAGGACACTGTCACTGCATTCCCTCAAGTCCAGGCACTCGAGGACCTGAAAGGCACAGGGCAGTGACAGGGGAGGCGGCCGGCAGGAGCCCAGAAGCGCACAGGGCCGGGCCCAGGCAGCAGCACAGGGCACGGGCACTGTCCTGGCAGCTGTGGCTGTGAGAGGCCAGAGGGCTGGGAGGCCGCTCAGCCAGGCAGCGCTGGCCTTGAGGCTCACCTCCACAAGGAATGCCAGGGCAGGGAAATCCCAGTATGGCATCTCTTTGCCGAGCAGGGCGAGCAGGTAGAATGCCACCGCGGAACAAAAGTGGATGGCTAAGCGGCGAATTTCTCTGAAGAGGGGAAAAAGGAAACAAGAGCCTGATGCAGTGGGGCAAACCTCTCCCAGGCGTGACTCACCCAGTTCTCATCTTTCCCCAGCATCCTTCCAGCAAGGGGACGTGGGCCGTTTGGGAGTTGGTTGCTCATGGGTACCCTCCTCTGCCAGCCTATTCCAGTCTGCTTGGCCGTCCCTCAGTGACAAGGCCCTCTGACCCATGGCCACCACGGACACTTTGTGGGGCACCTGGGCACAGAGCAGCAATGTCAGAGGCAGTGGGGAGAAGGGGGTCTCACCTGGCAAGCAGAGCCACGGCAAAGTGGTGGGTGTCAAGAGAGAGCAGCGTGTCCCAGGCACACCTGCGCTCCATTGCCACCACCACATCCTCGCAGCGGAGAAGGCAGAGCAGGGACTTCAGGGTGCGCACAGCAAACCTGTGTGCACAGCAAAGCCCAGGTCACACTGGCAGCACTGGCTCCTTGGCAGGCCACGTGGCAGGGACAGGAGGAGTGGCATGGAGCACCTGTTGGGGCTGGTGGCAAGGCCGTGCTCTTCCTGGCATCCCTTCCAGAAGGTGTCGACCTCCTCTGGCATATCCAGAGTGCTGAAGAAGACTTGGAATAGCAGATGCACAAATAGGCGGGGGAAATACACCTTCAAGATCCGTGGCAGACAGGGCACCTGGAGGATCTTCCACGTCACCACAGTTGCCTGCAAAGGACAAAGCCCCCCGAGACAGCGCTCAGTGCCGAGGTGTGTGTGTGGCAGGGCCCGAGCGTGGCAGGGAGAGGCCAGGAGAGACCATGGCAGGGGGAGCACGGGGCCTGGTGGGCCTGAAGCTGCCCCTTGGCCAGGTTTCAGGCCAGCGCCTGAGGCAGGGAGATGCAGTGGGGGAAGGAGGATGGAGAGCTGCTGGAGAGACAGCCTTGGGGCCTGCAAAGGCCAGTTGCAGAAACTCACCGTCAGGGCAAAGACAGCCGTTTCGTCCCCATTGGAGGTGCAGGTGCTGTACTCTGGCCAGCTGCCCAGCACATCCAGGAGGATCAGCTGCGCCAGCTCCGCAGTCCTGGCCGAGCCCATGATGGTCTTCCACATGGCCATGGCAGCTCTGTGGGGTTAGAGCTGTGTCTCAGGAGGGTCTCAGAGGAAGCACCAGGGGCAGCTGAGCCGGCTGCCATTTCTGCCTCTGCCCACTGCCCCCCTGCCAGCAGGAGGCAGACAGCCCAGCCCTGTGGGGACAGAGCCCTGAGAGGCGGCAAGGGAGCACGGCAGCAGGCTCAGGGGCTGGCCTGGCAGGGCTGGGAAAGGGAGCATCCAGAGGGCCCTGGAAGTCTCTGTTGCTCCGACACCTGGGGCAGGCTGTGCAGGGTGATGGGCTGGGGAGGCCTGAGCCCTGTGGGCAGGTGGGCCCCATACCTGTCACAGGACGGGGCCACACGCAGGAGCGTCACCACTGCGTCATTTGGCTGTGCTTCGGTGAGATCCAGCAGGGTCTTGTCCAGCCTGTGCTCAGCAGAATCATTGGCCATGAGCCACTGGTGGATGTAGCTCACCATGGCAGGCACCTGGAGAAGGCACGGGGAGACTTGGAAAGCTGCCAGAGGGGGCAATGTTCCCAGCTTCCCCAGAGGAGTGCTTCCCTTCCCACCCCACTGCCATGTGGCCTGAAAGGCTCACAGCAAGCAGCATGCGTGGATTGGGAGGCCAAGCAATTGCTGGGAGGATCAAAGCCTGGCCCAGGCTGCTTACTTGCTTTGGAGTGTAAAAATCTTCCTCTACAAGCATATGCAGCAGGGCAGCACCGGTCTTGCTGAGGAAGATGGGCGAGTATGGTCTGAGGCCTATGCCCGTGGCGATGGTCTCTTCCTCTTTAATTCTCTTGAGGAAGTTGCAAACAAACTGTAGGAGAAGGGCAAGAAGCCGAGGATGTTGCATGGAGTGCTGCACACACGGTGCTGGGCTGAGCAGGGACAGCAGGCCCAGCCCAGGTGGGGGTGGCTGCAGGTACCTGCGCTGTTCTGCGGAAGCGGCCAGGGCTGGACTCCTGCTCTTGTGTGCGCTCCGGGGCTGCATCTGGCAAAGAGCGAGCGCAGCCAGAGATGAGGGGCTGCGGGAGAGGCCGGACAACACGGCCCAGCCCTGCGATCTCCAGGCAGAGAGAGCCCCGGGATGCCCCAGGGGGATGGAGCACGGCCACTGCGGGTGTCTGCCCGGCCCCCCTTCCCTCCTGTCCGTGGGCATGTCCCCACAGGATAGCATGGCACGGCACGGCATGGGGTCCAAGCTGGCAGCAGGCACCAGTCCTGTGGCCCAGCTCTGCCACTCACCCTCCTGCGGTGGCTGGAACGGCACCACCTCCTCAGTCTGCTGTGCCGGGGCAGCTCCAGGGCCACCTTCCTCCTCCTCCACGCAGGCCAGCTCAGGCACTGCCGGGTGTCTCTGCTCCATGTCTCTGCCTGGATTTGTGGCTATTTGCAGGAGAGTTGCCTTGGAAAAGCTCCAAGTCACCAAGTCCTGCAGTGGTGCCTGGAAGGCACCTTCAAGTAAGAAGCCTCAGGAAGGCTACAGGACAGCAAGTCCTGCACTCGGTCTCAAGGGCTCCTGCCACAAGGACAGGGGACTCCTGACAAGGACTATGATATGGCCTCAAGGGCACCTGCAGAAGAGAAGCCTCAGGGAGACCACGGGTCAGCAAGCCCTGTGGTCTGGCCTCGAGCTCAGCTGCAGGAACCAGGCTTCAGAAAAGCTCCGGGTGGGACGCGAACGAGCGCGCTGTGCGGGGGCTCCTCACGGCACCGCTCTGTCCCGTCCTGTCCCGTGGCGTGCTCTGAGCACTGTGGCGTGCTCTTGTCACCTCCAGCCCCTATGTCACCCCGTGTCACAAAGGGCCCTTGGACAGCCGTTCCATGTCACAGTGACTGTGCAGCACCTGTCACCAAGGGCCCTTGCAGACACTGCCGCCTGCCCTGGGGCCACGCCCAGCCCACCCAAAGTGGCCCAGTTTGGAGGGAATGGCAGGCCCCAGGAGTCTAAGCCAGGCCGAGAGGATCTTTAAGAAGGGCTCAGAGCATCAGCAAACGCTGCCATGCTCTGTGGGCTCAGGGCAGCAGAAGGAGCCCTGAGGGCTGCAGACGCAGCCGTTCTGGGAAGGGCACGGGGCCTTGCAGGGAAGCTGGCACGGCCTCCTTGGGACACGTCCCGGCTGGTGGCCGTCCTAAAGCTGCCGGTGTGACACGCACAAGGAACGTGTGGGCCCAGGCACGAATGCTGCTCTGAGGCCTGGGGCCCGGGGAGCGCTGACATCAGCAGGTGTGGCAGAGTCCCCGGCCAAGCAGACCTGCCACCCCCCGAGCCCTGGCAGCGCTGGTGCCCGTCTCCTGCCCCAGAGACCTGTGCCCCCGGGGGGCTTCTGTGCCAGAAGGAGCCAAAGGCCACGTGCCTAGGGGGCTGTGCCTCTTTCCTGCAGGGGCTGATGGCAGGAGCACCTGGAGCAACTGCTGGCACACTTGGTCTCTGTCAGATGATGTTGCTCCTTCCTGAAATGCATTTTTCTCATGGAAGGCATTGGCAGTAGCACCAGAGCACCATCCATTGCTGAGTTTCCCAGGGCAATTAGATTGCAAAGTTAACAGTCTGACATTTCCTTGTGCTTTTCTCACTCTCTTTCCCACATTCTGGAACAAACGGCATCTGCCCAGCCTCTGCTATTCTCAGCTTCAGTTGCTGCATGTCTTGCTCTGGCAGCTCATGTCCAAACAGAACTGTGTCTCTGCTGAGCACAGCAATGAGCTGCCACAAAGTGGCAGGTTCCCCAGTGAACATCAAGGCAGGGACGTGGAAGTGCAGAGGATAAGGACAACTCTGGGAGGAGAAGCTCTTCTGTGTCTCTGATGATGGTGCCCACACCCTGAAGCAGCAGCCAAGAGAAGCGCTGGAAGCAGACGGGCGCAGTTTTGGGCAGTACAATATCAAAAGATATGAAACCATTAGGCAGAATGCAAAGGAGGACTGCAAGGATGGAGTGTGGCCTGGGGGGGAAGCCCTAGATGCAGCTGCAGCCACTTTGTTCAGCCTGGAGGAGAGTAAAGGGCGTCATTGTGGTCTTCAACATGCTCCTGAGAGGAATCAGAGGGGCTGCTGCAGCTCTCGTCACTGTTGGGACCAGTGACAGGACTGGAGAAAAGGGCAGGGAGCTGGGACAGGGCAAGTTTCATTTCCGTATCAGGAAAAGGTTTTTCACCCAGAGCACAGTCAGGCACTGGGACGAGTTCCCCATTGACGCAGCCCAGCGGAGCCCGGGCTGGCTCTTGGGAAAACTGCGGCGCTGCGCCAGGAGTGGGGAACGGCCGAGGCGTGGGTCCTGCCCGCGGCTGACCCTGGTGAGCCACTGCTCAGTGGTTCAGGATCTCCTAACTGCAGCACGGAGCAGGCCAAAGAGAAGGAGGAGGCTCCTCGATGGTGAGGTTCCACAGGCCAAGGTTTATTGCAAGGGAAGGATTCAGCAGCAAAGAGCCGCCAGCACTTCTGTGCACGGGATTTTATCGGGGTACGACTCAGGGGGTGGATACAAACGACTGAGCAATAAGGAATCTGCAGGGGAGGAGCGAGGGGATTCCATCAGTTGCTTGGGACTAATTAGGACAGATGGGAGGAGAGGGTGGGTCACATGGGCCAGTGGGGCTTCCAGCAATAGAGGAATTCCAAAGGGGTGGTGCAGTCAGGGATTGGTCCAAGGCAAAAGTGACAGGGAAGGTTCAGGAATAAAGAGCTGGATTAACTTGAGAGGCAGGGAAGGAGCTGGAACAAAGAGCGGGGAATGGCATGAGGGACAACTTTGAGGGAGGGCAAAACCTAGGGGTAAACCAACTTGGGGAAAATACGGGGTACATGAAAACAAACCATTCTACGATAACTGATAAATAAACACCAACTGGAACACCCCAGGGAAATGGTCACAGCACCAAGCCCCTCTGAGTTTGAGAAGTGTTCGAAGAACATTGAGCAGTCACGCAAGCTTTTAGACACTACATCAAAAGTAGAAAGTGTATGATAGTCAAGAGAGGGAAAAAGAAAAAGAGCTCCCTGCAGCCATGGTGGCAGCTCTGGATCAGCACCAGGGAGAGGACTGATGTAGGCGTGGTTAAAGCAGAGGCAGGGGCGAAAATAGCAGAGGCAGAGGAGGTTCAAAGCAGCCACAGACCAAGCTGGGCCCAAATCAATGTGCATCTTGTAAGAAATCAGGACACTGGAAATAGGGCCAGTGCCCAGAGTTAGCAGACAAAGTACACAAAACTCTTGCAGCCACTCTAGATGATAAGAAATGACTGAGACTGGCAGTTCTTACCCTAGCAGGCCACTGTTTAAAATACAGCTAAAGAATGATGAAGAAGTTGAAATTTTAAGAAATAGTGGAGACACATTTTCACTCTTGAATCAAGCACTGCTACCCAAAAGTGAAAACTATCTTCAAGCAATAGGAGCAACTACAGGGCAGCCAGAAAATGCATTCTTCCTGAAACCACTTTGATGTAAAATCAAGAAGAAAATGGGAATACATCAGTTTCTGTATTTCCCAAACTCACCCAAATCTGTCCTATGCAGGGATTTGCTTGAAAATTTAGAAGCAACAGTTCCCTTTAGAAAAAGAAAACTTCAATGGAAGGTACCTGAAGACAAATGAACGCTTTTAGCAGTAGGACTGACAATTGACACCAGACCAACAAACAAGAAGAACTAGTTAGAGCAAGTATTGAATCAGGTGTACCCAAGAGTATGGGATATGATAGCCCAGGAAAATCAAAACCAGGAGACCCTATGAAAATTGAGCTACAGACAAGAGTTAGGGCAGTAGTCACTGCCTCCCCCACAGCAAGAGGAACAAGACTTGGATATCAGGCAGTGGAGCTCAATGCCTAAGGCTGAGGGGCAGGGGGCTCCAGTCTGGAGCACAGGGAGGGCACCCCCCCAGCCCCACAACAGCTGGCCTCACAGCCCTGAAAGGCCAGGACCGGGGTTCCACACCTGATTCCAGGGCGTCCCTCCAACCGGCCACCGACCTGGAAGCGCCAGAGCAGCCGGCTGTCGGGACCAAGGCGGCTGCCAGGGGGCTGCTTATGGCCTCTGCCAGCCAATTGCTCAGGGCTTAGCAGTGCCTCAGCCCCTCAGGGTCTCCCCCAGCCTGGCCAAGGGTGCCGGCAGCAGCGTCGCAGCCCCAAAGCAGCTCCAGAGGAGGCCCATCCAGAGGCACCTGGGAGCCCTCAGCACTGCAGCCAGCAGCAGACGGGCAGGAGGACACGGATGGCCCTTCCTGTCCGGCACAGGGCTCGTGGCCATCTCCAGGCACCGCTCTGGCAGGGATCCCCGCAGCTCCGGCCCCTGCCCAGCCGCTCTGTGGGCAGCACAAAGGCTTCAGCAGAACCACCAAAGGCCAAAAGGCTTCTGGCCATTTTCCCTGCAACACTGCACGCCTGGGCAGCTGGCTGAGTACAAGCAACCTTTTCCCCCTCTTCTCTTATGCCCTACAGACCTTGCGCAGGAAAAGAGAGATGCTGGGACTCTGTGTATTGTAAGATATTTTATATTTACATACTCAACAATGAAAATGCAAACACAAAAATCTTAAAGAAGAAAAAGAAAATTCCTGCTGGCTTAAATGGCCCCAGATCATCTCTCTGCCGAGCTGCAGCAGAACAGTAAGGCAGTGCAGCAAAGACGAGGCCGTTTCCTCCATGCACTGCGGAATCGATCCCGCAGCTTCTGCCATGGGGAGTAGGGAGCTCTCTCAAGAGCCCGGAGAACTAAACAAAATTCTACTGCAGCATCTCTGATTGCAGGACTGCTGTCATATGCCATTTCTTCAAGGGCTGCAAGAGAGAGGAACAGAGGCAAGGTCAGATCCCGCATACGCAGGGAGCCAAGGTGAGCCCCATGCCAGGGCCATCCCGGTCGTCTCTTGCCATGGCCCGCAGGGAGCGGGGAGCAAGGGGATCAGCCCGAAGTTGCTAGCCACGAATGCCACACGTAGCCCTGATATCTCTGTGTGCTCTGCCCATGGGTGCAGATCCCTCCACAGCCGGGGCAGGGCTTGCAGCTGCCCCCTCCAGCCCCCTCGGTCAGCACGCTGCCCTCACGCACTCACCAGTGCAGATCAGCTGCAGCTCTTGCTGCTGCCCCCTCAGGCGCCGCCCGGCCATGCCTGTGAACACAGAGCCTGTCACGGCCCCAGCGGCACAGCTCCCTGCCAGCGGCGCTGCCGGCGCTGTGGCCACACGGGCTGCTGGCCAGGCAGAGCTCAGCCCGGGCCCTTGCCGCACGCTGCCGCCCCAGGGCACGGCTGCCAGAGGGCGGCAGCAACGCCCAGGCCAGGCGGGGCTCCACGGCGCCGGGCCGGGCCGGCGCTGCCGGGGCAGCAGGCGGGGCCGGGGCCGAGCTGCGGCGGGCCGGGGAGGAGCCCGGGCTCGGGACTCACCCAGGAACCTGACGGCCGCCTCTCGCAGGGACTCCTGTGGGCTCTGCAGGTAGTGCAGTGCCCTGCGCACGTGCTCGGCCACTCGGCTCCTGTCCTCTGCCAGCTGCAGAGAGCGGCAGGAGGGAAGGGTTGGCGCGGGCTCAGCTCCTGGGCCGGACGCTGCCTGCGCCCATCGCCGGCCTCGCTGCCCGCCCAGCCCTGAGGCGCGGCCAGCAGCCGCTGGCCAAGGGCTCCCGAGGCGAGGGGCAGAGGGCTGGCTGCTGCCCGGGGAGCCGCGGTGCCGCCCCGCAGCCCCGCCGGGCCGGGGCTCCATGGGCACCCGACTCAGGCCCACGGGAGCCTGGAGCAGAGCCCGTGCGGCCTCTGGCTGCAGCAGCGGGCACAGCTGTTAGCCCCGCACACTGAGCACCGCCCTCAGGGACCTTGGCCATGCTGAGGCTGGGGGGTCTCTGCTGTTCTTACCAGGCACTCGGCAAAGCTCTGATCCAGGTGTAGCATTTGTTCTATATCCCTCCTCTTCAGGAATCTGGCTGAGGAATGCAGCGTTTCCCGGGAGGCCTGGAGAGGGACAGAGATGCACAGATGGCCCTACAGTCCAGGGCACAGGAGCATCCCAGTGGCACAGGCCTGAGGAGGCTGCAGCCCACAAGGTGCCCGGGCAGGAGGCAGCCCAAGCCCCTGCCAGGGGGACAGCAGCTGGCCACAAGTGCTCACCTCAGCAACCATCTGATTCTCATCATGGCAGTGGAAGTAGAGAGGGAGCAGGCTCTGGCGCACGTGGGACTTGAGGGCCTTTCTTCCCTCTTCTGTTAATAAGTCCAGCATCTCTTGAAAGAGAGCCATGGAGCTCAGCTGCACCTGGATGTCATCCTGGATGAAAGGAAAGGGCAAAAGACCTGAGCATCAGCTGCTTCAGGCCCCCCAGGGCACAGGCGTGCATCTGCACAGGGCACCAAGGGTCCGGGCAGCAGCCAGTGGCTGTGGCTGTGGGCACAGAGCCTTACGCTGTCAAAGAGTGGCAGGAGCGCCTCAGCCAGCTGCAGGGCGATGGGGGTGGCTATTGGAGCACCATTATCCAGGAGCAAATATCGGAGTAGAAGAATGCTCATCCTGACCATGTCGCTGTCATTTTCCTCCAGGAGCTCCACAAGACTTTCAGTCAGGCTCTGCATTTTTTCAGCCTGTGCGGAAGACGACTTTGTGAAAGGCCGCCCTGCTGCCGCAGGGCCCAGAGGCCAAAGGCCTGTCCCGAAGCACTGGGGCAGCTGAAGCGGGAAGCAGGAGAGATGGGAACAGCTGCCCCAGCGCCCAAAGCCCAGGCAAGGCCAAGCGACTGCGTTGCCCAGCCCCGCGCTGCCTGCACGGCTTCGGCCACTGCCCCCTTCTCACCATCAAGGGATTCTTGCCCAGCACTACGAGGCCTCGGAGTGCCAAGTAACGCCTGGCCATGTGCTCGCTCTGCAGGTTCTGTGCCAGGATCTCCAGGACACTGTCACTGCATTCCCTCAAGTCCAGGCACTCGAGGACCTGAATGGCACAGGGCAGTGACAGGGGAGGCGGCCGGCAGGAGCCCAGAAGCGCACAGGGCCGGGCCCAGGCAGCAGCACAGGGCACGGGCACTGTCCTGGCAGCTGTGGCTGTGAGAGGCCAGAGGGCTGGGAGGCCGCTCAGCCAGGCAGCGCTGGCCTTGAGGCTCACCTCCACAAGGAATGCCAGGGCAGGGAAATCCCAGTATGGCATCTCTTTGCCGAGCAGGGCGAGCAGGTAGAATGCCACCGCGGAACAAAAGTGGATGGCTAAGCGGCGAATTTCTCTGAAGAGGGGAAAAAGGAAACAAGAGCCTGATGCAGTGGGGCAAACCTCTCCCAGGCGTGACTCACCCAGTTCTCATCTTTCCCCAGCATCCTTCCAGCAAGGGGACGTGGGCCGTTTGGGAGTTGGTTGCTCATGGGTACCCTCCTCTGCCAGCCTATTCCAGTCTGCTTGGCCGTCCCTCAGTGACAAGGCCCTCTGACCCATGGCCACCACGGACACTTTGTGGGGCACCTGGGCACAGAGCAGCAATGTCAGAGGCAGTGGGGAGAAGGGGGTCTCACCTGGCAAGCAGAGCCACGGCAAAGTGGTGGGTGTCAAGAGAGAGCAGCGTGTCCCAGGCACACCTGCGCTCCATTGCCACCACCACATCCTCGCAGCGGAGAAGGCAGAGCAGGGACTTCAGGGTGCGCACAGCAAACCTGTGTGCACAGCAAAGCCCAGGTCACACTGGCAGCACTGGCTCCTTGGCAGGCCACGTGGCAGGGACAGGAGGAGTGGCATGGAGCACCTGTTGGGGCTGGTGGCAAGGCCGTGCTCTTCCTGGCATCCCTTCCAGAAGGTGTCGACCTCCTCTGGCATATCCAGAGTGCTGAAGAAGACTTGGAATAGCAGATGCACAAATAGGCGGGGGAAATACACCTTCAAGATCCGTGGCAGACAGGGCACCTGGAGGATCTTCCACGTCACCACAGTTGCCTGCAAAGGACAAAGCCCCCCGAGACAGCGCTCAGTGCCGAGGTGTGTGTGTGGCAGGGCCCGAGCGTGGCAGGGAGAGGCCAGGAGAGACCATGGCAGGGGGAGCACGGGGCCTGGTGGGCCTGAAGCTGCCCCTTGGCCAGGTTTCAGGCCAGCGCCTGAGGCAGGGAGATGCAGTGGGGGAAGGAGGATGGAGAGCTGCTGGAGAGACAGCCTTGGGGCCTGCAAAGGCCAGTTGCAGAAACTCACCGTCAGGGCAAAGACAGCCGTTTCGTCCCCATTGGAGGTGCAGGTGCTGTACTCTGGCCAGCTGCCCAGCACATCCAGGAGGATCAGCTGCGCCAGCTCCGCAGTCCTGGCTGAGCCCATGATGGTCTTCCACATGGCCATGGCAGCTCTGTGGGGTTAGAGCTGTGTCTCAGGAGGGTCTCAGAGGAAGCACCAGGGGCAGCTGAGCCGGCTGCCATTTCTGCCTCTGCCCACTGCCCCCTGCCAGCAGGAGGCAGACAGCCCAGCCCTGTGGGGACAGAGCCCTGAGAGGCGGCAAGGGAGCACGGCAGCAGGCTCAGGGGCTGGTCTGGCAGGGCTGGGAAAGGGAGCATCCAGAGGGCCCTGGAAGTCTCTGTTGCTCCGACACCTGGGGCAGGCTGTGCAGGGTGATGGGCTGGGGAGGCCTGAGCCCTGTGGGCAGGTGGGCCCCATACCTGTCACAGGACGGGGCCACACGCAGGAGCGTCACCACTGCGTCATTTGGCTGTGCTTCGGTGAGATCCAGCAGGGTCTTGTCCAGCCTGTGCTCAGCAGAATCATTGGCCATGAGCCACTGGTGGATGTAGCTCACCATGGCAGGCACCTGGAGAAGGCACGGGGAGACTTGGAAAGCTGCCAGAGGGGGCAATGTTCCCAGCTTCCCCAGAGGAGTGCTTCCCTTCCCACCCCACTGCCATGTGGCCTGAAAGGCTCACAGCAAGCAGCATGCGTGGATTGGGAGGCCAAGCAATTGCTGGGAGGATCAAAGCCTGGCCCAGGCTGCTTACTTGCTTTGGAGTGTAAAAATCTTCCTCTACAAGCATATGCAGCAGGGCAGCACCGGTCTTGCTGAGGAAGATGGGCGAGTATGGTCTGAGGCCTATGCCCGTGGCGATGGTCTCTTCCTCTTTAATTCTCTTGAGGAAGTTGCAAACAAACTGTAGGAGAAGGGCAAGAAGCCGAGGATGTTGCATGGAGTGCTGCACACACGGTGCTGGGCTGAGCAGGGACAGCAGGCCCAGCCCAGGTGGGGGTGGCTGCAGGTACCTGCGCTGTTCTGCGGAAGCGGCCAGGGCTGGACTCCTGCTCTTGTGTGCGCTCCGGGGCTGCATCTGGCAAAGAGCGAGCGCAGCCAGAGATGAGGGGCTGCGGGAGAGGCCGGACAACACGGCCCAGCCCTGCGATCTCCAGGCAGAGAGAGCCCCGGGATGCCCCAGGGGGATGGAGCACGGCCACTGCGGGTGTCTGCCCGGCCCCCCTTCCCTCCTGTCCGTGGGCATGTCCCCACAGGATAGCATGGCACGGCACGGCATGGGGTCCAAGCTGGCAGCAGGCACCAGTCCTGTGGCCCAGCTCTGCCACTCACCCTCCTGCGGTGGCTGGAACGGCACCACCTCCTCAGTCTGCTGTGCCGGGGCAGCTCCAGGGCCACCTTCCTCCTCCTCCACGCAGGCCAGCTCAGGCACTGCCGGGTGTCTCTGCTCCATGTCTCTGCCTGGATTTGTGGCTATTTGCAGGAGAGTTGCCTTGGAAAAGCTCCAAGTCACCAAGTCCTGCAGTGGTGCCTGGAAGGCACCTTCAAGTAAGAAGCCTCAGGAAGGCTACAGGACAGCAAGTCCTGCACTCGGTCTCAAGGGCTCCTGCCACAAGGACAGGGGACTCCTGACAAGGACTATGATATGGCCTCAAGGGCACCTGCAGAAGAGAAGCCTCAGGGAGACCACGGGTCAGCAAGCCCTGTGGTCTGGCCTCGAGCTCAGCTGCAGGAACCAGGCTTCAGAAAAGCTCCGGGTGGGACGCGAACGAGCGCGCTGTGCGGGGGCTCCTCACGGCACCGCTCTGTCCCGTCCTGTCCCGTGGCGTGCTCTGAGCACTGTGGCGTGCTCTTGTCACCTCCAGCCCCTATGTCACCCCGTGTCACAAAGGGCCCTTGGACAGCCGTTCCATGTCACAGTGACTGTGCAGCACCTGTCACCAAGGGCCCTTGCAGACACTGCCGCCTGCCCTGGGGCCACGCCCAGCCCACCCAAAGTGGCCCAGTTTGGAGGGAATGGCAGGCCCCAGGAGTCTAAGCCAGGCCGAGAGGATCTTTAAGAAGGGCTCAGAGCATCAGCAAACGCTGCCATGCTCTGTGGGCTCAGGGCAGCAGAAGGAGCCCTGAGGGCTGCAGACGCAGCCGTTCTGGGAAGGGCACGGGGCCTTGCAGGGAAGCTGGCACGGCCTCCTTGGGACACGTCCCGGCTGGTGGCCGTCCTAAAGCTGCCGGTGTGACACGCACAAGGAACGTGTGGGCCCAGGCACGAATGCTGCTCTGAGGCCTGGGGCCCGGGGAGCGCTGACATCAGCAGGTGTGGCAGAGTCCCCGGCCAAGCAGACCTGCCACCCCCCGAGCCCTGGCAGCGCTGGTGCCCGTCTCCTGCCCCAGAGACCTGTGCCCCCGGGGGGCTTCTGTGCCAGAAGGAGCCAAAGGCCACGTGCCTAGGGGGCTGTGCCTCTTTCCTGCAGGGGCTGATGGCAGGAGCACCTGGAGCAACTGCTGGCACACTTGGTCTCTGTCAGATGATGTTGCTCCTTCCTGAAATGCATTTTTCTCATGGAAGGCATTGGCAGTAGCACCAGAGCACCATCCATTGCTGAGTTTCCCAGGGCAATTAGATTGCAAAGTTAACAGTCTGACATTTCCTTGTGCTTTTCTCACTCTCTTTCCCACATTCTGGAACAAACGGCATCTGCCCAGCCTCTGCTATTCTCAGCTTCAGTTGCTGCATGTCTTGCTCTGGCAGCTCATGTCCAAACAGAACTGTGTCTCTGCTGAGCACAGCAATGAGCTGCCACAAAGTGGCAGGTTCCCCAGTGAACATCAAGGCAGGGACGTGGAAGTGCAGAGGATAAGGACAACTCTGGGAGGAGAAGCTCTTCTGTGTCTCTGATGATGGTGCCCACACCCTGAAGCAGCAGCCAAGAGAAGCACTGGAAGCAGACGGGCGCAGTTTTGGGCAGTACAATATCAAAAGATATGAAACCATTAGGCAGAATGCAAAGGAGGACTGCAAGGATGGAGTGTGGCCTGGGGGGGAAGCCCTAGATGCAGCTGCAGCCACTTTGTTCAGCCTGGAGGAGAGTAAAGGGTGTCATTGTGGTCTTCAACATGCTCCTGAGAGGAATCAGAGGGGCTGCTGCAGCTCTCGTCACTGTTGGGACCAGTGACAGGACTGGAGAAAAGGGCAGGGAGCTGGGACAGGGCAAGTTTCATTTCCGTATCAGGAAAAGGTTTTTCACCCAGCGCACAGTCAGGCACTGGGACGGGTTCCCCATTGACGCAGCCCAGCGGAGCCCGGGCTGGCTCTTGGGAAAACTGCGGCGCTGCGCCAGGAGTGGGGAACGGCCGAGGCGTGGGTCCTGCCCGCGGCTGACCCTGGTGAGCCACTGCTCAGTGGTTCAGGATCTCCTAACTGCAGCACGGAGCAGGCCAAAGAGAAGGAGGAGGCTCCTCGATGGTGAGGTTCCACAGGCCAAGGTTTATTGCAAGGGAAGGATTCAGCAGCAAAGAGCCGCCAGCACTTCTGTGCACGGGATTTTATCGGGGTACGACTCAGGGGGTGGATACAAACGACTGAGCAATAAGGAATCTGCAGGGGAGGAGCGAGGGGATTCCATCAGTTGCTTGGGACTAATTAGGACAGATGGGAGGAGAGGGTGGGTCACATGGGCCAGTGGGGCTTCCAGCAATAGAGGAATTCCAAAGGGGTGGTGCAGTCAGGGATTGGTCCAAGGCAAAAGTGACAGGGAAGGTTCAGGAATAAAGAGCTGGATTATCTTGAGAGGCAGGGAAGGAGCTGGAACAAAGAGCGGGGAATGGCATGAGGGACAGCTTTGAGGGAGGGCAAAACCTAGGGGTAAACCAACTTGGGGAAAATACGGGGTACATGAAAACAAACCATTCTACGATAACTGATAAATAAACACCAACTGGAACACCCCAGGGAAATGGTCACAGCACCAAGCCCCTCTGAGTTTGAGAAGTGTTCGAAGAACATTGAGCAGTCACGCAAGCTTTTAGACACTACATCAAAAGTAGAAAGTGTATGATAGTCAAGAGAGGGAAAAAGAAAAAGAGCTCCCTGCAGCCATGGTGGCAGCTCTGGATCAGCACCAGGGAGAGGACTGATGTAGGCGTGGTTAAAGCAGAGGCAGGGGCGAAAATAGCAGAGGCAGAGGAGGTTCAAAGCAGCCACAGACCAAGCTGGGCCCAAATCAATGTGCATCTTGTAAGAAATCAGGACACTGGAAATAGGGCCAGTGCCCAGAGTTAGCAGACAAAGTACACAAAACTCTTGCAGCCACTCTAGATGATAAGAAATGACCGAGACTGGCAGTTCTTACCCTAGCAGGCCACTGTTTAAAATACAGCTAAAGAATGATGAAGAAGTTGAAATTTTAAGAAATAGTGGAGACACATTTTCACTCTTGAATCAAGCACTGCTACCCAAAAGTGAAAACTATCTTCAAGCAATAGGAGCAACTACAGGGCAGCCAGAAAATGCATTCTTCCTGAAACCACTTTGATGTAAAATCAAGAAGAAAATGGGAATACATCAGTTTCTGTATTTCCCAAACTCACCCAAATCTGTCCTATGCAGGGATTTGCTTGAAAATTTAGAAGCAACAGTTCCCTTTAGAAAAAGAAAACTTCAATGGAAGGTACCTGAAGACAAATGAACGCTTTTAGCAGTAGGACTGACAATTGACACCAGACCAACAAACAAGAAGAACTAGTTAGAGCAAGTATTGAATCAGGTGTACCCAAGAGTATGGGATATGATAGCCCAGGAAAATCAAAACCAGGAGACCCTATGAAAATTGAGCTACAGACAAGAGTTAGGGCAGTAGTCACTGCCTCCCCCACAGCAAGAGGAACAAGACTTGGATATCAGGCAGTGGAGCTCAATGCCTAAGGCTGAGGGGCAGGGGGCTCCAGTCTGGAGCACAGGGAGGGCACCCCCCCAGCCCCACAACAGCTGGCCTCACAGCCCTGAAAGGCCAGGACCGGGGTTCCACACCTGATTCCAGGGCGTCCCTCCAACCGGCCACCGACCTGGAAGCGCCAGAGCAGCCGGCTGTCGGGACCAAGGCGGCTGCCAGGGGGCTGCTTATGGCCTCTGCCAGCCAATTGCTCAGGGCTTAGCAGTGCCTCAGCCCCTCAGGGTCTCCCCCAGCCTGGCCAAGGGTGCCGGCAGCAGCGTCGCAGCCCCAAAGCAGCTCCAGAGGAGGCCCATCCAGAGGCACCTGGGAGCCCTCAGCACTGCAGCCAGCAGCAGACGGGCAGGAGGACACGGATGGCCCTTCCTGTCCGGCACAGGGCTCGTGGCCATCTCCAGGCACCGCTCTGGCAGGGATCCCCGCAGCTCCGGCCCCTGCCCAGCCGCTCTGTGGGCAGCACAAAGGCTTCAGCAGAACCACCAAAGGCCAAAAGGCTTCTGGCCATTTTCCCTGCAACACTGCACGCCTGGGCAGCTGGCTGAGTACAAGCAACCTTTTCCCCCTCTTCTCTTATGCCCTACAGACCTTGCGCAGGAAAAGAGAGATGCTGGGACTCTGTGTATTGTAAGATATTTTATATTTACATACTCAACAATGAAAATGCAAACACAAAAATCTTAAAGAAGAAAAAGAAAATTCCTGCTGGCTTAAATGGCCCCAGATCATCTCTCTGCCGAGCTGCAGCAGAACAGTAAGGCAGTGCAGCAAAGACGAGGCCGTTTCCTCCATGCACTGCGGAATCGATCCCGCAGCTTCTGCCATGGGGAGTAGGGAGCTCTCTCAAGAGCCCGGAGAACTAAACAAAATTCTACTGCAGCATCTCTGATTGCAGGACTGCTGTCATATGCCATTTCTTCAAGGGCTGCAAGAGAGAGGAACAGAGGCAAGGTCAGATCCCGCATACGCAGGGAGCCAAGGTGAGCCCCATGCCAGGGCCATCCCGGTCGTCTCTTGCCATGGCCCGCAGGGAGCGGGGAGCAAGGGGATCAGCCCGAAGTTGCTAGCCACGAATGCCACACGTAGCCCTGATATCTCTGTGTGCTCTGCCCATGGGTGCAGATCCCTCCACAGCCGGGGCAGGGCTTGCAGCTGCCCCCTCCAGCCCCCTCGGTCAGCACGCTGCCCTCACGCACTCACCAGTGCAGATCAGCTGCAGCTCTTGCTGCTGCCCCCTCAGGCGCCGCCCGGCCATGCCTGTGAACACAGAGCCTGTCACGGCCCCAGCGGCACAGCTCCCTGCCAGCGGCGCTGCCGGCGCTGTGGCCACACGGGCTGCTGGCCAGGCAGAGCTCAGCCCGGGCCCTTGCCGCACGCTGCCGCCCCAGGGCACGGCTGCCAGAGGGCGGCAGCAACACCCAGGCCAGGCGGGGCTCCACGGCGCCGGGCCGGGCCGGCGCTGCCGGGGCAGCAGGCGGGGCCGGGGCCGAGCTGCGGCGGGCCGGGGAGGAGCCCGGGCTCGGGACTCACCCATGAACCTGACGGCCGCCTCTCGCAGGGACTCCTGTGGGCTCTGCAGGTAGTGCAGTGCCCTGCGCACGTGCTCGGCCACTCGGCTCCTGTCCTCTGCCAGCTGCAGAGAGCGGCAGGAGGGAAGGGTTGGCGCGGGCTCAGCTCCTGGGCCGGACGCTGCCTGCGCCCATCGCCGGCCTCGCTGCCCGCCCAGCCCTGAGGCGCGGCCAGCAGCCGCTGGCCAAGGGCTCCCGAGGCGAGGGGCAGAGGGCTGGCTGCTGCCCGGGGAGCCGCGGTGCCGCCCCACAGCCCCGCCGGGCCGGGGCTCCATGGGCACCCGACTCAGGCCCACGGGAGCCTGGAGCAGAGCCCGTGCGGCCTCTGGCTGCAGCAGCGGGCACAGCTGTTAGCCCCGCACACTGAGCACCGCCCTCAGGGACCTTGGCCATGCTGAGGCTGGGGGGTCTCTGCTGTTCTTACCAGGCACTCGGCAAAGCTCTGATCCAGGTGTAGCATTTGTTCTATATCCCTCCTCTTCAGGAATCTGGCTGAGGAATGCAGCGTTTCCCGGGAGGCCTGGAGAGGGACAGAGATGCACAGATGGCCCTACAGTCCAGGGCACAGGAGCATCCCAGTGGCACAGGCCTGAGGAGGCTGCAGCCCACAAGGTGCCCGGGCAGGAGGCAGCCCAAGCCCCTGCCAGGGGGACAGCAGCTGGCCACAAGTGCTCACCTCAGCAACCATCTGATTCTCATCATGGCAGTGGAAGTAGAGAGGGAGCAGGCTCTGGCGCACGTGGGACTTGAGGGCCTTTCTTCCCTCTTCTGTTAATAAGTCCAGCATCTCTTGAAAGAGAGCCATGGAGCTCAGCTGCACCTGGATGTCATCCTGGATGAAAGGAAAGGGCAAAAGACCTGAGCATCAGCTGCTTCAGGCCCCCCAGGGCACAGGCGTGCATCTGCACAGGGCACCAAGGGTCCGGGCAGCAGCCAGTGGCTGTGGCTGTGGGCACAGAGCCTTACGCTGTCAAAGAGTGGCAGGAGCGCCTCAGCCAGCTGCAGGGCGATGGGGGTGGCTATTGGAGCACCATTATCCAGGAGCAAATATCGGAGTAGAAGAATGCTCATCCTGACCATGTCGCTGTCATTTTCCTCCAGGAGCTCCACAAGACTTTCAGTCAGGCTCTGCATTTTTTCAGCCTGTGCGGAAGACAACTTTGTGAAAGGCCGCCCTGCTGCCACAGGGCCCAGAGGCCAAAGGCCTGTCCCGAAGCACTGGGGCAGCTGAAGCGGGAAGCAGGAGTAGATGGGAACAGCTGCCCCAGCGGCCGAAGCCCAGGCAAGGCCAAGCGACTGCGTTGCCCAGCCCCACGCTGCCTGCACGGCTTCGGCCACTGCCCCCTTCTCACCATCAAGGGATTCTTGCCCAGCACTACGAGGCCTCGGAGTGCCAAGTAACGCCTGGCCATGTGCTCGCTCTGCAGGTTCTGTGCCAGGATCTCCAGGACACTGTCACTGCATTCCCTCAAGTCCAGGCACTCGAGGACCTGAAAGGCACAGGGCAGTGACAGGGGAGGCGGCCGGCAGGAGCCCAGAAGCGCACAGGGCCGGGCCCAGGCAGCAGCACAGGGCACGGGCACTGTCCTGGCAGCTGTGGCTGTGAGAGGCCAGAGGGCTGGGAGGCCGCTCAGCCAGGCAGCGCTGGCCTTGAGGCTCACCTCCACAAGGAATGCCAGGGCAGGGAAATCCCAGTATGGCATCTCTTTGCCGAGCAGGGCGAGCAGGTAGAATGCCACCGCGGAACAAAAGTGGATGGCTAAGCGGCGAATTTCTCTGAAGAGGGGAAAAAGGAAACAAGAGCCTGATGCAGTGGGGCAAACCTCTCCCAGGCGTGACTCACCCAGTTCTCATCTTTCCCCAGCATCCTTCCAGCAAGGGGACGTGGGCCGTTTGGGAGTTGGTTGCTCATGGGTACCCTCCTCTGCCAGCCTATTCCAGTCTGCTTGGCCGTCCCTCAGTGACAAGGCCCTCTGACCCATGGCCACCACGGACACTTTGTGGGGCACCTGGGCACAGAGCAGCAATGTCAGAGGCAGTGGGGAGAAGGGGGTCTCACCTGGCAAGCAGAGCCACGGCAAAGTGGTGGGTGTCAAGAGAGAGCAGCGTGTCCCAGGCACACCTGCGCTCCATTGCCACCACCACATCCTCGCAGCGGAGAAGGCAGAGCAGGGACTTGAGGGTGCGCACAGCAAACCTGTGTGCACAGCAAAGCCCAGGTCACACTGGCAGCACTGGCTCCTTGGCAGGCCACGTGGCAGGGACAGGAGGAGTGGCATGGAGCACCTGTTGGGGCTGGTGGCAAGGCCGTGCTCTTCCTGGCATCCCTTCCAGAAGGTGTCGACCTCCTCTGGCATATCCAGAGTGCTGAAGAAGACTTGGAATAGCAGATGCACAAATAGGCGGGGGAAATACACCTTCAAGATCCGTGGCAGACAGGGCACCTGGAGGATCTTCCACGTCACCACAGTTGCCTGCAAAGGACAAAGCCCCCCGAGACAGCGCTCAGTGCCGAGGTGTGTGTGTGGCAGGGCCCGAGCGTGGCAGGGAGAGGCCAGGAGAGACCATGGCAGGGGGAGCACGGGGCCTGGTGGGCCTGAAGCTGCCCCTTGGCCAGGTTTCAGGCCAGCGCCTGAGGCAGGGAGATGCAGTGGGGGAAGGAGGATGGAGAGCTGCTGGAGAGACAGCCTTGGGGCCTGCAAAGGCCAGTTGCAGAAACTCACCGTCAGGGCAAAGACAGCCGTTTCGTCCCCATTGGAGGTGCAGGTGCTGTACTCTGGCCAGCTGCCCAGCACATCCAGGAGGATCAGCTGCGCCAGCTCCGCAGTCCTGGCCGAGCCCATGATGGTCTTCCACATGGCCATGGCAGCTCTGTGGGGTTAGAGCTGTGTCTCAGGAGGGTCTCAGAGGAAGCACCAGGGGCAGCTGAGCCGGCTGCCATTTCTGCCTCTGCCCACTGCCCCCCTGCCAGCAGGAGGCAGACAGTCCAGCCCTGTGGGGACAGAGCCCTGAGAGGCGGCAAGGGAGCACGGCAGCAGGCTCAGGGGCTGGCCTGGCAGGGCTGGGAAAGGGAGCATCCAGAGGGCCCTGGAAGTCTCTGTTGCTCCGACACCTGGGGCAGGCTGTGCAGGGTGATGGGCTGGGGAGGCCTGAGCCCTGTGGGCAGGTGGGCCCCATACCTGTCACAGGACGGGGCCACACGCAGGAGCGTCACCACTGCGTCATTTGGCTGTGCTTCGGTGAGATCCAGCAGGGTCTTGTCCAGCCTGTGCTCAGCAGAATCATTGGCCATGAGCCACTGGTGGATGTAGCTCACCATGGCAGGCACCTGGAGAAGGCACGGGGAGACTTGGAAAGCTGCCAGAGGGGGCAATGTTCCCAGCTTCCCCAGAGGAGTGCTTCCCTTCCCACCCCACTGCCATGTGGCCTGAAAGGCTCACAGCAAGCAGCATGCGTGGATTGGGAGGCCAAGCAATTGCTGGGAGGATCAAAGCCTGGCCCAGGCTGCTTACTTGCTTTGGAGTGTAAAAATCTTCCTCTACAAGCATATGCAGCAGGGCAGCACCGGTCTTGCTGAGGAAGATGGGCGAGTATGGTCTGAGGCCTATGCCCGTGGCGATGGTCTCTTCCTCTTTAATTCTCTTGAGGAAGTTGCAAACAAACTGTAGGAGAAGGGCAAGAAGCCGAGGATGTTGCATGGAGTGCTGCACACACGGTGCTGGGCTGAGCAGGGACAGCAGGCCCAGCCCAGGTGGGGGTGGCTGCAGGTACCTGCGCTGTTCTGCGGAAGCGGCCAGGGCTGGACTCCTGCTCTTGTGTGCGCTCCGGGGCTGCATCTGGCAAAGAGCGAGCGCAGCCAGAGATGAGGGGCTGCGGGAGAGGCCGGACAACACGGCCCAGCCCTGCGATCTCCAGGCAGAGAGAGCCCCGGGATGCCCCAGGGGGATGGAGCACGGCCACTGCGGGTGTCTGCCCGGCCCCCCTTCCCTCCTGTCCGTGGGCATGTCCCCACAGGATAGCATGGCACGGCACGGCATGGGGTCCAAGCTGGCAGCAGGCACCAGTCCTGTGGCCCAGCTCTGCCACTCACCCTCCTGCGGTGGCTGGAACGGCACCACCTCCTCAGTCTGCTGTGCCGGGGCAGCTCCAGGGCCACCTTCCTCCTCCTCCACGCAGGCCAGCTCAGGCACTGCCGGGTGTCTCTGCTCCATGTCTCTGCCTGGATTTGTGGCTATTTGCAGGAGAGTTGCCTTGGAAAAGCTCCAAGTCACCAAGTCCTGCAGTGGTGCCTGGAAGGCACCTTCAAGTAAGAAGCCTCAGGAAGGCTACAGGACAGCAAGTCCTGCACTCGGTCTCAAGGGCTCCTGCCACAAGGACAGGGGACTCCTGACAAGGACTATGATATGGCCTCAAGGGCACCTGCAGAAGAGAAGCCTCAGGGAGACCACGGGTCAGCAAGCCCTGTGGTCTGGCCTCGAGCTCAGCTGCAGGAACCAGGCTTCAGAAAAGCTCCGGGTGGGACGCGAACGAGCGCGCTGTGCGGGGGCTCCTCACGGCACCGCTCTGTCCCGTCCTGTCCCGTGGCGTGCTCTGAGCACTGTGGCGTGCTCTTGTCACCTCCAGCCCCTATGTCACCCCGTGTCACAAAGGGCCCTTGGACAGCCGTTCCATGTCACAGTGACTGTGCAGCACCTGTCACCAAGGGCCCTTGCAGACACTGCCGCCTGCCCTGGGGCCACGCCCAGCCCACCCAAAGTGGCCCAGTTTGGAGGGAATGGCAGGCCCCAGGAGTCTAAGCCAGGCCGAGAGGATCTTTAAGAAGGGCTCAGAGCATCAGCAAACGCTGCCATGCTCTGTGGGCTCAGGGCAGCAGAAGGAGCCCTGAGGGCTGCAGACGCAGCCGTTCTGGGAAGGGCACGGGGCCTTGCAGGGAAGCTGGCACGGCCTCCTTGGGACACGTCCCGGCTGGTGGCCGTCCTAAAGCTGCCGGTGTGACACGCACAAGGAACGTGTGGGCCCAGGCACGAATGCTGCTCTGAGGCCTGGGGCCCGGGGAGCGCTGACATCAGCAGGTGTGGCAGAGTCCCCGGCCAAGCAGACCTGCCACCCCCCGAGCCCTGGCAGCGCTGGTGCCCGTCTCCTGCCCCAGAGACCTGTGCCCCCGGGGGGCTTCTGTGCCAGAAGGAGCCAAAGGCCACGTGCCTAGGGGGCTGTGCCTCTTTCCTGCAGGGGCTGATGGCAGGAGCACCTGGAGCAACTGCTGGCACACTTGGTCTCTGTCAGATGATGTTGCTCCTTCCTGAAATGCATTTTTCTCATGGAAGGCATTGGCAGTAGCACCAGAGCACCATCCATTGCTGAGTTTCCCAGGGCAATTAGATTGCAAAGTTAACAGTCTGACATTTCCTTGTGCTTTTCTCACTCTCTTTCCCACATTCTGGAACAAACGGCATCTGCCCAGCCTCTGCTATTCTCAGCTTCAGTTGCTGCATGTCTTGCTCTGGCAGCTCATGTCCAAACAGAACTGTGTCTCTGCTGAGCACAGCAATGAGCTGCCACAAAGTGGCAGGTTCCCCAGTGAACATCAAGGCAGGGACGTGGAAGTGCAGAGGATAAGGACAACTCTGGGAGGAGAAGCTCTTCTGTGTCTCTGATGATGGTGCCCACACCCTGAAGCAGCAGCCAAGAGAAGCGCTGGAAGCAGACGGGCGCAGTTTTGGGCAGTACAATATCAAAAGATATGAAACCATTAGGCAGAATGCAAAGGAGGACTGCAAGGATGGAGTGTGGCCTGGGGGGGAAGCCCTAGATGCAGCTGCAGCCACTTTGTTCAGCCTGGAGGAGAGTAAAGGGCGTCATTGTGGTCTTCAACATGCTCCTGAGAGGAATCAGAGGGGCTGCTGCAGCTCTCGTCACTGTTGGGACCAGTGACAGGACTGGAGAAAAGGGCAGGGAGCTGGGACAGGGCAAGTTTCATTTCCGTATCAGGAAAAGGTTTTTCACCCAGAGCACAGTCAGGCACTGGGACGAGTTCCCCATTGACGCAGCCCAGCGGAGCCCGGGCTGGCTCTTGGGAAAACTGCGGCGCTGCGCCAGGAGTGGGGAACGGCCGAGGCGTGGGTCCTGCCCGCGGCTGACCCTGGTGAGCCACTGCTCAGTGGTTCAGGATCTCCTAACTGCAGCACGGAGCAGGCCAAAGAGAAGGAGGAGGCTCCTCGATGGTGAGGTTCCACAGGCCAAGGTTTATTGCAAGGGAAGGATTCAGCAGCAAAGAGCCGCCAGCACTTCTGTGCACGGGATTTTATCGGGGTACGACTCAGGGGGTGGATACAAACGACTGAGCAATAAGGAATCTGCAGGGGAGGAGCGAGGGGATTCCATCAGTTGCTTGGGACTAATTAGGACAGATGGGAGGAGAGGGTGGGTCACATGGGCCAGTGGGGCTTCCAGCAATAGAGGAATTCCAAAGGGGTGGTGCAGTCAGGGATTGGTCCAAGGCAAAAGTGACAGGGAAGGTTCAGGAATAAAGAGCTGGATTAACTTGAGAGGCAGGGAAGGAGCTGGAACAAAGAGCGGGGAATGGCATGAGGGACAACTTTGAGGGAGGGCAAAACCTAGGGGTAAACCAACTTGGGGAAAATACGGGGTACATGAAAACAAACCATTCTACGATAACTGATAAATAAACACCAACTGGAACACCCCAGGGAAATGGTCACAGCACCAAGCCCCTCTGAGTTTGAGAAGTGTTCGAAGAACATTGAGCAGTCACGCAAGCTTTTAGACACTACATCAAAAGTAGAAAGTGTATGATAGTCAAGAGAGGGAAAAAGAAAAAGAGCTCCCTGCAGCCATGGTGGCAGCTCTGGATCAGCACCAGGGAGAGGACTGATGTAGGCGTGGTTAAAGCAGAGGCAGGGGCGAAAATAGCAGAGGCAGAGGAGGTTCAAAGCAGCCACAGACCAAGCTGGGCCCAAATCAATGTGCATCTTGTAAGAAATCAGGACACTGGAAATAGGGCCAGTGCCCAGAGTTAGCAGACAAAGTACACAAAACTCTTGCAGCCACTCTAGATGATAAGAAATGACTGAGACTGGCAGTTCTTACCCTAGCAGGCCACTGTTTAAAATACAGCTAAAGAATGATGAAGAAGTTGAAATTTTAAGAAATAGTGGAGACACATTTTCACTCTTGAATCAAGCACTGCTACCCAAAAGTGAAAACTATCTTCAAGCAATAGGAGCAACTACAGGGCAGCCAGAAAATGCATTCTTCCTGAAACCACTTTGATGTAAAATCAAGAAGAAAATGGGAATACATCAGTTTCTGTATTTCCCAAACTCACCCAAATCTGTCCTATGCAGGGATTTGCTTGAAAATTTAGAAGCAACAGTTCCCTTTAGAAAAAGAAAACTTCAATGGAAGGTACCTGAAGACAAATGAACGCTTTTAGCAGTAGGACTGACAATTGACACCAGACCAACAAACAAGAAGAACTAGTTAGAGCAAGTATTGAATCAGGTGTACCCAAGAGTATGGGATATGATAGCCCAGGAAAATCAAAACCAGGAGACCCTATGAAAATTGAGCTACAGACAAGAGTTAGGGCAGTAGTCACTGCCTCCCCCACAGCAAGAGGAACAAGACTTGGATATCAGGCAGTGGAGCTCAATGCCTAAGGCTGAGGGGCAGGGGGCTCCAGTCTGGAGCACAGGGAGGGCACCCCCCCAGCCCCACAACAGCTGGCCTCACAGCCCTGAAAGGCCAGGACCGGGGTTCCACACCTGATTCCAGGGCGTCCCTCCAACCGGCCACCGACCTGGAAGCGCCAGAGCAGCCGGCTGTCGGGACCAAGGCGGCTGCCAGGGGGCTGCTTATGGCCTCTGCCAGCCAATTGCTCAGGGCTTAGCAGTGCCTCAGCCCCTCAGGGTCTCCCCCAGCCTGGCCAAGGGTGCCGGCAGCAGCGTCGCAGCCCCAAAGCAGCTCCAGAGGAGGCCCATCCAGAGGCACCTGGGAGCCCTCAGCACTGCAGCCAGCAGCAGACGGGCAGGAGGACACGGATGGCCCTTCCTGTCCGGCACAGGGCTCGTGGCCATCTCCAGGCACCGCTCTGGCAGGGATCCCCGCAGCTCCGGCCCCTGCCCAGCCGCTCTGTGGGCAGCACAAAGGCTTCAGCAGAACCACCAAAGGCCAAAAGGCTTCTGGCCATTTTCCCTGCAACACTGCACGCCTGGGCAGCTGGCTGAGTACAAGCAACCTTTTCCCCCTCTTCTCTTATGCCCTACAGACCTTGCGCAGGAAAAGAGAGATGCTGGGACTCTGTGTATTGTAAGATATTTTATATTTACATACTCAACAATGAAAATGCAAACACAAAAATCTTAAAGAAGAAAAAGAAAATTCCTGCTGGCTTAAATGGCCCCAGATCATCTCTCTGCCGAGCTGCAGCAGAACAGTAAGGCAGTGCAGCAAAGACGAGGCCGTTTCCTCCATGCACTGCGGAATCGATCCCGCAGCTTCTGCCATGGGGAGTAGGGAGCTCTCTCAAGAGCCCGGAGAACTAAACAAAATTCTACTGCAGCATCTCTGATTGCAGGACTGCTGTCATATGCCATTTCTTCAAGGGCTGCAAGAGAGAGGAACAGAGGCAAGGTCAGATCCCGCATACGCAGGGAGCCAAGGTGAGCCCCATGCCAGGGCCATCCCGGTCGTCTCTTGCCATGGCCCGCAGGGAGCGGGGAGCAAGGGGATCAGCCCGAAGTTGCTAGCCACGAATGCCACACGTAGCCCTGATATCTCTGTGTGCTCTGCCCATGGGTGCAGATCCCTCCACAGCCGGGGCAGGGCTTGCAGCTGCCCCCTCCAGCCCCCTCGGTCAGCACGCTGCCCTCACGCACTCACCAGTGCAGATCAGCTGCAGCTCTTGCTGCTGCCCCCTCAGGCGCCGCCCGGCCATGCCTGTGAACACAGAGCCTGTCACGGCCCCAGCGGCACAGCTCCCTGCCAGCGGCGCTGCCGGCGCTGTGGCCACACGGGCTGCTGGCCAGGCAGAGCTCAGCCCGGGCCCTTGCCGCACGCTGCCGCCCCAGGGCACGGCTGCCAGAGGGCGGCAGCAACGCCCAGGCCAGGCGGGGCTCCACGGCGCCGGGCCGGGCCGGCGCTGCCGGGGCAGCAGGCGGGGCCGGGGCCGAGCTGCGGCGGGCCGGGGAGGAGCCCGGGCTCGGGACTCACCCAGGAACCTGACGGCCGCCTCTCGCAGGGACTCCTGTGGGCTCTGCAGGTAGTGCAGTGCCCTGCGCACGTGCTCGGCCACTCGGCTCCTGTCCTCTGCCAGCTGCAGAGAGCGGCAGGAGGGAAGGGTTGGCGCGGGCTCAGCTCCTGGGCCGGACGCTGCCTGCGCCCATCGCCGGCCTCGCTGCCCGCCCAGCCCTGAGGCGCGGCCAGCAGCCGCTGGCCAAGGGCTCCCGAGGCGAGGGGCAGAGGGCTGGCTGCTGCCCGGGGAGCCGCGGTGCCGCCCCGCAGCCCCGCCGGGCCGGGGCTCCATGGGCACCCGACTCAGGCCCACGGGAGCCTGGAGCAGAGCCCGTGCGGCCTCTGGCTGCAGCAGCGGGCACAGCTGTTAGCCCCGCACACTGAGCACCGCCCTCAGGGACCTTGGCCATGCTGAGGCTGGGGGGTCTCTGCTGTTCTTACCAGGCACTCGGCAAAGCTCTGATCCAGGTGTAGCATTTGTTCTATATCCCTCCTCTTCAGGAATCTGGCTGAGGAATGCAGCGTTTCCCGGGAGGCCTGGAGAGGGACAGAGATGCACAGATGGCCCTACAGTCCAGGGCACAGGAGCATCCCAGTGGCACAGGCCTGAGGAGGCTGCAGCCCACAAGGTGCCCGGGCAGGAGGCAGCCCAAGCCCCTGCCAGGGGGACAGCAGCTGGCCACAAGTGCTCACCTCAGCAACCATCTGATTCTCATCATGGCAGTGGAAGTAGAGAGGGAGCAGGCTCTGGCGCACGTGGGACTTGAGGGCCTTTCTTCCCTCTTCTGTTAATAAGTCCAGCATCTCTTGAAAGAGAGCCATGGAGCTCAGCTGCACCTGGATGTCATCCTGGATGAAAGGAAAGGGCAAAAGACCTGAGCATCAGCTGCTTCAGGCCCCCCAGGGCACAGGCGTGCATCTGCACAGGGCACCAAGGGTCCGGGCAGCAGCCAGTGGCTGTGGCTGTGGGCACAGAGCCTTACGCTGTCAAAGAGTGGCAGGAGCGCCTCAGCCAGCTGCAGGGCGATGGGGGTGGCTATTGGAGCACCATTATCCAGGAGCAAATATCGGAGTAGAAGAATGCTCATCCTGACCATGTCGCTGTCATTTTCCTCCAGGAGCTCCACAAGACTTTCAGTCAGGCTCTGCATTTTTTCAGCCTGTGCGGAAGACGACTTTGTGAAAGGCCGCCCTGCTGCCGCAGGGCCCAGAGGCCAAAGGCCTGTCCCGAAGCACTGGGGCAGCTGAAGCGGGAAGCAGGAGAGATGGGAACAGCTGCCCCAGCGCCCAAAGCCCAGGCAAGGCCAAGCGACTGCGTTGCCCAGCCCCGCGCTGCCTGCACGGCTTCGGCCACTGCCCCCTTCTCACCATCAAGGGATTCTTGCCCAGCACTACGAGGCCTCGGAGTGCCAAGTAACGCCTGGCCATGTGCTCGCTCTGCAGGTTCTGTGCCAGGATCTCCAGGACACTGTCACTGCATTCCCTCAAGTCCAGGCACTCGAGGACCTGAAAGGCACAGGGCAGTGACAGGGGAGGCGGCCGGCAGGAGCCCAGAAGCGCACAGGGCCGGGCCCAGGCAGCAGCACAGGGCACGGGCACTGTCCTGGCAGCTGTGGCTGTGAGAGGCCAGAGGGCTGGGAGGCCGCTCAGCCAGGCAGCGCTGGCCTTGAGGCTCACCTCCACAAGGAATGCCAGGGCAGGGAAATCCCAGTATGGCATCTCTTTGCCGAGCAGGGCGAGCAGGTAGAATGCCACCGCGGAACAAAAGTGGATGGCTAAGCGGCGAATTTCTCTGAAGAGGGGAAAAAGGAAACAAGAGCCTGATGCAGTGGGGCAAACCTCTCCCAGGCGTGACTCACCCAGTTCTCATCTTTCCCCAGCATCCTTCCAGCAAGGGGACGTGGGCCGTTTGGGAGTTGGTTGCTCATGGGTACCCTCCTCTGCCAGCCTATTCCAGTCTGCTTGGCCGTCCCTCAGTGACAAGGCCCTCTGACCCATGGCCACCACGGACACTTTGTGGGGCACCTGGGCACAGAGCAGCAATGTCAGAGGCAGTGGGGAGAAGGGGGTCTCACCTGGCAAGCAGAGCCACGGCAAAGTGGTGGGTGTCAAGAGAGAGCAGCGTGTCCCAGGCACACCTGCGCTCCATTGCCACCACCACATCCTCGCAGCGGAGAAGGCAGAGCAGGGACTTCAGGGTGCGCACAGCAAACCTGTGTGCACAGCAAAGCCCAGGTCACACTGGCAGCACTGGCTCCTTGGCAGGCCACGTGGCAGGGACAGGAGGAGTGGCATGGAGCACCTGTTGGGGCTGGTGGCAAGGCCGTGCTCTTCCTGGCATCCCTTCCAGAAGGTGTCGACCTCCTCTGGCATATCCAGAGTGCTGAAGAAGACTTGGAATAGCAGATGCACAAATAGGCGGGGGAAATACACCTTCAAGATCCGTGGCAGACAGGGCACCTGGAGGATCTTCCACGTCACCACAGTTGCCTGCAAAGGACAAAGCCCCCCGAGACAGCGCTCAGTGCCGAGGTGTGTGTGTGGCAGGGCCCGAGCGTGGCAGGGAGAGGCCAGGAGAGACCATGGCAGGGGGAGCACGGGGCCTGGTGGGCCTGAAGCTGCCCCTTGGCCAGGTTTCAGGCCAGCGCCTGAGGCAGGGAGATGCAGTGGGGGAAGGAGGATGGAGAGCTGCTGGAGAGACAGCCTTGGGGCCTGCAAAGGCCAGTTGCAGAAACTCACCGTCAGGGCAAAGACAGCCGTTTCGTCCCCATTGGAGGTGCAGGTGCTGTACTCTGGCCAGCTGCCCAGCACATCCAGGAGGATCAGCTGCGCCAGCTCCGCAGTCCTGGCTGAGCCCATGATGGTCTTCCACATGGCCATGGCAGCTCTGTGGGGTTAGAGCTGTGTCTCAGGAGGGTCTCAGAGGAAGCACCAGGGGCAGCTGAGCCGGCTGCCATTTCTGCCTCTGCCCACTGCCCCCCTGCCAGCAGGAGGCAGACAGCCCAGCCCTGTGGGGACAGAGCCCTGAGAGGCGGCAAGGGAGCACGGCAGCAGGCTCAGGGGCTGGCCTGGCAGGGCTGGGAAAGGGAGCATCCAGAGGGCCCTGGAAGTCTCTGTTGCTCCGACACCTGGGGCAGGCTGTGCAGGGTGATGGGCTGGGGAGGCCTGAGCCCTGTGGGCAGGTGGGCCCCATACCTGTCACAGGACGGGGCCACACGCAGGAGCGTCACCACTGCGTCATTTGGCTGTGCTTCGGTGAGATCCAGCAGGGTCTTGTCCAGCCTGTGCTCAGCAGAATCATTGGCCATGAGCCACTGGTGGATGTAGCTCACCATGGCAGGCACCTGGAGAAGGCACGGGGAGACTTGGAAAGCTGCCAGAGGGGGCAATGTTCCCAGCTTCCCCAGAGGAGTGCTTCCCTTCCCACCCCACTGCCATGTGGCCTGAAAGGCTCACAGCAAGCAGCATGCGTGGATTGGGAGGCCAAGCAATTGCTGGGAGGATCAAAGCCTGGCCCAGGCTGCTTACTTGCTTTGGAGTGTAAAAATCTTCCTCTACAAGCATATGCAGCAGGGCAGCACCGGTCTTGCTGAGGAAGATGGGCGAGTATGGTCTGAGGCCTATGCCCGTGGCGATGGTCTCTTCCTCTTTAATTCTCTTGAGGAAGTTGCAAACAAACTGTAGGAGAAGGGCAAGAAGCCGAGGATGTTGCATGGAGTGCTGCACACACGGTGCTGGGCTGAGCAGGGACAGCAGGCCCAGCCCAGGTGGGGGTGGCTGCAGGTACCTGCGCTGTTCTGCGGAAGCGGCCAGGGCTGGACTCCTGCTCTTGTGTGCGCTCCGGGGCTGCATCTGGCAAAGAGCGAGCGCAGCCAGAGATGAGGGGCTGCGGGAGAGGCCGGACAACACGGCCCAGCCCTGCGATCTCCAGGCAGAGAGAGCCCCGGGATGCCCCAGGGGGATGGAGCACGGCCACTGCGGGTGTCTGCCCGGCCCCCCTTCCCTCCTGTCCGTGGGCATGTCCCCACAGGATAGCATGGCACGGCACGGCATGGGGTCCAAGCTGGCAGCAGGCACCAGTCCTGTGGCCCAGCTCTGCCACTCACCCTCCTGCGGTGGCTGGAACGGCACCACCTCCTCAGTCTGCTGTGCCGGGGCAGCTCCAGGGCCACCTTCCTCCTCCTCCACGCAGGCCAGCTCAGGCACTGCCGGGTGTCTCTGCTCCATGTCTCTGCCTGGATTTGTGGCTATTTGCAGGAGAGTTGCCTTGGAAAAGCTCCAAGTCACCAAGTCCTGCAGTGGTGCCTGGAAGGCACCTTCAAGTAAGAAGCCTCAGGAAGGCTACAGGACAGCAAGTCCTGCACTCGGTCTCAAGGGCTCCTGCCACAAGGACAGGGGACTCCTGACAAGGACTATGATATGGCCTCAAGGGCACCTGCAGAAGAGAAGCCTCAGGGAGACCACGGGTCAGCAAGCCCTGTGGTCTGGCCTCGAGCTCAGCTGCAGGAACCAGGCTTCAGAAAAGCTCCGGGTGGGACGCGAACGAGCGCGCTGTGCGGGGGCTCCTCACGGCACCGCTCTGTCCCGTCCTGTCCCGTGGCGTGCTCTGAGCACTGTGGCGTGCTCTTGTCACCTCCAGCCCCTATGTCACCCCGTGTCACAAAGGGCCCTTGGACAGCCGTTCCATGTCACAGTGACTGTGCAGCACCTGTCACCAAGGGCCCTTGCAGACACTGCCGCCTGCCCTGGGGCCACGCCCAGCCCACCCAAAGTGGCCCAGTTTGGAGGGAATGGCAGGCCCCAGGAGTCTAAGCCAGGCCGAGAGGATCTTTAAGAAGGGCTCAGAGCATCAGCAAACGCTGCCATGCTCTGTGGGCTCAGGGCAGCAGAAGGAGCCCTGAGGGCTGCAGACGCAGCCGTTCTGGGAAGGGCACGGGGCCTTGCAGGGAAGCTGGCACGGCCTCCTTGGGACACGTCCCGGCTGGTGGCCGTCCTAAAGCTGCCGGTGTGACACGCACAAGGAACGTGTGGGCCCAGGCACGAATGCTGCTCTGAGGCCTGGGGCCCGGGGAGCGCTGACATCAGCAGGTGTGGCAGAGTCCCCGGCCAAGCAGACCTGCCACCCCCCGAGCCCTGGCAGCGCTGGTGCCCGTCTCCTGCCCCAGAGACCTGTGCCCCCGGGGGGCTTCTGTGCCAGAAGGAGCCAAAGGCCACGTGCCTAGGGGGCTGTGCCTCTTTCCTGCAGGGGCTGATGGCAGGAGCACCTGGAGCAACTGCTGGCACACTTGGTCTCTGTCAGATGATGTTGCTCCTTCCTGAAATGCATTTTTCTCATGGAAGGCATTGGCAGTAGCACCAGAGCACCATCCATTGCTGAGTTTCCCAGGGCAATTAGATTGCAAAGTTAACAGTCTGACATTTCCTTGTGCTTTTCTCACTCTCTTTCCCACATTCTGGAACAAACGGCATCTGCCCAGCCTCTGCTATTCTCAGCTTCAGTTGCTGCATGTCTTGCTCTGGCAGCTCATGTCCAAACAGAACTGTGTCTCTGCTGAGCACAGCAATGAGCTGCCACAAAGTGGCAGGTTCCCCAGTGAACATCAAGGCAGGGACGTGGAAGTGCAGAGGATAAGGACAACTCTGGGAGGAGAAGCTCTTCTGTGTCTCTGATGATGGTGCCCACACCCTGAAGCAGCAGCCAAGAGAAGCGCTGGAAGCAGACGGGCGCAGTTTTGGGCAGTACAATATCAAAAGATATGAAACCATTAGGCAGAATGCAAAGGAGGACTGCAAGGATGGAGTGTGGCCTGGGGGGGAAGCCCTAGATGCAGCTGCAGCCACTTTGTTCAGCCTGGAGGAGAGTAAAGGGCGTCATTGTGGTCTTCAACATGCTCCTGAGAGGAATCAGAGGGGCTGCTGCAGCTCTCGTCACTGTTGGGACCAGTGACAGGACTGGAGAAAAGGGCAGGGAGCTGGGACAGGGCAAGTTTCATTTCCGTATCAGGAAAAGGTTTTTCACCCAGAGCACAGTCAGGCACTGGGACGAGTTCCCCATTGACGCAGCCCAGCGGAGCCCGGGCTGGCTCTTGGGAAAACTGCGGCGCTGCGCCAGGAGTGGGGAACGGCCGAGGCGTGGGTCCTGCCCGCGGCTGACCCTGGTGAGCCACTGCTCAGTGGTTCAGGATCTCCTAACTGCAGCACGGAGCAGGCCAAAGAGAAGGAGGAGGCTCCTCGATGGTGAGGTTCCACAGGCCAAGGTTTATTGCAAGGGAAGGATTCAGCAGCAAAGAGCCGCCAGCACTTCTGTGCACGGGATTTTATCGGGGTACGACTCAGGGGGTGGATACAAACGACTGAGCAATAAGGAATCTGCAGGGGAGGAGCGAGGGGATTCCATCAGTTGCTTGGGACTAATTAGGACAGATGGGAGGAGAGGGTGGGTCACATGGGCCAGTGGGGCTTCCAGCAATAGAGGAATTCCAAAGGGGTGGTGCAGTCAGGGATTGGTCCAAGGCAAAAGTGACAGGGAAGGTTCAGGAATAAAGAGCTGGATTATCTTGAGAGGCAGGGAAGGAGCTGGAACAAAGAGCGGGGAATGGCATGAGGGACAGTTTTGAGGGAGGGCAAAACCTAGGGGTAAACCAACTTGGGGAAAATACGGGGTACATGAAAACAAACCATTCTACGATAACTGATAAATAAACACCAACTGGAACACCCCAGGGAAATGGTCACAGCACCAAGCCCCTCTGAGTTTGAGAAGTGTTCGAAGAACATTGAGCAGTCACGCAAGCTTTTAGACACTACATCAAAAGTAGAAAGTGTATGATAGTCAAGAGAGGGAAAAAGAAAAAGAGCTCCCTGCAGCCATGGTGGCAGCTCTGGATCAGCACCAGGGAGAGGACTGATGTAGGCGTGGTTAAAGCAGAGGCAGGGGCGAAAATAGCAGAGGCAGAGGAGGTTCAAAGCAGCCACAGACCAAGCTGGGCCCAAATCAATGTGCATCTTGTAAGAAATCAGGACACTGGAAATAGGGCCAGTGCCCAGAGTTAGCAGACAAAGTACACAAAACTCTTGCAGCCACTCTAGATGATAAGAAATGACCGAGACTGGCAGTTCTTACCCTAGCAGGCCACTGTTTAAAATACAGCTAAAGAATGATGAAGAAGTTGAAATTTTAAGAAATAGTGGAGACACATTTTCACTCTTGAATCAAGCACTGCTACCCAAAAGTGAAAACTATCTTCAAGCAATAGGAGCAACTACAGGGCAGCCAGAAAATGCATTCTTCCTGAAACCACTTTGATGTAAAATCAAGAAGAAAATGGGAATACATCAGTTTCTGTATTTCCCAAACTCACCCAAATCTGTCCTATGCAGGGATTTGCTTGAAAATTTAGAAGCAACAGTTCCCTTTAGAAAAAGAAAACTTCAATGGAAGGTACCTGAAGACAAATGAACGCTTTTAGCAGTAGGACTGACAATTGACACCAGACCAACAAACAAGAAGAACTAGTTAGAGCAAGTATTGAATCAGGTGTACCCAAGAGTATGGGATATGATAGCCCAGGAAAATCAAAACCAGGAGACCCTATGAAAATTGAGCTACAGACAAGAGTTAGGGCAGTAGTCACTGCCTCCCCCACAGCAAGAGGAACAAGACTTGGATATCAGGCAGTGGAGCTCAATGCCTAAGGCTGAGGGGCAGGGGGCTCCAGTCTGGAGCACAGGGAGGGCACCCCCCCAGCCCCACAACAGCTGGCCTCACAGCCCTGAAAGGCCAGGACCGGGGTTCCACACCTGATTCCAGGGCGTCCCTCCAACCGGCCACCGACCTGGAAGCGCCAGAGCAGCCGGCTGTCGGGACCAAGGCGGCTGCCAGGGGGCTGCTTATGGCCTCTGCCAGCCAATTGCTCAGGGCTTAGCAGTGCCTCAGCCCCTCAGGGTCTCCCCCAGCCTGGCCAAGGGTGCCGGCAGCAGCGTCGCAGCCCCAAAGCAGCTCCAGAGGAGGCCCATCCAGAGGCACCTGGGAGCCCTCAGCACTGCAGCCAGCAGCAGACGGGCAGGAGGACACGGATGGCCCTTCCTGTCCGGCACAGGGCTCGTGGCCATCTCCAGGCACCGCTCTGGCAGGGATCCCCGCAGCTCCGGCCCCTGCCCAGCCGCTCTGTGGGCAGCACAAAGGCTTCAGCAGAACCACCAAAGGCCAAAAGGCTTCTGGCCATTTTCCCTGCAACACTGCACGCCTGGGCAGCTGGCTGAGTACAAGCAACCTTTTCCCCCTCTTCTCTTATGCCCTACAGACCTTGCGCAGGAAAAGAGAGATGCTGGGACTCTGTGTATTGTAAGATATTTTATATTTACATACTCAACAATGAAAATGCAAACACAAAAATCTTAAAGAAGAAAAAGAAAATTCCTGCTGGCTTAAATGGCCCCAGATCATCTCTCTGCCGAGCTGCAGCAGAACAGTAAGGCAGTGCAGCAAAGACGAGGCCGTTTCCTCCATGCACTGCGGAATCGATCCCGCAGCTTCTGCCATGGGGAGTAGGGAGCTCTCTCAAGAGCCCGGAGAACTAAACAAAATTCTACTGCAGCATCTCTGATTGCAGGACTGCTGTCATATGCCATTTCTTCAAGGGCTGCAAGAGAGAGGAACAGAGGCAAGGTCAGATCCCGCATACGCAGGGAGCCAAGGTGAGCCCCATGCCAGGGCCATCCCGGTCGTCTCTTGCCATGGCCCGCAGGGAGCGGGGAGCAAGGGGATCAGCCCGAAGTTGCTAGCCACGAATGCCACACGTAGCCCTGATATCTCTGTGTGCTCTGCCCATGGGTGCAGATCCCTCCACAGCCGGGGCAGGGCTTGCAGCTGCCCCCTCCAGCCCCCTCGGTCAGCACGCTGCCCTCACGCACTCACCAGTGCAGATCAGCTGCAGCTCTTGCTGCTGCCCCCTCAGGCGCCGCCCGGCCATGCCTGTGAACACAGAGCCTGTCACGGCCCCAGCGGCACAGCTCCCTGCCAGCGGCGCTGCCGGCGCTGTGGCCACACGGGCTGCTGGCCAGGCAGAGCTCAGCCCGGGCCCTTGCCGCACGCTGCCGCCCCAGGGCACGGCTGCCAGAGGGCGGCAGCAACGCCCAGGCCAGGCGGGGCTCCACGGCGCCGGGCCGGGCCGGCGCTGCCGGGGCAGCAGGCGGGGCCGGGGCCGAGCTGCGGCGGGCCGGGGAGGAGCCCGGGCTCGGGACTCACCCAGGAACCTGACGGCCGCCTCTCGCAGGGACTCCTGTGGGCTCTGCAGGTAGTGCAGTGCCCTGCGCACGTGCTCGGCCACTCGGCTCCTGTCCTCTGCCAGCTGCAGAGAGCGGCAGGAGGGAAGGGTTGGCGCGGGCTCAGCTCCTGGGCCGGACGCTGCCTGCGCCCATCGCCGGCCTCGCTGCCCGCCCAGCCCTGAGGCGCGGCCAGCAGCCGCTGGCCAAGGGCTCCCGAGGCGAGGGGCAGAGGGCTGGCTGCTGCCCGGGGAGCCGCGGTGCCGCCCCGCAGCCCCGCCGGGCCGGGGCTCCATGGGCACCCGACTCAGGCCCACGGGAGCCTGGAGCAGAGCCCGTGCGGCCTCTGGCTGCAGCAGCGGGCACAGCTGTTAGCCCCGCACACTGAGCACCGCCCTCAGGGACCTTGGCCATGCTGAGGCTGGGGGGTCTCTGCTGTTCTTACCAGGCACTCGGCAAAGCTCTGATCCAGGTGTAGCATTTGTTCTATATCCCTCCTCTTCAGGAATCTGGCTGAGGAATGCAGCGTTTCCCGGGAGGCCTGGAGAGGGACAGAGATGCACAGATGGCCCTACAGTCCAGGGCACAGGAGCATCCCAGTGGCACAGGCCTGAGGAGGCTGCAGCCCACAAGGTGCCCGGGCAGGAGGCAGCCCAAGCCCCTGCCAGGGGGACAGCAGCTGGCCACAAGTGCTCACCTCAGCAACCATCTGATTCTCATCATGGCAGTGGAAGTAGAGAGGGAGCAGGCTCTGGCGCACGTGGGACTTGAGGGCCTTTCTTCCCTCTTCTGTTAATAAGTCCAGCATCTCTTGAAAGAGAGCCATGGAGCTCAGCTGCACCTGGATGTCATCCTGGATGAAAGGAAAGGGCAAAAGACCTGAGCATCAGCTGCTTCAGGCCCCCCAGGGCACAGGCGTGCATCTGCACAGGGCACCAAGGGTCCGGGCAGCAGCCAGTGGCTGTGGCTGTGGGCACAGAGCCTTACGCTGTCAAAGAGTGGCAGGAGCGCCTCAGCCAGCTGCAGGGCGATGGGGGTGGCTATTGGAGCACCATTATCCAGGAGCAAATATCGGAGTAGAAGAATGCTCATCCTGACCATGTCGCTGTCATTTTCCTCCAGGAGCTCCACAAGACTTTCAGTCAGGCTCTGCATTTTTTCAGCCTGTGCGGAAGACGACTTTGTGAAAGGCCGCCCTGCTGCCGCAGGGCCCAGAGGCCAAAGGCCTGTCCCGAAGCACTGGGGCAGCTGAAGCGGGAAGCAGGAGAGATGGGAACAGCTGCCCCAGCGCCCAAAGCCCAGGCAAGGCCAAGCGACTGCGTTGCCCAGCCCCGCGCTGCCTGCACGGCTTCGGCCACTGCCCCCTTCTCACCATCAAGGGATTCTTGCCCAGCACTACGAGGCCTCGGAGTGCCAAGTAACGCCTGGCCATGTGCTCGCTCTGCAGGTTCTGTGCCAGGATCTCCAGGACACTGTCACTGCATTCCCTCAAGTCCAGGCACTCGAGGACCTGAAAGGCACAGGGCAGTGACAGGGGAGGCGGCCGGCAGGAGCCCAGAAGCGCACAGGGCCGGGCCCAGGCAGCAGCACAGGGCACGGGCACTGTCCTGGCAGCTGTGGCTGTGAGAGGCCAGAGGGCTGGGAGGCCGCTCAGCCAGGCAGCGCTGGCCTTGAGGCTCACCTCCACAAGGAATGCCAGGGCAGGGAAATCCCAGTATGGCATCTCTTTGCCGAGCAGGGCGAGCAGGTAGAATGCCACCGCGGAACAAAAGTGGATGGCTAAGCGGCGAATTTCTCTGAAGAGGGGAAAAAGGAAACAAGAGCCTGATGCAGTGGGGCAAACCTCTCCCAGGCGTGACTCACCCAGTTCTCATCTTTCCCCAGCATCCTTCCAGCAAGGGGACGTGGGCCGTTTGGGAGTTGGTTGCTCATGGGTACCCTCCTCTGCCAGCCTATTCCAGTCTGCTTGGCCGTCCCTCAGTGACAAGGCCCTCTGACCCATGGCCACCACGGACACTTTGTGGGGCACCTGGGCACAGAGCAGCAATGTCAGAGGCAGTGGGGAGAAGGGGGTCTCACCTGGCAAGCAGAGCCACGGCAAAGTGGTGGGTGTCAAGAGAGAGCAGCGTGTCCCAGGCACACCTGCGCTCCATTGCCACCACCACATCCTCGCAGCGGAGAAGGCAGAGCAGGGACTTCAGGGTGCGCACAGCAAACCTGTGTGCACAGCAAAGCCCAGGTCACACTGGCAGCACTGGCTCCTTGGCAGGCCACGTGGCAGGGACAGGAGGAGTGGCATGGAGCACCTGTTGGGGCTGGTGGCAAGGCCGTGCTCTTCCTGGCATCCCTTCCAGAAGGTGTCGACCTCCTCTGGCATATCCAGAGTGCTGAAGAAGACTTGGAATAGCAGATGCACAAATAGGCGGGGGAAATACACCTTCAAGATCCGTGGCAGACAGGGCACCTGGAGGATCTTCCACGTCACCACAGTTGCCTGCAAAGGACAAAGCCCCCCGAGACAGCGCTCAGTGCCGAGGTGTGTGTGTGGCAGGGCCCGAGCGTGGCAGGGAGAGGCCAGGAGAGACCATGGCAGGGGGAGCACGGGGCCTGGTGGGCCTGAAGCTGCCCCTTGGCCAGGTTTCAGGCCAGCGCCTGAGGCAGGGAGATGCAGTGGGGGAAGGAGGATGGAGAGCTGCTGGAGAGACAGCCTTGGGGCCTGCAAAGGCCAGTTGCAGAAACTCACCGTCAGGGCAAAGACAGCCGTTTCGTCCCCATTGGAGGTGCAGGTGCTGTACTCTGGCCAGCTGCCCAGCACATCCAGGAGGATCAGCTGCGCCAGCTCCGCAGTCCTGGCTGAGCCCATGATGGTCTTCCACATGGCCATGGCAGCTCTGTGGGGTTAGAGCTGTCTCTCAGGAGGGTCTCAGAGGAAGCACCAGGGGCAGCTGAGCCGGCTGCCATTTCTGCCTCTGCCCACTGCCCCCCTGCCAGCAGGAGGCAGACAGCCCAGCCCTGTGGGGACAGAGCCCTGAGAGGCGGCAAGGGAGCACGGCAGCAGGCTCAGGGGCTGGTCTGGCAGGGCTGGGAAAGGGAGCATCCAGAGGGCCCTGGAAGTCTCTGTTGCTCCGACACCTGGGGCAGGCTGTGCAGGGTGATGGGCTGGGGAGGCCTGAGCCCTGTGGGCAGGTGGGCCCCATACCTGTCACAGGACGGGGCCACACGCAGGAGCGTCACCACTGCGTCATTTGGCTGTGCTTCGGTGAGATCCAGCAGGGTCTTGTCCAGCCTGTGCTCAGCAGAATCATTGGCCATGAGCCACTGGTGGATGTAGCTCACCATGGCAGGCACCTGGAGAAGGCACGGGGAGACTTGGAAAGCTGCCAGAGGGGGCAATGTTCCCAGCTTCCCCAGAGGAGTGCTTCCCTTCCCACCCCACTGCCATGTGGCCTGAAAGGCTCACAGCAAGCAGCATGCGTGGATTGGGAGGCCAAGCAATTGCTGGGAGGATCAAAGCCTGGCCCAGGCTGCTTACTTGCTTTGGAGTGTAAAAATCTTCCTCTACAAGCATATGCAGCAGGGCAGCACCGGTCTTGCTGAGGAAGATGGGCGAGTATGGTCTGAGGCCTATGCCCGTGGCGATGGTCTCTTCCTCTTTAATTCTCTTGAGGAAGTTGCAAACAAACTGTAGGAGAAGGGCAAGAAGCCGAGGATGTTGCATGGAGTGCTGCACACACGGTGCTGGGCTGAGCAGGGACAGCAGGCCCAGCCCAGGTGGGGGTGGCTGCAGGTACCTGCGCTGTTCTGCGGAAGCGGCCAGGGCTGGACTCCTGCTCTTGTGTGCGCTCCGGGGCTGCATCTGGCAAAGAGCGAGCGCAGCCAGAGATGAGGGGCTGCGGGAGAGGCCGGACAACACGGCCCAGCCCTGCGATCTCCAGGCAGAGAGAGCCCCGGGATGCCCCAGGGGGATGGAGCACGGCCACTGCGGGTGTCTGCCCGGCCCCCCTTCCCTCCTGTCCGTGGGCATGTCCCCACAGGATAGCATGGCACGGCACGGCATGGGGTCCAAGCTGGCAGCAGGCACCAGTCCTGTGGCCCAGCTCTGCCACTCACCCTCCTGCGGTGGCTGGAACGGCACCACCTCCTCAGTCTGCTGTGCCGGGGCAGCTCCAGGGCCACCTTCCTCCTCCTCCACGCAGGCCAGCTCAGGCACTGCCGGGTGTCTCTGCTCCATGTCTCTGCCTGGATTTGTGGCTATTTGCAGGAGAGTTGCCTTGGAAAAGCTCCAAGTCACCAAGTCCTGCAGTGGTGCCTGGAAGGCACCTTCAAGTAAGAAGCCTCAGGAAGGCTACAGGACAGCAAGTCCTGCACTCGGTCTCAAGGGCTCCTGCCACAAGGACAGGGGACTCCTGACAAGGACTATGATATGGCCTCAAGGGCACCTGCAGAAGAGAAGCCTCAGGGAGACCACGGGTCAGCAAGCCCTGTGGTCTGGCCTCGAGCTCAGCTGCAGGAACCAGGCTTCAGAAAAGCTCCGGGTGGGACGCGAACGAGCGCGCTGTGCGGGGGCTCCTCACGGCACCGCTCTGTCCCGTCCTGTCCCGTGGCGTGCTCTGAGCACTGTGGCGTGCTCTTGTCACCTCCAGCCCCTATGTCACCCCGTGTCACAAAGGGCCCTTGGACAGCCGTTCCATGTCACAGTGACTGTGCAGCACCTGTCACCAAGGGCCCTTGCAGACACTGCCGCCTGCCCTGGGGCCACGCCCAGCCCACCCAAAGTGGCCCAGTTTGGAGGGAATGGCAGGCCCCAGGAGTCTAAGCCAGGCCGAGAGGATCTTTAAGAAGGGCTCAGAGCATCAGCAAACGCTGCCATGCTCTGTGGGCTCAGGGCAGCAGAAGGAGCCCTGAGGGCTGCAGACGCAGCCGTTCTGGGAAGGGCACGGGGCCTTGCAGGGAAGCTGGCACGGCCTCCTTGGGACACGTCCCGGCTGGTGGCCGTCCTAAAGCTGCCGGTGTGACACGCACAAGGAACGTGTGGGCCCAGGCACGAATGCTGCTCTGAGGCCTGGGGCCCGGGGAGCGCTGACATCAGCAGGTGTGGCAGAGTCCCCGGCCAAGCAGACCTGCCACCCCCCGAGCCCTGGCAGCGCTGGTGCCCGTCTCCTGCCCCAGAGACCTGTGCCCCCGGGGGGCTTCTGTGCCAGAAGGAGCCAAAGGCCACGTGCCTAGGGGGCTGTGCCTCTTTCCTGCAGGGGCTGATGGCAGGAGCACCTGGAGCAACTGCTGGCACACTTGGTCTCTGTCAGATGATGTTGCTCCTTCCTGAAATGCATTTTTCTCATGGAAGGCATTGGCAGTAGCACCAGAGCACCATCCATTGCTGAGTTTCCCAGGGCAATTAGATTGCAAAGTTAACAGTCTGACATTTCCTTGTGCTTTTCTCACTCTCTTTCCCACATTCTGGAACAAACGGCATCTGCCCAGCCTCTGCTATTCTCAGCTTCAGTTGCTGCATGTCTTGCTCTGGCAGCTCATGTCCAAACAGAACTGTGTCTCTGCTGAGCACAGCAATGAGCTGCCACAAAGTGGCAGGTTCCCCAGTGAACATCAAGGCAGGGACGTGGAAGTGCAGAGGATAAGGACAACTCTGGGAGGAGAAGCTCTTCTGTGTCTCTGATGATGGTGCCCACACCCTGAAGCAGCAGCCAAGAGAAGCGCTGGAAGCAGACGGGCGCAGTTTTGGGCAGTACAATATCAAAAGATATGAAACCATTAGGCAGAATGCAAAGGAGGACTGCAAGGATGGAGTGTGGCCTGGGGGGGAAGCCCTAGATGCAGCTGCAGCCACTTTGTTCAGCCTGGAGGAGAGTAAAGGGTGTCATTGTGGTCTTCAACATGCTCCTGAGAGGAATCAGAGGGGCTGCTGCAGCTCTCGTCACTGTTGGGACCAGTGACAGGACTGGAGAAAAGGGCAGGGAGCTGGGACAGGGCAAGTTTCATTTCCGTATCAGGAAAAGGTTTTTCACCCAGCGCACAGTCAGGCACTGGGACGGGTTCCCCATTGACGCAGCCCAGCGGAGCCCGGGCTGGCTCTTGGGAAAACTGCGGCGCTGCGCCAGGAGTGGGGAACGGCCGAGGCGTGGGTCCTGCCCGCGGCTGACCCTGGTGAGCCACTGCTCAGTGGTTCAGGATCTCCTAACTGCAGCACGGAGCAGGCCAAAGAGAAGGAGGAGGCTCCTCGATGGTGAGGTTCCACAGGCCAAGGTTTATTGCAAGGGAAGGATTCAGCAGCAAAGAGCCGCCAGCACTTCTGTGCACGGGATTTTATCGGGGTACGACTCAGGGGGTGGATACAAACGACTGAGCAATAAGGAATCTGCAGGGGAGGAGCGAGGGGATTCCATCAGTTGCTTGGGACTAATTAGGACAGATAGGAGGAGAGGGTGGGTCACATGGGCCAGTGGGGCTTCCAGCAATAGAGGAATTCCAAAGGGGTGGTGCAGTCAGGGATTGGTCCAAGGCAAAAGTGACAGGGAAGGTTCAGGAATAAAGAGCTGGATTATCTTGAGAGGCAGGGAAGGAGCTGGAACAAAGAGCGGGGAATGGCATGAGGGACAGCTTTGAGGGAGGGCAAAACCTAGGGGTAAACCAACTTGGGGAAAATACGGGGTACATGAAAACAAACCATTCTACGATAACTGATAAATAAACACCAACTGGAACACCCCAGGGAAATGGTCACAGCACCAAGCCCCTCTGAGTTTGAGAAGTGTTCGAAGAACATTGAGCAGTCACGCAAGCTTTTAGACACTACATCAAAAGTAGAAAGTGTATGATAGTCAAGAGAGGGAAAAAGAAAAAGAGCTCCCTGCAGCCATGGTGGCAGCTCTGGATCAGCACCAGGGAGAGGACTGATGTAGGCGTGGTTAAAGCAGAGGCAGGGGCGAAAATAGCAGAGGCAGAGGAGGTTCAAAGCAGCCACAGACCAAGCTGGGCCCAAATCAATGTGCATCTTGTAAGAAATCAGGACACTGGAAATAGGGCCAGTGCCCAGAGTTAGCAGACAAAGTACACAAAACTCTTGCAGCCACTCTAGATGATAAGAAATGACCGAGACTGGCAGTTCTTACCCTAGCAGGCCACTGTTTAAAATACAGCTAAAGAATGATGAAGAAGTTGAAATTTTAAGAAATAGTGGAGACACATTTTCACTCTTGAATCAAGCACTGCTACCCAAAAGTGAAAACTATCTTCAAGCAATAGGAGCAACTACAGGGCAGCCAGAAAATGCATTCTTCCTGAAACCACTTTGATGTAAAATCAAGAAGAAAATGGGAATACATCAGTTTCTGTATTTCCCAAACTCACCCAAATCTGTCCTATGCAGGGATTTGCTTGAAAATTTAGAAGCAACAGTTCCCTTTAGAAAAAGAAAACTTCAATGGAAGGTACCTGAAGACAAATGAACGCTTTTAGCAGTAGGACTGACAATTGACACCAGACCAACAAACAAGAAGAACTAGTTAGAGCAAGTATTGAATCAGGTGTACCCAAGAGTATGGGATATGATAGCCCAGGAAAATCAAAACCAGGAGACCCTATGAAAATTGAGCTACAGACAAGAGTTAGGGCAGTAGTCACTGCCTCCCCCACAGCAAGAGGAACAAGACTTGGATATCAGGCAGTGGAGCTCAATGCCTAAGGCTGAGGGGCAGGGGGCTCCAGTCTGGAGCACAGGGAGGGCACCCCCCCAGCCCCACAACAGCTGGCCTCACAGCCCTGAAAGGCCAGGACCGGGGTTCCACACCTGATTCCAGGGCGTCCCTCCAACCGGCCACCGACCTGGAAGCGCCAGAGCAGCCGGCTGTCGGGACCAAGGCGGCTGCCAGGGGGCTGCTTATGGCCTCTGCCAGCCAATTGCTCAGGGCTTAGCAGTGCCTCAGCCCCTCAGGGTCTCCCCCAGCCTGGCCAAGGGTGCCGGCAGCAGCGTCGCAGCCCCAAAGCAGCTCCAGAGGAGGCCCATCCAGAGGCACCTGGGAGCCCTCAGCACTGCAGCCAGCAGCAGACGGGCAGGAGGACACGGATGGCCCTTCCTGTCCGGCACAGGGCTCGTGGCCATCTCCAGGCACCGCTCTGGCAGGGATCCCCGCAGCTCCGGCCCCTGCCCAGCCGCTCTGTGGGCAGCACAAAGGCTTCAGCAGAACCACCAAAGGCCAAAAGGCTTCTGGCCATTTTCCCTGCAACACTGCACGCCTGGGCAGCTGGCTGAGTACAAGCAACCTTTTCCCCCTCTTCTCTTATGCCCTACAGACCTTGCGCAGGAAAAGAGAGATGCTGGGACTCTGTGTATTGTAAGATATTTTATATTTACATACTCAACAATGAAAATGCAAACACAAAAATCTTAAAGAAGAAAAAGAAAATTCCTGCTGGCTTAAATGGCCCCAGATCATCTCTCTGCCGAGCTGCAGCAGAACAGTAAGGCAGTGCAGCAAAGACGAGGCCGTTTCCTCCATGCACTGCGGAATCGATCCCGCAGCTTCTGCCATGGGGAGTAGGGAGCTCTCTCAAGAGCCCGGAGAACTAAACAAAATTCTACTGCAGCATCTCTGATTGCAGGACTGCTGTCATATGCCATTTCTTCAAGGGCTGCAAGAGAGAGGAACAGAGGCAAGGTCAGATCCCGCATACGCAGGGAGCCAAGGTGAGCCCCATGCCAGGGCCATCCCGGTCGTCTCTTGCCATGGCCCGCAGGGAGCGGGGAGCAAGGGGATCAGCCCGAAGTTGCTAGCCACGAATGCCACACGTAGCCCTGATATCTCTGTGTGCTCTGCCCATGGGTGCAGATCCCTCCACAGCCGGGGCAGGGCTTGCAGCTGCCCCCTCCAGCCCCCTCGGTCAGCACGCTGCCCTCACGCACTCACCAGTGCAGATCAGCTGCAGCTCTTGCTGCTGCCCCCTCAGGCGCCGCCCGGCCATGCCTGTGAACACAGAGCCTGTCACGGCCCCAGCGGCACAGCTCCCTGCCAGCGGCGCTGCCGGCGCTGTGGCCACACGGGCTGCTGGCCAGGCAGAGCTCAGCCCGGGCCCTTGCCGCACGCTGCCGCCCCAGGGCACGGCTGCCAGAGGGCGGCAGCAACACCCAGGCCAGGCGGGGCTCCACGGCGCCGGGCCGGGCCGGCGCTGCCGGGGCAGCAGGCGGGGCCGGGGCCGAGCTGCGGCGGGCCGGGGAGGAGCCCGGGCTCGGGACTCACCCATGAACCTGACGGCCGCCTCTCGCAGGGACTCCTGTGGGCTCTGCAGGTAGTGCAGTGCCCTGCGCACGTGCTCGGCCACTCGGCTCCTGTCCTCTGCCAGCTGCAGAGAGCGGCAGGAGGGAAGGGTTGGCGCGGGCTCAGCTCCTGGGCCGGACGCTGCCTGCGCCCATCGCCGGCCTCGCTGCCCGCCCAGCCCTGAGGCGCGGCCAGCAGCCGCTGGCCAAGGGCTCCCGAGGCGAGGGGCAGAGGGCTGGCTGCTGCCCGGGGAGCCGCGGTGCCGCCCCACAGCCCCGCCGGGCCGGGGCTCCATGGGCACCCGACTCAGGCCCACGGGAGCCTGGAGCAGAGCCCGTGCGGCCTCTGGCTGCAGCAGCGGGCACAGCTGTTAGCCCCGCACACTGAGCACCGCCCTCAGGGACCTTGGCCATGCTGAGGCTGGGGGGTCTCTGCTGTTCTTACCAGGCACTCGGCAAAGCTCTGATCCAGGTGTAGCATTTGTTCTATATCCCTCCTCTTCAGGAATCTGGCTGAGGAATGCAGCGTTTCCCGGGAGGCCTGGAGAGGGACAGAGATGCACAGATGGCCCTACAGTCCAGGGCACAGGAGCATCCCAGTGGCACAGGCCTGAGGAGGCTGCAGCCCACAAGGTGCCCGGGCAGGAGGCAGCCCAAGCCCCTGCCAGGGGGACAGCAGCTGGCCACAAGTGCTCACCTCAGCAACCATCTGATTCTCATCATGGCAGTGGAAGTAGAGAGGGAGCAGGCTCTGGCGCACGTGGGACTTGAGGGCCTTTCTTCCCTCTTCTGTTAATAAGTCCAGCATCTCTTGAAAGAGAGCCATGGAGCTCAGCTGCACCTGGATGTCATCCTGGATGAAAGGAAAGGGCAAAAGACCTGAGCATCAGCTGCTTCAGGCCCCCCAGGGCACAGGCGTGCATCTGCACAGGGCACCAAGGGTCCGGGCAGCAGCCAGTGGCTGTGGCTGTGGGCACAGAGCCTTACGCTGTCAAAGAGTGGCAGGAGCGCCTCAGCCAGCTGCAGGGCGATGGGGGTGGCTATTGGAGCACCATTATCCAGGAGCAAATATCGGAGTAGAAGAATGCTCATCCTGACCATGTCGCTGTCATTTTCCTCCAGGAGCTCCACAAGACTTTCAGTCAGGCTCTGCATTTTTTCAGCCTGTGCGGAAGACGACTTTGTGAAAGGCCGCCCTGCTGCCGCAGGGCCCAGAGGCCAAAGGCCTGTCCCGAAGCACTGGGGCAGCTGAAGCGGGAAGCAGGAGTAGATGGGAACAGCTGCCCCAGCGGCCGAAGCCCAGGCAAGGCCAAGCGACTGCGTTGCCCAGCCCCACGCTGCCTGCACGGCTTCGGCCACTGCCCCCTTCTCACCATCAAGGGATTCTTGCCCAGCACTACGAGGCCTCGGAGTGCCAAGTAACGCCTGGCCATGTGCTCGCTCTGCAGGTTCTGTGCCAGGATCTCCAGGACACTGTCACTGCATTCCCTCAAGTCCAGGCACTCGAGGACCTGAAAGGCACAGGGCAGTGACAGGGGAGGCGGCCGGCAGGAGCCCAGAAGCGCACAGGGCCGGGCCCAGGCAGCAGCACAGGGCACGGGCACTGTCCTGGCAGCTGTGGCTGTGAGAGGCCAGAGGGCTGGGAGGCCGCTCAGCCAGGCAGCGCTGGCCTTGAGGCTCACCTCCACAAGGAATGCCAGGGCAGGGAAATCCCAGTATGGCATCTCTTTGCCGAGCAGGGCGAGCAGGTAGAATGCCACCGCGGAACAAAAGTGGATGGCTAAGCGGCGAATTTCTCTGAAGAGGGGAAAAAGGAAACAAGAGCCTGATGCAGTGGGGCAAACCTCTCCCAGGCGTGACTCACCCAGTTCTCATCTTTCCCCAGCATCCTTCCAGCAAGGGGACGTGGGCCGTTTGGGAGTTGGTTGCTCATGGGTACCCTCCTCTGCCAGCCTATTCCAGTCTGCTTGGCCGTCCCTCAGTGACAAGGCCCTCTGACCCATGGCCACCACGGACACTTTGTGGGGCACCTGGGCACAGAGCAGCAATGTCAGAGGCAGTGGGGAGAAGGGGGTCTCACCTGGCAAGCAGAGCCACGGCAAAGTGGTGGGTGTCAAGAGAGAGCAGCGTGTCCCAGGCACACCTGCGCTCCATTGCCACCACCACATCCTCGCAGCGGAGAAGGCAGAGCAGGGACTTCAGGGTGCGCACAGCAAACCTGTGTGCACAGCAAAGCCCAGGTCACACTGGCAGCACTGGCTCCTTGGCAGGCCACGTGGCAGGGACAGGAGGAGTGGCATGGAGCACCTGTTGGGGCTGGTGGCAAGGCCGTGCTCTTCCTGGCATCCCTTCCAGAAGGTGTCGACCTCCTCTGGCATATCCAGAGTGCTGAAGAAGACTTGGAATAGCAGATGCACAAATAGGCGGGGGAAATACACCTTCAAGATCCGTGGCAGACAGGGCACCTGGAGGATCTTCCACGTCACCACAGTTGCCTGCAAAGGACAAAGCCCCCCGAGACAGCGCTCAGTGCCGAGGTGTGTGTGTGGCAGGGCCCGAGCGTGGCAGGGAGAGGCCAGGAGAGACCATGGCAGGGGGAGCACAGGGCCTGGTGGGCCTGAAGCTGCCCCTTGGCCAGGTTTCAGGCCAGCGCCTGAGGCAGGGAGATGCAGTGGGGGAAGGAGGATGGAGAGCTGCTGGAGAGACAGCCTTGGGGCCTGCAAAGGCCAGTTGCAGAAACTCACCGTCAGGGCAAAGACAGCCGTTTCGTCCCCATTGGAGGTGCAGGTGCTGTACTCTGGCCAGCTGCCCAGCACATCCAGGAGGATCAGCTGCGCCAGCTCCGCAGTCCTGGCCGAGCCCATGATGGTCTTCCACATGGCCATGGCAGCTCTGTGGGGTTAGAGCTGTGTCTCAGGAGGGTCTCAGAGGAAGCACCAGGGGCAGCTGAGCCGGCTGCCATTTCTGCCTCTGCCCACTGCCCCCCTGCCAGCAGGAGGCAGACAGCCCAGCCCTGTGGGGACAGAGCCCTGAGAGGCGGCAAGGGAGCACGGCAGCAGGCTCAGGGGCTGGCCTGGCAGGGCTGGGAAAGGGAGCATCCAGAGGGCCCTGGAAGTCTCTGTTGCTCCGACACCTGGGGCAGGCTGTGCAGGGTGATGGGCTGGGGAGGCCTGAGCCCTGTGGGCAGGTGGGCCCCATACCTGTCACAGGACGGGGCCACACGCAGGAGCGTCACCACTGCGTCATTTGGCTGTGCTTCGGTGAGATCCAGCAGGGTCTTGTCCAGCCTGTGCTCAGCAGAATCATTGGCCATGAGCCACTGGTGGATGTAGCTCACCATGGCAGGCACCTGGAGAAGGCACGGGGAGACTTGGAAAGCTGCCAGAGGGGGCAATGTTCCCAGCTTCCCCAGAGGAGTGCTTCCCTTCCCACCCCACTGCCATGTGGCCTGAAAGGCTCACAGCAAGCAGCATGCGTGGATTGGGAGGCCAAGCAATTGCTGGGAGGATCAAAGCCTGGCCCAGGCTGCTTACTTGCTTTGGAGTGTAAAAATCTTCCTCTACAAGCATATGCAGCAGGGCAGCACCGGTCTTGCTGAGGAAGATGGGCGAGTATGGTCTGAGGCCTATGCCCGTGGCGATGGTCTCTTCCTCTTTAATTCTCTTGAGGAAGTTGCAAACAAACTGTAGGAGAAGGGCAAGAAGCCGAGGATGTTGCATGGAGTGCTGCACACACGGTGCTGGGCTGAGCAGGGACAGCAGGCCCAGCCCAGGTGGGGGTGGCTGCAGGTACCTGCGCTGTTCTGCGGAAGCGGCCAGGGCTGGACTCCTGCTCTTGTGTGCGCTCCGGGGCTGCATCTGGCAAAGAGCGAGCGCAGCCAGAGATGAGGGGCTGCGGGAGAGGCCGGACAACACGGCCCAGCCCTGCGATCTCCAGGCAGAGAGAGCCCCGGGATGCCCCAGGGGGATGGAGCACGGCCACTGCGGGTGTCTGCCCGGCCCCCCTTCCCTCCTGTCCGTGGGCATGTCCCCACAGGATAGCATGGCACGGCACGGCATGGGGTCCAAGCTGGCAGCAGGCACCAGTCCTGTGGCCCAGCTCTGCCACTCACCCTCCTGCGGTGGCTGGAACGGCACCACCTCCTCAGTCTGCTGTGCCGGGGCAGCTCCAGGGCCACCTTCCTCCTCCTCCACGCAGGCCAGCTCAGGCACTGCCGGGTGTCTCTGCTCCATGTCTCTGCCTGGATTTGTGGCTATTTGCAGGAGAGTTGCCTTGGAAAAGCTCCAAGTCACCAAGTCCTGCAGTGGTGCCTGGAAGGCACCTTCAAGTAAGAAGCCTCAGGAAGGCTACAGGACAGCAAGTCCTGCACTCGGTCTCAAGGGCTCCTGCCACAAGGACAGGGGACTCCTGACAAGGACTATGATATGGCCTCAAGGGCACCTGCAGAAGAGAAGCCTCAGGGAGACCACGGGTCAGCAAGCCCTGTGGTCTGGCCTCGAGCTCAGCTGCAGGAACCAGGCTTCAGAAAAGCTCCGGGTGGGACGCGAACGAGCGCGCTGTGCGGGGGCTCCTCACGGCACCGCTCTGTCCCGTCCTGTCCCGTGGCGTGCTCTGAGCACTGTGGCGTGCTCTTGTCACCTCCAGCCCCTATGTCACCCCGTGTCACAAAGGGCCCTTGGACAGCCGTTCCATGTCACAGTGACTGTGCAGCACCTGTCACCAAGGGCCCTTGCAGACACTGCCGCCTGCCCTGGGGCCACGCCCAGCCCACCCAAAGTGGCCCAGTTTGGAGGGAATGGCAGGCCCCAGGAGTCTAAGCCAGGCCGAGAGGATCTTTAAGAAGGGCTCAGAGCATCAGCAAACGCTGCCATGCTCTGTGGGCTCAGGGCAGCAGAAGGAGCCCTGAGGGCTGCAGACGCAGCCGTTCTGGGAAGGGCACGGGGCCTTGCAGGGAAGCTGGCACGGCCTCCTTGGGACACGTCCCGGCTGGTGGCCGTCCTAAAGCTGCCGGTGTGACACGCACAAGGAACGTGTGGGCCCAGGCACGAATGCTGCTCTGAGGCCTGGGGCCCGGGGAGCGCTGACATCAGCAGGTGTGGCAGAGTCCCCGGCCAAGCAGACCTGCCACCCCCCGAGCCCTGGCAGCGCTGGTGCCCGTCTCCTGCCCCAGAGACCTGTGCCCCCGGGGGGCTTCTGTGCCAGAAGGAGCCAAAGGCCACGTGCCTAGGGGGCTGTGCCTCTTTCCTGCAGGGGCTGATGGCAGGAGCACCTGGAGCAACTGCTGGCACACTTGGTCTCTGTCAGATGATGTTGCTCCTTCCTGAAATGCATTTTTCTCATGGAAGGCATTGGCAGTAGCACCAGAGCACCATCCATTGCTGAGTTTCCCAGGGCAATTAGATTGCAAAGTTAACAGTCTGACATTTCCTTGTGCTTTTCTCACTCTCTTTCCCACATTCTGGAACAAACGGCATCTGCCCAGCCTCTGCTATTCTCAGCTTCAGTTGCTGCATGTCTTGCTCTGGCAGCTCATGTCCAAACAGAACTGTGTCTCTGCTGAGCACAGCAATGAGCTGCCACAAAGTGGCAGGTTCCCCAGTGAACATCAAGGCAGGGACGTGGAAGTGCAGAGGATAAGGACAACTCTGGGAGGAGAAGCTCTTCTGTGTCTCTGATGATGGTGCCCACACCCTGAAGCAGCAGCCAAGAGAAGCGCTGGAAGCAGACGGGCGCAGTTTTGGGCAGTACAATATCAAAAGATATGAAACCATTAGGCAGAATGCAAAGGAGGACTGCAAGGATGGAGTGTGGCCTGGGGGGGAAGCCCTAGATGCAGCTGCAGCCACTTTGTTCAGCCTGGAGGAGAGTAAAGGGCGTCATTGTGGTCTTCAACATGCTCCTGAGAGGAATCAGAGGGGCTGCTGCAGCTCTCGTCACTGTTGGGACCAGTGACAGGACTGGAGAAAAGGGCAGGGAGCTGGGACAGGGCAAGTTTCATTTCCGTATCAGGAAAAGGTTTTTCACCCAGAGCACAGTCAGGCACTGGGACGAGTTCCCCATTGACGCAGCCCAGCGGAGCCCGGGCTGGCTCTTGGGAAAACTGCGGCGCTGCGCCAGGAGTGGGGAACGGCCGAGGCGTGGGTCCTGCCCGCGGCTGACCCTGGTGAGCCACTGCTCAGTGGTTCAGGATCTCCTAACTGCAGCACGGAGCAGGCCAAAGAGAAGGAGGAGGCTCCTCGATGGTGAGGTTCCACAGGCCAAGGTTTATTGCAAGGGAAGGATTCAGCAGCAAAGAGCCGCCAGCACTTCTGTGCACGGGATTTTATCGGGGTACGACTCAGGGGGTGGATACAAACGACTGAGCAATAAGGAATCTGCAGGGGAGGAGCGAGGGGATTCCATCAGTTGCTTGGGACTAATTAGGACAGATGGGAGGAGAGGGTGGGTCACATGGGCCAGTGGGGCTTCCAGCAATAGAGGAATTCCAAAGGGGTGGTGCAGTCAGGGATTGGTCCAAGGCAAAAGTGACAGGGAAGGTTCAGGAATAAAGAGCTGGATTATCTTGAGAGGCAGGGAAGGAGCTGGAACAAAGAGCGGGGAATGGCATGAGGGACAGTTTTGAGGGAGGGCAAAACCTAGGGGTAAACCAACTTGGGGAAAATACGGGGTACATGAAAACAAACCATTCTACGATAACTGATAAATAAACACCAACTGGAACACCCCAGGGAAATGGTCACAGCACCAAGCCCCTCTGAGTTTGAGAAGTGTTCGAAGAACATTGAGCAGTCACGCAAGCTTTTAGACACTACATCAAAAGTAGAAAGTGTATGATAGTCAAGAGAGGGAAAAAGAAAAAGAGCTCCCTGCAGCCATGGTGGCAGCTCTGGATCAGCACCAGGGAGAGGACTGATGTAGGCGTGGTTAAAGCAGAGGCAGGGGCGAAAATAGCAGAGGCAGAGGAGGTTCAAAGCAGCCACAGACCAAGCTGGGCCCAAATCAATGTGCATCTTGTAAGAAATCAGGACACTGGAAATAGGGCCAGTGCCCAGAGTTAGCAGACAAAGTACACAAAACTCTTGCAGCCACTCTAGATGATAAGAAATGACCGAGACTGGCAGTTCTTACCCTAGCAGGCCACTGTTTAAAATACAGCTAAAGAATGATGAAGAAGTTGAAATTTTAAGAAATAGTGGAGACACATTTTCACTCTTGAATCAAGCACTGCTACCCAAAAGTGAAAACTATCTTCAAGCAATAGGAGCAACTACAGGGCAGCCAGAAAATGCATTCTTCCTGAAACCACTTTGATGTAAAATCAAGAAGAAAATGGGAATACATCAGTTTCTGTATTTCCCAAACTCACCCAAATCTGTCCTATGCAGGGATTTGCTTGAAAATTTAGAAGCAACAGTTCCCTTTAGAAAAAGAAAACTTCAATGGAAGGTACCTGAAGACAAATGAACGCTTTTAGCAGTAGGACTGACAATTGACACCAGACCAACAAACAAGAAGAACTAGTTAGAGCAAGTATTGAATCAGGTGTACCCAAGAGTATGGGATATGATAGCCCAGGAAAATCAAAACCAGGAGACCCTATGAAAATTGAGCTACAGACAAGAGTTAGGGCAGTAGTCACTGCCTCCCCCACAGCAAGAGGAACAAGACTTGGATATCAGGCAGTGGAGCTCAATGCCTAAGGCTGAGGGGCAGGGGGCTCCAGTCTGGAGCACAGGGAGGGCACCCCCCCAGCCCCACAACAGCTGGCCTCACAGCCCTGAAAGGCCAGGACCGGGGTTCCACACCTGATTCCAGGGCGTCCCTCCAACCGGCCACCGACCTGGAAGCGCCAGAGCAGCCGGCTGTCGGGACCAAGGCGGCTGCCAGGGGGCTGCTTATGGCCTCTGCCAGCCAATTGCTCAGGGCTTAGCAGTGCCTCAGCCCCTCAGGGTCTCCCCCAGCCTGGCCAAGGGTGCCGGCAGCAGCGTCGCAGCCCCAAAGCAGCTCCAGAGGAGGCCCATCCAGAGGCACCTGGGAGCCCTCAGCACTGCAGCCAGCAGCAGACGGGCAGGAGGACACGGATGGCCCTTCCTGTCCGGCACAGGGCTCGTGGCCATCTCCAGGCACCGCTCTGGCAGGGATCCCCGCAGCTCCGGCCCCTGCCCAGCCGCTCTGTGGGCAGCACAAAGGCTTCAGCAGAACCACCAAAGGCCAAAAGGCTTCTGGCCATTTTCCCTGCAACACTGCACGCCTGGGCAGCTGGCTGAGTACAAGCAACCTTTTCCCCCTCTTCTCTTATGCCCTACAGACCTTGCGCAGGAAAAGAGAGATGCTGGGACTCTGTGTATTGTAAGATATTTTATATTTACATACTCAACAATGAAAATGCAAACACAAAAATCTTAAAGAAGAAAAAGAAAATTCCTGCTGGCTTAAATGGCCCCAGATCATCTCTCTGCCGAGCTGCAGCAGAACAGTAAGGCAGTGCAGCAAAGACGAGGCCGTTTCCTCCATGCACTGCGGAATCGATCCCGCAGCTTCTGCCATGGGGAGTAGGGAGCTCTCTCAAGAGCCCGGAGAACTAAACAAAATTCTACTGCAGCATCTCTGATTGCAGGACTGCTGTCATATGCCATTTCTTCAAGGGCTGCAAGAGAGAGGAACAGAGGCAAGGTCAGATCCCGCATACGCAGGGAGCCAAGGTGAGCCCCATGCCAGGGCCATCCCGGTCGTCTCTTGCCATGGCCCGCAGGGAGCGGGGAGCAAGGGGATCAGCCCGAAGTTGCTAGCCACGAATGCCACACGTAGCCCTGATATCTCTGTGTGCTCTGCCCATGGGTGCAGATCCCTCCACAGCCGGGGCAGGGCTTGCAGCTGCCCCCTCCAGCCCCCTCGGTCAGCACGCTGCCCTCACGCACTCACCAGTGCAGATCAGCTGCAGCTCTTGCTGCTGCCCCCTCAGGCGCCGCCCGGCCATGCCTGTGAACACAGAGCCTGTCACGGCCCCAGCGGCACAGCTCCCTGCCAGCGGCGCTGCCGGCGCTGTGGCCACACGGGCTGCTGGCCAGGCAGAGCTCAGCCCGGGCCCTTGCCGCACGCTGCCGCCCCAGGGCACGGCTGCCAGAGGGCGGCAGCAACGCCCAGGCCAGGCGGGGCTCCACGGCGCCGGGCCGGGCCGGCGCTGCCGGGGCAGCAGGCGGGGCCGGGGCCGAGCTGCGGCGGGCCGGGGAGGAGCCCGGGCTCGGGACTCACCCATGAACCTGACGGCCGCCTCTCGCAGGGACTCCTGTGGGCTCTGCAGGTAGTGCAGTGCCCTGCGCACGTGCTCGGCCACTCGGCTCCTGTCCTCTGCCAGCTGCAGAGAGCGGCAGGAGGGAAGGGTTGGCGCGGGCTCAGCTCCTGGGCCGGACGCTGCCTGCGCCCATCGCCGGCCTCGCTGCCCGCCCAGCCCTGAGGCGCGGCCAGCAGCCGCTGGCCAAGGGCTCCCGAGGCGAGGGGCAGAGGGCTGGCTGCTGCCCGGGGAGCCGCGGTGCCGCCCCACAGCCCCGCCGGGCCGGGGCTCCATGGGCACCCGACTCAGGCCCACGGGAGCCTGGAGCAGAGCCCGTGCGGCCTCTGGCTGCAGCAGCGGGCACAGCTGTTAGCCCCGCACACTGAGCACCGCCCTCAGGGACCTTGGCCATGCTGAGGCTGGGGGGTCTCTGCTGTTCTTACCAGGCACTCGGCAAAGCTCTGATCCAGGTGTAGCATTTGTTCTATATCCCTCCTCTTCAGGAATCTGGCTGAGGAATGCAGCGTTTCCCGGGAGGCCTGGAGAGGGACAGAGATGCACAGATGGCCCTACAGTCCAGGGCACAGGAGCATCCCAGTGGCACAGGCCTGAGGAGGCTGCAGCCCACAAGGTGCCCGGGCAGGAGGCAGCCCAAGCCCCTGCCAGGGGGACAGCAGCTGGCCACAAGTGCTCACCTCAGCAACCATCTGATTCTCATCATGGCAGTGGAAGTAGAGAGGGAGCAGGCTCTGGCGCACGTGGGACTTGAGGGCCTTTCTTCCCTCTTCTGTTAATAAGTCCAGCATCTCTTGAAAGAGAGCCATGGAGCTCAGCTGCACCTGGATGTCATCCTGGATGAAAGGAAAGGGCAAAAGACCTGAGCATCAGCTGCTTCAGGCCCCCCAGGGCACAGGCGTGCATCTGCACAGGGCACCAAGGGTCCGGGCAGCAGCCAGTGGCTGTGGCTGTGGGCACAGAGCCTTACGCTGTCAAAGAGTGGCAGGAGCGCCTCAGCCAGCTGCAGGGCGATGGGGGTGGCTATTGGAGCACCATTATCCAGGAGCAAATATCGGAGTAGAAGAATGCTCATCCTGACCATGTCGCTGTCATTTTCCTCCAGGAGCTCCACAAGACTTTCAGTCAGGCTCTGCATTTTTTCAGCCTGTGCGGAAGACGACTTTGTGAAAGGCCGCCCTGCTGCCGCAGGGCCCAGAGGCCAAAGGCCTGTCCCGAAGCACTGGGGCAGCTGAAGCGGGAAGCAGGAGTAGATGGGAACAGCTGCCCCAGCGGCCGAAGCCCAGGCAAGGCCAAGCGACTGCGTTGCCCAGCCCCACGCTGCCTGCACGGCTTCGGCCACTGCCCCCTTCTCACCATCAAGGGATTCTTGCCCAGCACTACGAGGCCTCGGAGTGCCAAGTAACGCCTGGCCATGTGCTCGCTCTGCAGGTTCTGTGCCAGGATCTCCAGGACACTGTCACTGCATTCCCTCAAGCCCAGGCACTCGAGGACCTGAAAGGCACAGGGCAGTGACAGGGGAGGCGGCCGGCAGGAGCCCAGAAGCGCACAGGGCCGGGCCCAGGCAGCAGCACAGGGCACGGGCACTGTCCTGGCAGCTGTGGCTGTGAGAGGCCAGAGGGCTGGGAGGCCGCTCAGCCAGGCAGCGCTGGCCTTGAGGCTCACCTCCACAAGGAATGCCAGGGCAGGGAAATCCCAGTATGGCATCTCTTTGCCGAGCAGGGCGAGCAGGTAGAATGCCACCGCGGAACAAAAGTGGATGGCTAAGCGGCGAATTTCTCTGAAGAGGGGAAAAAGGAAACAAGAGCCTGATGCAGTGGGGCAAACCTCTCCCAGGCGTGACTCACCCAGTTCTCATCTTTCCCCAGCATCCTTCCAGCAAGGGGACGTGGGCCGTTTGGGAGTTGGTTGCTCATGGGTACCCTCCTCTGCCAGCCTATTCCAGTCTGCTTGGCCGTCCCTCAGTGACAAGGCCCTCTGACCCATGGCCACCACGGACACTTTGTGGGGCACCTGGGCACAGAGCAGCAATGTCAGAGGCAGTGGGGAGAAGGGGGTCTCACCTGGCAAGCAGAGCCACGGCAAAGTGGTGGGTGTCAAGAGAGAGCAGCGTGTCCCAGGCACACCTGCGCTCCATTGCCACCACCACATCCTCGCAGCGGAGAAGGCAGAGCAGGGACTTCAGGGTGCGCACAGCAAACCTGTGTGCACAGCAAAGCCCAGGTCACACTGGCAGCACTGGCTCCTTGGCAGGCCACGTGGCAGGGACAGGAGGAGTGGCATGGAGCACCTGTTGGGGCTGGTGGCAAGGCCGTGCTCTTCCTGGCATCCCTTCCAGAAGGTGTCGACCTCCTCTGGCATATCCAGAGTGCTGAAGAAGACTTGGAATAGCAGATGCACAAATAGGCGGGGGAAATACACCTTCAAGATCCGTGGCAGACAGGGCACCTGGAGGATCTTCCACGTCACCACAGTTGCCTGCAAAGGACAAAGCCCCCCGAGACAGCGCTCAGTGCCGAGGTGTGTGTGTGGCAGGGCCCGAGCGTGGCAGGGAGAGGCCAGGAGAGACCATGGCAGGGGGAGCACGGGGCCTGGTGGGCCTGAAGCTGCCCCTTGGCCAGGTTTCAGGCCAGCGCCTGAGGCAGGGAGATGCAGTGGGGGAAGGAGGATGGAGAGCTGCTGGAGAGACAGCCTTGGGGCCTGCAAAGGCCAGTTGCAGAAACTCACCGTCAGGGCAAAGACAGCCGTTTCGTCCCCATTGGAGGTGCAGGTGCTGTACTCTGGCCAGCTGCCCAGCACATCCAGGAGGATCAGCTGCGCCAGCTCCGCAGTCCTGGCTGAGCCCATGATGGTCTTCCACATGGCCATGGCAGCTCTGTGGGGTTAGAGCTGTGTCTCAGGAGGGTCTCAGAGGAAGCACCAGGGGCAGCTGAGCCGGCTGCCATTTCTGCCTCTGCCCACTGCCCCCCTGCCAGCAGGAGGCAGACAGCCCAGCCCTGTGGGGACAGAGCCCTGAGAGGCGGCAAGGGAGCACGGCAGCAGGCTCAGGGGCTGGCCTGGCAGGGCTGGGAAAGGGAGCATCCAGAGGGCCCTGGAAGTCTCTGTTGCTCCGACACCTGGGGCAGGCTGTGCAGGGTGATGGGCTGGGGAGGCCTGAGCCCTGTGGGCAGGTGGGCCCCATACCTGTCACAGGACGGGGCCACACGCAAGAGCGTCACCACTGCGTCATTTGGCTGTGCTTCGGTGAGATCCAGCAGGGTCTTGTCCAGCCTGTGCTCAGCAGAATCATTGGCCATGAGCCACTGGTGGATGTAGCTCACCATGGCAGGCACCTGGAGAAGGCACGGGGAGACTTGGAAAGCTGCCAGAGGGGGCAATGTTCCCAGCTTCCCCAGAGGAGTGCTTCCCTTCCCACCCCACTGCCATGTGGCCTGAAAGGCTCACAGCAAGCAGCATGCGTGGATTGGGAGGCCAAGCAATTGCTGGGAGGATCAAAGCCTGGCCCAGGCTGCTTACTTGCTTTGGAGTGTAAAAATCTTCCTCTACAAGCATATGCAGCAGGGCAGCACCGGTCTTGCTGAGGAAGATGGGCGAGTATGGTCTGAGGCCTATGCCCGTGGCGATGGTCTCTTCCTCTTTAATTCTCTTGAGGAAGTTGCAAACAAACTGTAGGAGAAGGGCAAGAAGCCGAGGATGTTGCATGGAGTGCTGCACACACGGTGCTGGGCTGAGCAGGGACAGCAGGCCCAGCCCAGGTGGGGGTGGCTGCAGGTACCTGCGCTGTTCTGCGGAAGCGGCCAGGGCTGGACTCCTGCTCTTGTGTGCGCTCCGGGGCTGCATCTGGCAAAGAGCGAGCGCAGCCAGAGATGAGGGGCTGCGGGAGAGGCCGGACAACACGGCCCAGCCCTGCGATCTCCAGGCAGAGAGAGCCCCGGGATGCCCCAGGGGGATGGAGCACGGCCACTGCGGGTGTCTGCCCGGCCCCCCTTCCCTCCTGTCCGTGGGCATGTCCCCACAGGATAGCATGGCACGGCACGGCATGGGGTCCAAGCTGGCAGCAGGCACCAGTCCTGTGGCCCAGCTCTGCCACTCACCCTCCTGCGGTGGCTGGAACGGCACCACCTCCTCAGTCTGCTGTGCCGGGGCAGCTCCAGGGCCACCTTCCTCCTCCTCCACGCAGGCCAGCTCAGGCACTGCCGGGTGTCTCTGCTCCATGTCTCTGCCTGGATTTGTGGCTATTTGCAGGAGAGTTGCCTTGGAAAAGCTCCAAGTCACCAAGTCCTGCAGTGGTGCCTGGAAGGCACCTTCAAGTAAGAAGCCTCAGGAAGGCTACAGGACAGCAAGTCCTGCACTCGGTCTCAAGGGCTCCTGCCACAAGGACAGGGGACTCCTGACAAGGACTATGATATGGCCTCAAGGGCACCTGCAGAAGAGAAGCCTCAGGGAGACCACGGGTCAGCAAGCCCTGTGGTCTGGCCTCGAGCTCAGCTGCAGGAACCAGGCTTCAGAAAAGCTCCGGGTGGGACGCGAACGAGCGCGCTGTGCGGGGGCTCCTCACGGCACCGCTCTGTCCCGTCCTGTCCCGTGGCGTGCTCTGAGCACTGTGGCGTGCTCTTGTCACCTCCAGCCCCTATGTCACCCCGTGTCACAAAGGGCCCTTGGACAGCCGTTCCATGTCACAGTGACTGTGCAGCACCTGTCACCAAGGGCCCTTGCAGACACTGCCGCCTGCCCTGGGGCCACGCCCAGCCCACCCAAAGTGGCCCAGTTTGGAGGGAATGGCAGGCCCCAGGAGTCTAAGCCAGGCCGAGAGGATCTTTAAGAAGGGCTCAGAGCATCAGCAAACGCTGCCATGCTCTGTGGGCTCAGGGCAGCAGAAGGAGCCCTGAGGGCTGCAGACGCAGCCGTTCTGGGAAGGGCACGGGGCCTTGCAGGGAAGCTGGCGCGGCCTCCTTGGGACACGTCCCGGCTGGTGGCCGTCCTAAAGCTGCCGGTGTGACACGCACAAGGAACGTGTGGGCCCAGGCACGAATGCTGCTCTGAGGCCTGGGGCCCGGGGAGCGCTGACATCAGCAGGTGTGGCAGAGTCCCCGGCCAAGCAGACCTGCCACCCCCCGAGCCCTGGCAGCGCTGGTGCCCGTCTCCTGCCCCAGAGACCTGTGCCCCCGGGGGGCTTCTGTGCCAGAAGGAGCCAAAGGCCACGTGCCTAGGGGGCTGTGCCTCTTTCCTGCAGGGGCTGATGGCAGGAGCACCTGGAGCAACTGCTGGCACACTTGGTCTCTGTCAGATGATGTTGCTCCTTCCTGAAATGCATTTTTCTCATGGAAGGCATTGGCAGTAGCACCAGAGCACCATCCATTGCTGAGTTTCCCAGGGCAATTAGATTGCAAAGTTAACAGTCTGACATTTCCTTGTGCTTTTCTCACTCTCTTTCCCACATTCTGGAACAAACGGCATCTGCCCAGCCTCTGCTATTCTCAGCTTCAGTTGCTGCATGTCTTGCTCTGGCAGCTCATGTCCAAACAGAACTGTGTCTCTGCTGAGCACAGCAATGAGCTGCCACAAAGTGGCAGGTTCCCCAGTGAACATCAAGGCAGGGACGTGGAAGTGCAGAGGATAAGGACAACTCTGGGAGGAGAAGCTCTTCTGTGTCTCTGATGATGGTGCCCACACCCTGAAGCAGCAGCCAAGAGAAGCGCTGGAAGCAGACGGGCGCAGTTTTGGGCAGTACAATATCAAAAGATATGAAACCATTAGGCAGAATGCAAAGGAGGACTGCAAGGATGGAGTGTGGCCTGGGGGGGAAGCCCTAGATGCAGCTGCAGCCACTTTGTTCAGCCTGGAGGAGAGTAAAGGGCGTCATTGTGGTCTTCAACATGCTCCTGAGAGGAATCAGAGGGGCTGCTGCAGCTCTCGTCACTGTTGGGACCAGTGACAGGACTGGAGAAAAGGGCAGGGAGCTGGGACAGGGCAAGTTTCATTTCCGTATCAGGAAAAGGTTTTTCACCCAGAGCACAGTCAGGCACTGGGACGAGTTCCCCATTGACGCAGCCCAGCGGAGCCCGGGCTGGCTCTTGGGAAAACTGCGGCGCTGCGCCAGGAGTGGGGAACGGCCGAGGCGTGGGTCCTGCCCGCGGCTGACCCTGGTGAGCCACTGCTCAGTGGTTCAGGATCTCCTAACTGCAGCACGGAGCAGGCCAAAGAGAAGGAGGAGGCTCCTCGATGGTGAGGTTCCACAGGCCAAGGTTTATTGCAAGGGAAGGATTCAGCAGCAAAGAGCCGCCAGCACTTCTGTGCACGGGATTTTATCGGGGTACGACTCAGGGGGTGGATACAAACGACTGAGCAATAAGGAATCTGCAGGGGAGGAGCGAGGGGATTCCATCAGTTGCTTGGGACTAATTAGGACAGATGGGAGGAGAGGGTGGGTCACATGGGCCAGTGGGGCTTCCAGCAATAGAGGAATTCCAAAGGGGTGGTGCAGTCAGGGATTGGTCCAAGGCAAAAGTGACAGGGAAGGTTCAGGAATAAAGAGCTGGATTAACTTGAGAGGCAGGGAAGGAGCTGGAACAAAGAGCGGGGAATGGCATGAGGGACAACTTTGAGGGAGGGCAAAACCTAGGGGTAAACCAACTTGGGGAAAATACGGGGTACATGAAAACAAACCATTCTACGATAACTGATAAATAAACACCAACTGGAACACCCCAGGGAAATGGTCACAGCACCAAGCCCCTCTGAGTTTGAGAAGTGTTCGAAGAACATTGAGCAGTCACGCAAGCTTTTAGACACTACATCAAAAGTAGAAAGTGTATGATAGTCAAGAGAGGGAAAAAGAAAAAGAGCTCCCTGCAGCCATGGTGGCAGCTCTGGATCAGCACCAGGGAGAGGACTGATGTAGGCGTGGTTAAAGCAGAGGCAGGGGCAAAAATAGCAGAGGCAGAGGAGGTTCAAAGCAGCCACAGACCAAGCTGGGCCCAAATCAATGTGCATCTTGTAAGAAATCAGGACACTGGAAATAGGGCCAGTGCCCAGAGTTAGCAGACAAAGTACACAAAACTCTTGCAGCCACTCTAGATGATAAGAAATGACTGAGACTGGCAGTTCTTACCCTAGCAGGCCACTGTTTAAAATACAGCTAAAGAATGATGAAGAAGTTGAAATTTTAAGAAATAGTGGAGACACATTTTCACTCTTGAATCAAGCACTGCTACCCAAAAGTGAAAACTATCTTCAAGCAATAGGAGCAACTACAGGGCAGCCAGAAAATGCATTCTTCCTGAAACCACTTTGATGTAAAATCAAGAAGAAAATGGGAATACATCAGTTTCTGTATTTCCCAAACTCACCCAAATCTGTCCTATGCAGGGATTTGCTTGAAAATTTAGAAGCAACAGTTCCCTTTAGAAAAAGAAAACTTCAATGGAAGGTACCTGAAGACAAATGAACGCTTTTAGCAGTAGGACTGACAATTGACACCAGACCAACAAACAAGAAGAACTAGTTAGAGCAAGTATTGAATCAGGTGTACCCAAGAGTATGGGATATGATAGCCCAGGAAAATCAAAACCAGGAGACCCTATGAAAATTGAGCTACAGACAAGAGTTAGGGCAGTAGTCACTGCCTCCCCCACAGCAAGAGGAACAAGACTTGGATATCAGGCAGTGGAGCTCAATGCCTAAGGCTGAGGGGCAGGGGGCTCCAGTCTGGAGCACAGGGAGGGCACCCCCCCAGCCCCACAACAGCTGGCCTCACAGCCCTGAAAGGCCAGGACCGGGGTTCCACACCTGATTCCAGGGCGTCCCTCCAACCGGCCACCGACCTGGAAGCGCCAGAGCAGCCGGCTGTCGGGACCAAGGCGGCTGCCAGGGGGCTGCTTATGGCCTCTGCCAGCCAATTGCTCAGGGCTTAGCAGTGCCTCAGCCCCTCAGGGTCTCCCCCAGCCTGGCCAAGGGTGCCGGCAGCAGCGTCGCAGCCCCAAAGCAGCTCCAGAGGAGGCCCATCCAGAGGCACCTGGGAGCCCTCAGCACTGCAGCCAGCAGCAGACGGGCAGGAGGACACGGATGGCCCTTCCTGTCCGGCACAGGGCTCGTGGCCATCTCCAGGCACCGCTCTGGCAGGGATCCCCGCAGCTCCGGCCCCTGCCCAGCCGCTCTGTGGGCAGCACAAAGGCTTCAGCAGAACCACCAAAGGCCAAAAGGCTTCTGGCCATTTTCCCTGCAACACTGCACGCCTGGGCAGCTGGCTGAGTACAAGCAACCTTTTCCCCCTCTTCTCTTATGCCCTACAGACCTTGCGCAGGAAAAGAGAGATGCTGGGACTCTGTGTATTGTAAGATATTTTATATTTACATACTCAACAATGAAAATGCAAACACAAAAATCTTAAAGAAGAAAAAGAAAATTCCTGCTGGCTTAAATGGCCCCAGATCATCTCTCTGCCGAGCTGCAGCAGAACAGTAAGGCAGTGCAGCAAAGACGAGGCCGTTTCCTCCATGCACTGCGGAATCGATCCCGCAGCTTCTGCCATGGGGAGTAGGGAGCTCTCTCAAGAGCCCGGAGAACTAAACAAAATTCTACTGCAGCATCTCTGATTGCAGGACTGCTGTCATATGCCATTTCTTCAAGGGCTGCAAGAGAGAGGAACAGAGGCAAGGTCAGATCCCGCATACGCAGGGAGCCAAGGTGAGCCCCATGCCAGGGCCATCCCGGTCGTCTCTTGCCATGGCCCGCAGGGAGCGGGGAGCAAGGGGATCAGCCCGAAGTTGCTAGCCACGAATGCCACACGTAGCCCTGATATCTCTGTGTGCTCTGCCCATGGGTGCAGATCCCTCCACAGCCGGGGCAGGGCTTGCAGCTGCCCCCTCCAGCCCCCTCGGTCAGCACGCTGCCCTCACGCACTCACCAGTGCAGATCAGCTGCAGCTCTTGCTGCTGCCCCCTCAGGCGCCGCCCGGCCATGCCTGTGAACACAGAGCCTGTCACGGCCCCAGCGGCACAGCTCCCTGCCAGCGGCGCTGCCGGCGCTGTGGCCACACGGGCTGCTGGCCAGGCAGAGCTCAGCCCGGGCCCTTGCCGCACGCTGCCGCCCCAGGGCACGGCTGCCAGAGGGCGGCAGCAACGCCCAGGCCAGGCGGGGCTCCACGGCGCCGGGCCGGGCCGGCGCTGCCGGGGCAGCAGGCGGGGCCGGGGCCGAGCTGCGGCGGGCCGGGGAGGAGCCCGGGCTCGGGACTCACCCAGGAACCTGACGGCCGCCTCTCGCAGGGACTCCTGTGGGCTCTGCAGGTAGTGCAGTGCCCTGCGCACGTGCTCGGCCACTCGGCTCCTGTCCTCTGCCAGCTGCAGAGAGCGGCAGGAGGGAAGGGTTGGCGCGGGCTCAGCTCCTGGGCCGGACGCTGCCTGCGCCCATCGCCGGCCTCGCTGCCCGCCCAGCCCTGAGGCGCGGCCAGCAGCCGCTGGCCAAGGGCTCCCGAGGCGAGGGGCAGAGGGCTGGCTGCTGCCCGGGGAGCCGCGGTGCCGCCCCGCAGCCCCGCCGGGCCGGGGCTCCATGGGCACCCGACTCAGGCCCACGGGAGCCTGGAGCAGAGCCCGTGCGGCCTCTGGCTGCAGCAGCGGGCACAGCTGTTAGCCCCGCACACTGAGCACCGCCCTCAGGGACCTTGGCCATGCTGAGGCTGGGGGGTCTCTGCTGTTCTTACCAGGCACTCGGCAAAGCTCTGATCCAGGTGTAGCATTTGTTCTATATCCCTCCTCTTCAGGAATCTGGCTGAGGAATGCAGCGTTTCCCGGGAGGCCTGGAGAGGGACAGAGATGCACAGATGGCCCTACAGTCCAGGGCACAGGAGCATCCCAGTGGCACAGGCCTGAGGAGGCTGCAGCCCACAAGGTGCCCGGGCAGGAGGCAGCCCAAGCCCCTGCCAGGGGGACAGCAGCTGGCCACAAGTGCTCACCTCAGCAACCATCTGATTCTCATCATGGCAGTGGAAGTAGAGAGGGAGCAGGCTCTGGCGCACGTGGGACTTGAGGGCCTTTCTTCCCTCTTCTGTTAATAAGTCCAGCATCTCTTGAAAGAGAGCCATGGAGCTCAGCTGCACCTGGATGTCATCCTGGATGAAAGGAAAGGGCAAAAGACCTGAGCATCAGCTGCTTCAGGCCCCCCAGGGCACAGGCGTGCATCTGCACAGGGCACCAAGGGTCCGGGCAGCAGCCAGTGGCTGTGGCTGTGGGCACAGAGCCTTACGCTGTCAAAGAGTGGCAGGAGCGCCTCAGCCAGCTGCAGGGCGATGGGGGTGGCTATTGGAGCACCATTATCCAGGAGCAAATATCGGAGTAGAAGAATGCTCATCCTGACCATGTCGCTGTCATTTTCCTCCAGGAGCTCCACAAGACTTTCAGTCAGGCTCTGCATTTTTTCAGCCTGTGCGGAAGACGACTTTGTGAAAGGCCGCCCTGCTGCCGCAGGGCCCAGAGGCCAAAGGCCTGTCCCGAAGCACTGGGGCAGCTGAAGCGGGAAGCAGGAGAGATGGGAACAGCTGCCCCAGCGCCCAAAGCCCAGGCAAGGCCAAGCGACTGCGTTGCCCAGCCCCGCGCTGCCTGCACGGCTTCGGCCACTGCCCCCTTCTCACCATCAAGGGATTCTTGCCCAGCACTACGAGGCCTCGGAGTGCCAAGTAACGCCTGGCCATGTGCTCGCTCTGCAGGTTCTGTGCCAGGATCTCCAGGACACTGTCACTGCATTCCCTCAAGTCCAGGCACTCGAGGACCTGAAAGGCACAGGGCAGTGACAGGGGAGGCGGCCGGCAGGAGCCCAGAAGCGCACAGGGCCGGGCCCAGGCAGCAGCACAGGGCACGGGCACTGTCCTGGCAGCTGTGGCTGTGAGAGGCCAGAGGGCTGGGAGGCCGCTCAGCCAGGCAGCGCTGGCCTTGAGGCTCACCTCCACAAGGAATGCCAGGGCAGGGAAATCCCAGTATGGCATCTCTTTGCCGAGCAGGGCGAGCAGGTAGAATGCCACCGCGGAACAAAAGTGGATGGCTAAGCGGCGAATTTCTCTGAAGAGGGGAAAAAGGAAACAAGAGCCTGATGCAGTGGGGCAAACCTCTCCCAGGCGTGACTCACCCAGTTCTCATCTTTCCCCAGCATCCTTCCAGCAAGGGGACGTGGGCCGTTTGGGAGTTGGTTGCTCATGGGTACCCTCCTCTGCCAGCCTATTCCAGTCTGCTTGGCCGTCCCTCAGTGACAAGGCCCTCTGACCCATGGCCACCACGGACACTTTGTGGGGCACCTGGGCACAGAGCAGCAATGTCAGAGGCAGTGGGGAGAAGGGGGTCTCACCTGGCAAGCAGAGCCACGGCAAAGTGGTGGGTGTCAAGAGAGAGCAGCGTGTCCCAGGCACACCTGCGCTCCATTGCCACCACCACATCCTCGCAGCGGAGAAGGCAGAGCAGGGACTTCAGGGTGCGCACAGCAAACCTGTGTGCACAGCAAAGCCCAGGTCACACTGGCAGCACTGGCTCCTTGGCAGGCCACGTGGCAGGGACAGGAGGAGTGGCATGGAGCACCTGTTGGGGCTGGTGGCAAGGCCGTGCTCTTCCTGGCATCCCTTCCAGAAGGTGTCGACCTCCTCTGGCATATCCAGAGTGCTGAAGAAGACTTGGAATAGCAGATGCACAAATAGGCGGGGGAAATACACCTTCAAGATCCGTGGCAGACAGGGCACCTGGAGGATCTTCCACGTCACCACAGTTGCCTGCAAAGGACAAAGCCCCCCGAGACAGCGCTCAGTGCCGAGGTGTGTGTGTGGCAGGGCCCGAGCGTGGCAGGGAGAGGCCAGGAGAGACCATGGCAGGGGGAGCACGGGGCCTGGTGGGCCTGAAGCTGCCCCTTGGCCAGGTTTCAGGCCAGCGCCTGAGGCAGGGAGATGCAGTGGGGGAAGGAGGATGGAGAGCTGCTGGAGAGACAGCCTTGGGGCCTGCAAAGGCCAGTTGCAGAAACTCACCGTCAGGGCAAAGACAGCCGTTTCGTCCCCATTGGAGGTGCAGGTGCTGTACTCTGGCCAGCTGCCCAGCACATCCAGGAGGATCAGCTGCGCCAGCTCCGCAGTCCTGGCTGAGCCCATGATGGTCTTCCACATGGCCATGGCAGCTCTGTGGGGTTAGAGCTGTGTCTCAGGAGGGTCTCAGAGGAAGCACCAGGGGCAGCTGAGCCGGCTGCCATTTCTGCCTCTGCCCACTGCCCCCCTGCCAGCAGGAGGCAGACAGCCCAGCCCTGTGGGGACAGAGCCCTGAGAGGCGGCAAGGGAGCACGGCAGCAGGCTCAGGGGCTGGTCTGGCAGGGCTGGGAAAGGGAGCATCCAGAGGGCCCTGGAAGTCTCTGTTGCTCCGACACCTGGGGCAGGCTGTGCAGGGTGATGGGCTGGGGAGGCCTGAGCCCTGTGGGCAGGTGGGCCCCATACCTGTCACAGGACGGGGCCACACGCAGGAGCGTCACCACTGCGTCATTTGGCTGTGCTTCGGTGAGATCCAGCAGGGTCTTGTCCAGCCTGTGCTCAGCAGAATCATTGGCCATGAGCCACTGGTGGATGTAGCTCACCATGGCAGGCACCTGGAGAAGGCACGGGGAGACTTGGAAAGCTGCCAGAGGGGGCAATGTTCCCAGCTTCCCCAGAGGAGTGCTTCCCTTCCCACCCCACTGCCATGTGGCCTGAAAGGCTCACAGCAAGCAGCATGCGTGGATTGGGAGGCCAAGCAATTGCTGGGAGGATCAAAGCCTGGCCCAGGCTGCTTACTTGCTTTGGAGTGTAAAAATCTTCCTCTACAAGCATATGCAGCAGGGCAGCACCGGTCTTGCTGAGGAAGATGGGCGAGTATGGTCTGAGGCCTATGCCCGTGGCGATGGTCTCTTCCTCTTTAATTCTCTTGAGGAAGTTGCAAACAAACTGTAGGAGAAGGGCAAGAAGCCGAGGATGTTGCATGGAGTGCTGCACACACGGTGCTGGGCTGAGCAGGGACAGCAGGCCCAGCCCAGGTGGGGGTGGCTGCAGGTACCTGCGCTGTTCTGCGGAAGCGGCCAGGGCTGGACTCCTGCTCTTGTGTGCGCTCCGGGGCTGCATCTGGCAAAGAGCGAGCGCAGCCAGAGATGAGGGGCTGCGGGAGAGGCCGGACAACACGGCCCAGCCCTGCGATCTCCAGGCAGAGAGAGCCCCGGGATGCCCCAGGGGGATGGAGCACGGCCACTGCGGGTGTCTGCCCGGCCCCCCTTCCCTCCTGTCCGTGGGCATGTCCCCACAGGATAGCATGGCACGGCACGGCATGGGGTCCAAGCTGGCAGCAGGCACCAGTCCTGTGGCCCAGCTCTGCCACTCACCCTCCTGCGGTGGCTGGAACGGCACCACCTCCTCAGTCTGCTGTGCCGGGGCAGCTCCAGGGCCACCTTCCTCCTCCTCCACGCAGGCCAGCTCAGGCACTGCCGGGTGTCTCTGCTCCATGTCTCTGCCTGGATTTGTGGCTATTTGCAGGAGAGTTGCCTTGGAAAAGCTCCAAGTCACCAAGTCCTGCAGTGGTGCCTGGAAGGCACCTTCAAGTAAGAAGCCTCAGGAAGGCTACAGGACAGCAAGTCCTGCACTCGGTCTCAAGGGCTCCTGCCACAAGGACAGGGGACTCCTGACAAGGACTATGATATGGCCTCAAGGGCACCTGCAGAAGAGAAGCCTCAGGGAGACCACGGGTCAGCAAGCCCTGTGGTCTGGCCTCGAGCTCAGCTGCAGGAACCAGGCTTCAGAAAAGCTCCGGGTGGGACGCGAACGAGCGCGCTGTGCGGGGGCTCCTCACGGCACCGCTCTGTCCCGTCCTGTCCCGTGGCGTGCTCTGAGCACTGTGGCGTGCTCTTGTCACCTCCAGCCCCTATGTCACCCCGTGTCACAAAGGGCCCTTGGACAGCCGTTCCATGTCACAGTGACTGTGCAGCACCTGTCACCAAGGGCCCTTGCAGACACTGCCGCCTGCCCTGGGGCCACGCCCAGCCCACCCAAAGTGGCCCAGTTTGGAGGGAATGGCAGGCCCCAGGAGTCTAAGCCAGGCCGAGAGGATCTTTAAGAAGGGCTCAGAGCATCAGCAAACGCTGCCATGCTCTGTGGGCTCAGGGCAGCAGAAGGAGCCCTGAGGGCTGCAGACGCAGCCGTTCTGGGAAGGGCACGGGGCCTTGCAGGGAAGCTGGCACGGCCTCCTTGGGACACGTCCCGGCTGGTGGCCGTCCTAAAGCTGCCGGTGTGACACGCACAAGGAACGTGTGGGCCCAGGCACGAATGCTGCTCTGAGGCCTGGGGCCCGGGGAGCGCTGACATCAGCAGGTGTGGCAGAGTCCCCGGCCAAGCAGACCTGCCACCCCCCGAGCCCTGGCAGCGCTGGTGCCCGTCTCCTGCCCCAGAGACCTGTGCCCCCGGGGGGCTTCTGTGCCAGAAGGAGCCAAAGGCCACGTGCCTAGGGGGCTGTGCCTCTTTCCTGCAGGGGCTGATGGCAGGAGCACCTGGAGCAACTGCTGGCACACTTGGTCTCTGTCAGATGATGTTGCTCCTTCCTGAAATGCATTTTTCTCATGGAAGGCATTGGCAGTAGCACCAGAGCACCATCCATTGCTGAGTTTCCCAGGGCAATTAGATTGCAAAGTTAACAGTCTGACATTTCCTTGTGCTTTTCTCACTCTCTTTCCCACATTCTGGAACAAACGGCATCTGCCCAGCCTCTGCTATTCTCAGCTTCAGTTGCTGCATGTCTTGCTCTGGCAGCTCATGTCCAAACAGAACTGTGTCTCTGCTGAGCACAGCAATGAGCTGCCACAAAGTGGCAGGTTCCCCAGTGAACATCAAGGCAGGGACGTGGAAGTGCAGAGGATAAGGACAACTCTGGGAGGAGAAGCTCTTCTGTGTCTCTGATGATGGTGCCCACACCCTGAAGCAGCAGCCAAGAGAAGCGCTGGAAGCAGACGGGCGCAGTTTTGGGCAGTACAATATCAAAAGATATGAAACCATTAGGCAGAATGCAAAGGAGGACTGCAAGGATGGAGTGTGGCCTGGGGGGGAAGCCCTAGATGCAGCTGCAGCCACTTTGTTCAGCCTGGAGGAGAGTAAAGGGCGTCATTGTGGTCTTCAACATGCTCCTGAGAGGAATCAGAGGGGCTGCTGCAGCTCTCGTCACTGTTGGGACCAGTGACAGGACTGGAGAAAAGGGCAGGGAGCTGGGACAGGGCAAGTTTCATTTCCGTATCAGGAAAAGGTTTTTCACCCAGAGCACAGTCAGGCACTGGGACGAGTTCCCCATTGACGCAGCCCAGCGGAGCCCGGGCTGGCTCTTGGGAAAACTGCGGCGCTGCGCCAGGAGTGGGGAACGGCCGAGGCGTGGGTCCTGCCCGCGGCTGACCCTGGTGAGCCACTGCTCAGTGGTTCAGGATCTCCTAACTGCAGCACGGAGCAGGCCAAAGAGAAGGAGGAGGCTCCTCGATGGTGAGGTTCCACAGGCCAAGGTTTATTGCAAGGGAAGGATTCAGCAGCAAAGAGCCGCCAGCACTTCTGTGCACGGGATTTTATCGGGGTACGACTCAGGGGGTGGATACAAACGACTGAGCAATAAGGAATCTGCAGGGGAGGAGCGAGGGGATTCCATCAGTTGCTTGGGACTAATTAGGACAGATGGGAGGAGAGGGTGGGTCACATGGGCCAGTGGGGCTTCCAGCAATAGAGGAATTCCAAAGGGGTGGTGCAGTCAGGGATTGGTCCAAGGCAAAAGTGACAGGGAAGGTTCAGGAATAAAGAGCTGGATTAACTTGAGAGGCAGGGAAGGAGCTGGAACAAAGAGCGGGGAATGGCATGAGGGACAACTTTGAGGGAGGGCAAAACCTAGGGGTAAACCAACTTGGGGAAAATACGGGGTACATGAAAACAAACCATTCTACGATAACTGATAAATAAACACCAACTGGAACACCCCAGGGAAATGGTCACAGCACCAAGCCCCTCTGAGTTTGAGAAGTGTTCGAAGAACATTGAGCAGTCACGCAAGCTTTTAGACACTACATCAAAAGTAGAAAGTGTATGATAGTCAAGAGAGGGAAAAAGAAAAAGAGCTCCCTGCAGCCATGGTGGCAGCTCTGGATCAGCACCAGGGAGAGGACTGATGTAGGCGTGGTTAAAGCAGAGGCAGGGGCGAAAATAGCAGAGGCAGAGGAGGTTCAAAGCAGCCACAGACCAAGCTGGGCCCAAATCAATGTGCATCTTGTAAGAAATCAGGACACTGGAAATAGGGCCAGTGCCCAGAGTTAGCAGACAAAGTACACAAAACTCTTGCAGCCACTCTAGATGATAAGAAATGACTGAGACTGGCAGTTCTTACCCTAGCAGGCCACTGTTTAAAATACAGCTAAAGAATGATGAAGAAGTTGAAATTTTAAGAAATAGTGGAGACACATTTTCACTCTTGAATCAAGCACTGCTACCCAAAAGTGAAAACTATCTTCAAGCAATAGGAGCAACTACAGGGCAGCCAGAAAATGCATTCTTCCTGAAACCACTTTGATGTAAAATCAAGAAGAAAATGGGAATACATCAGTTTCTGTATTTCCCAAACTCACCCAAATCTGTCCTATGCAGGGATTTGCTTGAAAATTTAGAAGCAACAGTTCCCTTTAGAAAAAGAAAACTTCAATGGAAGGTACCTGAAGACAAATGAACGCTTTTAGCAGTAGGACTGACAATTGACACCAGACCAACAAACAAGAAGAACTAGTTAGAGCAAGTATTGAATCAGGTGTACCCAAGAGTATGGGATATGATAGCCCAGGAAAATCAAAACCAGGAGACCCTATGAAAATTGAGCTACAGACAAGAGTTAGGGCAGTAGTCACTGCCTCCCCCACAGCAAGAGGAACAAGACTTGGATATCAGGCAGTGGAGCTCAATGCCTAAGGCTGAGGGGCAGGGGGCTCCAGTCTGGAGCACAGGGAGGGCACCCCCCCAGCCCCACAACAGCTGGCCTCACAGCCCTGAAAGGCCAGGACCGGGGTTCCACACCTGATTCCAGGGCGTCCCTCCAACCGGCCACCGACCTGGAAGCGCCAGAGCAGCCGGCTGTCGGGACCAAGGCGGCTGCCAGGGGGCTGCTTATGGCCTCTGCCAGCCAATTGCTCAGGGCTTAGCAGTGCCTCAGCCCCTCAGGGTCTCCCCCAGCCTGGCCAAGGGTGCCGGCAGCAGCGTCGCAGCCCCAAAGCAGCTCCAGAGGAGGCCCATCCAGAGGCACCTGGGAGCCCTCAGCACTGCAGCCAGCAGCAGACGGGCAGGAGGACACGGATGGCCCTTCCTGTCCGGCACAGGGCTCGTGGCCATCTCCAGGCACCGCTCTGGCAGGGATCCCCGCAGCTCCGGCCCCTGCCCAGCCGCTCTGTGGGCAGCACAAAGGCTTCAGCAGAACCACCAAAGGCCAAAAGGCTTCTGGCCATTTTCCCTGCAACACTGCACGCCTGGGCAGCTGGCTGAGTACAAGCAACCTTTTCCCCCTCTTCTCTTATGCCCTACAGACCTTGCGCAGGAAAAGAGAGATGCTGGGACTCTGTGTATTGTAAGATATTTTATATTTACATACTCAACAATGAAAATGCAAACACAAAAATCTTAAAGAAGAAAAAGAAAATTCCTGCTGGCTTAAATGGCCCCAGATCATCTCTCTGCCGAGCTGCAGCAGAACAGTAAGGCAGTGCAGCAAAGACGAGGCCGTTTCCTCCATGCACTGCGGAATCGATCCCGCAGCTTCTGCCATGGGGAGTAGGGAGCTCTCTCAAGAGCCCGGAGAACTAAACAAAATTCTACTGCAGCATCTCTGATTGCAGGACTGCTGTCATATGCCATTTCTTCAAGGGCTGCAAGAGAGAGGAACAGAGGCAAGGTCAGATCCCGCATACGCAGGGAGCCAAGGTGAGCCCCATGCCAGGGCCATCCCGGTCGTCTCTTGCCATGGCCCGCAGGGAGCGGGGAGCAAGGGGATCAGCCCGAAGTTGCTAGCCACGAATGCCACACGTAGCCCTGATATCTCTGTGTGCTCTGCCCATGGGTGCAGATCCCTCCACAGCCGGGGCAGGGCTTGCAGCTGCCCCCTCCAGCCCCCTCGGTCAGCACGCTGCCCTCACGCACTCACCAGTGCAGATCAGCTGCAGCTCTTGCTGCTGCCCCCTCAGGCGCCGCCCGGCCATGCCTGTGAACACAGAGCCTGTCACGGCCCCAGCGGCACAGCTCCCTGCCAGCGGCGCTGCCGGCGCTGTGGCCACACGGGCTGCTGGCCAGGCAGAGCTCAGCCCGGGCCCTTGCCGCACGCTGCCGCCCCAGGGCACGGCTGCCAGAGGGCGGCAGCAACGCCCAGGCCAGGCGGGGCTCCACGGCGCCGGGCCGGGCCGGCGCTGCCGGGGCAGCAGGCGGGGCCGGGGCCGAGCTGCGGCGGGCCGGGGAGGAGCCCGGGCTCGGGACTCACCCAGGAACCTGACGGCCGCCTCTCGCAGGGACTCCTGTGGGCTCTGCAGGTAGTGCAGTGCCCTGCGCACGTGCTCGGCCACTCGGCTCCTGTCCTCTGCCAGCTGCAGAGAGCGGCAGGAGGGAAGGGTTGGCGCGGGCTCAGCTCCTGGGCCGGACGCTGCCTGCGCCCATCGCCGGCCTCGCTGCCCGCCCAGCCCTGAGGCGCGGCCAGCAGCCGCTGGCCAAGGGCTCCCGAGGCGAGGGGCAGAGGGCTGGCTGCTGCCCGGGGAGCCGCGGTGCCGCCCCGCAGCCCCGCCGGGCCGGGGCTCCATGGGCACCCGACTCAGGCCCACGGGAGCCTGGAGCAGAGCCCGTGCGGCCTCTGGCTGCAGCAGCGGGCACAGCTGTTAGCCCCGCACACTGAGCACCGCCCTCAGGGACCTTGGCCATGCTGAGGCTGGGGGGTCTCTGCTGTTCTTACCAGGCACTCGGCAAAGCTCTGATCCAGGTGTAGCATTTGTTCTATATCCCTCCTCTTCAGGAATCTGGCTGAGGAATGCAGCGTTTCCCGGGAGGCCTGGAGAGGGACAGAGATGCACAGATGGCCCTACAGTCCAGGGCACAGGAGCATCCCAGTGGCACAGGCCTGAGGAGGCTGCAGCCCACAAGGTGCCCGGGCAGGAGGCAGCCCAAGCCCCTGCCAGGGGGACAGCAGCTGGCCACAAGTGCTCACCTCAGCAACCATCTGATTCTCATCATGGCAGTGGAAGTAGAGAGGGAGCAGGCTCTGGCGCACGTGGGACTTGAGGGCCTTTCTTCCCTCTTCTGTTAATAAGTCCAGCATCTCTTGAAAGAGAGCCATGGAGCTCAGCTGCACCTGGATGTCATCCTGGATGAAAGGAAAGGGCAAAAGACCTGAGCATCAGCTGCTTCAGGCCCCCCAGGGCACAGGCGTGCATCTGCACAGGGCACCAAGGGTCCGGGCAGCAGCCAGTGGCTGTGGCTGTGGGCACAGAGCCTTACGCTGTCAAAGAGTGGCAGGAGCGCCTCAGCCAGCTGCAGGGCGATGGGGGTGGCTATTGGAGCACCATTATCCAGGAGCAAATATCGGAGTAGAAGAATGCTCATCCTGACCATGTCGCTGTCATTTTCCTCCAGGAGCTCCACAAGACTTTCAGTCAGGCTCTGCATTTTTTCAGCCTGTGCGGAAGACGACTTTGTGAAAGGCCGCCCTGCTGCCGCAGGGCCCAGAGGCCAAAGGCCTGTCCCGAAGCACTGGGGCAGCTGAAGCGGGAAGCAGGAGAGATGGGAACAGCTGCCCCAGCGCCCAAAGCCCAGGCAAGGCCAAGCGACTGCGTTGCCCAGCCCCGCGCTGCCTGCACGGCTTCGGCCACTGCCCCCTTCTCACCATCAAGGGATTCTTGCCCAGCACTACGAGGCCTCGGAGTGCCAAGTAACGCCTGGCCATGTGCTCGCTCTGCAGGTTCTGTGCCAGGATCTCCAGGACACTGTCACTGCATTCCCTCAAGTCCAGGCACTCGAGGACCTGAAAGGCACAGGGCAGTGACAGGGGAGGCGGCCGGCAGGAGCCCAGAAGCGCACAGGGCCGGGCCCAGGCAGCAGCACAGGGCACGGGCACTGTCCTGGCAGCTGTGGCTGTGAGAGGCCAGAGGGCTGGGAGGCCGCTCAGCCAGGCAGCGCTGGCCTTGAGGCTCACCTCCACAAGGAATGCCAGGGCAGGGAAATCCCAGTATGGCATCTCTTTGCCGAGCAGGGCGAGCAGGTAGAATGCCACCGCGGAACAAAAGTGGATGGCTAAGCGGCGAATTTCTCTGAAGAGGGGAAAAAGGAAACAAGAGCCTGATGCAGTGGGGCAAACCTCTCCCAGGCGTGACTCACCCAGTTCTCATCTTTCCCCAGCATCCTTCCAGCAAGGGGACGTGGGCCGTTTGGGAGTTGGTTGCTCATGGGTACCCTCCTCTGCCAGCCTATTCCAGTCTGCTTGGCCGTCCCTCAGTGACAAGGCCCTCTGACCCATGGCCACCACGGACACTTTGTGGGGCACCTGGGCACAGAGCAGCAATGTCAGAGGCAGTGGGGAGAAGGGGGTCTCACCTGGCAAGCAGAGCCACGGCAAAGTGGTGGGTGTCAAGAGAGAGCAGCGTGTCCCAGGCACACCTGCGCTCCATTGCCACCACCACATCCTCGCAGCGGAGAAGGCAGAGCAGGGACTTCAGGGTGCGCACAGCAAACCTGTGTGCACAGCAAAGCCCAGGTCACACTGGCAGCACTGGCTCCTTGGCAGGCCACGTGGCAGGGACAGGAGGAGTGGCATGGAGCACCTGTTGGGGCTGGTGGCAAGGCCGTGCTCTTCCTGGCATCCCTTCCAGAAGGTGTCGACCTCCTCTGGCATATCCAGAGTGCTGAAGAAGACTTGGAATAGCAGATGCACAAATAGGCGGGGGAAATACACCTTCAAGATCCGTGGCAGACAGGGCACCTGGAGGATCTTCCACGTCACCACAGTTGCCTGCAAAGGACAAAGCCCCCCGAGACAGCGCTCAGTGCCGAGGTGTGTGTGTGGCAGGGCCCGAGCGTGGCAGGGAGAGGCCAGGAGAGACCATGGCAGGGGGAGCACGGGGCCTGGTGGGCCTGAAGCTGCCCCTTGGCCAGGTTTCAGGCCAGCGCCTGAGGCAGGGAGATGCAGTGGGGGAAGGAGGATGGAGAGCTGCTGGAGAGACAGCCTTGGGGCCTGCAAAGGCCAGTTGCAGAAACTCACCGTCAGGGCAAAGACAGCCGTTTCGTCCCCATTGGAGGTGCAGGTGCTGTACTCTGGCCAGCTGCCCAGCACATCCAGGAGGATCAGCTGCGCCAGCTCCGCAGTCCTGGCTGAGCCCATGATGGTCTTCCACATGGCCATGGCAGCTCTGTGGGGTTAGAGCTGTGTCTCAGGAGGGTCTCAGAGGAAGCACCAGGGGCAGCTGAGCCGGCTGCCATTTCTGCCTCTGCCCACTGCCCCCCTGCCAGCAGGAGGCAGACAGCCCAGCCCTGTGGGGACAGAGCCCTGAGAGGCGGCAAGGGAGCACGGCAGCAGGCTCAGGGGCTGGCCTGGCAGGGCTGGGAAAGGGAGCATCCAGAGGGCCCTGGAAGTCTCTGTTGCTCCGACACCTGGGGCAGGCTGTGCAGGGTGATGGGCTGGGGAGGCCTGAGCCCTGTGGGCAGGTGGGCCCCATACCTGTCACAGGACGGGGCCACACGCAGGAGCGTCACCACTGCGTCATTTGGCTGTGCTTCGGTGAGATCCAGCAGGGTCTTGTCCAGCCTGTGCTCAGCAGAATCATTGGCCATGAGCCACTGGTGGATGTAGCTCACCATGGCAGGCACCTGGAGAAGGCACGGGGAGACTTGGAAAGCTGCCAGAGGGGGCAATGTTCCCAGCTTCCCCAGAGGAGTGCTTCCCTTCCCACCCCACTGCCATGTGGCCTGAAAGGCTCACAGCAAGCAGCATGCGTGGATTGGGAGGCCAAGCAATTGCTGGGAGGATCAAAGCCTGGCCCAGGCTGCTTACTTGCTTTGGAGTGTAAAAATCTTCCTCTACAAGCATATGCAGCAGGGCAGCACCGGTCTTGCTGAGGAAGATGGGCGAGTATGGTCTGAGGCCTATGCCCGTGGCGATGGTCTCTTCCTCTTTAATTCTCTTGAGGAAGTTGCAAACAAACTGTAGGAGAAGGGCAAGAAGCCGAGGATGTTGCATGGAGTGCTGCACACACGGTGCTGGGCTGAGCAGGGACAGCAGGCCCAGCCCAGGTGGGGGTGGCTGCAGGTACCTGCGCTGTTCTGCGGAAGCGGCCAGGGCTGGACTCCTGCTCTTGTGTGCGCTCCGGGGCTGCATCTGGCAAAGAGCGAGCGCAGCCAGAGATGAGGGGCTGCGGGAGAGGCCGGACAACACGGCCCAGCCCTGCGATCTCCAGGCAGAGAGAGCCCCGGGATGCCCCAGGGGGATGGAGCACGGCCACTGCGGGTGTCTGCCCGGCCCCCCTTCCCTCCTGTCCGTGGGCATGTCCCCACAGGATAGCATGGCACGGCACGGCATGGGGTCCAAGCTGGCAGCAGGCACCAGTCCTGTGGCCCAGCTCTGCCACTCACCCTCCTGCGGTGGCTGGAACGGCACCACCTCCTCAGTCTGCTGTGCCGGGGCAGCTCCAGGGCCACCTTCCTCCTCCTCCACGCAGGCCAGCTCAGGCACTGCCGGGTGTCTCTGCTCCATGTCTCTGCCTGGATTTGTGGCTATTTGCAGGAGAGTTGCCTTGGAAAAGCTCCAAGTCACCAAGTCCTGCAGTGGTGCCTGGAAGGCACCTTCAAGTAAGAAGCCTCAGGAAGGCTACAGGACAGCAAGTCCTGCACTCGGTCTCAAGGGCTCCTGCCACAAGGACAGGGGACTCCTGACAAGGACTATGATATGGCCTCAAGGGCACCTGCAGAAGAGAAGCCTCAGGGAGACCACGGGTCAGCAAGCCCTGTGGTCTGGCCTCGAGCTCAGCTGCAGGAACCAGGCTTCAGAAAAGCTCCGGGTGGGACGCGAACGAGCGCGCTGTGCGGGGGCTCCTCACGGCACCGCTCTGTCCCGTCCTGTCCCGTGGCGTGCTCTGAGCACTGTGGCGTGCTCTTGTCACCTCCAGCCCCTATGTCACCCCGTGTCACAAAGGGCCCTTGGACAGCCGTTCCATGTCACAGTGACTGTGCAGCACCTGTCACCAAGGGCCCTTGCAGACACTGCCGCCTGCCCTGGGGCCACGCCCAGCCCACCCAAAGTGGCCCAGTTTGGAGGGAATGGCAGGCCCCAGGAGTCTAAGCCAGGCCGAGAGGATCTTTAAGAAGGGCTCAGAGCATCAGCAAACGCTGCCATGCTCTGTGGGCTCAGGGCAGCAGAAGGAGCCCTGAGGGCTGCAGACGCAGCCGTTCTGGGAAGGGCACGGGGCCTTGCAGGGAAGCTGGCACGGCCTCCTTGGGACACGTCCCGGCTGGTGGCCGTCCTAAAGCTGCCGGTGTGACACGCACAAGGAACGTGTGGGCCCAGGCACGAATGCTGCTCTGAGGCCTGGGGCCCGGGGAGCGCTGACATCAGCAGGTGTGGCAGAGTCCCCGGCCAAGCAGACCTGCCACCCCCCGAGCCCTGGCAGCGCTGGTGCCCGTCTCCTGCCCCAGAGACCTGTGCCCCCGGGGGGCTTCTGTGCCAGAAGGAGCCAAAGGCCACGTGCCTAGGGGGCTGTGCCTCTTTCCTGCAGGGGCTGATGGCAGGAGCACCTGGAGCAACTGCTGGCACACTTGGTCTCTGTCAGATGATGTTGCTCCTTCCTGAAATGCATTTTTCTCATGGAAGGCATTGGCAGTAGCACCAGAGCACCATCCATTGCTGAGTTTCCCAGGGCAATTAGATTGCAAAGTTAACAGTCTGACATTTCCTTGTGCTTTTCTCACTCTCTTTCCCACATTCTGGAACAAACGGCATCTGCCCAGCCTCTGCTATTCTCAGCTTCAGTTGCTGCATGTCTTGCTCTGGCAGCTCATGTCCAAACAGAACTGTGTCTCTGCTGAGCACAGCAATGAGCTGCCACAAAGTGGCAGGTTCCCCAGTGAACATCAAGGCAGGGACGTGGAAGTGCAGAGGATAAGGACAACTCTGGGAGGAGAAGCTCTTCTGTGTCTCTGATGATGGTGCCCACACCCTGAAGCAGCAGCCAAGAGAAGCGCTGGAAGCAGACGGGCGCAGTTTTGGGCAGTACAATATCAAAAGATATGAAACCATTAGGCAGAATGCAAAGGAGGACTGCAAGGATGGAGTGTGGCCTGGGGGGGAAGCCCTAGATGCAGCTGCAGCCACTTTGTTCAGCCTGGAGGAGAGTAAAGGGCGTCATTGTGGTCTTCAACATGCTCCTGAGAGGAATCAGAGGGGCTGCTGCAGCTCTCGTCACTGTTGGGACCAGTGACAGGACTGGAGAAAAGGGCAGGGAGCTGGGACAGGGCAAGTTTCATTTCCGTATCAGGAAAAGGTTTTTCACCCAGCGCACAGTCAGGCACTGGGACGGGTTCCCCATTGACGCAGCCCAGCGGAGCCCGGGCTGGCTCTTGGGAAAACTGCGGCGCTGCGCCAGGAGTGGGGAACGGCCGAGGCGTGGGTCCTGCCCGCGGCTGACCCTGGTGAGCCACTGCTCAGTGGTTCAGGATCTCCTAACTGCAGCACGGAGCAGGCCAAAGAGAAGGAGGAGGCTCCTCGATGGTGAGGTTCCACAGGCCAAGGTTTATTGCAAGGGAAGGATTCAGCAGCAAAGAGCCGCCAGCACTTCTGTGCACGGGATTTTATCGGGGTACGACTCAGGGGGTGGATACAAACGACTGAGCAATAAGGAATCTGCAGGGGAGGAGCGAGGGGATTCCATCAGTTGCTTGGGACTAATTAGGACAGATAGGAGGAGAGGGTGGGTCACATGGGCCAGTGGGGCTTCCAGCAATAGAGGAATTCCAAAGGGGTGGTGCAGTCAGGGATTGGTCCAAGGCAAAAGTGACAGGGAAGGTTCAGGAATAAAGAGCTGGATTATCTTGAGAGGCAGGGAAGGAGCTGGAACAAAGAGCGGGGAATGGCATGAGGGACAGCTTTGAGGGAGGGCAAAACCTAGGGGTAAACCAACTTGGGGAAAATACGGGGTACATGAAAACAAACCATTCTACGATAACTGATAAATAAACACCAACTGGAACACCCCAGGGAAATGGTCACAGCACCAAGCCCCTCTGAGTTTGAGAAGTGTTCGAAGAACATTGAGCAGTCACGCAAGCTTTTAGACACTACATCAAAAGTAGAAAGTGTATGATAGTCAAGAGAGGGAAAAAGAAAAAGAGCTCCCTGCAGCCATGGTGGCAGCTCTGGATCAGCACCAGGGAGAGGACTGATGTAGGCGTGGTTAAAGCAGAGGCAGGGGCGAAAATAGCAGAGGCAGAGGAGGTTCAAAGCAGCCACAGACCAAGCTGGGCCCAAATCAATGTGCATCTTGTAAGAAATCAGGACACTGGAAATAGGGCCAGTGCCCAGAGTTAGCAGACAAAGTACACAAAACTCTTGCAGCCACTCTAGATGATAAGAAATGACCGAGACTGGCAGTTCTTACCCTAGCAGGCCACTGTTTAAAATACAGCTAAAGAATGATGAAGAAGTTGAAATTTTAAGAAATAGTGGAGACACATTTTCACTCTTGAATCAAGCACTGCTACCCAAAAGTGAAAACTATCTTCAAGCAATAGGAGCAACTACAGGGCAGCCAGAAAATGCATTCTTCCTGAAACCACTTTGATGTAAAATCAAGAAGAAAATGGGAATACATCAGTTTCTGTATTTCCCAAACTCACCCAAATCTGTCCTATGCAGGGATTTGCTTGAAAATTTAGAAGCAACAGTTCCCTTTAGAAAAAGAAAACTTCAATGGAAGGTACCTGAAGACAAATGAACGCTTTTAGCAGTAGGACTGACAATTGACACCAGACCAACAAACAAGAAGAACTAGTTAGAGCAAGTATTGAATCAGGTGTACCCAAGAGTATGGGATATGATAGCCCAGGAAAATCAAAACCAGGAGACCCTATGAAAATTGAGCTACAGACAAGAGTTAGGGCAGTAGTCACTGCCTCCCCCACAGCAAGAGGAACAAGACTTGGATATCAGGCAGTGGAGCTCAATGCCTAAGGCTGAGGGGCAGGGGGCTCCAGTCTGGAGCACAGGGAGGGCACCCCCCCAGCCCCACAACAGCTGGCCTCACAGCCCTGAAAGGCCAGGACCGGGGTTCCACACCTGATTCCAGGGCGTCCCTCCAACCGGCCACCGACCTGGAAGCGCCAGAGCAGCCGGCTGTCGGGACCAAGGCGGCTGCCAGGGGGCTGCTTATGGCCTCTGCCAGCCAATTGCTCAGGGCTTAGCAGTGCCTCAGCCCCTCAGGGTCTCCCCCAGCCTGGCCAAGGGTGCCGGCAGCAGCGTCGCAGCCCCAAAGCAGCTCCAGAGGAGGCCCATCCAGAGGCACCTGGGAGCCCTCAGCACTGCAGCCAGCAGCAGACGGGCAGGAGGACACGGATGGCCCTTCCTGTCCGGCACAGGGCTCGTGGCCATCTCCAGGCACCGCTCTGGCAGGGATCCCCGCAGCTCCGGCCCCTGCCCAGCCGCTCTGTGGGCAGCACAAAGGCTTCAGCAGAACCACCAAAGGCCAAAAGGCTTCTGGCCATTTTCCCTGCAACACTGCACGCCTGGGCAGCTGGCTGAGTACAAGCAACCTTTTCCCCCTCTTCTCTTATGCCCTACAGACCTTGCGCAGGAAAAGAGAGATGCTGGGACTCTGTGTATTGTAAGATATTTTATATTTACATACTCAACAATGAAAATGCAAACACAAAAATCTTAAAGAAGAAAAAGAAAATTCCTGCTGGCTTAAATGGCCCCAGATCATCTCTCTGCCGAGCTGCAGCAGAACAGTAAGGCAGTGCAGCAAAGACGAGGCCGTTTCCTCCATGCACTGCGGAATCGATCCCGCAGCTTCTGCCATGGGGAGTAGGGAGCTCTCTCAAGAGCCCGGAGAACTAAACAAAATTCTACTGCAGCATCTCTGATTGCAGGACTGCTGTCATATGCCATTTCTTCAAGGGCTGCAAGAGAGAGGAACAGAGGCAAGGTCAGATCCCGCATACGCAGGGAGCCAAGGTGAGCCCCATGCCAGGGCCATCCCGGTCGTCTCTTGCCATGGCCCGCAGGGAGCGGGGAGCAAGGGGATCAGCCCGAAGTTGCTAGCCACGAATGCCACACGTAGCCCTGATATCTCTGTGTGCTCTGCCCATGGGTGCAGATCCCTCCACAGCCGGGGCAGGGCTTGCAGCTGCCCCCTCCAGCCCCCTCGGTCAGCACGCTGCCCTCACGCACTCACCAGTGCAGATCAGCTGCAGCTCTTGCTGCTGCCCCCTCAGGCGCCGCCCGGCCATGCCTGTGAACACAGAGCCTGTCACGGCCCCAGCGGCACAGCTCCCTGCCAGCGGCGCTGCCGGCGCTGTGGCCACACGGGCTGCTGGCCAGGCAGAGCTCAGCCCGGGCCCTTGCCGCACGCTGCCGCCCCAGGGCACGGCTGCCAGAGGGCGGCAGCAACACCCAGGCCAGGCGGGGCTCCACGGCGCCGGGCCGGGCCGGCGCTGCCGGGGCAGCAGGCGGGGCCGGGGCCGAGCTGCGGCGGGCCGGGGAGGAGCCCGGGCTCGGGACTCACCCATGAACCTGACGGCCGCCTCTCGCAGGGACTCCTGTGGGCTCTGCAGGTAGTGCAGTGCCCTGCGCACGTGCTCGGCCACTCGGCTCCTGTCCTCTGCCAGCTGCAGAGAGCGGCAGGAGGGAAGGGTTGGCGCGGGCTCAGCTCCTGGGCCGGACGCTGCCTGCGCCCATCGCCGGCCTCGCTGCCCGCCCAGCCCTGAGGCGCGGCCAGCAGCCGCTGGCCAAGGGCTCCCGAGGCGAGGGGCAGAGGGCTGGCTGCTGCCCGGGGAGCCGCGGTGCCGCCCCACAGCCCCGCCGGGCCGGGGCTCCATGGGCACCCGACTCAGGCCCACGGGAGCCTGGAGCAGAGCCCGTGCGGCCTCTGGCTGCAGCAGCGGGCACAGCTGTTAGCCCCGCACACTGAGCACCGCCCTCAGGGACCTTGGCCATGCTGAGGCTGGGGGGTCTCTGCTGTTCTTACCAGGCACTCGGCAAAGCTCTGATCCAGGTGTAGCATTTGTTCTATATCCCTCCTCTTCAGGAATCTGGCTGAGGAATGCAGCGTTTCCCGGGAGGCCTGGAGAGGGACAGAGATGCACAGATGGCCCTACAGTCCAGGGCACAGGAGCATCCCAGTGGCACAGGCCTGAGGAGGCTGCAGCCCACAAGGTGCCCGGGCAGGAGGCAGCCCAAGCCCCTGCCAGGGGGACAGCAGCTGGCCACAAGTGCTCACCTCAGCAACCATCTGATTCTCATCATGGCAGTGGAAGTAGAGAGGGAGCAGGCTCTGGCGCACGTGGGACTTGAGGGCCTTTCTTCCCTCTTCTGTTAATAAGTCCAGCATCTCTTGAAAGAGAGCCATGGAGCTCAGCTGCACCTGGATGTCATCCTGGATGAAAGGAAAGGGCAAAAGACCTGAGCATCAGCTGCTTCAGGCCCCCCAGGGCACAGGCGTGCATCTGCACAGGGCACCAAGGGTCCGGGCAGCAGCCAGTGGCTGTGGCTGTGGGCACAGAGCCTTACGCTGTCAAAGAGTGGCAGGAGCGCCTCAGCCAGCTGCAGGGCGATGGGGGTGGCTATTGGAGCACCATTATCCAGGAGCAAATATCGGAGTAGAAGAATGCTCATCCTGACCATGTCGCTGTCATTTTCCTCCAGGAGCTCCACAAGACTTTCAGTCAGGCTCTGCATTTTTTCAGCCTGTGCGGAAGACGACTTTGTGAAAGGCCGCCCTGCTGCCGCAGGGCCCAGAGGCCAAAGGCCTGTCCCGAAGCACTGGGGCAGCTGAAGCGGGAAGCAGGAGTAGATGGGAACAGCTGCCCCAGCGGCCGAAGCCCAGGCAAGGCCAAGCGACTGCGTTGCCCAGCCCCACGCTGCCTGCACGGCTTCGGCCACTGCCCCCTTCTCACCATCAAGGGATTCTTGCCCAGCACTACGAGGCCTCGGAGTGCCAAGTAACGCCTGGCCATGTGCTCGCTCTGCAGGTTCTGTGCCAGGATCTCCAGGACACTGTCACTGCATTCCCTCAAGTCCAGGCACTCGAGGACCTGAAAGGCACAGGGCAGTGACAGGGGAGGCGGCCGGCAGGAGCCCAGAAGCGCACAGGGCCGGGCCCAGGCAGCAGCACAGGGCACGGGCACTGTCCTGGCAGCTGTGGCTGTGAGAGGCCAGAGGGCTGGGAGGCCGCTCAGCCAGGCAGCGCTGGCCTTGAGGCTCACCTCCACAAGGAATGCCAGGGCAGGGAAATCCCAGTATGGCATCTCTTTGCCGAGCAGGGCGAGCAGGTAGAATGCCACCGCGGAACAAAAGTGGATGGCTAAGCGGCGAATTTCTCTGAAGAGGGGAAAAAGGAAACAAGAGCCTGATGCAGTGGGGCAAACCTCTCCCAGGCGTGACTCACCCAGTTCTCATCTTTCCCCAGCATCCTTCCAGCAAGGGGACGTGGGCCGTTTGGGAGTTGGTTGCTCATGGGTACCCTCCTCTGCCAGCCTATTCCAGTCTGCTTGGCCGTCCCTCAGTGACAAGGCCCTCTGACCCATGGCCACCACGGACACTTTGTGGGGCACCTGGGCACAGAGCAGCAATGTCAGAGGCAGTGGGGAGAAGGGGGTCTCACCTGGCAAGCAGAGCCACGGCAAAGTGGTGGGTGTCAAGAGAGAGCAGCGTGTCCCAGGCACACCTGCGCTCCATTGCCACCACCACATCCTCGCAGCGGAGAAGGCAGAGCAGGGACTTCAGGGTGCGCACAGCAAACCTGTGTGCACAGCAAAGCCCAGGTCACACTGGCAGCACTGGCTCCTTGGCAGGCCACGTGGCAGGGACAGGAGGAGTGGCATGGAGCACCTGTTGGGGCTGGTGGCAAGGCCGTGCTCTTCCTGGCATCCCTTCCAGAAGGTGTCGACCTCCTCTGGCATATCCAGAGTGCTGAAGAAGACTTGGAATAGCAGATGCACAAATAGGCGGGGGAAATACACCTTCAAGATCCGTGGCAGACAGGGCACCTGGAGGATCTTCCACGTCACCACAGTTGCCTGCAAAGGACAAAGCCCCCCGAGACAGCGCTCAGTGCCGAGGTGTGTGTGTGGCAGGGCCCGAGCGTGGCAGGGAGAGGCCAGGAGAGACCATGGCAGGGGGAGCACGGGGCCTGGTGGGCCTGAAGCTGCCCCTTGGCCAGGTTTCAGGCCAGCGCCTGAGGCAGGGAGATGCAGTGGGGGAAGGAGGATGGAGAGCTGCTGGAGAGACAGCCTTGGGGCCTGCAAAGGCCAGTTGCAGAAACTCACCGTCAGGGCAAAGACAGCCGTTTCGTCCCCATTGGAGGTGCAGGTGCTGTACTCTGGCCAGCTGCCCAGCACATCCAGGAGGATCAGCTGCGCCAGCTCCGCAGTCCTGGCTGAGCCCATGATGGTCTTCCACATGGCCATGGCAGCTCTGTGGGGTTAGAGCTGTGTCTCAGGAGGGTCTCAGAGGAAGCACCAGGGGCAGCTGAGCCGGCTGCCATTTCTGCCTCTGCCCACTGCCCCCCTGCCAGCAGGAGGCAGACAGCCCAGCCCTGTGGGGACAGAGCCCTGAGAGGCGGCAAGGGAGCACGGCAGCAGGCTCAGGGGCTGGTCTGGCAGGGCTGGGAAAGGGAGCATCCAGAGGGCCCTGGAAGTCTCTGTTGCTCCGACACCTGGGGCAGGCTGTGCAGGGTGATGGGCTGGGGAGGCCTGAGCCCTGTGGGCAGGTGGGCCCCATACCTGTCACAGGACGGGGCCACACGCAGGAGCGTCACCACTGCGTCATTTGGCTGTGCTTCGGTGAGATCCAGCAGGGTCTTGTCCAGCCTGTGCTCAGCAGAATCATTGGCCATGAGCCACTGGTGGATGTAGCTCACCATGGCAGGCACCTGGAGAAGGCACGGGGAGACTTGGAAAGCTGCCAGAGGGGGCAATGTTCCCAGCTTCCCCAGAGGAGTGCTTCCCTTCCCACCCCACTGCCATGTGGCCTGAAAGGCTCACAGCAAGCAGCATGCGTGGATTGGGAGGCCAAGCAATTGCTGGGAGGATCAAAGCCTGGCCCAGGCTGCTTACTTGCTTTGGAGTGTAAAAATCTTCCTCTACAAGCATATGCAGCAGGGCAGCACCGGTCTTGCTGAGGAAGATGGGCGAGTATGGTCTGAGGCCTATGCCCGTGGCGATGGTCTCTTCCTCTTTAATTCTCTTGAGGAAGTTGCAAACAAACTGTAGGAGAAGGGCAAGAAGCCGAGGATGTTGCATGGAGTGCTGCACACACGGTGCTGGGCTGAGCAGGGACAGCAGGCCCAGCCCAGGTGGGGGTGGCTGCAGGTACCTGCGCTGTTCTGCGGAAGCGGCCAGGGCTGGACTCCTGCTCTTGTGTGCGCTCCGGGGCTGCATCTGGCAAAGAGCGAGCGCAGCCAGAGATGAGGGGCTGCGGGAGAGGCCGGACAACACGGCCCAGCCCTGCGATCTCCAGGCAGAGAGAGCCCCGGGATGCCCCAGGGGGATGGAGCACGGCCACTGCGGGTGTCTGCCCGGCCCCCCTTCCCTCCTGTCCGTGGGCATGTCCCCACAGGATAGCATGGCACGGCACGGCATGGGGTCCAAGCTGGCAGCAGGCACCAGTCCTGTGGCCCAGCTCTGCCACTCACCCTCCTGCGGTGGCTGGAACGGCACCACCTCCTCAGTCTGCTGTGCCGGGGCAGCTCCAGGGCCACCTTCCTCCTCCTCCACGCAGGCCAGCTCAGGCACTGCCGGGTGTCTCTGCTCCATGTCTCTGCCTGGATTTGTGGCTATTTGCAGGAGAGTTGCCTTGGAAAAGCTCCAAGTCACCAAGTCCTGCAGTGGTGCCTGGAAGGCACCTTCAAGTAAGAAGCCTCAGGAAGGCTACAGGACAGCAAGTCCTGCACTCGGTCTCAAGGGCTCCTGCCACAAGGACAGGGGACTCCTGACAAGGACTATGATATGGCCTCAAGGGCACCTGCAGAAGAGAAGCCTCAGGGAGACCACGGGTCAGCAAGCCCTGTGGTCTGGCCTCGAGCTCAGCTGCAGGAACCAGGCTTCAGAAAAGCTCCGGGTGGGACGCGAACGAGCGCGCTGTGCGGGGGCTCCTCACGGCACCGCTCTGTCCCGTCCTGTCCCGTGGCGTGCTCTGAGCACTGTGGCGTGCTCTTGTCACCTCCAGCCCCTATGTCACCCCGTGTCACAAAGGGCCCTTGGACAGCCGTTCCATGTCACAGTGACTGTGCAGCACCTGTCACCAAGGGCCCTTGCAGACACTGCCGCCTGCCCTGGGGCCACGCCCAGCCCACCCAAAGTGGCCCAGTTTGGAGGGAATGGCAGGCCCCAGGAGTCTAAGCCAGGCCGAGAGGATCTTTAAGAAGGGCTCAGAGCATCAGCAAACGCTGCCATGCTCTGTGGGCTCAGGGCAGCAGAAGGAGCCCTGAGGGCTGCAGACGCAGCCGTTCTGGGAAGGGCACGGGGCCTTGCAGGGAAGCTGGCACGGCCTCCTTGGGACACGTCCCGGCTGGTGGCCGTCCTAAAGCTGCCGGTGTGACACGCACAAGGAACGTGTGGGCCCAGGCACGAATGCTGCTCTGAGGCCTGGGGCCCGGGGAGCGCTGACATCAGCAGGTGTGGCAGAGTCCCCGGCCAAGCAGACCTGCCACCCCCCGAGCCCTGGCAGCGCTGGTGCCCGTCTCCTGCCCCAGAGACCTGTGCCCCCGGGGGGCTTCTGTGCCAGAAGGAGCCAAAGGCCACGTGCCTAGGGGGCTGTGCCTCTTTCCTGCAGGGGCTGATGGCAGGAGCACCTGGAGCAACTGCTGGCACACTTGGTCTCTGTCAGATGATGTTGCTCCTTCCTGAAATGCATTTTTCTCATGGAAGGCATTGGCAGTAGCACCAGAGCACCATCCATTGCTGAGTTTCCCAGGGCAATTAGATTGCAAAGTTAACAGTCTGACATTTCCTTGTGCTTTTCTCACTCTCTTTCCCACATTCTGGAACAAACGGCATCTGCCCAGCCTCTGCTATTCTCAGCTTCAGTTGCTGCATGTCTTGCTCTGGCAGCTCATGTCCAAACAGAACTGTGTCTCTGCTGAGCACAGCAATGAGCTGCCACAAAGTGGCAGGTTCCCCAGTGAACATCAAGGCAGGGACGTGGAAGTGCAGAGGATAAGGACAACTCTGGGAGGAGAAGCTCTTCTGTGTCTCTGATGATGGTGCCCACACCCTGAAGCAGCAGCCAAGAGAAGCGCTGGAAGCAGACGGGCGCAGTTTTGGGCAGTACAATATCAAAAGATATGAAACCATTAGGCAGAATGCAAAGGAGGACTGCAAGGATGGAGTGTGGCCTGGGGGGGAAGCCCTAGATGCAGCTGCAGCCACTTTGTTCAGCCTGGAGGAGAGTAAAGGGCGTCATTGTGGTCTTCAACATGCTCCTGAGAGGAATCAGAGGGGCTGCTGCAGCTCTCGTCACTGTTGGGACCAGTGACAGGACTGGAGAAAAGGGCAGGGAGCTGGGACAGGGCAAGTTTCATTTCCGTATCAGGAAAAGGTTTTTCACCCAGAGCACAGTCAGGCACTGGGACGAGTTCCCCATTGACGCAGCCCAGCGGAGCCCGGGCTGGCTCTTGGGAAAACTGCGGCGCTGCGCCAGGAGTGGGGAACGGCCGAGGCGTGGGTCCTGCCCGCGGCTGACCCTGGTGAGCCACTGCTCAGTGGTTCAGGATCTCCTAACTGCAGCACGGAGCAGGCCAAAGAGAAGGAGGAGGCTCCTCGATGGTGAGGTTCCACAGGCCAAGGTTTATTGCAAGGGAAGGATTCAGCAGCAAAGAGCCGCCAGCACTTCTGTGCACGGGATTTTATCGGGGTACGACTCAGGGGGTGGATACAAACGACTGAGCAATAAGGAATCTGCAGGGGAGGAGCGAGGGGATTCCATCAGTTGCTTGGGACTAATTAGGACAGATGGGAGGAGAGGGTGGGTCACATGGGCCAGTGGGGCTTCCAGCAATAGAGGAATTCCAAAGGGGTGGTGCAGTCAGGGATTGGTCCAAGGCAAAAGTGACAGGGAAGGTTCAGGAATAAAGAGCTGGATTAACTTGAGAGGCAGGGAAGGAGCTGGAACAAAGAGCGGGGAATGGCATGAGGGACAACTTTGAGGGAGGGCAAAACCTAGGGGTAAACCAACTTGGGGAAAATACGGGGTACATGAAAACAAACCATTCTACGATAACTGATAAATAAACACCAACTGGAACACCCCAGGGAAATGGTCACAGCACCAAGCCCCTCTGAGTTTGAGAAGTGTTCGAAGAACATTGAGCAGTCACGCAAGCTTTTAGACACTACATCAAAAGTAGAAAGTGTATGATAGTCAAGAGAGGGAAAAAGAAAAAGAGCTCCCTGCAGCCATGGTGGCAGCTCTGGATCAGCACCAGGGAGAGGACTGATGTAGGCGTGGTTAAAGCAGAGGCAGGGGCGAAAATAGCAGAGGCAGAGGAGGTTCAAAGCAGCCACAGACCAAGCTGGGCCCAAATCAATGTGCATCTTGTAAGAAATCAGGACACTGGAAATAGGGCCAGTGCCCAGAGTTAGCAGACAAAGTACACAAAACTCTTGCAGCCACTCTAGATGATAAGAAATGACTGAGACTGGCAGTTCTTACCCTAGCAGGCCACTGTTTAAAATACAGCTAAAGAATGATGAAGAAGTTGAAATTTTAAGAAATAGTGGAGACACATTTTCACTCTTGAATCAAGCACTGCTACCCAAAAGTGAAAACTATCTTCAAGCAATAGGAGCAACTACAGGGCAGCCAGAAAATGCATTCTTCCTGAAACCACTTTGATGTAAAATCAAGAAGAAAATGGGAATACATCAGTTTCTGTATTTCCCAAACTCACCCAAATCTGTCCTATGCAGGGATTTGCTTGAAAATTTAGAAGCAACAGTTCCCTTTAGAAAAAGAAAACTTCAATGGAAGGTACCTGAAGACAAATGAACGCTTTTAGCAGTAGGACTGACAATTGACACCAGACCAACAAACAAGAAGAACTAGTTAGAGCAAGTATTGAATCAGGTGTACCCAAGAGTATGGGATATGATAGCCCAGGAAAATCAAAACCAGGAGACCCTATGAAAATTGAGCTACAGACAAGAGTTAGGGCAGTAGTCACTGCCTCCCCCACAGCAAGAGGAACAAGACTTGGATATCAGGCAGTGGAGCTCAATGCCTAAGGCTGAGGGGCAGGGGGCTCCAGTCTGGAGCACAGGGAGGGCACCCCCCCAGCCCCACAACAGCTGGCCTCACAGCCCTGAAAGGCCAGGACCGGGGTTCCACACCTGATTCCAGGGCGTCCCTCCAACCGGCCACCGACCTGGAAGCGCCAGAGCAGCCGGCTGTCGGGACCAAGGCGGCTGCCAGGGGGCTGCTTATGGCCTCTGCCAGCCAATTGCTCAGGGCTTAGCAGTGCCTCAGCCCCTCAGGGTCTCCCCCAGCCTGGCCAAGGGTGCCGGCAGCAGCGTCGCAGCCCCAAAGCAGCTCCAGAGGAGGCCCATCCAGAGGCACCTGGGAGCCCTCAGCACTGCAGCCAGCAGCAGACGGGCAGGAGGACACGGATGGCCCTTCCTGTCCGGCACAGGGCTCGTGGCCATCTCCAGGCACCGCTCTGGCAGGGATCCCCGCAGCTCCGGCCCCTGCCCAGCCGCTCTGTGGGCAGCACAAAGGCTTCAGCAGAACCACCAAAGGCCAAAAGGCTTCTGGCCATTTTCCCTGCAACACTGCACGCCTGGGCAGCTGGCTGAGTACAAGCAACCTTTTCCCCCTCTTCTCTTATGCCCTACAGACCTTGCGCAGGAAAAGAGAGATGCTGGGACTCTGTGTATTGTAAGATATTTTATATTTACATACTCAACAATGAAAATGCAAACACAAAAATCTTAAAGAAGAAAAAGAAAATTCCTGCTGGCTTAAATGGCCCCAGATCATCTCTCTGCCGAGCTGCAGCAGAACAGTAAGGCAGTGCAGCAAAGACGAGGCCGTTTCCTCCATGCACTGCGGAATCGATCCCGCAGCTTCTGCCATGGGGAGTAGGGAGCTCTCTCAAGAGCCCGGAGAACTAAACAAAATTCTACTGCAGCATCTCTGATTGCAGGACTGCTGTCATATGCCATTTCTTCAAGGGCTGCAAGAGAGAGGAACAGAGGCAAGGTCAGATCCCGCATACGCAGGGAGCCAAGGTGAGCCCCATGCCAGGGCCATCCCGGTCGTCTCTTGCCATGGCCCGCAGGGAGCGGGGAGCAAGGGGATCAGCCCGAAGTTGCTAGCCACGAATGCCACACGTAGCCCTGATATCTCTGTGTGCTCTGCCCATGGGTGCAGATCCCTCCACAGCCGGGGCAGGGCTTGCAGCTGCCCCCTCCAGCCCCCTCGGTCAGCACGCTGCCCTCACGCACTCACCAGTGCAGATCAGCTGCAGCTCTTGCTGCTGCCCCCTCAGGCGCCGCCCGGCCATGCCTGTGAACACAGAGCCTGTCACGGCCCCAGCGGCACAGCTCCCTGCCAGCGGCGCTGCCGGCGCTGTGGCCACACGGGCTGCTGGCCAGGCAGAGCTCAGCCCGGGCCCTTGCCGCACGCTGCCGCCCCAGGGCACGGCTGCCAGAGGGCGGCAGCAACGCCCAGGCCAGGCGGGGCTCCACGGCGCCGGGCCGGGCCGGCGCTGCCGGGGCAGCAGGCGGGGCCGGGGCCGAGCTGCGGCGGGCCGGGGAGGAGCCCGGGCTCGGGACTCACCCAGGAACCTGACGGCCGCCTCTCGCAGGGACTCCTGTGGGCTCTGCAGGTAGTGCAGTGCCCTGCGCACGTGCTCGGCCACTCGGCTCCTGTCCTCTGCCAGCTGCAGAGAGCGGCAGGAGGGAAGGGTTGGCGCGGGCTCAGCTCCTGGGCCGGACGCTGCCTGCGCCCATCGCCGGCCTCGCTGCCCGCCCAGCCCTGAGGCGCGGCCAGCAGCCGCTGGCCAAGGGCTCCCGAGGCGAGGGGCAGAGGGCTGGCTGCTGCCCGGGGAGCCGCGGTGCCGCCCCGCAGCCCCGCCGGGCCGGGACTCCATGGGCACCCGACTCAGGCCCACGGGAGCCTGGAGCAGAGCCCGTGCGGCCTCTGGCTGCAGCAGCGGGCACAGCTGTTAGCCCCGCACACTGAGCACCGCCCTCAGGGACCTTGGCCATGCTGAGGCTGGGGGGTCTCTGCTGTTCTTACCAGGCACTCGGCAAAGCTCTGATCCAGGTGTAGCATTTGTTCTATATCCCTCCTCTTCAGGAATCTGGCTGAGGAATGCAGCGTTTCCCGGGAGGCCTGGAGAGGGACAGAGATGCACAGATGGCCCTACAGTCCAGGGCACAGGAGCATCCCAGTGGCACAGGCCTGAGGAGGCTGCAGCCCACAAGGTGCCCGGGCAGGAGGCAGCCCAAGCCCCTGCCAGGGGGACAGCAGCTGGCCACAAGTGCTCACCTCAGCAACCATCTGATTCTCATCATGGCAGTGGAAGTAGAGAGGGAGCAGGCTCTGGCGCACGTGGGACTTGAGGGCCTTTCTTCCCTCTTCTGTTAATAAGTCCAGCATCTCTTGAAAGAGAGCCATGGAGCTCAGCTGCACCTGGATGTCATCCTGGATGAAAGGAAAGGGCAAAAGACCTGAGCATCAGCTGCTTCAGGCCCCCCAGGGCACAGGCGTGCATCTGCACAGGGCACCAAGGGTCCGGGCAGCAGCCAGTGGCTGTGGCTGTGGGCACAGAGCCTTACGCTGTCAAAGAGTGGCAGGAGCGCCTCAGCCAGCTGCAGGGCGATGGGGGTGGCTATTGGAGCACCATTATCCAGGAGCAAATATCGGAGTAGAAGAATGCTCATCCTGACCATGTCGCTGTCATTTTCCTCCAGGAGCTCCACAAGACTTTCAGTCAGGCTCTGCATTTTTTCAGCCTGTGCGGAAGACGACTTTGTGAAAGGCCGCCCTGCTGCCGCAGGGCCCAGAGGCCAAAGGCCTGTCCCGAAGCACTGGGGCAGCTGAAGCGGGAAGCAGGAGAGATGGGAACAGCTGCCCCAGCGCCCAAAGCCCAGGCAAGGCCAAGCGACTGCGTTGCCCAGCCCCGCGCTGCCTGCACGGCTTCGGCCACTGCCCCCTTCTCACCATCAAGGGATTCTTGCCCAGCACTACGAGGCCTCGGAGTGCCAAGTAACGCCTGGCCATGTGCTCGCTCTGCAGGTTCTGTGCCAGGATCTCCAGGACACTGTCACTGCATTCCCTCAAGTCCAGGCACTCGAGGACCTGAAAGGCACAGGGCAGTGACAGGGGAGGCGGCCGGCAGGAGCCCAGAAGCGCACAGGGCCGGGCCCAGGCAGCAGCACAGGGCACGGGCACTGTCCTGGCAGCTGTGGCTGTGAGAGGCCAGAGGGCTGGGAGGCCGCTCAGCCAGGCAGCGCTGGCCTTGAGGCTCACCTCCACAAGGAATGCCAGGGCAGGGAAATCCCAGTATGGCATCTCTTTGCCGAGCAGGGCGAGCAGGTAGAATGCCACCGCGGAACAAAAGTGGATGGCTAAGCGGCGAATTTCTCTGAAGAGGGGAAAAAGGAAACAAGAGCCTGATGCAGTGGGGCAAACCTCTCCCAGGCGTGACTCACCCAGTTCTCATCTTTCCCCAGCATCCTTCCAGCAAGGGGACGTGGGCCGTTTGGGAGTTGGTTGCTCATGGGTACCCTCCTCTGCCAGCCTATTCCAGTCTGCTTGGCCGTCCCTCAGTGACAAGGCCCTCTGACCCATGGCCACCACGGACACTTTGTGGGGCACCTGGGCACAGAGCAGCAATGTCAGAGGCAGTGGGGAGAAGGGGGTCTCACCTGGCAAGCAGAGCCACGGCAAAGTGGTGGGTGTCAAGAGAGAGCAGCGTGTCCCAGGCACACCTGCGCTCCATTGCCACCACCACATCCTCGCAGCGGAGAAGGCAGAGCAGGGACTTCAGGGTGCGCACAGCAAACCTGTGTGCACAGCAAAGCCCAGGTCACACTGGCAGCACTGGCTCCTTGGCAGGCCACGTGGCAGGGACAGGAGGAGTGGCATGGAGCACCTGTTGGGGCTGGTGGCAAGGCCGTGCTCTTCCTGGCATCCCTTCCAGAAGGTGTCGACCTCCTCTGGCATATCCAGAGTGCTGAAGAAGACTTGGAATAGCAGATGCACAAATAGGCGGGGGAAATACACCTTCAAGATCCGTGGCAGACAGGGCACCTGGAGGATCTTCCACGTCACCACAGTTGCCTGCAAAGGACAAAGCCCCCCGAGACAGCGCTCAGTGCCGAGGTGTGTGTGTGGCAGGGCCCGAGCGTGGCAGGGAGAGGCCAGGAGAGACCATGGCAGGGGGAGCACGGGGCCTGGTGGGCCTGAAGCTGCCCCTTGGCCAGGTTTCAGGCCAGCGCCTGAGGCAGGGAGATGCAGTGGGGGAAGGAGGATGGAGAGCTGCTGGAGAGACAGCCTTGGGGCCTGCAAAGGCCAGTTGCAGAAACTCACCGTCAGGGCAAAGACAGCCGTTTCGTCCCCATTGGAGGTGCAGGTGCTGTACTCTGGCCAGCTGCCCAGCACATCCAGGAGGATCAGCTGCGCCAGCTCCGCAGTCCTGGCCGAGCCCATGATGGTCTTCCACATGGCCATGGCAGCTCTGTGGGGTTAGAGCTGTGTCTCAGGAGGGTCTCAGAGGAAGCACCAGGGGCAGCTGAGCCGGCTGCCATTTCTGCCTCTGCCCACTGCCCCCCTGCCAGCAGGAGGCAGACAGCCCAGCCCTGTGGGGACAGAGCCCTGAGAGGCGGCAAGGGAGCACGGCAGCAGGCTCAGGGGCTGGCCTGGCAGGGCTGGGAAAGGGAGCATCCAGAGGGCCCTGGAAGTCTCTGTTGCTCCGACACCTGGGGCAGGCTGTGCAGGGTGATGGGCTGGGGAGGCCTGAGCCCTGTGGGCAGGTGGGCCCCATACCTGTCACAGGACGGGGCCACACGCAGGAGCGTCACCACTGCGTCATTTGGCTGTGCTTCGGTGAGATCCAGCAGGGTCTTGTCCAGCCTGTGCTCAGCAGAATCATTGGCCATGAGCCACTGGTGGATGTAGCTCACCATGGCAGGCACCTGGAGAAGGCACGGGGAGACTTGGAAAGCTGCCAGAGGGGGCAATGTTCCCAGCTTCCCCAGAGGAGTGCTTCCCTTCCCACCCCACTGCCATGTGGCCTGAAAGGCTCACAGCAAGCAGCATGCGTGGATTGGGAGGCCAAGCAATTGCTGGGAGGATCAAAGCCTGGCCCAGGCTGCTTACTTGCTTTGGAGTGTAAAAATCTTCCTCTACAAGCATATGCAGCAGGGCAGCACCGGTCTTGCTGAGGAAGATGGGCGAGTATGGTCTGAGGCCTATGCCCGTGGCGATGGTCTCTTCCTCTTTAATTCTCTTGAGGAAGTTGCAAACAAACTGTAGGAGAAGGGCAAGAAGCCGAGGATGTTGCATGGAGTGCTGCACACACGGTGCTGGGCTGAGCAGGGACAGCAGGCCCAGCCCAGGTGGGGGTGGCTGCAGGTACCTGCGCTGTTCTGCGGAAGCGGCCAGGGCTGGACTCCTGCTCTTGTGTGCGCTCCGGGGCTGCATCTGGCAAAGAGCGAGCGCAGCCAGAGATGAGGGGCTGCGGGAGAGGCCGGACAACACGGCCCAGCCCTGCGATCTCCAGGCAGAGAGAGCCCCGGGATGCCCCAGGGGGATGGAGCACGGCCACTGCGGGTGTCTGCCCGGCCCCCCTTCCCTCCTGTCCGTGGGCATGTCCCCACAGGATAGCATGGCACGGCACGGCATGGGGTCCAAGCTGGCAGCAGGCACCAGTCCTGTGGCCCAGCTCTGCCACTCACCCTCCTGCGGTGGCTGGAACGGCACCACCTCCTCAGTCTGCTGTGCCGGGGCAGCTCCAGGGCCACCTTCCTCCTCCTCCACGCAGGCCAGCTCAGGCACTGCCGGGTGTCTCTGCTCCATGTCTCTGCCTGGATTTGTGGCTATTTGCAGGAGAGTTGCCTTGGAAAAGCTCCAAGTCACCAAGTCCTGCAGTGGTGCCTGGAAGGCACCTTCAAGTAAGAAGCCTCAGGAAGGCTACAGGACAGCAAGTCCTGCACTCGGTCTCAAGGGCTCCTGCCACAAGGACAGGGGACTCCTGACAAGGACTATGATATGGCCTCAAGGGCACCTGCAGAAGAGAAGCCTCAGGGAGACCACGGGTCAGCAAGCCCTGTGGTCTGGCCTCGAGCTCAGCTGCAGGAACCAGGCTTCAGAAAAGCTCCGGGTGGGACGCGAACGAGCGCGCTGTGCGGGGGCTCCTCACGGCACCGCTCTGTCCCGTCCTGTCCCGTGGCGTGCTCTGAGCACTGTGGCGTGCTCTTGTCACCTCCAGCCCCTATGTCACCCCGTGTCACAAAGGGCCCTTGGACAGCCGTTCCATGTCACAGTGACTGTGCAGCACCTGTCACCAAGGGCCCTTGCAGACACTGCCGCCTGCCCTGGGGCCACGCCCAGCCCACCCAAAGTGGCCCAGTTTGGAGGGAATGGCAGGCCCCAGGAGTCTAAGCCAGGCCGAGAGGATCTTTAAGAAGGGCTCAGAGCATCAGCAAACGCTGCCATGCTCTGTGGGCTCAGGGCAGCAGAAGGAGCCCTGAGGGCTGCAGACGCAGCCGTTCTGGGAAGGGCACGGGGCCTTGCAGGGAAGCTGGCACGGCCTCCTTGGGACACGTCCCGGCTGGTGGCCGTCCTAAAGCTGCCGGTGTGACACGCACAAGGAACGTGTGGGCCCAGGCACGAATGCTGCTCTGAGGCCTGGGGCCCGGGGAGCGCTGACATCAGCAGGTGTGGCAGAGTCCCCGGCCAAGCAGACCTGCCACCCCCCGAGCCCTGGCAGCGCTGGTGCCCGTCTCCTGCCCCAGAGACCTGTGCCCCCGGGGGGCTTCTGTGCCAGAAGGAGCCAAAGGCCACGTGCCTAGGGGGCTGTGCCTCTTTCCTGCAGGGGCTGATGGCAGGAGCACCTGGAGCAACTGCTGGCACACTTGGTCTCTGTCAGATGATGTTGCTCCTTCCTGAAATGCATTTTTCTCATGGAAGGCATTGGCAGTAGCACCAGAGCACCATCCATTGCTGAGTTTCCCAGGGCAATTAGATTGCAAAGTTAACAGTCTGACATTTCCTTGTGCTTTTCTCACTCTCTTTCCCACATTCTGGAACAAACGGCATCTGCCCAGCCTCTGCTATTCTCAGCTTCAGTTGCTGCATGTCTTGCTCTGGCAGCTCATGTCCAAACAGAACTGTGTCTCTGCTGAGCACAGCAATGAGCTGCCACAAAGTGGCAGGTTCCCCAGTGAACATCAAGGCAGGGACGTGGAAGTGCAGAGGATAAGGACAACTCTGGGAGGAGAAGCTCTTCTGTGTCTCTGATGATGGTGCCCACACCCTGAAGCAGCAGCCAAGAGAAGCGCTGGAAGCAGACGGGCGCAGTTTTGGGCAGTACAATATCAAAAGATATGAAACCATTAGGCAGAATGCAAAGGAGGACTGCAAGGATGGAGTGTGGCCTGGGGGGGAAGCCCTAGATGCAGCTGCAGCCACTTTGTTCAGCCTGGAGGAGAGTAAAGGGCGTCATTGTGGTCTTCAACATGCTCCTGAGAGGAATCAGAGGGGCTGCTGCAGCTCTCGTCACTGTTGGGACCAGTGACAGGACTGGAGAAAAGGGCAGGGAGCTGGGACAGGGCAAGTTTCATTTCCGTATCAGGAAAAGGTTTTTCACCCAGCGCACAGTCAGGCACTGGGACGAGTTCCCCATTGACGCAGCCCAGCGGAGCCCGGGCTGGCTCTTGGGAAAACTGCGGCGCTGCGCCAGGAGTGGGGAACGGCCGAGGCGTGGGTCCTGCCCGCGGCTGACCCTGGTGAGCCACTGCTCAGTGGTTCAGGATCTCCTAACTGCAGCACGGAGCAGGCCAAAGAGAAGGAGGAGGCTCCTCGATGGTGAGGTTCCACAGGCCAAGGTTTATTGCAAGGGAAGGATTCAGCAGCAAAGAGCCGCCAGCACTTCTGTGCACGGGATTTTATCGGGGTACGACTCAGGGGGTGGATACAAACGACTGAGCAATAAGGAATCTGCAGGGGAGGAGCGAGGGGATTCCATCAGTTGCTTGGGACTAATTAGGACAGATGGGAGGAGAGGGTGGGTCACATGGGCCAGTGGGGCTTCCAGCAATAGAGGAATTCCAAAGGGGTGGTGCAGTCAGGGATTGGTCCAAGGCAAAAGTGACAGGGAAGGTTCAGGAATAAAGAGCTGGATTATCTTGAGAGGCAGGGAAGGAGCTGGAACAAAGAGCGGGGAATGGCATGAGGGACAACTTTGAGGGAGGGCAAAACCTAGGGGTAAACCAACTTGGGGAAAATACGGGGTACATGAAAACAAACCATTCTACGATAACTGATAAATAAACACCAACTGGAACACCCCAGGGAAATGGTCACAGCACCAAGCCCCTCTGAGTTTGAGAAGTGTTCGAAGAACATTGAGCAGTCACGCAAGCTTTTAGACACTACATCAAAAGTAGAAAGTGTATGATAGTCAAGAGAGGGAAAAAGAAAAAGAGCTCCCTGCAGCCATGGTGGCAGCTCTGGATCAGCACCAGGGAGAGGACTGATGTAGGCGTGGTTAAAGCAGAGGCAGGGGCGAAAATAGCAGAGGCAGAGGAGGTTCAAAGCAGCCACAGACCAAGCTGGGCCCAAATCAATGTGCATCTTGTAAGAAATCAGGACACTGGAAATAGGGCCAGTGCCCAGAGTTAGCAGACAAAGTACACAAAACTCTTGCAGCCACTCTAGATGATAAGAAATGACCGAGACTGGCAGTTCTTACCCTAGCAGGCCACTGTTTAAAATACAGCTAAAGAATGATGAAGAAGTTGAAATTTTAAGAAATAGTGGAGACACATTTTCACTCTTGAATCAAGCACTGCTACCCAAAAGTGAAAACTATCTTCAAGCAATAGGAGCAACTACAGGGCAGCCAGAAAATGCATTCTTCCTGAAACCACTTTGATGTAAAATCAAGAAGAAAATGGGAATACATCAGTTTCTGTATTTCCCAAACTCACCCAAATCTGTCCTATGCAGGGATTTGCTTGAAAATTTAGAAGCAACAGTTCCCTTTAGAAAAAGAAAACTTCAATGGAAGGTACCTGAAGACAAATGAACGCTTTTAGCAGTAGGACTGACAATTGACACCAGACCAACAAACAAGAAGAACTAGTTAGAGCAAGTATTGAATCAGGTGTACCCAAGAGTATGGGATATGATAGCCCAGGAAAATCAAAACCAGGAGACCCTATGAAAATTGAGCTACAGACAAGAGTTAGGGCAGTAGTCACTGCCTCCCCCACAGCAAGAGGAACAAGACTTGGATATCAGGCAGTGGAGCTCAATGCCTAAGGCTGAGGGGCAGGGGGCTCCAGTCTGGAGCACAGGGAGGGCACCCCCCCAGCCCCACAACAGCTGGCCTCACAGCCCTGAAAGGCCAGGACCGGGGTTCCACACCTGATTCCAGGGCGTCCCTCCAACCGGCCACCGACCTGGAAGCGCCAGAGCAGCCGGCTGTCGGGATCAAGGCGGCTGCCAGGGGGCTGCTTATGGCCTCTGCCAGCCAATTGCTCAGGGCTTAGCAGTGCCTCAGCCCCTCAGGGTCTCCCCCAGCCTGGCCAAGGGTGCCGGCAGCAGCGTCGCAGCCCCAAAGCAGCTCCAGAGGAGGCCCATCCAGAGGCACCTGGGAGCCCTCAGCACTGCAGCCAGCAGCAGACGGGCAGGAGGACACGGATGGCCCTTCCTGTCCGGCACAGGGCTCGTGGCCATCTCCAGGCACCGCTCTGGCAGGGATCCCCGCAGCTCCGGCCCCTGCCCAGCCGCTCTGTGGGCAGCACAAAGGCTTCAGCAGAACCACCAAAGGCCAAAAGGCTTCTGGCCATTTTCCCTGCAACACTGCACGCCTGGGCAGCTGGCTGAGTACAAGCAACCTTTTCCCCCTCTTCTCTTATGCCCTACAGACCTTGCGCAGGAAAAGAGAGATGCTGGGACTCTGTGTATTGTAAGATATTTTATATTTACATACTCAACAATGAAAATGCAAACACAAAAATCTTAAAGAAGAAAAAGAAAATTCCTGCTGGCTTAAATGGCCCCAGATCATCTCTCTGCCGAGCTGCAGCAGAACAGTAAGGCAGTGCAGCAAAGACGAGGCCGTTTCCTCCATGCACTGCGGAATCGATCCCGCAGCTTCTGCCATGGGGAGTAGGGAGCTCTCTCAAGAGCCCGGAGAACTAAACAAAATTCTACTGCAGCATCTCTGATTGCAGGACTGCTGTCATATGCCATTTCTTCAAGGGCTGCAAGAGAGAGGAACAGAGGCAAGGTCAGATCCCGCATACGCAGGGAGCCAAGGTGAGCCCCATGCCAGGGCCATCCCGGTCGTCTCTTGCCATGGCCCGCAGGGAGCGGGGAGCAAGGGGATCAGCCCGAAGTTGCTAGCCACGAATGCCACACGTAGCCCTGATATCTCTGTGTGCTCTGCCCATGGGTGCAGATCCCTCCACAGCCGGGGCAGGGCTTGCAGCTGCCCCCTCCAGCCCCCTCGGTCAGCACGCTGCCCTCACGCACTCACCAGTGCAGATCAGCTGCAGCTCTTGCTGCTGCCCCCTCAGGCGCCGCCCGGCCATGCCTGTGAACACAGAGCCTGTCACGGCCCCAGCGGCACAGCTCCCTGCCAGCGGCGCTGCCGGCGCTGTGGCCACACGGGCTGCTGGCCAGGCAGAGCTCAGCCCGGGCCCTTGCCGCACGCTGCCGCCCCAGGGCACGGCTGCCAGAGGGCGGCAGCAACGCCCAGGCCAGGCGGGGCTCCACGGCGCCGGGCCGGGCCGGCGCTGCCGGGGCAGCAGGCGGGGCCGGGGCCGAGCTGCGGCGGGCCGGGGAGGAGCCCGGGCTCGGGACTCACCCAGGAACCTGACGGCCGCCTCTCGCAGGGACTCCTGTGGGCTCTGCAGGTAGTGCAGTGCCCTGCGCACGTGCTCGGCCACTCGGCTCCTGTCCTCTGCCAGCTGCAGAGAGCGGCAGGAGGGAAGGGTTGGCGCGGGCTCAGCTCCTGGGCCGGACGCTGCCTGCGCCCATCGCCGGCCTCGCTGCCCGCCCAGCCCTGAGGCGCGGCCAGCAGCCGCTGGCCAAGGGCTCCCGAGGCGAGGGGCAGAGGGCTGGCTGCTGCCCGGGGAGCCGCGGTGCCGCCCCGCAGCCCCGCCGGGCCGGGGCTCCATGGGCACCCGACTCAGGCCCACGGGAGCCTGGAGCAGAGCCCGTGCGGCCTCTGGCTGCAGCAGCGGGCACAGCTGTTAGCCCCGCACACTGAGCACCGCCCTCAGGGACCTTGGCCATGCTGAGGCTGGGGGGTCTCTGCTGTTCTTACCAGGCACTCGGCAAAGCTCTGATCCAGGTGTAGCATTTGTTCTATATCCCTCCTCTTCAGGAATCTGGCTGAGGAATGCAGCGTTTCCCGGGAGGCCTGGAGAGGGACAGAGATGCACAGATGGCCCTACAGTCCAGGGCACAGGAGCATCCCAGTGGCACAGGCCTGAGGAGGCTGCAGCCCACAAGGTGCCCGGGCAGGAGGCAGCCCAAGCCCCTGCCAGGGGGACAGCAGCTGGCCACAAGTGCTCACCTCAGCAACCATCTGATTCTCATCATGGCAGTGGAAGTAGAGAGGGAGCAGGCTCTGGCGCACGTGGGACTTGAGGGCCTTTCTTCCCTCTTCTGTTAATAAGTCCAGCATCTCTTGAAAGAGAGCCATGGAGCTCAGCTGCACCTGGATGTCATCCTGGATGAAAGGAAAGGGCAAAAGACCTGAGCATCAGCTGCTTCAGGCCCCCCAGGGCACAGGCGTGCATCTGCACAGGGCACCAAGGGTCCGGGCAGCAGCCAGTGGCTGTGGCTGTGGGCACAGAGCCTTACGCTGTCAAAGAGTGGCAGGAGCGCCTCAGCCAGCTGCAGGGCGATGGGGGTGGCTATTGGAGCACCATTATCCAGGAGCAAATATCGGAGTAGAAGAATGCTCATCCTGACCATGTCGCTGTCATTTTCCTCCAGGAGCTCCACAAGACTTTCAGTCAGGCTCTGCATTTTTTCAGCCTGTGCGGAAGACGACTTTGTGAAAGGCCGCCCTGCTGCCGCAGGGCCCAGAGGCCAAAGGCCTGTCCCGAAGCACTGGGGCAGCTGAAGCGGGAAGCAGGAGAGATGGGAACAGCTGCCCCAGCGCCCAAAGCCCAGGCAAGGCCAAGCGACTGCGTTGCCCAGCCCCGCGCTGCCTGCACGGCTTCGGCCACTGCCCCCTTCTCACCATCAAGGGATTCTTGCCCAGCACTACAAGGCCTCGGAGTGCCAAGTAACGCCTGGCCATGTGCTCGCTCTGCAGGTTCTGTGCCAGGATCTCCAGGACACTGTCACTGCATTCCCTCAAGTCCAGGCACTCGAGGACCTGAAAGGCACAGGGCAGTGACAGGGGAGGCGGCCGGCAGGAGCCCAGAAGCGCACAGGGCCGGGCCCAGGCAGCAGCACAGGGCACGGGCACTGTCCTGGCAGCTGTGGCTGTGAGAGGCCAGAGGGCTGGGAGGCCGCTCAGCCAGGCAGCGCTGGCCTTGAGGCTCACCTCCACAAGGAATGCCAGGGCAGGGAAATCCCAGTATGGCATCTCTTTGCCGAGCAGGGCGAGCAGGTAGAATGCCACCGCGGAACAAAAGTGGATGGCTAAGCGGCGAATTTCTCTGAAGAGGGGAAAAAGGAAACAAGAGCCTGATGCAGTGGGGCAAACCTCTCCCAGGCGTGACTCACCCAGTTCTCATCTTTCCCCAGCATCCTTCCAGCAAGGGGACGTGGGCCGTTTGGGAGTTGGTTGCTCATGGGTACCCTCCTCTGCCAGCCTATTCCAGTCTGCTTGGCCGTCCCTCAGTGACAAGGCCCTCTGACCCATGGCCACCACGGACACTTTGTGGGGCACCTGGGCACAGAGCAGCAATGTCAGAGGCAGTGGGGAGAAGGGGGTCTCACCTGGCAAGCAGAGCCACGGCAAAGTGGTGGGTGTCAAGAGAGAGCAGCGTGTCCCAGGCACACCTGCGCTCCATTGCCACCACCACATCCTCGCAGCGGAGAAGGCAGAGCAGGGACTTCAGGGTGCGCACAGCAAACCTGTGTGCACAGCAAAGCCCAGGTCACACTGGCAGCACTGGCTCCTTGGCAGGCCACGTGGCAGGGACAGGAGGAGTGGCATGGAGCACCTGTTGGGGCTGGTGGCAAGGCCGTGCTCTTCCTGGCATCCCTTCCAGAAGGTGTCGACCTCCTCTGGCATATCCAGAGTGCTGAAGAAGACTTGGAATAGCAGATGCACAAATAGGCGGGGGAAATACACCTTCAAGATCCGTGGCAGACAGGGCACCTGGAGGATCTTCCACGTCACCACAGTTGCCTGCAAAGGACAAAGCCCCCCGAGACAGCGCTCAGTGCCGAGGTGTGTGTGTGGCAGGGCCCGAGCGTGGCAGGGAGAGGCCAGGAGAGACCATGGCAGGGGGAGCACGGGGCCTGGTGGGCCTGAAGCTGCCCCTTGGCCAGGTTTCAGGCCAGCGCCTGAGGCAGGGAGATGCAGTGGGGGAAGGAGGATGGAGAGCTGCTGGAGAGACAGCCTTGGGGCCTGCAAAGGCCAGTTGCAGAAACTCACCGTCAGGGCAAAGACAGCCGTTTCGTCCCCATTGGAGGTGCAGGTGCTGTACTCTGGCCAGCTGCCCAGCACATCCAGGAGGATCAGCTGCGCCAGCTCCGCAGTCCTGGCCGAGCCCATGATGGTCTTCCACATGGCCATGGCAGCTCTGTGGGGTTAGAGCTGTGTCTCAGGAGGGTCTCAGAGGAAGCACCAGGGGCAGCTGAGCCGGCTGCCATTTCTGCCTCTGCCCACTGCCCCCCTGCCAGCAGGAGGCAGACAGCCCAGCCCTGTGGGGACAGAGCCCTGAGAGGCGGCAAGGGAGCACGGCAGCAGGCTCAGGGGCTGGCCTGGCAGGGCTGGGAAAGGGAGCATCCAGAGGGCCCTGGAAGTCTCTGTTGCTCCGACACCTGGGGCAGGCTGTGCAGGGTGATGGGCTGGGGAGGCCTGAGCCCTGTGGGCAGGTGGGCCCCATACCTGTCACAGGACGGGGCCACACGCAGGAGCGTCACCACTGCGTCATTTGGCTGTGCTTCGGTGAGATCCAGCAGGGTCTTGTCCAGCCTGTGCTCAGCAGAATCATTGGCCATGAGCCACTGGTGGATGTAGCTCACCATGGCAGGCACCTGGAGAAGGCACGGGGAGACTTGGAAAGCTGCCAGAGGGGGCAATGTTCCCAGCTTCCCCAGAGGAGTGCTTCCCTTCCCACCCCACTGCCATGTGGCCTGAAAGGCTCACAGCAAGCAGCATGCGTGGATTGGGAGGCCAAGCAATTGCTGGGAGGATCAAAGCCTGGCCCAGGCTGCTTACTTGCTTTGGAGTGTAAAAATCTTCCTCTACAAGCATATGCAGCAGGGCAGCACCGGTCTTGCTGAGGAAGATGGGCGAGTATGGTCTGAGGCCTATGCCCGTGGCGATGGTCTCTTCCTCTTTAATTCTCTTGAGGAAGTTGCAAACAAACTGTAGGAGAAGGGCAAGAAGCCGAGGATGTTGCATGGAGTGCTGCACACACGGTGCTGGGCTGAGCAGGGACAGCAGGCCCAGCCCAGGTGGGGGTGGCTGCAGGTACCTGCGCTGTTCTGCGGAAGCGGCCAGGGCTGGACTCCTGCTCTTGTGTGCGCTCCGGGGCTGCATCTGGCAAAGAGCGAGCGCAGCCAGAGATGAGGGGCTGCGGGAGAGGCCGGACAACACGGCCCAGCCCTGCGATCTCCAGGCAGAGAGAGCCCCGGGATGCCCCAGGGGGATGGAGCACGGCCACTGCGGGTGTCTGCCCGGCCCCCCTTCCCTCCTGTCCGTGGGCATGTCCCCACAGGATAGCATGGCACGGCACGGCATGGGGTCCAAGCTGGCAGCAGGCACCAGTCCTGTGGCCCAGCTCTGCCACTCACCCTCCTGCGGTGGCTGGAACGGCACCACCTCCTCAGTCTGCTGTGCCGGGGCAGCTCCAGGGCCACCTTCCTCCTCCTCCACGCAGGCCAGCTCAGGCACTGCCGGGTGTCTCTGCTCCATGTCTCTGCCTGGATTTGTGGCTATTTGCAGGAGAGTTGCCTTGGAAAAGCTCCAAGTCACCAAGTCCTGCAGTGGTGCCTGGAAGGCACCTTCAAGTAAGAAGCCTCAGGAAGGCTACAGGACAGCAAGTCCTGCACTCGGTCTCAAGGGCTCCTGCCACAAGGACAGGGGACTCCTGACAAGGACTATGATATGGCCTCAAGGGCACCTGCAGAAGAGAAGCCTCAGGGAGACCACGGGTCAGCAAGCCCTGTGGTCTGGCCTCGAGCTCAGCTGCAGGAACCAGGCTTCAGAAAAGCTCCGGGTGGGACGCGAACGAGCGCGCTGTGCGGGGGCTCCTCACGGCACCGCTCTGTCCCGTCCTGTCCCGTGGCGTGCTCTGAGCACTGTGGCGTGCTCTTGTCACCTCCAGCCCCTATGTCACCCCGTGTCACAAAGGGCCCTTGGACAGCCGTTCCATGTCACAGTGACTGTGCAGCACCTGTCACCAAGGGCCCTTGCAGACACTGCCGCCTGCCCTGGGGCCACGCCCAGCCCACCCAAAGTGGCCCAGTTTGGAGGGAATGGCAGGCCCCAGGAGTCTAAGCCAGGCCGAGAGGATCTTTAAGAAGGGCTCAGAGCATCAGCAAACGCTGCCATGCTCTGTGGGCTCAGGGCAGCAGAAGGAGCCCTGAGGGCTGCAGACGCAGCCGTTCTGGGAAGGGCACGGGGCCTTGCAGGGAAGCTGGCACGGCCTCCTTGGGACACGTCCCGGCTGGTGGCCGTCCTAAAGCTGCCGGTGTGACACGCACAAGGAACGTGTGGGCCCAGGCACGAATGCTGCTCTGAGGCCTGGGGCCCGGGGAGCGCTGACATCAGCAGGTGTGGCAGAGTCCCCGGCCAAGCAGACCTGCCACCCCCCGAGCCCTGGCAGCGCTGGTGCCCGTCTCCTGCCCCAGAGACCTGTGCCCCCGGGGGGCTTCTGTGCCAGAAGGAGCCAAAGGCCACGTGCCTAGGGGGCTGTGCCTCTTTCCTGCAGGGGCTGATGGCAGGAGCACCTGGAGCAACTGCTGGCACACTTGGTCTCTGTCAGATGATGTTGCTCCTTCCTGAAATGCATTTTTCTCATGGAAGGCATTGGCAGTAGCACCAGAGCACCATCCATTGCTGAGTTTCCCAGGGCAATTAGATTGCAAAGTTAACAGTCTGACATTTCCTTGTGCTTTTCTCACTCTCTTTCCCACATTCTGGAACAAACGGCATCTGCCCAGCCTCTGCTATTCTCAGCTTCAGTTGCTGCATGTCTTGCTCTGGCAGCTCATGTCCAAACAGAACTGTGTCTCTGCTGAGCACAGCAATGAGCTGCCACAAAGTGGCAGGTTCCCCAGTGAACATCAAGGCAGGGACGTGGAAGTGCAGAGGATAAGGACAACTCTGGGAGGAGAAGCTCTTCTGTGTCTCTGATGATGGTGCCCACACCCTGAAGCAGCAGCCAAGAGAAGCGCTGGAAGCAGACGGGCGCAGTTTTGGGCAGTACAATATCAAAAGATATGAAACCATTAGGCAGAATGCAAAGGAGGACTGCAAGGATGGAGTGTGGCCTGGGGGGGAAGCCCTAGATGCAGCTGCAGCCACTTTGTTCAGCCTGGAGGAGAGTAAAGGGCGTCATTGTGGTCTTCAACATGCTCCTGAGAGGAATCAGAGGGGCTGCTGCAGCTCTCGTCACTGTTGGGACCAGTGACAGGACTGGAGAAAAGGGCAGGGAGCTGGGACAGGGCAAGTTTCATTTCCGTATCAGGAAAAGGTTTTTCACCCAGCGCACAGTCAGGCACTGGGACGGGTTCCCCATTGACGCAGCCCAGCGGAGCCCGGGCTGGCTCTTGGGAAAACTGCGGCGCTGCGCCAGGAGTGGGGAACGGCCGAGGCGTGGGTCCTGCCCGCGGCTGACCCTGGTGAGCCACTGCTCAGTGGTTCAGGATCTCCTAACTGCAGCACGGAGCAGGCCAAAGAGAAGGAGGAGGCTCCTCGATGGTGAGGTTCCACAGGCCAAGGTTTATTGCAAGGGAAGGATTCAGCAGCAAAGAGCCGCCAGCACTTCTGTGCACGGGATTTTATCGGGGTACGACTCAGGGGGTGGATACAAACGACTGAGCAATAAGGAATCTGCAGGGGAGGAGCGAGGGGATTCCATCAGTTGCTTGGGACTAATTAGGACAGATAGGAGGAGAGGGTGGGTCACATGGGCCAGTGGGGCTTCCAGCAATAGAGGAATTCCAAAGGGGTGGTGCAGTCAGGGATTGGTCCAAGGCAAAAGTGACAGGGAAGGTTCAGGAATAAAGAGCTGGATTATCTTGAGAGGCAGGGAAGGAGCTGGAACAAAGAGCGGGGAATGGCATGAGGGACAGCTTTGAGGGAGGGCAAAACCTAGGGGTAAACCAACTTGGGGAAAATACGGGGTACATGAAAACAAACCATTCTACGATAACTGATAAATAAACACCAACTGGAACACCCCAGGGAAATGGTCACAGCACCAAGCCCCTCTGAGTTTGAGAAGTGTTCGAAGAACATTGAGCAGTCACGCAAGCTTTTAGACACTACATCAAAAGTAGAAAGTGTATGATAGTCAAGAGAGGGAAAAAGAAAAAGAGCTCCCTGCAGCCATGGTGGCAGCTCTGGATCAGCACCAGGGAGAGGACTGATGTAGGCGTGGTTAAAGCAGAGGCAGGGGCGAAAATAGCAGAGGCAGAGGAGGTTCAAAGCAGCCACAGACCAAGCTGGGCCCAAATCAATGTGCATCTTGTAAGAAATCAGGACACTGGAAATAGGGCCAGTGCCCAGAGTTAGCAGACAAAGTACACAAAACTCTTGCAGCCACTCTAGATGATAAGAAATGACCGAGACTGGCAGTTCTTACCCTAGCAGGCCACTGTTTAAAATACAGCTAAAGAATGATGAAGAAGTTGAAATTTTAAGAAATAGTGGAGACACATTTTCACTCTTGAATCAAGCACTGCTACCCAAAAGTGAAAACTATCTTCAAGCAATAGGAGCAACTACAGGGCAGCCAGAAAATGCATTCTTCCTGAAACCACTTTGATGTAAAATCAAGAAGAAAATGGGAATACATCAGTTTCTGTATTTCCCAAACTCACCCAAATCTGTCCTATGCAGGGATTTGCTTGAAAATTTAGAAGCAACAGTTCCCTTTAGAAAAAGAAAACTTCAATGGAAGGTACCTGAAGACAAATGAACGCTTTTAGCAGTAGGACTGACAATTGACACCAGACCAACAAACAAGAAGAACTAGTTAGAGCAAGTATTGAATCAGGTGTACCCAAGAGTATGGGATATGATAGCCCAGGAAAATCAAAACCAGGAGACCCTATGAAAATTGAGCTACAGACAAGAGTTAGGGCAGTAGTCACTGCCTCCCCCACAGCAAGAGGAACAAGACTTGGATATCAGGCAGTGGAGCTCAATGCCTAAGGCTGAGGGGCAGGGGGCTCCAGTCTGGAGCACAGGGAGGGCACCCCCCCAGCCCCACAACAGCTGGCCTCACAGCCCTGAAAGGCCAGGACCGGGGTTCCACACCTGATTCCAGGGCGTCCCTCCAACCGGCCACCGACCTGGAAGCGCCAGAGCAGCCGGCTGTCGGGACCAAGGCGGCTGCCAGGGGGCTGCTTATGGCCTCTGCCAGCCAATTGCTCAGGGCTTAGCAGTGCCTCAGCCCCTCAGGGTCTCCCCCAGCCTGGCCAAGGGTGCCGGCAGCAGCGTCGCAGCCCCAAAGCAGCTCCAGAGGAGGCCCATCCAGAGGCACCTGGGAGCCCTCAGCACTGCAGCCAGCAGCAGACGGGCAGGAGGACACGGATGGCCCTTCCTGTCCGGCACAGGGCTCGTGGCCATCTCCAGGCACCGCTCTGGCAGGGATCCCCGCAGCTCCGGCCCCTGCCCAGCCGCTCTGTGGGCAGCACAAAGGCTTCAGCAGAACCACCAAAGGCCAAAAGGCTTCTGGCCATTTTCCCTGCAACACTGCACGCCTGGGCAGCTGGCTGAGTACAAGCAACCTTTTCCCCCTCTTCTCTTATGCCCTACAGACCTTGCGCAGGAAAAGAGAGATGCTGGGACTCTGTGTATTGTAAGATATTTTATATTTACATACTCAACAATGAAAATGCAAACACAAAAATCTTAAAGAAGAAAAAGAAAATTCCTGCTGGCTTAAATGGCCCCAGATCATCTCTCTGCCGAGCTGCAGCAGAACAGTAAGGCAGTGCAGCAAAGACGAGGCCGTTTCCTCCATGCACTGCGGAATCGATCCCGCAGCTTCTGCCATGGGGAGTAGGGAGCTCTCTCAAGAGCCCGGAGAACTAAACAAAATTCTACTGCAGCATCTCTGATTGCAGGACTGCTGTCATATGCCATTTCTTCAAGGGCTGCAAGAGAGAGGAACAGAGGCAAGGTCAGATCCCGCATACGCAGGGAGCCAAGGTGAGCCCCATGCCAGGGCCATCCCGGTCGTCTCTTGCCATGGCCCGCAGGGAGCGGGGAGCAAGGGGATCAGCCCGAAGTTGCTAGCCACGAATGCCACACGTAGCCCTGATATCTCTGTGTGCTCTGCCCATGGGTGCAGATCCCTCCACAGCCGGGGCAGGGCTTGCAGCTGCCCCCTCCAGCCCCCTCGGTCAGCACGCTGCCCTCACGCACTCACCAGTGCAGATCAGCTGCAGCTCTTGCTGCTGCCCCCTCAGGCGCCGCCCGGCCATGCCTGTGAACACAGAGCCTGTCACGGCCCCAGCGGCACAGCTCCCTGCCAGCGGCGCTGCCGGCGCTGTGGCCACACGGGCTGCTGGCCAGGCAGAGCTCAGCCCGGGCCCTTGCCGCACGCTGCCGCCCCAGGGCACGGCTGCCAGAGGGCGGCAGCAACACCCAGGCCAGGCGGGGCTCCACGGCGCCGGGCCGGGCCGGCGCTGCCGGGGCAGCAGGCGGGGCCGGGGCCGAGCTGCGGCGGGCCGGGGAGGAGCCCGGGCTCGGGACTCACCCATGAACCTGACGGCCGCCTCTCGCAGGGACTCCTGTGGGCTCTGCAGGTAGTGCAGTGCCCTGCGCACGTGCTCGGCCACTCGGCTCCTGTCCTCTGCCAGCTGCAGAGAGCGGCAGGAGGGAAGGGTTGGCGCGGGCTCAGCTCCTGGGCCGGACGCTGCCTGCGCCCATCGCCGGCCTCGCTGCCCGCCCAGCCCTGAGGCGCGGCCAGCAGCCGCTGGCCAAGGGCTCCCGAGGCGAGGGGCAGAGGGCTGGCTGCTGCCCGGGGAGCCGCGGTGCCGCCCCACAGCCCCGCCGGGCCGGGGCTCCATGGGCACCCGACTCAGGCCCACGGGAGCCTGGAGCAGAGCCCGTGCGGCCTCTGGCTGCAGCAGCGGGCACAGCTGTTAGCCCCGCACACTGAGCACCGCCCTCAGGGACCTTGGCCATGCTGAGGCTGGGGGGTCTCTGCTGTTCTTACCAGGCACTCGGCAAAGCTCTGATCCAGGTGTAGCATTTGTTCTATATCCCTCCTCTTCAGGAATCTGGCTGAGGAATGCAGCGTTTCCCGGGAGGCCTGGAGAGGGACAGAGATGCACAGATGGCCCTACAGTCCAGGGCACAGGAGCATCCCAGTGGCACAGGCCTGAGGAGGCTGCAGCCCACAAGGTGCCCGGGCAGGAGGCAGCCCAAGCCCCTGCCAGGGGGACAGCAGCTGGCCACAAGTGCTCACCTCAGCAACCATCTGATTCTCATCATGGCAGTGGAAGTAGAGAGGGAGCAGGCTCTGGCGCACGTGGGACTTGAGGGCCTTTCTTCCCTCTTCTGTTAATAAGTCCAGCATCTCTTGAAAGAGAGCCATGGAGCTCAGCTGCACCTGGATGTCATCCTGGATGAAAGGAAAGGGCAAAAGACCTGAGCATCAGCTGCTTCAGGCCCCCCAGGGCACAGGCGTGCATCTGCACAGGGCACCAAGGGTCCGGGCAGCAGCCAGTGGCTGTGGCTGTGGGCACAGAGCCTTACGCTGTCAAAGAGTGGCAGGAGCGCCTCAGCCAGCTGCAGGGCGATGGGGGTGGCTATTGGAGCACCATTATCCAGGAGCAAATATCGGAGTAGAAGAATGCTCATCCTGACCATGTCGCTGTCATTTTCCTCCAGGAGCTCCACAAGACTTTCAGTCAGGCTCTGCATTTTTTCAGCCTGTGCGGAAGACGACTTTGTGAAAGGCCGCCCTGCTGCCGCAGGGCCCAGAGGCCAAAGGCCTGTCCCGAAGCACTGGGGCAGCTGAAGCGGGAAGCAGGAGTAGATGGGAACAGCTGCCCCAGCGGCCGAAGCCCAGGCAAGGCCAAGCGACTGCGTTGCCCAGCCCCACGCTGCCTGCACGGCTTCGGCCACTGCCCCCTTCTCACCATCAAGGGATTCTTGCCCAGCACTACGAGGCCTCGGAGTGCCAAGTAACGCCTGGCCATGTGCTCGCTCTGCAGGTTCTGTGCCAGGATCTCCAGGACACTGTCACTGCATTCCCTCAAGTCCAGGCACTCGAGGACCTGAAAGGCACAGGGCAGTGACAGGGGAGGCGGCCGGCAGGAGCCCAGAAGCGCACAGGGCCGGGCCCAGGCAGCAGCACAGGGCACGGGCACTGTCCTGGCAGCTGTGGCTGTGAGAGGCCAGAGGGCTGGGAGGCCGCTCAGCCAGGCAGCGCTGGCCTTGAGGCTCACCTCCACAAGGAATGCCAGGGCAGGGAAATCCCAGTATGGCATCTCTTTGCCGAGCAGGGCGAGCAGGTAGAATGCCACCGCGGAACAAAAGTGGATGGCTAAGCGGCGAATTTCTCTGAAGAGGGGAAAAAGGAAACAAGAGCCTGATGCAGTGGGGCAAACCTCTCCCAGGCGTGACTCACCCAGTTCTCATCTTTCCCCAGCATCCTTCCAGCAAGGGGACGTGGGCCGTTTGGGAGTTGGTTGCTCATGGGTACCCTCCTCTGCCAGCCTATTCCAGTCTGCTTGGCCGTCCCTCAGTGACAAGGCCCTCTGACCCATGGCCACCACGGACACTTTGTGGGGCACCTGGGCACAGAGCAGCAATGTCAGAGGCAGTGGGGAGAAGGGGGTCTCACCTGGCAAGCAGAGCCACGGCAAAGTGGTGGGTGTCAAGAGAGAGCAGCGTGTCCCAGGCACACCTGCGCTCCATTGCCACCACCACATCCTCGCAGCGGAGAAGGCAGAGCAGGGACTTCAGGGTGCGCACAGCAAACCTGTGTGCACAGCAAAGCCCAGGTCACACTGGCAGCACTGGCTCCTTGGCAGGCCACGTGGCAGGGACAGGAGGAGTGGCATGGAGCACCTGTTGGGGCTGGTGGCAAGGCCGTGCTCTTCCTGGCATCCCTTCCAGAAGGTGTCGACCTCCTCTGGCATATCCAGAGTGCTGAAGAAGACTTGGAATAGCAGATGCACAAATAGGCGGGGGAAATACACCTTCAAGATCCGTGGCAGACAGGGCACCTGGAGGATCTTCCACGTCACCACAGTTGCCTGCAAAGGACAAAGCCCCCCGAGACAGCGCTCAGTGCCGAGGTGTGTGTGTGGCAGGGCCCGAGCGTGGCAGGGAGAGGCCAGGAGAGACCATGGCAGGGGGAGCACGGGGCCTGGTGGGCCTGAAGCTGCCCCTTGGCCAGGTTTCAGGCCAGCGCCTGAGGCAGGGAGATGCAGTGGGGGAAGGAGGATGGAGAGCTGCTGGAGAGACAGCCTTGGGGCCTGCAAAGGCCAGTTGCAGAAACTCACCGTCAGGGCAAAGACAGCCGTTTCGTCCCCATTGGAGGTGCAGGTGCTGTACTCTGGCCAGCTGCCCAGCACATCCAGGAGGATCAGCTGCGCCAGCTCCGCAGTCCTGGCCGAGCCCATGATGGTCTTCCACATGGCCATGGCAGCTCTGTGGGGTTAGAGCTGTGTCTCAGGAGGGTCTCAGAGGAAGCACCAGGGGCAGCTGAGCCGGCTGCCATTTCTGCCTCTGCCCACTGCCCCCCTGCCAGCAGGAGGCAGACAGCCCAGCCCTGTGGGGACAGAGCCCTGAGAGGCGGCAAGGGAGCACGGCAGCAGGCTCAGGGGCTGGCCTGGCAGGGCTGGGAAAGGGAGCATCCAGAGGGCCCTGGAAGTCTCTGTTGCTCCGACACCTGGGGCAGGCTGTGCAGGGTGATGGGCTGGGGAGGCCTGAGCCCTGTGGGCAGGTGGGCCCCATACCTGTCACAGGACGGGGCCACACGCAGGAGCGTCACCACTGCGTCATTTGGCTGTGCTTCGGTGAGATCCAGCAGGGTCTTGTCCAGCCTGTGCTCAGCAGAATCATTGGCCATGAGCCACTGGTGGATGTAGCTCACCATGGCAGGCACCTGGAGAAGGCACGGGGAGACTTGGAAAGCTGCCAGAGGGGGCAATGTTCCCAGCTTCCCCAGAGGAGTGCTTCCCTTCCCACCCCACTGCCATGTGGCCTGAAAGGCTCACAGCAAGCAGCATGCGTGGATTGGGAGGCCAAGCAATTGCTGGGAGGATCAAAGCCTGGCCCAGGCTGCTTACTTGCTTTGGAGTGTAAAAATCTTCCTCTACAAGCATATGCAGCAGGGCAGCACCGGTCTTGCTGAGGAAGATGGGCGAGTATGGTCTGAGGCCTATGCCCGTGGCGATGGTCTCTTCCTCTTTAATTCTCTTGAGGAAGTTGCAAACAAACTGTAGGAGAAGGGCAAGAAGCCGAGGATGTTGCATGGAGTGCTGCACACACGGTGCTGGGCTGAGCAGGGACAGCAGGCCCAGCCCAGGTGGGGGTGGCTGCAGGTACCTGCGCTGTTCTGCGGAAGCGGCCAGGGCTGGACTCCTGCTCTTGTGTGCGCTCCGGGGCTGCATCTGGCAAAGAGCGAGCGCAGCCAGAGATGAGGGGCTGCGGGAGAGGCCGGACAACACGGCCCAGCCCTGCGATCTCCAGGCAGAGAGAGCCCCGGGATGCCCCAGGGGGATGGAGCACGGCCACTGCGGGTGTCTGCCCGGCCCCCCTTCCCTCCTGTCCGTGGGCATGTCCCCACAGGATAGCATGGCACGGCACGGCATGGGGTCCAAGCTGGCAGCAGGCACCAGTCCTGTGGCCCAGCTCTGCCACTCACCCTCCTGCGGTGGCTGGAACGGCACCACCTCCTCAGTCTGCTGTGCCGGGGCAGCTCCAGGGCCACCTTCCTCCTCCTCCACGCAGGCCAGCTCAGGCACTGCCGGGTGTCTCTGCTCCATGTCTCTGCCTGGATTTGTGGCTATTTGCAGGAGAGTTGCCTTGGAAAAGCTCCAAGTCACCAAGTCCTGCAGTGGTGCCTGGAAGGCACCTTCAAGTAAGAAGCCTCAGGAAGGCTACAGGACAGCAAGTCCTGCACTCGGTCTCAAGGGCTCCTGCCACAAGGACAGGGGACTCCTGACAAGGACTATGATATGGCCTCAAGGGCACCTGCAGAAGAGAAGCCTCAGGGAGACCACGGGTCAGCAAGCCCTGTGGTCTGGCCTCGAGCTCAGCTGCAGGAACCAGGCTTCAGAAAAGCTCCGGGTGGGACGCGAACGAGCGCGCTGTGCGGGGGCTCCTCACGGCACCGCTCTGTCCCGTCCTGTCCCGTGGCGTGCTCTGAGCACTGTGGCGTGCTCTTGTCACCTCCAGCCCCTATGTCACCCCGTGTCACAAAGGGCCCTTGGACAGCCGTTCCATGTCACAGTGACTGTGCAGCACCTGTCACCAAGGGCCCTTGCAGACACTGCCGCCTGCCCTGGGGCCACGCCCAGCCCACCCAAAGTGGCCCAGTTTGGAGGGAATGGCAGGCCCCAGGAGTCTAAGCCAGGCCGAGAGGATCTTTAAGAAGGGCTCAGAGCATCAGCAAACGCTGCCATGCTCTGTGGGCTCAGGGCAGCAGAAGGAGCCCTGAGGGCTGCAGACGCAGCCGTTCTGGGAAGGGCACGGGGCCTTGCAGGGAAGCTGGCACGGCCTCCTTGGGACACGTCCCGGCTGGTGGCCGTCCTAAAGCTGCCGGTGTGACACGCACAAGGAACGTGTGGGCCCAGGCACGAATGCTGCTCTGAGGCCTGGGGCCCGGGGAGCGCTGACATCAGCAGGTGTGGCAGAGTCCCCGGCCAAGCAGACCTGCCACCCCCCGAGCCCTGGCAGCGCTGGTGCCCGTCTCCTGCCCCAGAGACCTGTGCCCCCGGGGGGCTTCTGTGCCAGAAGGAGCCAAAGGCCACGTGCCTAGGGGGCTGTGCCTCTTTCCTGCAGGGGCTGATGGCAGGAGCACCTGGAGCAACTGCTGGCACACTTGGTCTCTGTCAGATGATGTTGCTCCTTCCTGAAATGCATTTTTCTCATGGAAGGCATTGGCAGTAGCACCAGAGCACCATCCATTGCTGAGTTTCCCAGGGCAATTAGATTGCAAAGTTAACAGTCTGACATTTCCTTGTGCTTTTCTCACTCTCTTTCCCACATTCTGGAACAAACGGCATCTGCCCAGCCTCTGCTATTCTCAGCTTCAGTTGCTGCATGTCTTGCTCTGGCAGCTCATGTCCAAACAGAACTGTGTCTCTGCTGAGCACAGCAATGAGCTGCCACAAAGTGGCAGGTTCCCCAGTGAACATCAAGGCAGGGACGTGGAAGTGCAGAGGATAAGGACAACTCTGGGAGGAGAAGCTCTTCTGTGTCTCTGATGATGGTGCCCACACCCTGAAGCAGCAGCCAAGAGAAGCGCTGGAAGCAGACGGGCGCAGTTTTGGGCAGTACAATATCAAAAGATATGAAACCATTAGGCAGAATGCAAAGGAGGACTGCAAGGATGGAGTGTGGCCTGGGGGGGAAGCCCTAGATGCAGCTGCAGCCACTTTGTTCAGCCTGGAGGAGAGTAAAGGGCGTCATTGTGGTCTTCAACATGCTCCTGAGAGGAATCAGAGGGGCTGCTGCAGCTCTCGTCACTGTTGGGACCAGTGACAGGACTGGAGAAAAGGGCAGGGAGCTGGGACAGGGCAAGTTTCATTTCCGTATCAGGAAAAGGTTTTTCACCCAGCGCACAGTCAGGCACTGGGACGAGTTCCCCATTGACGCAGCCCAGCGGAGCCCGGGCTGGCTCTTGGGAAAACTGCGGCGCTGCGCCAGGAGTGGGGAACGGCCGAGGCGTGGGTCCTGCCCGCGGCTGACCCTGGTGAGCCACTGCTCAGTGGTTCAGGATCTCCTAACTGCAGCACGGAGCAGGCCAAAGAGAAGGAGGAGGCTCCTCGATGGTGAGGTTCCACAGGCCAAGGTTTATTGCAAGGGAAGGATTCAGCAGCAAAGAGCCGCCAGCACTTCTGTGCACGGGATTTTATCGGGGTACGACTCAGGGGGTGGATACAAACGACTGAGCAATAAGGAATCTGCAGGGGAGGAGCGAGGGGATTCCATCAGTTGCTTGGGACTAATTAGGACAGATGGGAGGAGAGGGTGGGTCACATGGGCCAGTGGGGCTTCCAGCAATAGAGGAATTCCAAAGGGGTGGTGCAGTCAGGGATTGGTCCAAGGCAAAAGTGACAGGGAAGGTTCAGGAATAAAGAGCTGGATTATCTTGAGAGGCAGGGAAGGAGCTGGAACAAAGAGCGGGGAATGGCATGAGGGACAACTTTGAGGGAGGGCAAAACCTAGGGGTAAACCAACTTGGGGAAAATACGGGGTACATGAAAACAAACCATTCTACGATAACTGATAAATAAACACCAACTGGAACACCCCAGGGAAATGGTCACAGCACCAAGCCCCTCTGAGTTTGAGAAGTGTTCGAAGAACATTGAGCAGTCACGCAAGCTTTTAGACACTACATCAAAAGTAGAAAGTGTATGATAGTCAAGAGAGGGAAAAAGAAAAAGAGCTCCCTGCAGCCATGGTGGCAGCTCTGGATCAGCACCAGGGAGAGGACTGATGTAGGCGTGGTTAAAGCAGAGGCAGGGGCGAAAATAGCAGAGGCAGAGGAGGTTCAAAGCAGCCACAGACCAAGCTGGGCCCAAATCAATGTGCATCTTGTAAGAAATCAGGACACTGGAAATAGGGCCAGTGCCCAGAGTTAGCAGACAAAGTACACAAAACTCTTGCAGCCACTCTAGATGATAAGAAATGACTGAGACTGGCAGTTCTTACCCTAGCAGGCCACTGTTTAAAATACAGCTAAAGAATGATGAAGAAGTTGAAATTTTAAGAAATAGTGGAGACACATTTTCACTCTTGAATCAAGCACTGCTACCCAAAAGTGAAAACTATCTTCAAGCAATAGGAGCAACTACAGGGCAGCCAGAAAATGCATTCTTCCTGAAACCACTTTGATGTAAAATCAAGAAGAAAATGGGAATACATCAGTTTCTGTATTTCCCAAACTCACCCAAATCTGTCCTATGCAGGGATTTGCTTGAAAATTTAGAAGCAACAGTTCCCTTTAGAAAAAGAAAACTTCAATGGAAGGTACCTGAAGACAAATGAACGCTTTTAGCAGTAGGACTGACAATTGACACCAGACCAACAAACAAGAAGAACTAGTTAGAGCAAGTATTGAATCAGGTGTACCCAAGAGTATGGGATATGATAGCCCAGGAAAATCAAAACCAGGAGACCCTATGAAAATTGAGCTACAGACAAGAGTTAGGGCAGTAGTCACTGCCTCCCCCACAGCAAGAGGAACAAGACTTGGATATCAGGCAGTGGAGCTCAATGCCTAAGGCTGAGGGGCAGGGGGCTCCAGTCTGGAGCACAGGGAGGGCACCCCCCCAGCCCCACAACAGCTGGCCTCACAGCCCTGAAAGGCCAGGACCGGGGTTCCACACCTGATTCCAGGGCGTCCCTCCAACCGGCCACCGACCTGGAAGCGCCAGAGCAGCCGGCTGTCGGGATCAAGGCGGCTGCCAGGGGGCTGCTTATGGCCTCTGCCAGCCAATTGCTCAGGGCTTAGCAGTGCCTCAGCCCCTCAGGGTCTCCCCCAGCCTGGCCAAGGGTGCCGGCAGCAGCGTCGCAGCCCCAAAGCAGCTCCAGAGGAGGCCCATCCAGAGGCACCTGGGAGCCCTCAGCACTGCAGCCAGCAGCAGACGGGCAGGAGGACACGGATGGCCCTTCCTGTCCGGCACAGGGCTCGTGGCCATCTCCAGGCACCGCTCTGGCAGGGATCCCCGCAGCTCCGGCCCCTGCCCAGCCGCTCTGTGGGCAGCACAAAGGCTTCAGCAGAACCACCAAAGGCCAAAAGGCTTCTGGCCATTTTCCCTGCAACACTGCACGCCTGGGCAGCTGGCTGAGTACAAGCAACCTTTTCCCCCTCTTCTCTTATGCCCTACAGACCTTGCGCAGGAAAAGAGAGATGCTGGGACTCTGTGTATTGTAAGATATTTTATATTTACATACTCAACAATGAAAATGCAAACACAAAAATCTTAAAGAAGAAAAAGAAAATTCCTGCTGGCTTAAATGGCCCCAGATCATCTCTCTGCCGAGCTGCAGCAGAACAGTAAGGCAGTGCAGCAAAGACGAGGCCGTTTCCTCCATGCACTGTGGAATCGATCCCGCAGCTTCTGCCATGGGGAGTAGGGAGCTCTCTCAAGAGCCCGGAGAACTAAACAAAATTCTACTGCAGCATCTCTGATTGCAGGACTGCTGTCATATGCCATTTCTTCAAGGGCTGCAAGAGAGAGGAACAGAGGCAAGGTCAGATCCCGCATACGCAGGGAGCCAAGGTGAGCCCCATGCCAGGGCCATCCCGGTCGTCTCTTGCCATGGCCCGCAGGGAGCGGGGAGCAAGGGGATCAGCCCGAAGTTGCTAGCCACGAATGCCACACGTAGCCCTGATATCTCTGTGTGCTCTGCCCATGGGTGCAGATCCCTCCACAGCCGGGGCAGGGCTTGCAGCTGCCCCCTCCAGCCCCCTCGGTCAGCACGCTGCCCTCACGCACTCACCAGTGCAGATCAGCTGCAGCTCTTGCTGCTGCCCCCTCAGGCGCCGCCCGGCCATGCCTGTGAACACAGAGCCTGTCACGGCCCCAGCGGCACAGCTCCCTGCCAGCGGCGCTGCCGGCGCTGTGGCCACACGGGCTGCTGGCCAGGCAGAGCTCAGCCCGGGCCCTTGCCGCACGCTGCCGCCCCAGGGCACGGCTGCCAGAGGGCGGCAGCAACGCCCAGGCCAGGCGGGGCTCCACGGCGCCGGGCCGGGCCGGCGCTGCCGGGGCAGCAGGCGGGGCCGGGGCCGAGCTGCGGCGGGCCGGGGAGGAGCCCGGGCTCGGGACTCACCCAGGAACCTGACGGCCGCCTCTCGCAGGGACTCCTGTGGGCTCTGCAGGTAGTGCAGTGCCCTGCGCACGTGCTCGGCCACTCGGCTCCTGTCCTCTGCCAGCTGCAGAGAGCGGCAGGAGGGAAGGGTTGGCGCGGGCTCAGCTCCTGGGCCGGACGCTGCCTGCGCCCATCGCCGGCCTCGCTGCCCGCCCAGCCCTGAGGCGCGGCCAGCAGCCGCTGGCCAAGGGCTCCCGAGGCGAGGGGCAGAGGGCTGGCTGCTGCCCGGGGAGCCGCGGTGCCGCCCCGCAGCCCCGCCGGGCCGGGGCTCCATGGGCACCCGACTCAGGCCCACGGGAGCCTGGAGCAGAGCCCGTGCGGCCTCTGGCTGCAGCAGCGGGCACAGCTGTTAGCCCCGCACACTGAGCACCGCCCTCAGGGACCTTGGCCATGCTGAGGCTGGGGGGTCTCTGCTGTTCTTACCAGGCACTCGGCAAAGCTCTGATCCAGGTGTAGCATTTGTTCTATATCCCTCCTCTTCAGGAATCTGGCTGAGGAATGCAGCGTTTCCCGGGAGGCCTGGAGAGGGACAGAGATGCACAGATGGCCCTACAGTCCAGGGCACAGGAGCATCCCAGTGGCACAGGCCTGAGGAGGCTGCAGCCCACAAGGTGCCCGGGCAGGAGGCAGCCCAAGCCCCTGCCAGGGGGACAGCAGCTGGCCACAAGTGCTCACCTCAGCAACCATCTGATTCTCATCATGGCAGTGGAAGTAGAGAGGGAGCAGGCTCTGGCGCACGTGGGACTTGAGGGCCTTTCTTCCCTCTTCTGTTAATAAGTCCAGCATCTCTTGAAAGAGAGCCATGGAGCTCAGCTGCACCTGGATGTCATCCTGGATGAAAGGAAAGGGCAAAAGACCTGAGCATCAGCTGCTTCAGGCCCCCCAGGGCACAGGCGTGCATCTGCACAGGGCACCAAGGGTCCGGGCAGCAGCCAGTGGCTGTGGCTGTGGGCACAGAGCCTTACGCTGTCAAAGAGTGGCAGGAGCGCCTCAGCCAGCTGCAGGGCGATGGGGGTGGCTATTGGAGCACCATTATCCAGGAGCAAATATCGGAGTAGAAGAATGCTCATCCTGACCATGTCGCTGTCATTTTCCTCCAGGAGCTCCACAAGACTTTCAGTCAGGCTCTGCATTTTTTCAGCCTGTGCGGAAGACGACTTTGTGAAAGGCCGCCCTGCTGCCGCAGGGCCCAGAGGCCAAAGGCCTGTCCCGAAGCACTGGGGCAGCTGAAGCGGGAAGCAGGAGAGATGGGAACAGCTGCCCCAGCGCCCAAAGCCCAGGCAAGGCCAAGCGACTGCGTTGCCCAGCCCCGCGCTGCCTGCACGGCTTCGGCCACTGCCCCCTTCTCACCATCAAGGGATTCTTGCCCAGCACTACAAGGCCTCGGAGTGCCAAGTAACGCCTGGCCATGTGCTCGCTCTGCAGGTTCTGTGCCAGGATCTCCAGGACACTGTCACTGCATTCCCTCAAGTCCAGGCACTCGAGGACCTGAAAGGCACAGGGCAGTGACAGGGGAGGCGGCCGGCAGGAGCCCAGAAGCGCACAGGGCCGGGCCCAGGCAGCAGCACAGGGCACGGGCACTGTCCTGGCAGCTGTGGCTGTGAGAGGCCAGAGGGCTGGGAGGCCGCTCAGCCAGGCAGCGCTGGCCTTGAGGCTCACCTCCACAAGGAATGCCAGGGCAGGGAAATCCCAGTATGGCATCTCTTTGCCGAGCAGGGCGAGCAGGTAGAATGCCACCGCGGAACAAAAGTGGATGGCTAAGCGGCGAATTTCTCTGAAGAGGGGAAAAAGGAAACAAGAGCCTGATGCAGTGGGGCAAACCTCTCCCAGGCGTGACTCACCCAGTTCTCATCTTTCCCCAGCATCCTTCCAGCAAGGGGACGTGGGCCGTTTGGGAGTTGGTTGCTCATGGGTACCCTCCTCTGCCAGCCTATTCCAGTCTGCTTGGCCGTCCCTCAGTGACAAGGCCCTCTGACCCATGGCCACCACGGACACTTTGTGGGGCACCTGGGCACAGAGCAGCAATGTCAGAGGCAGTGGGGAGAAGGGGGTCTCACCTGGCAAGCAGAGCCACGGCAAAGTGGTGGGTGTCAAGAGAGAGCAGCGTGTCCCAGGCACACCTGCGCTCCATTGCCACCACCACATCCTCGCAGCGGAGAAGGCAGAGCAGGGACTTCAGGGTGCGCACAGCAAACCTGTGTGCACAGCAAAGCCCAGGTCACACTGGCAGCACTGGCTCCTTGGCAGGCCACGTGGCAGGGACAGGAGGAGTGGCATGGAGCACCTGTTGGGGCTGGTGGCAAGGCCGTGCTCTTCCTGGCATCCCTTCCAGAAGGTGTCGACCTCCTCTGGCATATCCAGAGTGCTGAAGAAGACTTGGAATAGCAGATGCACAAATAGGCGGGGGAAATACACCTTCAAGATCCGTGGCAGACAGGGCACCTGGAGGATCTTCCACGTCACCACAGTTGCCTGCAAAGGACAAAGCCCCCCGAGACAGCGCTCAGTGCCGAGGTGTGTGTGTGGCAGGGCCCGAGCGTGGCAGGGAGAGGCCAGGAGAGACCATGGCAGGGGGAGCACGGGGCCTGGTGGGCCTGAAGCTGCCCCTTGGCCAGGTTTCAGGCCAGCGCCTGAGGCAGGGAGATGCAGTGGGGGAAGGAGGATGGAGAGCTGCTGGAGAGACAGCCTTGGGGCCTGCAAAGGCCAGTTGCAGAAACTCACCGTCAGGGCAAAGACAGCCGTTTCGTCCCCATTGGAGGTGCAGGTGCTGTACTCTGGCCAGCTGCCCAGCACATCCAGGAGGATCAGCTGCGCCAGCTCCGCAGTCCTGGCCGAGCCCATGATGGTCTTCCACATGGCCATGGCAGCTCTGTGGGGTTAGAGCTGTGTCTCAGGAGGGTCTCAGAGGAAGCACCAGGGGCAGCTGAGCCGGCTGCCATTTCTGCCTCTGCCCACTGCCCCCCTGCCAGCAGGAGGCAGACAGCCCAGCCCTGTGGGGACAGAGCCCTGAGAGGCGGCAAGGGAGCACGGCAGCAGGCTCAGGGGCTGGCCTGGCAGGGCTGGGAAAGGGAGCATCCAGAGGGCCCTGGAAGTCTCTGTTGCTCCGACACCTGGGGCAGGCTGTGCAGGGTGATGGGCTGGGGAGGCCTGAGCCCTGTGGGCAGGTGGGCCCCATACCTGTCACAGGACGGGGCCACACGCAGGAGCGTCACCACTGCGTCATTTGGCTGTGCTTCGGTGAGATCCAGCAGGGTCTTGTCCAGCCTGTGCTCAGCAGAATCATTGGCCATGAGCCACTGGTGGATGTAGCTCACCATGGCAGGCACCTGGAGAAGGCACGGGGAGACTTGGAAAGCTGCCAGAGGGGGCAATGTTCCCAGCTTCCCCAGAGGAGTGCTTCCCTTCCCACCCCACTGCCATGTGGCCTGAAAGGCTCACAGCAAGCAGCATGCGTGGATTGGGAGGCCAAGCAATTGCTGGGAGGATCAAAGCCTGGCCCAGGCTGCTTACTTGCTTTGGAGTGTAAAAATCTTCCTCTACAAGCATATGCAGCAGGGCAGCACCGGTCTTGCTGAGGAAGATGGGCGAGTATGGTCTGAGGCCTATGCCCGTGGCGATGGTCTCTTCCTCTTTAATTCTCTTGAGGAAGTTGCAAACAAACTGTAGGAGAAGGGCAAGAAGCCGAGGATGTTGCATGGAGTGCTGCACACACGGTGCTGGGCTGAGCAGGGACAGCAGGCCCAGCCCAGGTGGGGGTGGCTGCAGGTACCTGCGCTGTTCTGCGGAAGCGGCCAGGGCTGGACTCCTGCTCTTGTGTGCGCTCCGGGGCTGCATCTGGCAAAGAGCGAGCGCAGCCAGAGATGAGGGGCTGCGGGAGAGGCCGGACAACACGGCCCAGCCCTGCGATCTCCAGGCAGAGAGAGCCCCGGGATGCCCCAGGGGGATGGAGCACGGCCACTGCGGGTGTCTGCCCGGCCCCCCTTCCCTCCTGTCCGTGGGCATGTCCCCACAGGATAGCATGGCACGGCACGGCATGGGGTCCAAGCTGGCAGCAGGCACCAGTCCTGTGGCCCAGCTCTGCCACTCACCCTCCTGCGGTGGCTGGAACGGCACCACCTCCTCAGTCTGCTGTGCCGGGGCAGCTCCAGGGCCACCTTCCTCCTCCTCCACGCAGGCCAGCTCAGGCACTGCCGGGTGTCTCTGCTCCATGTCTCTGCCTGGATTTGTGGCTATTTGCAGGAGAGTTGCCTTGGAAAAGCTCCAAGTCACCAAGTCCTGCAGTGGTGCCTGGAAGGCACCTTCAAGTAAGAAGCCTCAGGAAGGCTACAGGACAGCAAGTCCTGCACTCGGTCTCAAGGGCTCCTGCCACAAGGACAGGGGACTCCTGACAAGGACTATGATATGGCCTCAAGGGCACCTGCAGAAGAGAAGCCTCAGGGAGACCACGGGTCAGCAAGCCCTGTGGTCTGGCCTCGAGCTCAGCTGCAGGAACCAGGCTTCAGAAAAGCTCCGGGTGGGACGCGAACGAGCGCGCTGTGCGGGGGCTCCTCACGGCACCGCTCTGTCCCGTCCTGTCCCGTGGCGTGCTCTGAGCACTGTGGCGTGCTCTTGTCACCTCCAGCCCCTATGTCACCCCGTGTCACAAAGGGCCCTTGGACAGCCGTTCCATGTCACAGTGACTGTGCAGCACCTGTCACCAAGGGCCCTTGCAGACACTGCCGCCTGCCCTGGGGCCACGCCCAGCCCACCCAAAGTGGCCCAGTTTGGAGGGAATGGCAGGCCCCAGGAGTCTAAGCCAGGCCGAGAGGATCTTTAAGAAGGGCTCAGAGCATCAGCAAACGCTGCCATGCTCTGTGGGCTCAGGGCAGCAGAAGGAGCCCTGAGGGCTGCAGACGCAGCCGTTCTGGGAAGGGCACGGGGCCTTGCAGGGAAGCTGGCACGGCCTCCTTGGGACACGTCCCGGCTGGTGGCCGTCCTAAAGCTGCCGGTGTGACACGCACAAGGAACGTGTGGGCCCAGGCACGAATGCTGCTCTGAGGCCTGGGGCCCGGGGAGCGCTGACATCAGCAGGTGTGGCAGAGTCCCCGGCCAAGCAGACCTGCCACCCCCCGAGCCCTGGCAGCGCTGGTGCCCGTCTCCTGCCCCAGAGACCTGTGCCCCCGGGGGGCTTCTGTGCCAGAAGGAGCCAAAGGCCACGTGCCTAGGGGGCTGTGCCTCTTTCCTGCAGGGGCTGATGGCAGGAGCACCTGGAGCAACTGCTGGCACACTTGGTCTCTGTCAGATGATGTTGCTCCTTCCTGAAATGCATTTTTCTCATGGAAGGCATTGGCAGTAGCACCAGAGCACCATCCATTGCTGAGTTTCCCAGGGCAATTAGATTGCAAAGTTAACAGTCTGACATTTCCTTGTGCTTTTCTCACTCTCTTTCCCACATTCTGGAACAAACGGCATCTGCCCAGCCTCTGCTATTCTCAGCTTCAGTTGCTGCATGTCTTGCTCTGGCAGCTCATGTCCAAACAGAACTGTGTCTCTGCTGAGCACAGCAATGAGCTGCCACAAAGTGGCAGGTTCCCCAGTGAACATCAAGGCAGGGACGTGGAAGTGCAGAGGATAAGGACAACTCTGGGAGGAGAAGCTCTTCTGTGTCTCTGATGATGGTGCCCACACCCTGAAGCAGCAGCCAAGAGAAGCGCTGGAAGCAGACGGGCGCAGTTTTGGGCAGTACAATATCAAAAGATATGAAACCATTAGGCAGAATGCAAAGGAGGACTGCAAGGATGGAGTGTGGCCTGGGGGGGAAGCCCTAGATGCAGCTGCAGCCACTTTGTTCAGCCTGGAGGAGAGTAAAGGGCGTCATTGTGGTCTTCAACATGCTCCTGAGAGGAATCAGAGGGGCTGCTGCAGCTCTCGTCACTGTTGGGACCAGTGACAGGACTGGAGAAAAGGGCAGGGAGCTGGGACAGGGCAAGTTTCATTTCCGTATCAGGAAAAGGTTTTTCACCCAGAGCACAGTCAGGCACTGGGACGAGTTCCCCATTGACGCAGCCCAGCGGAGCCCGGGCTGGCTCTTGGGAAAACTGCGGCGCTGCGCCAGGAGTGGGGAACGGCCGAGGCGTGGGTCCTGCCCGCGGCTGACCCTGGTGAGCCACTGCTCAGTGGTTCAGGATCTCCTAACTGCAGCACGGAGCAGGCCAAAGAGAAGGAGGAGGCTCCTCGATGGTGAGGTTCCACAGGCCAAGGTTTATTGCAAGGGAAGGATTCAGCAGCAAAGAGCCGCCAGCACTTCTGTGCACGGGATTTTATCGGGGTACGACTCAGGGGGTGGATACAAACGACTGAGCAATAAGGAATCTGCAGGGGAGGAGCGAGGGGATTCCATCAGTTGCTTGGGACTAATTAGGACAGATGGGAGGAGAGGGTGGGTCACATGGGCCAGTGGGGCTTCCAGCAATAGAGGAATTCCAAAGGGGTGGTGCAGTCAGGGATTGGTCCAAGGCAAAAGTGACAGGGAAGGTTCAGGAATAAAGAGCTGGATTATCTTGAGAGGCAGGGAAGGAGCTGGAACAAAGAGCGGGGAATGGCATGAGGGACAACTTTGAGGGAGGGCAAAACCTAGGGGTAAACCAACTTGGGGAAAATACGGGGTACATGAAAACAAACCATTCTACGATAACTGATAAATAAACACCAACTGGAACACCCCAGGGAAATGGTCACAGCACCAAGCCCCTCTGAGTTTGAGAAGTGTTCGAAGAACATTGAGCAGTCACGCAAGCTTTTAGACACTACATCAAAAGTAGAAAGTGTATGATAGTCAAGAGAGGGAAAAAGAAAAAGAGCTCCCTGCAGCCATGGTGGCAGCTCTGGATCAGCACCAGGGAGAGGACTGATGTAGGCGTGGTTAAAGCAGAGGCAGGGGCGAAAATAGCAGAGGCAGAGGAGGTTCAAAGCAGCCACAGACCAAGCTGGGCCCAAATCAATGTGCATCTTGTAAGAAATCAGGACACTGGAAATAGGGCCAGTGCCCAGAGTTAGCAGACAAAGTACACAAAACTCTTGCAGCCACTCTAGATGATAAGAAATGACCGAGACTGGCAGTTCTTACCCTAGCAGGCCACTGTTTAAAATACAGCTAAAGAATGATGAAGAAGTTGAAATTTTAAGAAATAGTGGAGACACATTTTCACTCTTGAATCAAGCACTGCTACCCAAAAGTGAAAACTATCTTCAAGCAATAGGAGCAACTACAGGGCAGCCAGAAAATGCATTCTTCCTGAAACCACTTTGATGTAAAATCAAGAAGAAAATGGGAATACATCAGTTTCTGTATTTCCCAAACTCACCCAAATCTGTCCTATGCAGGGATTTGCTTGAAAATTTAGAAGCAACAGTTCCCTTTAGAAAAAGAAAACTTCAATGGAAGGTACCTGAAGACAAATGAACGCTTTTAGCAGTAGGACTGACAATTGACACCAGACCAACAAACAAGAAGAACTAGTTAGAGCAAGTATTGAATCAGGTGTACCCAAGAGTATGGGATATGATAGCCCAGGAAAATCAAAACCAGGAGACCCTATGAAAATTGAGCTACAGACAAGAGTTAGGGCAGTAGTCACTGCCTCCCCCACAGCAAGAGGAACAAGACTTGGATATCAGGCAGTGGAGCTCAATGCCTAAGGCTGAGGGGCAGGGGGCTCCAGTCTGGAGCACAGGGAGGGCACCCCCCCAGCCCCACAACAGCTGGCCTCACAGCCCTGAAAGGCCAGGACCGGGGTTCCACACCTGATTCCAGGGCGTCCCTCCAACCGGCCACCGACCTGGAAGCGCCAGAGCAGCCGGCTGTCGGGACCAAGGCGGCTGCCAGGGGGCTGCTTATGGCCTCTGCCAGCCAATTGCTCAGGGCTTAGCAGTGCCTCAGCCCCTCAGGGTCTCCCCCAGCCTGGCCAAGGGTGCCGGCAGCAGCGTCGCAGCCCCAAAGCAGCTCCAGAGGAGGCCCATCCAGAGGCACCTGGGAGCCCTCAGCACTGCAGCCAGCAGCAGACGGGCAGGAGGACACGGATGGCCCTTCCTGTCCGGCACAGGGCTCGTGGCCATCTCCAGGCACCGCTCTGGCAGGGATCCCCGCAGCTCCGGCCCCTGCCCAGCCGCTCTGTGGGCAGCACAAAGGCTTCAGCAGAACCACCAAAGGCCAAAAGGCTTCTGGCCATTTTCCCTGCAACACTGCACGCCTGGGCAGCTGGCTGAGTACAAGCAACCTTTTCCCCCTCTTCTCTTATGCCCTACAGACCTTGCGCAGGAAAAGAGAGATGCTGGGACTCTGTGTATTGTAAGATATTTTATATTTACATACTCAACAATGAAAATGCAAACACAAAAATCTTAAAGAAGAAAAAGAAAATTCCTGCTGGCTTAAATGGCCCCAGATCATCTCTCTGCCGAGCTGCAGCAGAACAGTAAGGCAGTGCAGCAAAGACGAGGCCGTTTCCTCCATGCACTGCGGAATCGATCCCGCAGCTTCTGCCATGGGGAGTAGGGAGCTCTCTCAAGAGCCCGGAGAACTAAACAAAATTCTACTGCAGCATCTCTGATTGCAGGACTGCTGTCATATGCCATTTCTTCAAGGGCTGCAAGAGAGAGGAACAGAGGCAAGGTCAGATCCCGCATACGCAGGGAGCCAAGGTGAGCCCCATGCCAGGGCCATCCCGGTCGTCTCTTGCCATGGCCCGCAGGGAGCGGGGAGCAAGGGGATCAGCCCGAAGTTGCTAGCCACGAATGCCACACGTAGCCCTGATATCTCTGTGTGCTCTGCCCATGGGTGCAGATCCCTCCACAGCCGGGGCAGGGCTTGCAGCTGCCCCCTCCAGCCCCCTCGGTCAGCACGCTGCCCTCACGCACTCACCAGTGCAGATCAGCTGCAGCTCTTGCTGCTGCCCCCTCAGGCGCCGCCCGGCCATGCCTGTGAACACAGAGCCTGTCACGGCCCCAGCGGCACAGCTCCCTGCCAGCGGCGCTGCCGGCGCTGTGGCCACACGGGCTGCTGGCCAGGCAGAGCTCAGCCCGGGCCCTTGCCGCACGCTGCCGCCCCAGGGCACGGCTGCCAGAGGGCGGCAGCAACGCCCAGGCCAGGCGGGGCTCCACGGCGCCGGGCCGGGCCGGCGCTGCCGGGGCAGCAGGCGGGGCCGGGGCCGAGCTGCGGCGGGCCGGGGAGGAGCCCGGGCTCGGGACTCACCCATGAACCTGACGGCCGCCTCTCGCAGGGACTCCTGTGGGCTCTGCAGGTAGTGCAGTGCCCTGCGCACGTGCTCGGCCACTCGGCTCCTGTCCTCTGCCAGCTGCAGAGAGCGGCAGGAGGGAAGGGTTGGCGCGGGCTCAGCTCCTGGGCCGGACGCTGCCTGCGCCCATCGCCGGCCTCGCTGCCCGCCCAGCCCTGAGGCGCGGCCAGCAGCCGCTGGCCAAGGGCTCCCGAGGCGAGGGGCAGAGGGCTGGCTGCTGCCCGGGGAGCCGCGGTGCCGCCCCACAGCCCCGCCGGGCCGGGGCTCCATGGGCACCCGACTCAGGCCCACGGGAGCCTGGAGCAGAGCCCGTGCGGCCTCTGGCTGCAGCAGCGGGCACAGCTGTTAGCCCCGCACACTGAGCACCGCCCTCAGGGACCTTGGCCATGCTGAGGCTGGGGGGTCTCTGCTGTTCTTACCAGGCACTCGGCAAAGCTCTGATCCAGGTGTAGCATTTGTTCTATATCCCTCCTCTTCAGGAATCTGGCTGAGGAATGCAGCGTTTCCCGGGAGGCCTGGAGAGGGACAGAGATGCACAGATGGCCCTACAGTCCAGGGCACAGGAGCATCCCAGTGGCACAGGCCTGAGGAGGCTGCAGCCCACAAGGTGCCCGGGCAGGAGGCAGCCCAAGCCCCTGCCAGGGGGACAGCAGCTGGCCACAAGTGCTCACCTCAGCAACCATCTGATTCTCATCATGGCAGTGGAAGTAGAGAGGGAGCAGGCTCTGGCGCACGTGGGACTTGAGGGCCTTTCTTCCCTCTTCTGTTAATAAGTCCAGCATCTCTTGAAAGAGAGCCATGGAGCTCAGCTGCACCTGGATGTCATCCTGGATGAAAGGAAAGGGCAAAAGACCTGAGCATCAGCTGCTTCAGGCCCCCCAGGGCACAGGCGTGCATCTGCACAGGGCACCAAGGGTCCGGGCAGCAGCCAGTGGCTGTGGCTGTGGGCACAGAGCCTTACGCTGTCAAAGAGTGGCAGGAGCGCCTCAGCCAGCTGCAGGGCGATGGGGGTGGCTATTGGAGCACCATTATCCAGGAGCAAATATCGGAGTAGAAGAATGCTCATCCTGACCATGTCGCTGTCATTTTCCTCCAGGAGCTCCACAAGACTTTCAGTCAGGCTCTGCATTTTTTCAGCCTGTGCGGAAGACGACTTTGTGAAAGGCCGCCCTGCTGCCGCAGGGCCCAGAGGCCAAAGGCCTGTCCCGAAGCACTGGGGCAGCTGAAGCGGGAAGCAGGAGTAGATGGGAACAGCTGCCCCAGCGGCCGAAGCCCAGGCAAGGCCAAGCGACTGCGTTGCCCAGCCCCACGCTGCCTGCACGGCTTCGGCCACTGCCCCCTTCTCACCATCAAGGGATTCTTGCCCAGCACTACGAGGCCTCGGAGTGCCAAGTAACGCCTGGCCATGTGCTCGCTCTGCAGGTTCTGTGCCAGGATCTCCAGGACACTGTCACTGCATTCCCTCAAGTCCAGGCACTCGAGGACCTGAAAGGCACAGGGCAGTGACAGGGGAGGCGGCCGGCAGGAGCCCAGAAGCGCACAGGGCCGGGCCCAGGCAGCAGCACAGGGCACGGGCACTGTCCTGGCAGCTGTGGCTGTGAGAGGCCAGAGGGCTGGGAGGCCGCTCAGCCAGGCAGCGCTGGCCTTGAGGCTCACCTCCACAAGGAATGCCAGGGCAGGGAAATCCCAGTATGGCATCTCTTTGCCGAGCAGGGCGAGCAGGTAGAATGCCACCGCGGAACAAAAGTGGATGGCTAAGCGGCGAATTTCTCTGAAGAGGGGAAAAAGGAAACAAGAGCCTGATGCAGTGGGGCAAACCTCTCCCAGGCGTGACTCACCCAGTTCTCATCTTTCCCCAGCATCCTTCCAGCAAGGGGACGTGGGCCGTTTGGGAGTTGGTTGCTCATGGGTACCCTCCTCTGCCAGCCTATTCCAGTCTGCTTGGCCGTCCCTCAGTGACAAGGCCCTCTGACCCATGGCCACCACGGACACTTTGTGGGGCACCTGGGCACAGAGCAGCAATGTCAGAGGCAGTGGGGAGAAGGGGGTCTCACCTGGCAAGCAGAGCCACGGCAAAGTGGTGGGTGTCAAGAGAGAGCAGCGTGTCCCAGGCACACCTGCGCTCCATTGCCACCACCACATCCTCGCAGCGGAGAAGGCAGAGCAGGGACTTCAGGGTGCGCACAGCAAACCTGTGTGCACAGCAAAGCCCAGGTCACACTGGCAGCACTGGCTCCTTGGCAGGCCACGTGGCAGGGACAGGAGGAGTGGCATGGAGCACCTGTTGGGGCTGGTGGCAAGGCCGTGCTCTTCCTGGCATCCCTTCCAGAAGGTGTCGACCTCCTCTGGCATATCCAGAGTGCTGAAGAAGACTTGGAATAGCAGATGCACAAATAGGCGGGGGAAATACACCTTCAAGATCCGTGGCAGACAGGGCACCTGGAGGATCTTCCACGTCACCACAGTTGCCTGCAAAGGACAAAGCCCCCCGAGACAGCGCTCAGTGCCGAGGTGTGTGTGTGGCAGGGCCCGAGCGTGGCAGGGAGAGGCCAGGAGAGACCATGGCAGGGGGAGCACGGGGCCTGGTGGGCCTGAAGCTGCCCCTTGGCCAGGTTTCAGGCCAGCGCCTGAGGCAGGGAGATGCAGTGGGGGAAGGAGGATGGAGAGCTGCTGGAGAGACAGCCTTGGGGCCTGCAAAGGCCAGTTGCAGAAACTCACCGTCAGGGCAAAGACAGCCGTTTCGTCCCCATTGGAGGTGCAGGTGCTGTACTCTGGCCAGCTGCCCAGCACATCCAGGAGGATCAGCTGCGCCAGCTCCGCAGTCCTGGCCGAGCCCATGATGGTCTTCCACATGGCCATGGCAGCTCTGTGGGGTTAGAGCTGTGTCTCAGGAGGGTCTCAGAGGAAGCACCAGGGGCAGCTGAGCCGGCTGCCATTTCTGCCTCTGCCCACTGCCCCCCTGCCAGCAGGAGGCAGACAGCCCAGCCCTGTGGGGACAGAGCCCTGAGAGGCGGCAAGGGAGCACGGCAGCAGGCTCAGGGGCTGGCCTGGCAGGGCTGGGAAAGGGAGCATCCAGAGGGCCCTGGAAGTCTCTGTTGCTCCGACACCTGGGGCAGGCTGTGCAGGGTGATGGGCTGGGGAGGCCTGAGCCCTGTGGGCAGGTGGGCCCCATACCTGTCACAGGACGGGGCCACACGCAGGAGCGTCACCACTGCGTCATTTGGCTGTGCTTCGGTGAGATCCAGCAGGGTCTTGTCCAGCCTGTGCTCAGCAGAATCATTGGCCATGAGCCACTGGTGGATGTAGCTCACCATGGCAGGCACCTGGAGAAGGCACGGGGAGACTTGGAAAGCTGCCAGAGGGGGCAATGTTCCCAGCTTCCCCAGAGGAGTGCTTCCCTTCCCACCCCACTGCCATGTGGCCTGAAAGGCTCACAGCAAGCAGCATGTGTGGATTGGGAGGCCAAGCAATTGCTGGGAGGATCAAAGCCTGGCCCAGGCTGCTTACTTGCTTTGGAGTGTAAAAATCTTCCTCTACAAGCATATGCAGCAGGGCAGCACCGGTCTTGCTGAGGAAGATGGGCGAGTAGGGTCTGAGGCCTATGCCCGTGGCGATGGTCTCTTCCTCTTTAATTCTCTTGAGGAAGTTGCAAACAAACTGTAGGAGAAGGGCAAGAAGCCGAGGATGTTGCATGGAGTGCTGCACACACGGTGCTGGGCTGAGCAGGGACAGCAGGCCCAGCCCAGGTGGGGGTGGCTGCAGGTACCTGCGCTGTTCTGCGGAAGCGGCCAGGGCTGGACTCCTGCTCTTGTGTGCGCTCCGGGGCTGCATCTGGCAAAGAGCGAGCGCAGCCAGAGATGAGGGGCTGCGGGAGAGGCCGGACAACACGGCCCAGCCCTGCGATCTCCAGGCAGAGAGAGCCCCGGGATGCCCCAGGGGGATGGAGCACGGCCACTGCGGGTGTCTGCCCGGCCCCCCTTCCCTCCTGTCCGTGGGCATGTCCCCACAGGATAGCATGGCACGGCACGGCATGGGGTCCAAGCTGGCAGCAGGCACCAATCCTGTGGCCCAGCTCTGCCACTCACCCTCCTGCGGTGGCTGGAACGGCACCACCTCCTCAGTCTGCTGTGCCGGGGCAGCTCCAGGGCCACCTTCCTCCTCCTCCACGCAGGCCAGCTCAGGCACTGCCGGGTGTCTCTGCTCCATGTCTCTGCCTGGATTTGTGGCTATTTGCAGGAGAGTTGCCTTGGAAAAGCTCCAAGTCACCAAGTCCTGCAGTGGTGCCTGGAAGGCACCTTCAAGTAAGAAGCCTCAGGAAGGCTACAGGACAGCAAGTCCTGCACTCGGTCTCAAGGGCTCCTGCCACAAGGACAGGGGACTCCTGACAAGGACTATGATATGGCCTCAAGGGCACCTGCAGAAGAGAAGCCTCAGGGAGACCACGGGTCAGCAAGCCCTGTGGTCTGGCCTCGAGCTCAGCTGCAGGAACCAGGCTTCAGAAAAGCTCCGGGTGGGACGCGAACGAGCGCGCTGTGCGGGGGCTCCTCACGGCACCGCTCTGTCCCGTCCTGTCCCGTGGCGTGCTCTGAGCACTGTGGCGTGCTCTTGTCACCTCCAGCCCCTATGTCACCCCGTGTCACAAAGGGCCCTTGGACAGCCGTTCCATGTCACAGTGACTGTGCAGCACCTGTCACCAAGGGCCCTTGCAGACACTGCCGCCTGCCCTGGGGCCACGCCCAGCCCACCCAAAGTGGCCCAGTTTGGAGGGAATGGCAGGCCCCAGGAGTCTAAGCCAGGCCGAGAGGATCTTTAAGAAGGGCTCAGAGCATCAGCAAACGCTGCCATGCTCTGTGGGCTCAGGGCAGCAGAAGGAGCCCTGAGGGCTGCAGACGCAGCCGTTCTGGGAAGGGCACGGGGCCTTGCAGGGAAGCTGGCACGGCCTCCTTGGGACACGTCCCGGCTGGTGGCCGTCCTAAAGCTGCCGGTGTGACACGCACAAGGAACGTGTGGGCCCAGGCACGAATGCTGCTCTGAGGCCTGGGGCCCGGGGAGCGCTGACATCAGCAGGTGTGGCAGAGTCCCCGGCCAAGCAGACCTGCCACCCCCCGAGCCCTGGCAGCGCTGGTGCCCGTCTCCTGCCCCAGAGACCTGTGCCCCCGGGGGGCTTCTGTGCCAGAAGGAGCCAAAGGCCACGTGCCTAGGGGGCTGTGCCTCTTTCCTGCAGGGGCTGATGGCAGGAGCACCTGGAGCAACTGCTGGCACACTTGGTCTCTGTCAGATGATGTTGCTCCTTCCTGAAATGCATTTTTCTCATGGAAGGCATTGGCAGTAGCACCAGAGCACCATCCATTGCTGAGTTTCCCAGGGCAATTAGATTGCAAAGTTAACAGTCTGACATTTCCTTGTGCTTTTCTCACTCTCTTTCCCACATTCTGGAACAAACGGCATCTGCCCAGCCTCTGCTATTCTCAGCTTCAGTTGCTGCATGTCTTGCTCTGGCAGCTCATGTCCAAACAGAACTGTGTCTCTGCTGAGCACAGCAATGAGCTGCCACAAAGTGGCAGGTTCCCCAGTGAACATCAAGGCAGGGACGTGGAAGTGCAGAGGATAAGGACAACTCTGGGAGGAGAAGCTCTTCTGTGTCTCTGATGATGGTGCCCACACCCTGAAGCAGCAGCCAAGAGAAGCGCTGGAAGCAGACGGGCGCAGTTTTGGGCAGTACAATATCAAAAGATATGAAACCATTAGGCAGAATGCAAAGGAGGACTGCAAGGATGGAGTGTGGCCTGGGGGGGAAGCCCTAGATGCAGCTGCAGCCACTTTGTTCAGCCTGGAGGAGAGTAAAGGGCGTCATTGTGGTCTTCAACATGCTCCTGAGAGGAATCAGAGGGGCTGCTGCAGCTCTCGTCACTGTTGGGACCAGTGACAGGACTGGAGAAAAGGGCAGGGAGCTGGGACAGGGCAAGTTTCATTTCCGTATCAGGAAAAGGTTTTTCACCCAGAGCACAGTCAGGCACTGGGACGAGTTCCCCATTGACGCAGCCCAGCGGAGCCCGGGCTGGCTCTTGGGAAAACTGCGGCGCTGCGCCAGGAGTGGGGAACGGCCGAGGCGTGGGTCCTGCCCGCGGCTGACCCTGGTGAGCCACTGCTCAGTGGTTCAGGATCTCCTAACTGCAGCACGGAGCAGGCCAAAGAGAAGGAGGAGGCTCCTCGATGGTGAGGTTCCACAGGCCAAGGTTTATTGCAAGGGAAGGATTCAGCAGCAAAGAGCCGCCAGCACTTCTGTGCACGGGATTTTATCGGGGTACGACTCAGGGGGTGGATACAAACGACTGAGCAATAAGGAATCTGCAGGGGAGGAGCGAGGGGATTCCATCAGTTGCTTGGGACTAATTAGGACAGATGGGAGGAGAGGGTGGGTCACATGGGCCAGTGGGGCTTCCAGCAATAGAGGAATTCCAAAGGGGTGGTGCAGTCAGGGATTGGTCCAAGGCAAAAGTGACAGGGAAGGTTCAGGAATAAAGAGCTGGATTATCTTGAGAGGCAGGGAAGGAGCTGGAACAAAGAGCGGGGAATGGCATGAGGGACAACTTTGAGGGAGGGCAAAACCTAGGGGTAAACCAACTTGGGGAAAATACGGGGTACATGAAAACAAACCATTCTACGATAACTGATAAATAAACACCAACTGGAACACCCCAGGGAAATGGTCACAGCACCAAGCCCCTCTGAGTTTGAGAAGTGTTCGAAGAACATTGAGCAGTCACGCAAGCTTTTAGACACTACATCAAAAGTAGAAAGTGTATGATAGTCAAGAGAGGGAAAAAGAAAAAGAGCTCCCTGCAGCCATGGTGGCAGCTCTGGATCAGCACCAGGGAGAGGACTGATGTAGGCGTGGTTAAAGCAGAGGCAGGGGCGAAAATAGCAGAGGCAGAGGAGGTTCAAAGCAGCCACAGACCAAGCTGGGCCCAAATCAATGTGCATCTTGTAAGAAATCAGGACACTGGAAATAGGGCCAGTGCCCAGAGTTAGCAGACAAAGTACACAAAACTCTTGCAGCCACTCTAGATGATAAGAAATGACCGAGACTGGCAGTTCTTACCCTAGCAGGCCACTGTTTAAAATACAGCTAAAGAATGATGAAGAAGTTGAAATTTTAAGAAATAGTGGAGACACATTTTCACTCTTGAATCAAGCACTGCTACCCAAAAGTGAAAACTATCTTCAAGCAATAGGAGCAACTACAGGGCAGCCAGAAAATGCATTCTTCCTGAAACCACTTTGATGTAAAATCAAGAAGAAAATGGGAATACATCAGTTTCTGTATTTCCCAAACTCACCCAAATCTGTCCTATGCAGGGATTTGCTTGAAAATTTAGAAGCAACAGTTCCCTTTAGAAAAAGAAAACTTCAATGGAAGGTACCTGAAGACAAATGAACGCTTTTAGCAGTAGGACTGACAATTGACACCAGACCAACAAACAAGAAGAACTAGTTAGAGCAAGTATTGAATCAGGTGTACCCAAGAGTATGGGATATGATAGCCCAGGAAAATCAAAACCAGGAGACCCTATGAAAATTGAGCTACAGACAAGAGTTAGGGCAGTAGTCACTGCCTCCCCCACAGCAAGAGGAACAAGACTTGGATATCAGGCAGTGGAGCTCAATGCCTAAGGCTGAGGGGCAGGGGGCTCCAGTCTGGAGCACAGGGAGGGCACCCCCCCAGCCCCACAACAGCTGGCCTCACAGCCCTGAAAGGCCAGGACCGGGGTTCCACACCTGATTCCAGGGCGTCCCTCCAACCGGCCACCGACCTGGAAGCGCCAGAGCAGCCGGCTGTCGGGACCAAGGCGGCTGCCAGGGGGCTGCTTATGGCCTCTGCCAGCCAATTGCTCAGGGCTTAGCAGTGCCTCAGCCCCTCAGGGTCTCCCCCAGCCTGGCCAAGGGTGCCGGCAGCAGCGTCGCAGCCCCAAAGCAGCTCCAGAGGAGGCCCATCCAGAGGCACCTGGGAGCCCTCAGCACTGCAGCCAGCAGCAGACGGGCAGGAGGACACGGATGGCCCTTCCTGTCCGGCACAGGGCTCGTGGCCATCTCCAGGCACCGCTCTGGCAGGGATCCCCGCAGCTCCGGCCCCTGCCCAGCCGCTCTGTGGGCAGCACAAAGGCTTCAGCAGAACCACCAAAGGCCAAAAGGCTTCTGGCCATTTTCCCTGCAACACTGCACGCCTGGGCAGCTGGCTGAGTACAAGCAACCTTTTCCCCCTCTTCTCTTATGCCCTACAGACCTTGCGCAGGAAAAGAGAGATGCTGGGACTCTGTGTATTGTAAGATATTTTATATTTACATACTCAACAATGAAAATGCAAACACAAAAATCTTAAAGAAGAAAAAGAAAATTCCTGCTGGCTTAAATGGCCCCAGATCATCTCTCTGCCGAGCTGCAGCAGAACAGTAAGGCAGTGCAGCAAAGACGAGGCCGTTTCCTCCATGCACTGCGGAATCGATCCCGCAGCTTCTGCCATGGGGAGTAGGGAGCTCTCTCAAGAGCCCGGAGAACTAAACAAAATTCTACTGCAGCATCTCTGATTGCAGGACTGCTGTCATATGCCATTTCTTCAAGGGCTGCAAGAGAGAGGAACAGAGGCAAGGTCAGATCCCGCATACGCAGGGAGCCAAGGTGAGCCCCATGCCAGGGCCATCCCGGTCGTCTCTTGCCATGGCCCGCAGGGAGCGGGGAGCAAGGGGATCAGCCCGAAGTTGCTAGCCACGAATGCCACACGTAGCCCTGATATCTCTGTGTGCTCTGCCCATGGGTGCAGATCCCTCCACAGCCGGGGCAGGGCTTGCAGCTGCCCCCTCCAGCCCCCTCGGTCAGCACGCTGCCCTCACGCACTCACCAGTGCAGATCAGCTGCAGCTCTTGCTGCTGCCCCCTCAGGCGCCGCCCGGCCATGCCTGTGAACACAGAGCCTGTCACGGCCCCAGCGGCACAGCTCCCTGCCAGCGGCGCTGCCGGCGCTGTGGCCACACGGGCTGCTGGCCAGGCAGAGCTCAGCCCGGGCCCTTGCCGCACGCTGCCGCCCCAGGGCACGGCTGCCAGAGGGCGGCAGCAACGCCCAGGCCAGGCGGGGCTCCACGGCGCCGGGCCGGGCCGGCGCTGCCGGGGCAGCAGGCGGGGCCGGGGCCGAGCTGCGGCGGGCCGGGGAGGAGCCCGGGCTCGGGACTCACCCATGAACCTGACGGCCGCCTCTCGCAGGGACTCCTGTGGGCTCTGCAGGTAGTGCAGTGCCCTGCGCACGTGCTCGGCCACTCGGCTCCTGTCCTCTGCCAGCTGCAGAGAGCGGCAGGAGGGAAGGGTTGGCGCGGGCTCAGCTCCTGGGCCGGACGCTGCCTGCGCCCATCGCCGGCCTCGCTGCCCGCCCAGCCCTGAGGCGCGGCCAGCAGCCGCTGGCCAAGGGCTCCCGAGGCGAGGGGCAGAGGGCTGGCTGCTGCCCGGGGAGCCGCGGTGCCGCCCCACAGCCCCGCCGGGCCGGGGCTCCATGGGCACCCGACTCAGGCCCACGGGAGCCTGGAGCAGAGCCCGTGCGGCCTCTGGCTGCAGCAGCGGGCACAGCTGTTAGCCCCGCACACTGAGCACCGCCCTCAGGGACCTTGGCCATGCTGAGGCTGGGGGGTCTCTGCTGTTCTTACCAGGCACTCGGCAAAGCTCTGATCCAGGTGTAGCATTTGTTCTATATCCCTCCTCTTCAGGAATCTGGCTGAGGAATGCAGCGTTTCCCGGGAGGCCTGGAGAGGGACAGAGATGCACAGATGGCCCTACAGTCCAGGGCACAGGAGCATCCCAGTGGCACAGGCCTGAGGAGGCTGCAGCCCACAAGGTGCCCGGGCAGGAGGCAGCCCAAGCCCCTGCCAGGGGGACAGCAGCTGGCCACAAGTGCTCACCTCAGCAACCATCTGATTCTCATCATGGCAGTGGAAGTAGAGAGGGAGCAGGCTCTGGCGCACGTGGGACTTGAGGGCCTTTCTTCCCTCTTCTGTTAATAAGTCCAGCATCTCTTGAAAGAGAGCCATGGAGCTCAGCTGCACCTGGATGTCATCCTGGATGAAAGGAAAGGGCAAAAGACCTGAGCATCAGCTGCTTCAGGCCCCCCAGGGCACAGGCGTGCATCTGCACAGGGCACCAAGGGTCCGGGCAGCAGCCAGTGGCTGTGGCTGTGGGCACAGAGCCTTACGCTGTCAAAGAGTGGCAGGAGCGCCTCAGCCAGCTGCAGGGCGATGGGGGTGGCTATTGGAGCACCATTATCCAGGAGCAAATATCGGAGTAGAAGAATGCTCATCCTGACCATGTCGCTGTCATTTTCCTCCAGGAGCTCCACAAGACTTTCAGTCAGGCTCTGCATTTTTTCAGCCTGTGCGGAAGACGACTTTGTGAAAGGCCGCCCTGCTGCCGCAGGGCCCAGAGGCCAAAGGCCTGTCCCGAAGCACTGGGGCAGCTGAAGCGGGAAGCAGGAGTAGATGGGAACAGCTGCCCCAGCGGCCGAAGCCCAGGCAAGGCCAAGCGACTGCGTTGCCCAGCCCCACGCTGCCTGCACGGCTTCGGCCACTGCCCCCTTCTCACCATCAAGGGATTCTTGCCCAGCACTACGAGGCCTCGGAGTGCCAAGTAACGCCTGGCCATGTGCTCGCTCTGCAGGTTCTGTGCCAGGATCTCCAGGACACTGTCACTGCATTCCCTCAAGTCCAGGCACTCGAGGACCTGAAAGGCACAGGGCAGTGACAGGGGAGGCGGCCGGCAGGAGCCCAGAAGCGCACAGGGCCGGGCCCAGGCAGCAGCACAGGGCACGGGCACTGTCCTGGCAGCTGTGGCTGTGAGAGGCCAGAGGGCTGGGAGGCCGCTCAGCCAGGCAGCGCTGGCCTTGAGGCTCACCTCCACAAGGAATGCCAGGGCAGGGAAATCCCAGTATGGCATCTCTTTGCCGAGCAGGGCGAGCAGGTAGAATGCCACCGCGGAACAAAAGTGGATGGCTAAGCGGCGAATTTCTCTGAAGAGGGGAAAAAGGAAACAAGAGCCTGATGCAGTGGGGCAAACCTCTCCCAGGCGTGACTCACCCAGTTCTCATCTTTCCCCAGCATCCTTCCAGCAAGGGGACGTGGGCCGTTTGGGAGTTGGTTGCTCATGGGTACCCTCCTCTGCCAGCCTATTCCAGTCTGCTTGGCCGTCCCTCAGTGACAAGGCCCTCTGACCCATGGCCACCACGGACACTTTGTGGGGCACCTGGGCACAGAGCAGCAATGTCAGAGGCAGTGGGGAGAAGGGGGTCTCACCTGGCAAGCAGAGCCACGGCAAAGTGGTGGGTGTCAAGAGAGAGCAGCGTGTCCCAGGCACACCTGCGCTCCATTGCCACCACCACATCCTCGCAGCGGAGAAGGCAGAGCAGGGACTTCAGGGTGCGCACAGCAAACCTGTGTGCACAGCAAAGCCCAGGTCACACTGGCAGCACTGGCTCCTTGGCAGGCCACGTGGCAGGGACAGGAGGAGTGGCATGGAGCACCTGTTGGGGCTGGTGGCAAGGCCGTGCTCTTCCTGGCATCCCTTCCAGAAGGTGTCGACCTCCTCTGGCATATCCAGAGTGCTGAAGAAGACTTGGAATAGCAGATGCACAAATAGGCGGGGGAAATACACCTTCAAGATCCGTGGCAGACAGGGCACCTGGAGGATCTTCCACGTCACCACAGTTGCCTGCAAAGGACAAAGCCCCCCGAGACAGCGCTCAGTGCCGAGGTGTGTGTGTGGCAGGGCCCGAGCGTGGCAGGGAGAGGCCAGGAGAGACCATGGCAGGGGGAGCACGGGGCCTGGTGGGCCTGAAGCTGCCCCTTGGCCAGGTTTCAGGCCAGCGCCTGAGGCAGGGAGATGCAGTGGGGGAAGGAGGATGGAGAGCTGCTGGAGAGACAGCCTTGGGGCCTGCAAAGGCCAGTTGCAGAAACTCACCGTCAGGGCAAAGACAGCCGTTTCGTCCCCATTGGAGGTGCAGGTGCTGTACTCTGGCCAGCTGCCCAGCACATCCAGGAGGATCAGCTGCGCCAGCTCCGCAGTCCTGGCTGAGCCCATGATGGTCTTCCACATGGCCATGGCAGCTCTGTGGGGTTAGAGCTGTGTCTCAGGAGGGTCTCAGAGGAAGCACCAGGGGCAGCTGAGCCGGCTGCCATTTCTGCCTCTGCCCACTGCCCCCCTGCCAGCAGGAGGCAGACAGCCCAGCCCTGTGGGGACAGAGCCCTGAGAGGCGGCAAGGGAGCACGGCAGCAGGCTCAGGGGCTGGTCTGGCAGGGCTGGGAAAGGGAGCATCCAGAGGGCCCTGGAAGTCTCTGTTGCTCCGACACCTGGGGCAGGCTGTGCAGGGTGATGGGCTGGGGAGGCCTGAGCCCTGTGGGCAGGTGGGCCCCATACCTGTCACAGGACGGGGCCACACGCAGGAGCGTCACCACTGCGTCATTTGGCTGTGCTTCGGTGAGATCCAGCAGGGTCTTGTCCAGCCTGTGCTCAGCAGAATCATTGGCCATGAGCCACTGGTGGATGTAGCTCACCATGGCAGGCACCTGGAGAAGGCACGGGGAGACTTGGAAAGCTGCCAGAGGGGGCAATGTTCCCAGCTTCCCCAGAGGAGTGCTTCCCTTCCCACCCCACTGCCATGTGGCCTGAAAGGCTCACAGCAAGCAGCATGCGTGGATTGGGAGGCCAAGCAATTGCTGGGAGGATCAAAGCCTGGCCCAGGCTGCTTACTTGCTTTGGAGTGTAAAAATCTTCCTCTACAAGCATATGCAGCAGGGCAGCACCGGTCTTGCTGAGGAAGATGGGCGAGTATGGTCTGAGGCCTATGCCCGTGGCGATGGTCTCTTCCTCTTTAATTCTCTTGAGGAAGTTGCAAACAAACTGTAGGAGAAGGGCAAGAAGCCGAGGATGTTGCATGGAGTGCTGCACACACGGTGCTGGGCTGAGCAGGGACAGCAGGCCCAGCCCAGGTGGGGGTGGCTGCAGGTACCTGCGCTGTTCTGCGGAAGCGGCCAGGGCTGGACTCCTGCTCTTGTGTGCGCTCCGGGGCTGCATCTGGCAAAGAGCGAGCGCAGCCAGAGATGAGGGGCTGCGGGAGAGGCCGGACAACACGGCCCAGCCCTGCGATCTCCAGGCAGAGAGAGCCCCGGGATGCCCCAGGGGGATGGAGCACGGCCACTGCGGGTGTCTGCCCGGCCCCCCTTCCCTCCTGTCCGTGGGCATGTCCCCACAGGATAGCATGGCACGGCACGGCATGGGGTCCAAGCTGGCAGCAGGCACCAGTCCTGTGGCCCAGCTCTGCCACTCACCCTCCTGCGGTGGCTGGAACGGCACCACCTCCTCAGTCTGCTGTGCCGGGGCAGCTCCAGGGCCACCTTCCTCCTCCTCCACGCAGGCCAGCTCAGGCACTGCCGGGTGTCTCTGCTCCATGTCTCTGCCTGGATTTGTGGCTATTTGCAGGAGAGTTGCCTTGGAAAAGCTCCAAGTCACCAAGTCCTGCAGTGGTGCCTGGAAGGCACCTTCAAGTAAGAAGCCTCAGGAAGGCTACAGGACAGCAAGTCCTGCACTCGGTCTCAAGGGCTCCTGCCACAAGGACAGGGGACTCCTGACAAGGACTATGATATGGCCTCAAGGGCACCTGCAGAAGAGAAGCCTCAGGGAGACCACGGGTCAGCAAGCCCTGTGGTCTGGCCTCGAGCTCAGCTGCAGGAACCAGGCTTCAGAAAAGCTCCGGGTGGGACGCGAACGAGCGCGCTGTGCGGGGGCTCCTCACGGCACCGCTCTGTCCCGTCCTGTCCCGTGGCGTGCTCTGAGCACTGTGGCGTGCTCTTGTCACCTCCAGCCCCTATGTCACCCCGTGTCACAAAGGGCCCTTGGACAGCCGTTCCATGTCACAGTGACTGTGCAGCACCTGTCACCAAGGGCCCTTGCAGACACTGCCGCCTGCCCTGGGGCCACGCCCAGCCCACCCAAAGTGGCCCAGTTTGGAGGGAATGGCAGGCCCCAGGAGTCTAAGCCAGGCCGAGAGGATCTTTAAGAAGGGCTCAGAGCATCAGCAAACGCTGCCATGCTCTGTGGGCTCAGGGCAGCAGAAGGAGCCCTGAGGGCTGCAGACGCAGCCGTTCTGGGAAGGGCACGGGGCCTTGCAGGGAAGCTGGCACGGCCTCCTTGGGACACGTCCCGGCTGGTGGCCGTCCTAAAGCTGCCGGTGTGACACGCACAAGGAACGTGTGGGCCCAGGCACGAATGCTGCTCTGAGGCCTGGGGCCCGGGGAGCGCTGACATCAGCAGGTGTGGCAGAGTCCCCGGCCAAGCAGACCTGCCACCCCCCGAGCCCTGGCAGCGCTGGTGCCCGTCTCCTGCCCCAGAGACCTGTGCCCCCGGGGGGCTTCTGTGCCAGAAGGAGCCAAAGGCCACGTGCCTAGGGGGCTGTGCCTCTTTCCTGCAGGGGCTGATGGCAGGAGCACCTGGAGCAACTGCTGGCACACTTGGTCTCTGTCAGATGATGTTGCTCCTTCCTGAAATGCATTTTTCTCATGGAAGGCATTGGCAGTAGCACCAGAGCACCATCCATTGCTGAGTTTCCCAGGGCAATTAGATTGCAAAGTTAACAGTCTGACATTTCCTTGTGCTTTTCTCACTCTCTTTCCCACATTCTGGAACAAACGGCATCTGCCCAGCCTCTGCTATTCTCAGCTTCAGTTGCTGCATGTCTTGCTCTGGCAGCTCATGTCCAAACAGAACTGTGTCTCTGCTGAGCACAGCAATGAGCTGCCACAAAGTGGCAGGTTCCCCAGTGAACATCAAGGCAGGGACGTGGAAGTGCAGAGGATAAGGACAACTCTGGGAGGAGAAGCTCTTCTGTGTCTCTGATGATGGTGCCCACACCCTGAAGCAGCAGCCAAGAGAAGCGCTGGAAGCAGACGGGCGCAGTTTTGGGCAGTACAATATCAAAAGATATGAAACCATTAGGCAGAATGCAAAGGAGGACTGCAAGGATGGAGTGTGGCCTGGGGGGGAAGCCCTAGATGCAGCTGCAGCCACTTTGTTCAGCCTGGAGGAGAGTAAAGGGCGTCATTGTGGTCTTCAACATGCTCCTGAGAGGAATCAGAGGGGCTGCTGCAGCTCTCGTCACTGTTGGGACCAGTGACAGGACTGGAGAAAAGGGCAGGGAGCTGGGACAGGGCAAGTTTCATTTCCGTATCAGGAAAAGGTTTTTCACCCAGAGCACAGTCAGGCACTGGGACGAGTTCCCCATTGACGCAGCCCAGCGGAGCCCGGGCTGGCTCTTGGGAAAACTGCGGCGCTGCGCCAGGAGTGGGGAACGGCCGAGGCGTGGGTCCTGCCCGCGGCTGACCCTGGTGAGCCACTGCTCAGTGGTTCAGGATCTCCTAACTGCAGCACGGAGCAGGCCAAAGAGAAGGAGGAGGCTCCTCGATGGTGAGGTTCCACAGGCCAAGGTTTATTGCAAGGGAAGGATTCAGCAGCAAAGAGCCGCCAGCACTTCTGTGCACGGGATTTTATCGGGGTACGACTCAGGGGGTGGATACAAACGACTGAGCAATAAGGAATCTGCAGGGGAGGAGCGAGGGGATTCCATCAGTTGCTTGGGACTAATTAGGACAGATGGGAGGAGAGGGTGGGTCACATGGGCCAGTGGGGCTTCCAGCAATAGAGGAATTCCAAAGGGGTGGTGCAGTCAGGGATTGGTCCAAGGCAAAAGTGACAGGGAAGGTTCAGGAATAAAGAGCTGGATTATCTTGAGAGGCAGGGAAGGAGCTGGAACAAAGAGCGGGGAATGGCATGAGGGACAACTTTGAGGGAGGGCAAAACCTAGGGGTAAACCAACTTGGGGAAAATACGGGGTACATGAAAACAAACCATTCTACGATAACTGATAAATAAACACCAACTGGAACACCCCAGGGAAATGGTCACAGCACCAAGCCCCTCTGAGTTTGAGAAGTGTTCGAAGAACATTGAGCAGTCACGCAAGCTTTTAGACACTACATCAAAAGTAGAAAGTGTATGATAGTCAAGAGAGGGAAAAAGAAAAAGAGCTCCCTGCAGCCATGGTGGCAGCTCTGGATCAGCACCAGGGAGAGGACTGATGTAGGCGTGGTTAAAGCAGAGGCAGGGGCGAAAATAGCAGAGGCAGAGGAGGTTCAAAGCAGCCACAGACCAAGCTGGGCCCAAATCAATGTGCATCTTGTAAGAAATCAGGACACTGGAAATAGGGCCAGTGCCCAGAGTTAGCAGACAAAGTACACAAAACTCTTGCAGCCACTCTAGATGATAAGAAATGACCGAGACTGGCAGTTCTTACCCTAGCAGGCCACTGTTTAAAATACAGCTAAAGAATGATGAAGAAGTTGAAATTTTAAGAAATAGTGGAGACACATTTTCACTCTTGAATCAAGCACTGCTACCCAAAAGTGAAAACTATCTTCAAGCAATAGGAGCAACTACAGGGCAGCCAGAAAATGCATTCTTCCTGAAACCACTTTGATGTAAAATCAAGAAGAAAATGGGAATACATCAGTTTCTGTATTTCCCAAACTCACCCAAATCTGTCCTATGCAGGGATTTGCTTGAAAATTTAGAAGCAACAGTTCCCTTTAGAAAAAGAAAACTTCAATGGAAGGTACCTGAAGACAAATGAACGCTTTTAGCAGTAGGACTGACAATTGACACCAGACCAACAAACAAGAAGAACTAGTTAGAGCAAGTATTGAATCAGGTGTACCCAAGAGTATGGGATATGATAGCCCAGGAAAATCAAAACCAGGAGACCCTATGAAAATTGAGCTACAGACAAGAGTTAGGGCAGTAGTCACTGCCTCCCCCACAGCAAGAGGAACAAGACTTGGATATCAGGCAGTGGAGCTCAATGCCTAAGGCTGAGGGGCAGGGGGCTCCAGTCTGGAGCACAGGGAGGGCACCCCCCCAGCCCCACAACAGCTGGCCTCACAGCCCTGAAAGGCCAGGACCGGGGTTCCACACCTGATTCCAGGGCGTCCCTCCAACCGGCCACCGACCTGGAAGCGCCAGAGCAGCCGGCTGTCGGGACCAAGGCGGCTGCCAGGGGGCTGCTTATGGCCTCTGCCAGCCAATTGCTCAGGGCTTAGCAGTGCCTCAGCCCCTCAGGGTCTCCCCCAGCCTGGCCAAGGGTGCCGGCAGCAGCGTCGCAGCCCCAAAGCAGCTCCAGAGGAGGCCCATCCAGAGGCACCTGGGAGCCCTCAGCACTGCAGCCAGCAGCAGACGGGCAGGAGGACACGGATGGCCCTTCCTGTCCGGCACAGGGCTCGTGGCCATCTCCAGGCACCGCTCTGGCAGGGATCCCCGCAGCTCCGGCCCCTGCCCAGCCGCTCTGTGGGCAGCACAAAGGCTTCAGCAGAACCACCAAAGGCCAAAAGGCTTCTGGCCATTTTCCCTGCAACACTGCACGCCTGGGCAGCTGGCTGAGTACAAGCAACCTTTTCCCCCTCTTCTCTTATGCCCTACAGACCTTGCGCAGGAAAAGAGAGATGCTGGGACTCTGTGTATTGTAAGATATTTTATATTTACATACTCAACAATGAAAATGCAAACACAAAAATCTTAAAGAAGAAAAAGAAAATTCCTGCTGGCTTAAATGGCCCCAGATCATCTCTCTGCCGAGCTGCAGCAGAACAGTAAGGCAGTGCAGCAAAGACGAGGCCGTTTCCTCCATGCACTGCGGAATCGATCCCGCAGCTTCTGCCATGGGGAGTAGGGAGCTCTCTCAAGAGCCCGGAGAACTAAACAAAATTCTACTGCAGCATCTCTGATTGCAGGACTGCTGTCATATGCCATTTCTTCAAGGGCTGCAAGAGAGAGGAACAGAGGCAAGGTCAGATCCCGCATACGCAGGGAGCCAAGGTGAGCCCCATGCCAGGGCCATCCCGGTCGTCTCTTGCCATGGCCCGCAGGGAGCGGGGAGCAAGGGGATCAGCCCGAAGTTGCTAGCCACGAATGCCACACGTAGCCCTGATATCTCTGTGTGCTCTGCCCATGGGTGCAGATCCCTCCACAGCCGGGGCAGGGCTTGCAGCTGCCCCCTCCAGCCCCCTCGGTCAGCACGCTGCCCTCACGCACTCACCAGTGCAGATCAGCTGCAGCTCTTGCTGCTGCCCCCTCAGGCGCCGCCCGGCCATGCCTGTGAACACAGAGCCTGTCACGGCCCCAGCGGCACAGCTCCCTGCCAGCGGCGCTGCCGGCGCTGTGGCCACACGGGCTGCTGGCCAGGCAGAGCTCAGCCCGGGCCCTTGCCGCACGCTGCCGCCCCAGGGCACGGCTGCCAGAGGGCGGCAGCAACGCCCAGGCCAGGCGGGGCTCCACGGCGCCGGGCCGGGCCGGCGCTGCCGGGGCAGCAGGCGGGGCCGGGGCCGAGCTGCGGCGGGCCGGGGAGGAGCCCGGGCTCGGGACTCACCCATGAACCTGACGGCCGCCTCTCGCAGGGACTCCTGTGGGCTCTGCAGGTAGTGCAGTGCCCTGCGCACGTGCTCGGCCACTCGGCTCCTGTCCTCTGCCAGCTGCAGAGAGCGGCAGGAGGGAAGGGTTGGCGCGGGCTCAGCTCCTGGGCCGGACGCTGCCTGCGCCCATCGCCGGCCTCGCTGCCCGCCCAGCCCTGAGGCGCGGCCAGCAGCCGCTGGCCAAGGGCTCCCGAGGCGAGGGGCAGAGGGCTGGCTGCTGCCCGGGGAGCTGCGGTGCCGCCCCGCAGCCCCGCCTGGCCGGGGCTCCACGGGCACCCGACTCAGGCCCACGGGAGCCTGGAGCAGAGCCCGTGCGGCCTCTGGCTGCAGCAGCGGGCACAGCTGTTAGCCCCGCACACTGAGCACCGCCCTCAGGGACCTTGGCCATGCTGAGGCTGGGGGGTCTCTGCTGTTCTTACCAGGCACTCGGCAAAGCTCTGATCCAGGTGTAGCATTTGTTCTATATCCCTCCTCTTCAGGAATCTGGCTGAGGAATGCAGCGTTTCCCGGGAGGCCTGGAGAGGGACAGAGATGCACAGATGGCCCTACAGTCCAGGGCACAGGAGCATCCCAGTGGCACAGGCCTGAGGAGGCTGCAGCCCACAAGGTGCCCGGGCAGGAGGCAGCCCAAGCCCCTGCCAGGGGGACAGCAGCTGGCCACAAGTGCTCACCTCAGCAACCATCTGATTCTCATCATGGCAGTGGAAGTAGAGAGGGAGCAGGCTCTGGCGCACGTGGGACTTGAGGGCCTTTCTTCCCTCTTCTGTTAATAAGTCCAGCATCTCTTGAAAGAGAGCCATGGAGCTCAGCTGCACCTGGATGTCATCCTGGATGAAAGGAAAGGGCAAAAGACCTGAGCATCAGCTGCTTCAGGCCCCCCAGGGCACAGGCGTGCATCTGCACAGGGCACCAAGGGTCCGGGCAGCAGCCAGTGGCTGTGGCTGTGGGCACAGAGCCTTACGCTGTCAAAGAGTGGCAGGAGCGCCTCAGCCAGCTGCAGGGCGATGGGGGTGGCTATTGGAGCACCATTATCCAGGAGCAAATATCGGAGTAGAAGAATGCTCATCCTGACCATGTCGCTGTCATTTTCCTCCAGGAGCTCCACAAGACTTTCAGTCAGGCTCTGCATTTTTTCAGCCTGTGCGGAAGACGACTTTGTGAAAGGCCGCCCTGCTGCCGCAGGGCCCAGAGGCCAAAGGCCTGTCCCGAAGCACTGGGGCAGCTGAAGCGGGAAGCAGGAGTAGATGGGAACAGCTGCCCCAGCGGCCGAAGCCCAGGCAAGGCCAAGCGACTGCGTTGCCCAGCCCCACGCTGCCTGCACGGCTTCGGCCACTGCCCCCTTCTCACCATCAAGGGATTCTTGCCCAGCACTACGAGGCCTCGGAGTGCCAAGTAACGCCTGGCCATGTGCTCGCTCTGCAGGTTCTGTGCCAGGATCTCCAGGACACTGTCACTGCATTCCCTCAAGTCCAGGCACTCGAGGACCTGAAAGGCACAGGGCAGTGACAGGGGAGGCGGCCGGCAGGAGCCCAGAAGCGCACAGGGCCGGGCCCAGGCAGCAGCACAGGGCACGGGCACTGTCCTGGCAGCTGTGGCTGTGAGAGGCCAGAGGGCTGGGAGGCCGCTCAGCCAGGCAGCGCTGGCCTTGAGGCTCACCTCCACAAGGAATGCCAGGGCAGGGAAATCCCAGTATGGCATCTCTTTGCCGAGCAGGGCGAGCAGGTAGAATGCCACCGCGGAACAAAAGTGGATGGCTAAGCGGCGAATTTCTCTGAAGAGGGGAAAAAGGAAACAAGAGCCTGATGCAGTGGGGCAAACCTCTCCCAGGCGTGACTCACCCAGTTCTCATCTTTCCCCAGCATCCTTCCAGCAAGGGGACGTGGGCCGTTTGGGAGTTGGTTGCTCATGGGTACCCTCCTCTGCCAGCCTATTCCAGTCTGCTTGGCCGTCCCTCAGTGACAAGGCCCTCTGACCCATGGCCACCACGGACACTTTGTGGGGCACCTGGGCACAGAGCAGCAATGTCAGAGGCAGTGGGGAGAAGGGGGTCTCACCTGGCAAGCAGAGCCACGGCAAAGTGGTGGGTGTCAAGAGAGAGCAGCGTGTCCCAGGCACACCTGCGCTCCATTGCCACCACCACATCCTCGCAGCGGAGAAGGCAGAGCAGGGACTTCAGGGTGCGCACAGCAAACCTGTGTGCACAGCAAAGCCCAGGTCACACTGGCAGCACTGGCTCCTTGGCAGGCCACGTGGCAGGGACAGGAGGAGTGGCATGGAGCACCTGTTGGGGCTGGTGGCAAGGCCGTGCTCTTCCTGGCATCCCTTCCAGAAGGTGTCGACCTCCTCTGGCATATCCAGAGTGCTGAAGAAGACTTGGAATAGCAGATGCACAAATAGGCGGGGGAAATACACCTTCAAGATCCGTGGCAGACAGGGCACCTGGAGGATCTTCCACGTCACCACAGTTGCCTGCAAAGGACAAAGCCCCCCGAGACAGCGCTCAGTGCCGAGGTGTGTGTGTGGCAGGGCCCGAGCGTGGCAGGGAGAGGCCAGGAGAGACCATGGCAGGGGGAGCACGGGGCCTGGTGGGCCTGAAGCTGCCCCTTGGCCAGGTTTCAGGCCAGCGCCTGAGGCAGGGAGATGCAGTGGGGGAAGGAGGATGGAGAGCTGCTGGAGAGACAGCCTTGGGGCCTGCAAAGGCCAGTTGCAGAAACTCACCGTCAGGGCAAAGACAGCCGTTTCGTCCCCATTGGAGGTGCAGGTGCTGTACTCTGGCCAGCTGCCCAGCACATCCAGGAGGATCAGCTGCGCCAGCTCCGCAGTCCTGGCTGAGCCCATGATGGTCTTCCACATGGCCATGGCAGCTCTGTGGGGTTAGAGCTGTGTCTCAGGAGGGTCTCAGAGGAAGCACCAGGGGCAGCTGAGCCGGCTGCCATTTCTGCCTCTGCCCACTGCCCCCCTGCCAGCAGGAGGCAGACAGCCCAGCCCTGTGGGGACAGAGCCCTGAGAGGCGGCAAGGGAGCACGGCAGCAGGCTCAGGGGCTGGTCTGGCAGGGCTGGGAAAGGGAGCATCCAGAGGGCCCTGGAAGTCTCTGTTGCTCCGACACCTGGGGCAGGCTGTGCAGGGTGATGGGCTGGGGAGGCCTGAGCCCTGTGGGCAGGTGGGCCCCATACCTGTCACAGGACGGGGCCACACGCAGGAGCGTCACCACTGCGTCATTTGGCTGTGCTTCGGTGAGATCCAGCAGGGTCTTGTCCAGCCTGTGCTCAGCAGAATCATTGGCCATGAGCCACTGGTGGATGTAGCTCACCATGGCAGGCACCTGGAGAAGGCACGGGGAGACTTGGAAAGCTGCCAGAGGGGGCAATGTTCCCAGCTTCCCCAGAGGAGTGCTTCCCTTCCCACCCCACTGCCATGTGGCCTGAAAGGCTCACAGCAAGCAGCATGCGTGGATTGGGAGGCCAAGCAATTGCTGGGAGGATCAAAGCCTGGCCCAGGCTGCTTACTTGCTTTGGAGTGTAAAAATCTTCCTCTACAAGCATATGCAGCAGGGCAGCACCGGTCTTGCTGAGGAAGATGGGCGAGTATGGTCTGAGGCCTATGCCCGTGGCGATGGTCTCTTCCTCTTTAATTCTCTTGAGGAAGTTGCAAACAAACTGTAGGAGAAGGGCAAGAAGCCGAGGATGTTGCATGGAGTGCTGCACACACGGTGCTGGGCTGAGCAGGGACAGCAGGCCCAGCCCAGGTGGGGGTGGCTGCAGGTACCTGCGCTGTTCTGCGGAAGCGGCCAGGGCTGGACTCCTGCTCTTGTGTGCGCTCCGGGGCTGCATCTGGCAAAGAGCGAGCGCAGCCAGAGATGAGGGGCTGCGGGAGAGGCCGGACAACACGGCCCAGCCCTGCGATCTCCAGGCAGAGAGAGCCCCGGGATGCCCCAGGGGGATGGAGCACGGCCACTGCGGGTGTCTGCCCGGCCCCCCTTCCCTCCTGTCCGTGGGCATGTCCCCACAGGATAGCATGGCACGGCACGGCATGGGGTCCAAGCTGGCAGCAGGCACCAGTCCTGTGGCCCAGCTCTGCCACTCACCCTCCTGCGGTGGCTGGAACGGCACCACCTCCTCAGTCTGCTGTGCCGGGGCAGCTCCAGGGCCACCTTCCTCCTCCTCCACGCAGGCCAGCTCAGGCACTGCCGGGTGTCTCTGCTCCATGTCTCTGCCTGGATTTGTGGCTATTTGCAGGAGAGTTGCCTTGGAAAAGCTCCAAGTCACCAAGTCCTGCAGTGGTGCCTGGAAGGCACCTTCAAGTAAGAAGCCTCAGGAAGGCTACAGGACAGCAAGTCCTGCACTCGGTCTCAAGGGCTCCTGCCACAAGGACAGGGGACTCCTGACAAGGACTATGATATGGCCTCAAGGGCACCTGCAGAAGAGAAGCCTCAGGGAGACCACGGGTCAGCAAGCCCTGTGGTCTGGCCTCGAGCTCAGCTGCAGGAACCAGGCTTCAGAAAAGCTCCGGGTGGGACGCGAACGAGCGCGCTGTGCGGGGGCTCCTCACGGCACCGCTCTGTCCCGTCCTGTCCCGTGGCGTGCTCTGAGCACTGTGGCGTGCTCTTGTCACCTCCAGCCCCTATGTCACCCCGTGTCACAAAGGGCCCTTGGACAGCCGTTCCATGTCACAGTGACTGTGCAGCACCTGTCACCAAGGGCCCTTGCAGACACTGCCGCCTGCCCTGGGGCCACGCCCAGCCCACCCAAAGTGGCCCAGTTTGGAGGGAATGGCAGGCCCCAGGAGTCTAAGCCAGGCCGAGAGGATCTTTAAGAAGGGCTCAGAGCATCAGCAAACGCTGCCATGCTCTGTGGGCTCAGGGCAGCAGAAGGAGCCCTGAGGGCTGCAGACGCAGCCGTTCTGGGAAGGGCACGGGGCCTTGCAGGGAAGCTGGCACGGCCTCCTTGGGACACGTCCCGGCTGGTGGCCGTCCTAAAGCTGCCGGTGTGACACGCACAAGGAACGTGTGGGCCCAGGCACGAATGCTGCTCTGAGGCCTGGGGCCCGGGGAGCGCTGACATCAGCAGGTGTGGCAGAGTCCCCGGCCAAGCAGACCTGCCACCCCCCGAGCCCTGGCAGCGCTGGTGCCCGTCTCCTGCCCCAGAGACCTGTGCCCCCGGGGGGCTTCTGTGCCAGAAGGAGCCAAAGGCCACGTGCCTAGGGGGCTGTGCCTCTTTCCTGCAGGGGCTGATGGCAGGAGCACCTGGAGCAACTGCTGGCACACTTGGTCTCTGTCAGATGATGTTGCTCCTTCCTGAAATGCATTTTTCTCATGGAAGGCATTGGCAGTAGCACCAGAGCACCATCCATTGCTGAGTTTCCCAGGGCAATTAGATTGCAAAGTTAACAGTCTGACATTTCCTTGTGCTTTTCTCACTCTCTTTCCCACATTCTGGAACAAACGGCATCTGCCCAGCCTCTGCTATTCTCAGCTTCAGTTGCTGCATGTCTTGCTCTGGCAGCTCATGTCCAAACAGAACTGTGTCTCTGCTGAGCACAGCAATGAGCTGCCACAAAGTGGCAGGTTCCCCAGTGAACATCAAGGCAGGGACGTGGAAGTGCAGAGGATAAGGACAACTCTGGGAGGAGAAGCTCTTCTGTGTCTCTGATGATGGTGCCCACACCCTGAAGCAGCAGCCAAGAGAAGCGCTGGAAGCAGACGGGCGCAGTTTTGGGCAGTACAATATCAAAAGATATGAAACCATTAGGCAGAATGCAAAGGAGGACTGCAAGGATGGAGTGTGGCCTGGGGGGGAAGCCCTAGATGCAGCTGCAGCCACTTTGTTCAGCCTGGAGGAGAGTAAAGGGCGTCATTGTGGTCTTCAACATGCTCCTGAGAGGAATCAGAGGGGCTGCTGCAGCTCTCGTCACTGTTGGGACCAGTGACAGGACTGGAGAAAAGGGCAGGGAGCTGGGACAGGGCAAGTTTCATTTCCGTATCAGGAAAATGTTTTTCACCCAGAGCACAGTCAGGCACTGGGACGGGTTCCCCATTGACGCAGCCCAGCGGAGCCCGGGCTGGCTCTTGGGAAAACTGCGGCGCTGCGCCAGGAGTGGGGAACGGCCGAGGCGTGGGTCCTGCCCGCGGCTGACCCTGGTGAGCCACTGCTCAGTGGTTCAGGATCTCCTAACTGCAGCACGGAGCAGGCCAAAGAGAAGGAGGAGGCTCCTCGATGGTGAGGTTCCACAGGCCAAGGTTTATTGCAAGGGAAGGATTCAGCAGCAAAGAGCCGCCAGCACTTCTGTGCACGGGATTTTATCGGGGTACGACTCAGGGGGTGGATACAAACGACTGAGCAATAAGGAATCTGCAGGGGAGGAGCGAGGGGATTCCATCAGTTGCTTGGGACTAATTAGGACAGATGGGAGGAGAGGGTGGGTCACATGGGCCAGTGGGGCTTCCAGCAATAGAGGAATTCCAAAGGGGTGGTGCAGTCAGGGATTGGTCCAAGGCAAAAGTGACAGGGAAGGTTCAGGAATAAAGAGCTGGATTATCTTGAGAGGCAGGGAAGGAGCTGGAACAAAGAGCGGGGAATGGCATGAGGGACAACTTTGAGGGAGGGCAAAACCTAGGGGTAAACCAACTTGGGGAAAATACGGGGTACATGAAAACAAACCATTCTACGATAACTGATAAATAAACACCAACTGGAACACCCCAGGGAAATGGTCACAGCACCAAGCCCCTCTGAGTTTGAGAAGTGTTCGAAGAACATTGAGCAGTCACGCAAGCTTTTAGACACTACATCAAAAGTAGAAAGTGTATGATAGTCAAGAGAGGGAAAAAGAAAAAGAGCTCCCTGCAGCCATGGTGGCAGCTCTGGATCAGCACCAGGGAGAGGACTGATGTAGGCGTGGTTAAAGCAGAGGCAGGGGCGAAAATAGCAGAGGCAGAGGAGGTTCAAAGCAGCCACAGACCAAGCTGGGCCCAAATCAATGTGCATCTTGTAAGAAATCAGGACACTGGAAATAGGGCCAGTGCCCAGAGTTAGAAGACAAAGTACACAAAACTCTTGCAGCCACTCTAGATGATAAGAAATGACCGAGACTGGCAGTTCTTACCCTAGCAGGCCACTGTTTAAAATACAGCTAAAGAATGATGAAGAAGTTGAAATTTTAAGAAATAGTGGAGACACATTTTCACTCTTGAATCAAGCACTGCTACCCAAAAGTGAAAACTATCTTCAAGCAATAGGAGCAACTACAGGGCAGCCAGAAAATGCATTCTTCCTGAAACCACTTTGATGTAAAATCAAGAAGAAAATGGGAATACATCAGTTTCTGTATTTCCCAAACTCACCCAAATCTGACCTATGCAGGGATTTGCTTGAAAATTTAGAAGCAACAGTTCCCTTTAGAAAAAGAAAACTTCAATGGAAGGTACCTGAAGACAAATGAGCGCTTTTAGCAGTAGGACTGACAATTGACACCAGACCAACAAACAAGAAGAACTAGTTAGAGCAAGTATTGAATCAGGTGTACCCAAGAGTATGGGATACTGATAGCCCAGGAAAATCAAAACCAGGAGACCCTATGAAAATTGAGCTACAGACAAGAGTTAGGGCAGTAGTCACTGCCTCCCCCACAGCAAGAGGAACAAGACTTGGATATCAGGCAGTGGAGCTCAATGCCTAAGGCTGAGGGGCGGGGGTCTCCAGTCTGGAGCACAGGGAGGGCACCCCCCCAGCCCCACAACAGCTGGCTTCACAGCCCTGAAAGGACAGGACCAGGGTTCCACGCCTGATTCCAGGGCGTCCCTCCAACCGGCCACCGACCTGGAAGCGCCAGAGCAGCCGGCTGTCGGGATCAAGGCGGCTGCCAGGGGGCTGCTTATGGCCTCTGCCAGCCAATTGCTCAGGGCTTAGCAGTGCCTCAGCCCCTCAGGGTCTCCCCCAGCCTGGCCAAGGGTGCCGGCAGCAGCGTCGCAGCCCCAAAGCAGCTCCAGAGGAGGCCCATCCAGAGGCACCTGGGAGCCCTCAGCACTGCAGCCAGCAGCAGACGGGCAGGAGGACATGGATGGCCCTTCCTGTCCGGCACAGGGCTCGTGGCCATCTCCAGGCACCGCTCTGGCAGGGATCCCCGCAGCTCCGGCCCCTGCCCAGCCGCTCTGTGGGCAGCACAAAGGCTTAGCAGAACCACCAAAGGCCAAAAGGCTTCTGGCCATTTTCCCTGCAACACTGCACGCCTGGGCAGCTGGCTGAGTACAAGCAACCTTTTCCCCCTCTTCTCTTATGGCCTACAGACCTTGCGCAGGAAAAGAGAGATGCTGGGACTCTGTGTATTGTGAGATATTTTATATTTACATACTCAACAATGAAAATGCAAACACAAAAATCTTAAAGAAGAAAAAGAAAATTCCTGCTGGCTTAAATGGCCCCAGATCATCTCTCTGCCGAGCTGCAGCAGAACAGTAAGGCAGTGCAGCAAAGACGAGGCCGTTTCCTCCGTGCGCTGCGGAATCAATCCTGCAGCTTTTGCCATGGGGAGTAGGGAGCTCTCTCAAGAGCCCGGAGAACTAAACAAAATTCTACTGCAGCATCTCTGATTTCAGGACTGCTGTCATATGCCATTTCTTCAAGGGCTGCAAGAGAGAGGAACAGAGGCAAGGTCAGATCCCGCATATGCAGGGAGCCAAGGTGAGCCCCATGCCAGGGCCATCCCGGTCGTCTCTTGCCATGGCCCGCAGGGAGCGGGGAGCAAGGGGATCAGCCCGAAGTTTCTGGCCACGAATGCCACACGTAGCCCTGATATCTCTGTGTGCTCTGCCCATGGGTGCAGATCCCTCCGCAGCCGGAGCAGGGCTTGCAGCTGCCCCCTCCAGCCCACGCTGGCAGCCTGCTGCCCTCACTCACTCACCAGTGCAGATCAGCTGCAGCTCTTGCTGCTACCCCCTCAGGTGCCGCCTGGCCATGCCTGTGAACAAAAGAGTGTGCCATGATGAAGCAAAGTGAAAATTTTGCAGGATAGAAATCCATTTTAATTTAAGTGGAATGTACATTTTTGAGTTGAGTGTGTGGTTAGAAATCATAGTTTTTTAGCCAGGCTGCCAGGCCTAAGCTCAGTGAAGTTACTTCAGCGAAGGACAGAGATAGAGGGGAGGAGACAGATGATGATAGAGAGAGACAGGGACTGCTGTAAGGGCAAGTCAGCCTGACCTCAGAATTCTTTCTGATAAAAAGGAGCTAGTGGTAAAAGTCACAGGAAACCCATAAAAATGAATATGTATGAATCTATTGTGAAACTGTATGCATATGTATTTGAGAGGGGGATGAAAACAGACCTGAAGTTCTCAGAGGTACGCATGCCTTTTGAGGAGAGTTTTCTCCGCATGTGTCCAGCGTCGTAAATAAACATACCGAGCTTTACAACTTTTATAAAGTTGTGATGTTTCTTCTTTTCTCCGGAAAACATTATGACGAGCCAGACAGGAGAGTTCTCTGTCCCTGCAGCGGCCGGGGGGATAGACGGACCTCCAAGGCGCGCCCTAAGATTTTTTCCTAGTGGGGCTCCGCTTGTCTCGACTTGCCATCTGCTAGGACAGACAACAACCTGCTGGCCTGTGGAGGAAGATGCGGTATGTACTGAGGGGCCCCCGGGGGAGGGAAAGGACAGCTAGGGAGTAAATCACTCAGAGATGTCTGGGTTCAGCTTATGGAGCAGCTGTATTAGAGACGGGGTTCATTGTTCTGATAGAGCAGAACTGCTGAACCCGTGTGCGTTTTGTTTGTTTGTGTGTATGTGTGTGGTGTCTGGACACTGTGTTGCTGTATGGTTAATGCATTGTGTGGTCAGTGCACTGTGTTTGTAATCGTGCAAGTGTATAAGTGTATGGTGTATGAAAGAGAGTAGATCTACAGTGCTCTACAGTGCGAGGGGAGTGAGTACTACCCGTGTTTGAAGCAGCCGAGTGTGGCCTGAGGCTGCAGCAGCCTGTGGGGGCAGGGAGAGAAGTGCCCTGCAGAGAACGGAGTGGAGGAACGTCAGTGATGGTATTTATTGTGTTTAAATGTAGTGATTTGTGCAGATTTGGTACATTTTCACCATGAGTATGAGCTCAGAGAGTTCCTTTGCCCTGGATGTTTGTACTTGATCTCTAGATTGTGTGCTGTTATTTTGATTGTGTCCAGGAAAAACTGATGTGAGTAAATGCCGAATTATGGTATGCTGTGTTGTGTTGAGAAAAGTGAGCACTTTGAGAGTTATGCCCTTTCCCAGTGACTTTGTGTGGTGATTTTCTTCCGCTGCATTGTGGTAATTTGATTCTCAGATTGTATAGTGGTGTTTGTGGAGATTTTAAGATTTTGTTGCAACAAGAGTAGCATTTTACAAAGAAGGACTCTGGTATGGTGATTTATGCTTAACTACAATAAAGCGAATTAAAGGGATTTCAAGAATTCTCCCCCTCACAGCAATTCAAGCCTTGGCTCTAGTGAATTTGAGATAAAGGGTGGGGGGGGGGGGTGCGTGTGTCTGTGTCTGTGGGCATATCAGAGTTTCGGCTGTGACAAGCACAGCCTTTTTGCAAAGCAGTAAAACAAGTGTAAGTAGACACAGTGCTTAATTAGATTGTGCAAGAAGAGAACTAGAAAAGACTGATATTTTGTAAAACAGAGTTTATATAGAAGAGATGAATGAGATGAATTAGTTAATGAGACTTATGAGATTTATGGGACTTCAGCTGGTACTGCAGTAAGTCTGGACTGGAAACAATCTGCTGCAGGGATTTAAAGTTCTCTGTAACAAACAGAATAGCCTGCCTTTGCGGGCAATTTCAGGAAGCCTTTGGTGCATCAAGAGGCTAGCATGCTGTGTGAGGTGACAGTGGCTGTCCCCTGGGCACAGGGACAGCTCTGGCTGCCCCGTCTCCCCAGGGAACATGGGAATGGCCTGTGGGCAAAAGCTGGATGTGCAGGTATTATTGCAGTGCGGTGTTTATGAGAAACGCTGGTATTGCTGTTTTGCTGTTCTAATAAGTGTCAGGGCACATGCCCCGACTGTAAATTAGAGGTTTCTGGTCAAGCGGATTCAGAACCTAAGGTCTTAGAGTTTGTGTGTGGGAATCACATCTGATACCTGCCACCTGGAGCTGTGTGTGTATAGGAGGAAAACTGAGAAACTACTGTGAAGGTCTGTAAAAAGGTTTGAGTGGAAGCGAGATAGGGCAAGGAGAAATAAATAATGAGAACTGACCAGAGCAAAGAGGTTCCTAAATTAGCCCCTTTTAGGAAGGGCTCACTGGGAGGACATTGCCAGTAAGAGCAGCTCAGAAAATACAAAGATTTATAATATTTCATTGCTGTTAGTACTGTTTTAAAATAGGAAGATAAATGGGAAAGAGTTTTTGTATGCTGAAATGTCTTTTTGTTTTAAGAAATCACCCAGAATGGCAAAGAGACTGTGAGATCAGACCGCCCTCTGGTCTTGGCCCTTGAAAAGGAGAACAAGGCATAGAGAAAGTAAATTAAACGTTTTGTCCAGCATACAGCATAAGATAGCAATGTATGAAGTCAAACAAAGATTATCATGCTGAAATGCAAAGCAATCACAGTTCGCAAAATGAATACATATGATTTGTTAAGGTCCCAAGGTAAGGGAGGGAGGATAAAGATGACCTCCCCGAAAGGGAAGAATTTTAGTCGATACAAGGGCCATATATTCAGTTTTAAATAAAGCTTTAGTACCTGTGGAGAATGTTTATGTTGTAGTGTGGGGAATAACTGAACAACTGGCCAGTCTGAGAAGGCATACTTTGCAAACCTTTAAAGTAACATGTGTATTATGTGTACCTAAAGGCTTTTGTACAATTCGCTCAATTTGCTAAACATTCTCAAATGAGAAAGGTTACTCTGGAGGCAAATGATATAAAGAGGTTAGACTTAACATTAACAGACACTGAAATTAAAGACATTAGGAAGGAGATATTAGAATAAGTAAATAAGTGTTTTCAAGGGCATGGGCCTCTGCTGTACCAGGGAGAATGAAAGATGCCCCCCATGGTAATCAAGCTTAAGGAAAGAACACAACTAGTGAGAACTGAGTAGTACCCTCAAAAGGAAGATAAGGAAGGAATCAGCCCAATAACTGGTAGTACTGGATTAAGGGCTGTTAATAAGATGACACAGAATTTATACCCTGTGGTAGCAAATCTATATACTTTACTAACTTGTTTCGCACCTGAGCTAACCTGGTTCATTGTTTTAGGCCTAAGAGATGCCTTCTTTTGCCTCCCTGTCCACGAAGCCAGCCAGAAAATTTTTGCATTCAAACACAGCTCACATAGTCCATGTGGCTGAAGGCTTCAAAATTCCCCACTCTGATTGGAGAACAGCTTGCAAAGACCCAGAGTCCCGGGAAGCTCCACAAGAGGAAAGGAGGCTGTTGCAGTACGTGGACCATCTTCTAGTAGCCACTCGGACAAGGGAAGCGAGAGAAGCCTGGACGGTAAGCCTTTTGAATTTCCTAGGACTCCAAGGATGCAGAATCTCAAAGAAAAAGGCACAGGTAGTGAAACAGAAGGTAATCTACCTGGGGTAAGAAGTGAGTGTGGAGCAGCAGACTTTAAGGCAGGGAAGCCCTATGCCAAACCTTGAAACCCCAGACAATGAAGGAACTCTGAATCTTCTTAGGCGTGGCAGGGTGGTGCTAGCTGTGAATTTATAATTATGGACTGTTCGCCAGACCCCTCTATGCTCTTATTGCCAATGGAAACAAAGATCTCCAGTGGACAAAAGACGCCACATGGGCCTTTCACCAGCTAGAGAGTTCCCTCATGTCGGCTCCAGCTTTGAAACTTCCAGATGTAAGTAAACCATTCCTTCTATTTTTCCATGCAAGGAATTGCCCTGGGAATACTGGCTCAGGACTTGGGACTATACCAGAGGGCAGTTGCTTACTTCTCTAAGCAACTAGATGCAACAGCCAAAGGATGGCCAGGTTGCCTCAGAGCTGTAGCAGCAGTTGTGCTGAATATTCAAGAGGCACGCAAGTTTACCCTGGGACAAAAAAATGACTGTTATAGTGTCCCATACAGTGTCCACAGTACTAGAAGTAAAGGGTGTCCACTGGCTCTCACCGCAGAGGTTTCTGAAATACCAGGCCATCATGGTAGAGCAAGATGATGTAGAGATAGTTGGGACTAATATTGTCAACCCACAACCAAAAGAAAGCTTCCTTTCTCAGCAGAAATCAAGGAGAAGCAGTACACCACGATTGCCTAGAGACCATTGAAGCTACCTACTCCAGCCGCCCAGACTTAAAGGACACTCCTCTGGACGATGCAGAGGCCTGGTCCACTGACGGGGGCAGCTATGTTGCCAATGGGAAGCGACATGCTGGGTATGCAGTGACCACCTGCAAAATGGTAATCGAGTCTGGACCCTTACCAACAGGGACCTCTGCACAGAAGGGTGAGATAATTGCCCTGACCCGTGCCCTGGAAAGGGCAAAAGGGAGGAGAATAACCATCTACACAGACTCGAGGTATGCATTTGGAGTCATACATGCACATGGAGCCATCTGGAAGGAGAGGGGACTGCTGACCTCACAGGGAAAGAAGAGACAATCCTGCTGTTGGAAGCAGTTCAGCTACCTGGAAAAGCATATTAAGGCACACGAGAGAGTGAGCTTAAAATTGGAGGAAAGAAATGAGCTGGCGGATGGAGAGGCAAAGAAAGCAGCAAAGGATGAGGTACAGATTTTCCTCGAAAGTAAACCAGAATACAATAATACTAATCAAAAGAGACGTACAACTGCAAGGGGTGGGCTACCATTGAAAGAGAGCTAGCAATCCCTTCCCATTTTTGTGGTTACTAGTGAAGGAAGGGCACTAGAAAACACACTAGAGCCTAACTACTTAAAAGCCTTTTATAGAGTGTGGCTCCTTTCTCGAAATGACCAAGGCTGCTAGTGATACAGAGTGCATTGAAATGAAGTGTTGACTTTGAAGTAGTAATTTCCACAGGCTTTCTAGAACACACATCTGATTGAAATAATCGTTGTATCGTTGTCAGGAATTTATATGCCACTATCACTCAGGTGAGCCGACAATGTGATCCTTGCCTCCAGACTAACCCCAAAATACCCCCCGGCCAAAACTCGGTCAGACTGGGAGAGGCCATGGGCCTGTACAGCAGTGGCAAATCAACTTTTCAGAACTCCCAAGGAAAGGAGGGTATCAGTATTTACTGGTATTGATAGATACATTTTCAGGGTGGCCAGAAACATTCCCCACCAGAACTGCCAAAGCTCAAGAAGTGACCAGATTATTTTTACAAGAAATAATACCACGCTTCAGAGTTCCAGCCACAATATCCTCAGATAAAGAATCACATTTCATTTCCAAAATAGTGCAACAGATTAGTAGCCATCTGGAGCAGGGAGTTAGATAGCCTGGGGATGATGTATATGTTAAGTCTCTTACAGAGAAGACTTCGGAACCACAGTGGGAGAGACCACTGCAAGTACTTCTCACCACCTTCACTGCAATCAAAATCAAGGAGCAGAACGCCTGGATCCATCACTCTCGGGTGAAGAAGGCCCAGAAGCCCCTTCATGAGTGACACCAGGAGATAATGAACTGAGACTAAAACTTACTTGGGCAAAATGAGTATATTGCAGTCGGGAGTAGTTCATACTTCAGTTTACAGGATTGTTTTGTATGGAATTATAACTGAAGTTTTAGAACTAGAGGGTACCTCTATCCAAAGCAATGCTGAATGGCCTTGGTCCCTGGCATTTAATCGGTATACTGGATCCATGGGAAAACCTTCTGAGATAAATGATTTAAACATATCTACTGTAGTAATCCACGAGAATCAGGTATGTGAGGAGCAAGAATGGCAGGAACAGGAACTGTGGACACTTCAAGGAATCAGAGGAGAAGAAATCAAAGTAGGGTGCCAGGTCATCAATAGGGTAGCTTATGAGAGACCAGATGTAATTAGTGTCTGAACCTCCCCTGGTGTATATGAACACCAGGAAGTCTGTGATAACCTAATCAGTTTCCTTAGGTCATTTTCCAAGCTGGTTGGCTGAACACCCAGGCAATGGCTGGTAAAGGGTGCTGAACTGCAGGTGGTGAATTAACCCAAGCAAGGAAGGTGATTTTCTTTATTTATAGCTATCCCTTTTCCTACTGAGATTTGGATCAGTGATTGTCCCAGTCTGAGGCAGTTGGATTCTGCTTAAAAGAGGTAGAGAGAGAGAGACCCCCCCCTCAGAGCTCAGCAGCAGGCTGTAGGATTTTGAGCATCACTTTTGTGCTGAGTGTTTCAAGTAGCAGAAACCTGATCCCAGTTTCTTCTGAGGCTCTGCAATGAATTTAGGCTCTTCTCTCAGATTTCCCCTTCATTATTTACTTGAGGCTTGGACCTGAAATCTTTCTACCCAAATCCCATATGTTCCAGCCAGTTTTATTCTCATCTGTTTGACAAATACTGTTATCTTCTGCCCTGAACACAGACCACAGCTGGATCTTAGCTAGGGGCAAGGTGTGTGAAGCTTTGTAGACCAGGAGAGACATTCCTGCTTTGCCACACATCTGGGAAATCAGGTGCGTTGGAGGGGGAAGGAGAGGTTAGATTCCCTGAGGTCTCTACATTTCAGAATAAACATCTGCCTCAAGTATGACCTAAACCTCTGTCAGATACGCTTGTCAAGTGTGTCTGAATTCGCAGTGTGAGCCCAGCACATCCCTCTGGAAGGGAGGGATGGTCATGGACAGAAAGCAGTTCCTGTTCCCCATAACAAACATCTAACTCGCATATTAGGGACAGGATTAGGAGTTTTAAATGGAATTGATTCAGAAATACTAATGAATAAACTGGCCACTGCAGCAGGTAGCCTAACAAAATTGAAGCAGCCTTTATAGTAATCTCTATTGGCATTAGGAACTAGCCAGTGACAGATTTCAAAAGAACTGCCAAAGTAAGGAAGTATGAAAAGGCCGGGGACCAAGACCACAAGTTGATAGTAGAAGCACTTAGTATAGTTCAAGATAATGTGTCTTTAGCTTTCAGTTGTATACAAGCGCAGTTATGGATACAAGCAACAGCAGCTCTGATCATATGGGAAAGGGATGAAGGTAATTTTCCAGCTGAAATTCAAGAAATTGTGTGGGATAATGCAATTGATATTGAAAGGAAGTTTCAATCCTGGTGGACTATGGTGAATTTCACCTATGATCCTGTTTCTAATGTGGCAACTGCCTTTGTGCTTACCATACGTAATGCCACTGTTTATGTTATCCATCCCATTGTTGCCCTAGGAATAAACCATGAAAAAACAATACTCTATCCTTCAGAACATAGAGTGTGGGCACGAAAGATGAATGGAAAGTGGCAGACAGTAAACTTGGAATCCTGCATTACTAGAGAACAGATGGGATTCATTTGTGAAAGCAATACTATTAATGCTCAGGATGTGTGTTTGGACACTGAACAGAGTATTTGTCACTTTGGAATTCATCCAGTCACTGACCAGAAAACTGTCCTCATATATACTGGAAAAGGGTGTATGCTTGAGAACTGCTTGTGCTGCTGTACAAATTGATAGCAATGATGTTATTCTGTCTAGTAGAAACCATTCTAATCTCTGTATTTGTAATTTTGTTAAGATTATTGTGTGTGATTTTTCATATTTGGTACCAGTAACATCCCACCAGCTGATTTAAGCCAATTACACAATGTATCACAGACTACCACCTACCCCTAGTGGGATGAACCTTACATTGGTAAAACAATTAATTAAGCACCAAGACCTATTGGAATTGAATCCTATGGAATTCAATCCTATTGAATCCTTATGGATTCCAACAGAAGGCTTGAAAGAAATCCAAGGAGGTGGAAAGAAAACCTTAATTACTGTCCAACACGATACAAAGGAGATAACCAGGGTTCTACAAAGAATAAAACAAAATATGGATCATCACTGGTGGGATGTGATCTTTGGGTGGTCACCAACTGCGAATGGAATCTTTAATAAGTTGTGCCACCCCATTGTAGTTTTACCAATATTAGTTGGGATAAGCTTAGGATTATCTATTACATTGTTAATTTGGAACTGTAGAATGCTACAATGAATAGCTGTACTAACCTCTTTGTCAAACGTACATGGTGAAGCATTAAAAGACACTTATTGTCGTGGAGGTTTTCCTTAAGTAAAAGAATTTACTTATTTCCTAGGAAAGGGGGGAATGAGACGGAGTGGGGATCCATTCTGAATTAGGTGAAGTGTCTGGAAGAGGTGAGGGGTCTGTGGGGCCAAAGCTGAAGGAAAAGCTGCATTCCAGAGACAACAAGGAGACAGAGAAAGAAAAACAGAAATGACCACAAGGTCAATTTGCCCCAGACCTAGAAATTCCTTTGATAAAGAAGAACTGGTGCTGAATGTCACGCGGAATGAATATGTATGAACCTATTGTGAAACTGCATGCATATGCATTTGGAAGGGGGATAAAAGACGACCCGAGGTCTTCAGAGGCACGCTTGCCTTTTTGGGGAGGCTTGCGTCTGGCGCGCATCGTAATAAAAGCATACCGGGCCTTACAACTTTTATAAAGTTGTGAGGTTTCTTCTTTTCTCCGCAAAACACTGGAGGAGGAGCAGAGCCAGGCTGCTGAGGAGAGTGGTCGCTGTCAGCTGGAAAGAGGGGAGGGACACGGAGGCCAGAGGGGGGACACTGGGTGAGGAGATGTTCACACTCATCTCCATCCGCTGCGAGTGTTCTCAGGCCAAACACACCTGCACTCCTGTTTGTACTGTTTGCTGTACTTGATAAACTGATAGATGTGAGTTTGGGCATTTTTGTTACCTTTTTGTATTCTGAAGAGAACTAAAGATGGTTCACATGATTTTTTTTTTTTGTGCCTTCAGCAGTGCAGGTGATACAGGCAGGGATGGAACAGCAGCATCTTTATACTTGTCAAGTCTCCATCCACACCCAAGGCTCTGCCTGAAGCTCAAGGTGATTTTCTTGCAGGCTTAGAACACTACACCAGCAGGGAGAACAAGAAGCTCAGTGGAGATTATGCTCCAGAAAAATTGTATCCATGTTGCAAAATCTAAATATGGAACCATATTCCACTGCAGTGGAAGTGGAGCTGGGAATGCTGAATGGTGAGGTTTCCTGTCCTTCTGGCACGAGGAACCAGGGGTCCTCTGGTTCTCCATGGTCTTCCATGAGGACCTCTGGCTCTCAATGGGGATCTCTGGTTCCCCATGGTTCTCCATGAGGATCTCTGGCTCTTCATGGTCTTCCATGAGGATCTCTGGTTCTCCATGAGGATCCCTGGTTCCCCATGGTTCTCCCCAGGGCTGTGCTGGTGCCTTGCCCGGAGCTTGCTGTGTCAGCAGGCAGTAGCTTCAGGTGGGGCTGCTCTGCTGGCAGGGCCTTGGTGTTCCCAGCAGGGCAGGGCAGGGATACTCCTGTCCCAGCAGGACACTGGGCATGCAGGTACCACCCCACAGCAGCTGCTCCTCCTCTGCATCACTTCCAGGGGCAGAACTCCTGTCCTGCTGTGTGGCAGGGAGCCCTGCAGAGCCAGCACGGAGGGGGCAGGCTGGGCAGCAGCTGGGCAGCACTGGTTTAATCCTTTTTGCCTGTTCCTGCCATGGAAGCTGTGTACTGGGTGAGATGTGTGTGTTCGGGGAGGGCTGGCCCGACCATTAGCTTGTCAGGGTTTGCAACACTGGCAGCTGGGGAGAAAACTGTTATTAAGTGTAACGTGGCACCTTGGAGACGGAAGCATGGGGAGACAATAAATACAGCCTTCCATAATGCCATTTTATGGTGTCACTCTTCAGAATTTATTAAGACTTAGTTGCAGCCATGCCTGCAGCCTCCTGTGCTGGAATCCATAAATTGTGTTCATTATCTCCAGCACTTGCTCTGACCTGCTGTGTTTTACAAGGGGGGAGACACTGGAGGCGTGGGGACACCCAGCTGCTTTCTGCAGCCGTTCCCCTGGTGCCAATCCAGCTTTTCTGGGATTGCTGGGACACCCCAGGCTATGCTTGGCTGCGTGGATGGACCCCAGGTGTGATGTGGTGGTTGAAGAGAACACTGAGGGACTGAGGAGCTGCCAAAATCACCACAGCTCCACAGGGAGCAGGGAAGCAGCTGGGCGAGGAGGGAGCCATGGGCACCTTGGAGCACACTGGCACATTGTCACTCCACTGTGGGACCACTCCAGCAGTCTTGGATGTGCTGAGGATGCTGGAGGTGGAAAAGGGTTCACAGGAGCTCCCTGAACTGCACACAGGGAGATGCTACACCCCTGCTTGGTGTCCTCTTGCACCAGTGTTCTCAAATGAAAACACAAATGAAATTGTGCTCCTTTCGCCCACTTTTTGTCATGACATATCCCTGCAGCAGCATGTTTGTGTACCTTCATCCTTATCCTCAGCATTTAGGTCCAGGATGGAGGAAAACAAGTTCAAGCCCAACCTCCTGTTAATTTATTATGTTCCTTGTGCTTAAGGGCAAAATTTAAGTTGCCAAAAGCAGATGTTTGCATGCTCTTCTTTTAGCTCTCAATGTACTTTCTGTGTGCTTGATTGATGGATGTCCCTGTTACATTAACAGCTGGGCTTTGCAGAAAGCTGTTATTACCAGGAGAATCTGGTGTGGGTTTCAGTTTTTCTTCTTGCATTGAAAATCCATTAATAATGTCTTTCTGAGAGAAAAGAAAAAAAAGGTTTCAATTCAGGCATTTTGCTTTGCTTTCTCAGGCTTCTTCTCAACTGTCTTTACAGTGGTGCTTTTAAAATCAATATTACAATTGTTCTTTATATTTTACTGAGTGGTTGAGGATTTCTGCATCTTGCTATTGATTTCTGATTGTATTGCAGGACATGTAGGTGCACACAGGTTGCTCTGTGATGGATAATTTTATATGTCTTCCTAATCATCACTGAGTTGCCTTCTGCATGTTCCCTCTTGCTGGATGCTGCTGCTGAGCGTGGAAGGCACCAGGAGAGCTCTGAGTGCAATCCTGAGACACCAAACTTGTGACTTCTCATTTAATTCAGTTTGGTTTTCAATCAGACACAGAGGTCACATGAGGCTTGTGGGGTCTCCTCTTTTGTGTTGTCTTTGCAGAGTTCTTCTGCCCTTACTTTTCAGGCAGTTTCATGTTCTGTGTTGTAGGAGCAAAACAAGTCATTGTCCTGGCTTTGTGTGGGGTGGTCATAATGCACCTTTAGCTTCCAGCACTGACCTTGGCCCTTGGGGCAGCTCTGCAGGCAGATCTCAACATTTCAGAGGTGCAGAGTCATTGGATCCCAGAATGGTTTGGGTTGGAAGGGAACTTTGAAGCTCATCCAATTCCAATCCCCTGCCATGGCAGGGACACCTCCCACTGTCCCAGGCTGCTCCAGCCCCAGTGTCCAGCCTGGCCTTGGGCACTGCCAGGGATCCAGGGGCAGCCCCAGCTGCTCTGGGCACCCTGTGCCAGGGCCTGCCCACCCTCACAGGGAACAATTCCTGATTCCCAATATCCCATCCATCCCTGCCCTCTGACAGTGGAAGCCATTCCCTGTGTCCTGGCACTCCAGGCCCCTGTAAAAGTCCAAGTCTCAATGAAGCAATGCAGAAGCCCAGTGTGCATTGGTAACTGCTGTAAAGCTGGATTTGCAGACTGAGGCTCTTGGAGCACATCAGCACTGATGGCACAATCTGTGTGAGAGCTTGTTGGCACCAGAGGAACCTGTGAGGAGTGACAGGACTGTGGCCAGCACGGGTGCTCCAAAATGCTTCCGTGGCTCCAGGTGGGTGTACAGGGGAAGAGCTCTGTGTGTGTGTGGGCACAGTCCTTCCCAGCTCTGCATGCCCTGGCACAGGCTCCACATCTGCCAGGGGCTGTGGCTGTGCCAACAGGCACTCTGCAGAGGGCTGGCTGTGCACAAACCTCTGCTGGCTGGACTGGGCTGTTTGCTCCTCAGGCTTATCCTGGACAGGCTCCTGCACCTTCAGACATGGAGGCTACACCTGGCTTCTGAGGAATTGGTTGTTGCAGTTTGTCTGTCCGTGCTGGGGACCAGGACAAGCACTGGCACAGGAGCTGGTCCTGTGTCCCTGGGATAGCAGGGCTCGGTGGTGGCAGCACTGGCAGGAGACACGGCAGAGCTTGGGAGGGGACGGGGCTGGCATGCATAACAATGGGCAGGCTCTGACCTTGCCGCTGGAACTCACTTAGCAATTCTGTTGATGTTCTGGAAACGAAAATATAATTCAGGCCACCTTCTCCTCCAAGCTGACCCTGAGAATCTGGGAGAAGAGCTACTGAATAATTAGGGGCTTTTTTTTTCTCCCCCCTTTCTGCTGGAGCTACTGCTCAGTGTTGAACTGTCCTCTACAGTGTCATCACTTCCCTTGAACTTACTGCTCCGAGTGTACTTAGCATTAATACAATTACGTAAATTTCAGTCTCATTAATCACCGGGGGCTGCGGCACATCCTTGTTGTGCTGTTTCGTGGGTGGCTTGGCTGATGGGAACCCCTGGCCAGGGATGGGGGCTGTGGCTGGAGCACTCCCCCTCTGCTCCTGAGCCTGGTTTAGCTGAGCTTTGTGTGTCTCACCCTGCAGGATCTGGAGTGTTTGCCAGCACTGCCATGATTACAGCCTTGCTGCTGCAGAGGAGAAAAGGGAAAGGTGGGTTTGTCCCAAGGGAGTTTGGCTGGACCACATCCCTGCTGCTGTCCCTGTGATTTGAGTCTGTGGGGTCCCAAAATGCAGAGCCCAGACTCGTGGCTTGGCAGTGAACACCCAGAGCCTGAGCTCTGTGCAGGGTCTGCTGCAGGGCTGTTTGATGATGCTGTGCCTCTGTCTCTGCGGCAGAGCTCTCAGCCTTCCTGGCAATGTAAATTCTCCGGGCTGCGTGCTAAAATTACACTGAGTTATTGATTTATCTTTGAGAGGATTTCCTTCCCGAGGGACATTTCTGGCCGTTGTAGTGATTTAGTTCTCCTGCAAGGGCAGAATCCGTGGCAGAGCAGAGCCACCCTCCTGCCCTCGAGGCTGCAGCTCAGGGTCGCGCTCCCTCAGGCTTCCTCTGCAAGCTGATTTCTTTTCCAAGGCTGGGACAAGGTTACATGGCTGTTACTTCTGTGTAACAACTGCAAATAAAAGGGCATTTTCAACTTTCCACTGCAGAAGCTGCAAGTCTGGGACAAGCCTTTGTGCTGTGGCACCAGCATTATCTTGGGCATGTCTCAAACCCAGCTCCAAGGCTGGCACGTGGGACTTGTGGAGCCATGCCAGCCTTAATACACTTGGACTCCTGGGAATGTTTTAGTTCCTCAGAGTGGGGTATGATGGGGGCAGGAGCTCGCAACACTTTTCTCCTAAAGCTTCAGGGTGCAGCCTCTCTTTTCTTTGCTTTCTATTGACTCACAATGGAGCATCTCTAAAAACCAGGCCAGGTGAGTTCCTGCTGCTGGTCCTGAGGAAGCCAAGACAGTTCTTTTCTTCTATCCCCAGTTTTCTCCCCTTGGCCCTGAAAGCCACCCCACCAACTATGGCTCAGCTGGTGAGCACCATCAGTAGAAGGACCTGACCCTTCAGGACATTGCCCAATATTTCAGATACTCTGTGGCTGGAAAATGCCCAGCTCTGTGTCCTTGGGTGCCCATTTGAAGCATGTCCCTGTGGGTTCCTGTATCTAACCCCACTTTCTAGTGGATTTGGCACCAATCTCAGCTGCACACAGATAAAATGGGAGGCTGCTCGTGCATGTGGTGTTATAAAACAGCATGCACGAATTAGGTCCAGGGAGAACGTCAATTTATTTTCCTGTGAACCAAGTGTGACACAGCTCCTTCCTTTCCCAGTAATCTATCTGTGAGATAAAACACATCTTTAGTGTCTATGTTAAATACTGCAGTGTTTGCAAGTTCTCTTGACAGAAATTAGGCTAATGTCCCTTACGACTGCATTAGCTTTAGAAACAAGGCTTTAAATTGAAGCTTTGCAAAGCGCTATTCCAGCGCCCTCTCCAAGGCATCTCCTTATTCCAGCTTTTATTATCCAAAATTGTTCTCACTCTGCCTTGGCAGCAGGGCTGGCAGGCAGCTCTGCCCATCCATCCTGCTGGTCTGGCAGCCAGGGGATGGGAGCAGCACCTCCCGAGCTGGACCAGGCAGTGCTGGCAAAGCCCTGCGGAGCCCTCGGCCCCGGGGAGGCTCTGGGCTCGGGGGTGTTGAGGTCTGCCTGAATGAATCGGTGACGGATGATTTTTTGGTGCAAAAAATAACCAACAAGGCACAGGGGGTTTGCAGTAACAAATCAACAAAATGCAATTTTATTGATAATAACCACAGCTGAATATGCGTTTGGTTAGGGAATCTGGGGAAGAAAAGGGTAAGACAAGGGAAGAGGGAGGAAAGAAGGTCAGGGAGGGGCTATAGCTACCGAAAGGTGTCGTTGTCCTTCGGGGGTCCACCTGTCAGAGCTCACTGGTGCACGTCTCAGGAAGATCTCAGAGGATGGTCAGATTGCACCCAAAAATATACCGTTTTTCATTGGGGGAAGGGTGGCCAAAATTAGGTTTCATGGAGGGGAAAAGAATAGGAACCGGAGGAAGGGGGTGTTTATTCCATTGTTTTCATGGCCGAATGCTCGCAGGTACATTTATTATGGGCAGTTTTTCCCCCCCTCCCCGAGCTGGGGGGGTGGTCAGTCCCAGTCTCTGAAAGGGGGTGCCAAGGGGGTGCCAGGGGGGTGCCAGGGGGGTGCCAAGGGGGTTTCTTGTCTTGTCTTGGTTCCTTTATGAGAGGATTCGCATCTCTGTTTGTCTGTCACGGTGGTTGAAGGCGGGCAAGAGGGGTCTTCTCTTGGAGGGGGGAGCCACCCCAGAGCTCAGACCAGCCAAGTCAGGAGGTAAGGACAAAGTCCAGATCCATTGTTCAGAAAAGGGCAGCATGCCCCTTTCAAGTAAAGCATGGCATGTTCTGCAAACACCACCTGTGAACACACTGAATAAGCATGAGACTTTCTTTCCCAACTGGCTCACCAGTTTTTAACCTTTTGGTGGTCTTTTCTCATAACAATTGTGAGGCAAAAAATGAAAGATTTTCGGATAGACTTTCACACCCAGGAGCAGCCCAGCACCCTCCAGCCCTTCCTGAGTCCAACATGTCATGTCCTCTGCCCCTGAGCCCCCTGGCCATTCCCTCTAAACAACACAGACATTGACCCACCTCTGCAGGAGTAGCTGATGGCCCCTTCTTCTATTGCAATAAAGAGATGGAGCTGACAGACAGTGTCCGGGTGGCAGCAGCAGCAAAGCCCAGCCGGCAGCAGCACTGGCTGAGCTCCATGGCCAGGAGCAGCCGTGGATGCCCACGGTGTGGGCAGGCAGGAGCCAGGCAGGGGCTGCTGTGACCAGCGGCGGGGTCCCGAGGGCTGGGGGAGCCCATGCTGAGCGTCCCTGGGCTGAGGGCACATTTCCTTCCCTGGCATCATCTGGGCCTGGACCTCCTGCAGTGGCAAGCCCAGGAAAAGAAGGAAGCCATCAAGAGCATCTCCATGGACACAGTCTGACCCACAATGTCAGCAGGAGACAAATAAGGTTTTGCTGAGCAATGGACCTGGGATACACAAAAACAATCGAGGCAGTTCATTAGTACAGATGCGGGCACACTCTGGGGGTACAGCTGAGGCCATGAGGTCACAGCAGGCTCAGGGGTCACAGCAGGCTGAGGTCACAGCAGGCTCTGAGGTCACAGAGGTGCCAGACCCGGTGGTTGCACAGCAGCACAAGGAGCGAGCACTCAGTCCTTGAGCACAACTGTTGCGGCAGCAGCGGCGGTGGCAGCAGTGGTGCTGACATTGGGACAGCACTGTCAGGACAGCGGTGGCAGCAAGAGCTGCGAGACTGGCAGAGGGCAAGGCACCATGGCCCTTGCTCTGCGCCTCTTCCTCCTGCTCCTCCTGGCCGTGGCCCTGCCTGCCAGGGCTGCCCAGGCTGCTCCGCTGAAAGCGTGGCGAGCACGTGAGCCAGCAGCCTGGCTCCCCTTTCCCGGGACAGCGCTCCCTGCTCCCCGGGAAGCGCTGGGGATGGTTTTCCCCAGGCCTTTAGGGAAGGTTTCCTCTGGGGGAGGGAGAGAGCCCCCATGGCCCTGGGCAGCCCCAGTTTCCTCTCCAGGGATGTGTCACAGGGCCTGCAAAGAGGGTGCAGAGTGACCAGGAGCCTGCCCAGAGCTCCCCAGGCCCCTGTGCAGTTTGACCTTGCCCATTCACACCTGGCTCCCACGGCCTTACCCGACCCCGTTGCACTGCCCAATCCCCAAAGGCAGAAGGGGATCCCAGCACACAAAGGAAATGGTTCAGGTCTTTGCTCCATTCTAGATTTGGATCATGCCTTGGAAGATTTGGAAGTCCTGGTGAATGACACTTTGAATGTCTTGGTGAATGCCAGAGGCAAGTTCTGAATTTCCCTTCTTACTGGCAAAATAATCAGTGTCCATGTGGGAAGAGCTCACCCATCGGCTATTTTTGTTAACGTTAAGTCAGGGCTGAAGAATTCTGTAAACCTTGCCTGCTTCTTTCTGGAGCACTGAGGGATCCCACAGGATCGCTGTCAGTGGGAGGAAGGGGCATTTAGCTGTCCATCCTCCTCCCGTGTGCAATGCCACTGTGTCCTTCTGTGTGCTCTGTGCAGCCACTGAGAAGAGTAGAACGGGCAGGGGCCAGGCCCAGGGCTTTGCCCCGGGGCCGAGCCTTGCCTGCAGCCTGAGGATCTCCTACAGTGCCACGGGTGATGTTCTGTCCTGCCTTTCTTTGCAGCTGAACCTGTTGGTGAAGGTGATGTGGCTTCCCAAACCACATCCACGACTGAGCCTCCTGGAGATGGTGAGGGTAGGTCAAGGCCTTTCCCCTGGGAGAGCTGCCAGCTCAGAACCCAAAGCTCGGCCAGGGGGGCATCGCTGCAGGCGCCAGGACAGAGCCACGCACGTGTGTGCCCTCGCCCTGCGCGATCCCCTCACTGCTCCTGCGGCTCAGTGGTGCCCGTGCAGCTGAGCAGAGATGGCAGAAGCTTCTGTGGCTGATGTGTTACAGATGTGTCTGAAAGGAGGAGTTTTCCTGTCCCTGTGATCATTCCTACACGGAAGCCAGGCTCCCGTCGCAGGGGTGAGTAGTGTGTCCCTGCTGACCCCACAGGCTGAGCCCTGCATTTTTGGCATCCATTCATGGGAAATGGAACCGTGTTGCTCTAAGGTCCTCCAAGGGGAAAGAACAAAGCTACAGGACAGAAGAAACCCCATGAGCCATCTGAACACATGAGGGAAATGCTGAAGGAAATGCAGCAGGCAGGACAAGGTGGGTGCATTCCCTCAGCCTTCACCTGGGCTCAGCAGCCGAGGCTTTGGCAGCACATCTGGACATGCCGAGCCCAGCACAGCAGGAAGGGATCCATGGCAGCCTCGCTGCCTCACTGCTGCTCCCATGCCCTGCAGGGCAGTTTCCCAGCCTGGCCGGGCTGCAGCTTCTCCCCAGCCTCTGCAGGAAGGCCTTGGGCATCAGCTGACAGGCAGACCAAACCGCACCACAGGCATGAGATGCCCTGCAATTTCCCATCTCCAGGCAAATCAGAAGGGGCACCTATATGGAGAAGGGAGAGTCCTGCCTTACCCAAAAAGTTGAAAGGGATTTCCTGAATCTTAACCATGTCTTTGAGAGGCACACACTGCTCCAGTGTGTCCTGAAAGGGCTTGGCCATGTGCCCGTGTGCTGGGGGATTTGTCCCAGGGGAAAGATGGTTGGAGGATAGAAGTAGGTAGAAAGGGAGGGAGAAAAGGCAGGAGGGATGGAGGGGGACAGGCGGATAGCTGTGGCACTGCCAGCTGCAGTTTTCCCCAGGGATTTAGCAAGAGTTGCAGCTGTGGAAGTGAGAGCTCCCAGGGCCCTGGGTTGCTTCAGCCGCCCCACCATGGATGTTGCACAGGGCATGGAAAGAAAGTGCAGAGTGACCAGGAGCCTGCCCAGAGCTCCAGAGGCCCCTGTGCAGTTTGACCTTGCCCATTCACACCTGGCTCCCACGGCCTAACCCGACCCCGTTGCACTGCCCAACTCCCCAAAGGCAGAAGGGGATCCTAGCACACAAAGGAAATGGTTCAGGTCTTTGCTCCACTCTAGATTTGGATCATGCCTTGGAAGATTTGGAAGTCCTGGTGAATGACACTTTGAATGTCTTGGCGAATGCCAGAGGCAAGTTCTGAATTTCCCTTCTTACTGGCAAAATAATCAGTGTCCATGTGGGAAGAGCTCACCCATCGGCTATTTTTGTTAACGTTAAGTCAGGGCTGAAGAATTCTGTAAACCTTGCCTGCTTCTTTCTGGAGCACTGAGGGATCCCACAGGATCACTGTCAGTGGGAGGAAGGGGCATTTAGCTGTCCATCCTCCTCCCGTGTGCAATGCCACTGTGTCCTTCCGTGTGCTCTGTGCAGCCACTGAGAAGAGTAGAACGGGCAGGGGCCAGGCCCAGGGCTTTGCCCCGGGGCCGAGCCTTGCCTGCAGCCTGAGGATCTCCTACAGTGCCACGGGTGATGTTCTGTCCTGCCTTTCTTTGCAGCTGAACCTGTTGGTGAAGGTGATGTGGCTTCCCAAACCACATCCACGACTGAGCCTCCTGGAGATGGTGAGGGTAGGTCAAGGCCTTTCCCCTGGGAGAGCTGCCAGCTCAGAACCCAAAGCTCGGCCAGGGGGGCATCGCTGCAGGCGCCAGGACAGAGCCACGCACGTGTGTGCCCTCGCCCTGCGCGATCCCCTCACTGCTCCTGCGGCTCAGTGGTGCCCGTACAGCTGAGCAGAGATGGCAGAAGCTTCTGTGGCTGTTGAGTTACAGATGTGTCTGCAGGGAGGACTTTTCCTGTCCCTGTGATGATTCCTACACAGAAGCCAGGCTCCCGTCGCAGGGGTGAGTAGTGTGTCCCTGCTGACCCCACAGGCTGAGCCCTGCATTTTTGGCATCCATTCATGGGAAATGGAACCGTTTTGCTCTAAGGTCCTCCAAGGGGAAAGAACAAAGCTACAGGACAGAAGAAACCCCATGAGCCATCTGAACACATGAGGGAAATGCTGAAGGAAATGCAGCAGGCAGGACAAGGTGGGTGCATTCCCTCAGCCTTCACCTGGGGCTCAGCAGCCGAGGCTTTGGCAGCACATCTGGACACGCCGAGCCCGGCACAGCAGGAAGGGATCCATGGCAGCCTCGCTGCCCCACTGCTGCTCCCATGCCCTGCAGGGCAGTTTCCCAGCCTGGCCGGGCTGCAGCTTCTCCCCAGCCTCTGCAGGAAGGCCTTGGGCATCAGCTGACAGGCAGACCAAACCGCACCACAGGCATGAGATGCCCTGCAATTTCCCATCTCCAGGCAAATCAGAAGGGGCACCTATATGGAGAAGGGAGAGTCCTGCCTTACCCAAAAAGTTGAAAGGGATTTCCTGAATCTTAACCATGTCTTTGAGAGGCACACACTGCTCCAGTGTGTCCTGAAAGGGCTTGGCCATGTGCCCGTGTGCTGGGGGATTTGTCCCAGGGGAAAGATGGTTGGAGGATAGAAGTAGGTAGAAAGGGAGGGAGAAAGGGCAGGAGGGATGGAGGGGGACAGGCGGATAGCTGTGGCACTGCCAGCTGCAGTTTTCCCCAGGGATTTAGCAAGAGTTGCAGCTGTGGAAGTGAGAGCTCCCAGGGCCCTGGGTTGCTTCAGCCGCCCCACCATGGATGTTACACAGGGCATGGAAGGAGGGTGCAGAGTGACCAGGAGCCTGCCCAGAGCTCCAGAGGCCCTTGTGCAGTTTGACCTTGCCCATTCACACCTGGCTCCCACGGCCTAACCCGACCCCGTTGCAGTGCCCAACTCCCAAAGCAGAAGGAGATCCCAACACACCCTGAAAAATGTTGTCATCTGTACTCTGTTCTAGATGAGGTTGCTGGAAAGGCTTCCCCATTAGATTGGTTGAAAAAAGTGTTGAAGCCTTTGGAGCCTCCTTCAGGTATGTTCTCACTGTCCTACACAGTAATAATTGTTGACAACTTCACAGCAACCATGTTACACAAGCTAATGTGGCTGTTGTGTTACAGATGTATCTGCAGGGAGGACTTTTCCTGCCCCTCTGCTGATTCCTACAGAGAAGCCTGGCTCCCATCGCTGGGGTGAGTAGTGTTGTCCCTTCTGACCCCACAGTATGAGCCCTGCTTCTGTGGCATCCATTCCTAGGAAATGGAACTACTTTCTGTTAAGGTCCTCTGAGAGGGAAGAACAAAGCCCCAGGACACAAGAAACCACATGAGCCGAACAACATCTTGAAACGAATAGTGAAGGAACTGCTCAAAGGGAATGGTGAGAGCATTTCCCTCAGCCTTGTCCTGGGGCTCAGCAGCTGAGGGCTCTGGCTGCCCATGTGGACACGCCATGCCCGGAACAGCGGGAAGGGATCCATGGCAGCCTCGCTGCCCTGCTGCTGCTGCCATGCCCTGCAGGGCAGTTTCCCAGCCTGGCCTGGCTGCAGCTTCTCCCCAGCCTCTGCAGGAAGGCCTTGGGTATCAGCTGCCACACAGCCCAAACTCACCAGGGATCCCCTGCATTTTCCCGGTCCCCAGTCACATCCTGAGGTGTGGCTGCTTGGAAGAGGGAGGGCCATAGCCAACCCCAAAGGCCTGGGGGGATCAGGATTTTCCGGATCCTTATCCATGTTTTGGACAAGTATTGCCTCCTGAAGAGGCCACCTCCTGGATATGCAATGATTCCATCGGATCCAGCTGTGCCTCTTGCTTTCTCAAGGGATGGACAGAGAGGCTCTATGGAAGGTGGCATTTCCTGCAGGAAGGGAGGCGATGCCAGGCACAGCCACAGGAGGTAATTGCTGTGCCTCTGGGTCTGAGCCCTGCTGAGGCTTGAGCTGCCCTTTCTGCTGCTTGGCACTGTGGGCACAGCCCAGACAAGACGGGCACAGCCCAGAGGAATTATCCCGAGCAGGCTCAGGGCACTCGGGTACTGAGCTGTCCTGCTGGGCTCCCTCCGTGGGAGACACGTCCCGAAACCTGGGAGCGGCTGCACGGGGTGCCCGTGGTGGGGAAAGGGCAGAGGGGGAGAGCAAGGCTCCAGAGTGTCCTGAGAGGGCCTGGCTATGTGCCTGTGGGCTGTGGGAGCTGTTCCATGGGCAGGTGGGCAAGCAGGAGGGAGGGACGGAGGTTGGGAGTGACAGCTGTGGCACTGCAGATTTCCCTAAGCATTTAGTAAGGGTTTCCTGTGTGGGAGGGAGAAAGCCCCAGGGCCCTGGGCTGCTCCAGCTGCCCCTCCAGGGATGTTGCACAGGACCTGCAAAGAGTGTGGAGAGTGACCAGGAGGCACGGGCTCCCACAGCCTTACCCCACCCCCTTGCAGTGCCCAATTCCCCAAGGCAGAAGGGGATCCCAGCACACCATGGAAATGGTTCTGTAGGATCTGTACTCCCTTCTTGACTGGCACATGACTTGGATTACTTGGAAATGCTGGTGAATGGTGCTTTGAAGACCTTGCCAGATGCTGAAGACAAGGTCTGAATGTACCTTTCCTGACAGAATAATCCGTGTCAGTGTGGCAAGAGCTTACTCATGAGCCAGTTCCCTTAAGTTCCTCTGAAGGATGATCAGTTCTGGAAACCTTGCCCTGATCCCTTCTGGAGCCCTGAGGAATCCCACAGGATCGCTGTCAGTGGGAAGAAGGGGCATTTATCTGTCCATCCTCCTCCCATGTGCAATGCCACTGTGTCCTTCTGTGTGCTCTGTACAGCCACAGAGAAGAGCAGAGAGGGAAGGGGCTGGGCCCAGGGCTGTGCCCCGGGGCTGAGCCTTTCTCAGCTCATTTGCTGCCCCCAGGGAGCCTGAGCTGCTCCTGCTGCCACTGCCAAGTCCTGGCCCTGCCTGGGGCTGGGTTTGGAGGTGCTGGCAGCTCCAGGAAGTCCTTTCTGCCCCGACTGCCTCGCAAGGGGCTCCTTCAATCCCAGTGTGGGGCCACTGCAGGCACGAGGTCCCCCTGGCCCTGCCCCTGAGGGCAAGGCAGAGCCAAGGGAGTGCCTTGGAGGGCACCAATCACCCAGGTGCCCTCACTGCCACTCGGGCCTGAAGGAGAATCTTCAGCAGTTCCATTGGAGCTGTTCTGTCCTGCCTTTCTTTGCAGCTGAGCCTGTTGGCAAAGGTGATCTGGCTTCCCAGCCCACGTTCAGGATTGAGCCTCTGGGAGATGGTGAGGGTAGGTCAAGGCCTTTCCCCTGGGAGAGCTGCCAGCTCAGAGCCCAGAGATCGGCCAGGGGGGCATTGCTGCAGGTGCCAGGACAGAGCCATGCATGTGTGTGCCCACGCCCTGCACGATCCACTCACAACTTCTGCTCAGCACTGGCAGCTGTTTGGAAGAGGGTGGGCCCCAGGGTGGGCCCCAGGGTGGGCCCCAGCCCAGCTGAAAAAGACCAGATGATTTGGTCATTTTATCTGATTTTGCATAAGCATGACGTCCTGAACATGCCATTAAAGAAATGGAGAATCGTTCCATCTGTTAAGGTGTACTTTTTGTTTCTCAAGTGATGGGCCAAAAGTCAGGACAGAAGGAAGTGTTTCCCCAACGAAGCAGAGGCCGAGTGGGAGCCCCTCCGGCCGGAAGGAAGGCCAAGCCAAACACAGGCATGGGCACAGGCATAGGCTCAGAAGGTAATTGCTGTGCCAGGCTCAGCAGGGCTCAGCCCTTGGCAGGGCTGGGTGGCTGCAGCTCTTCCCCCAGGGCCTGCCCTTGCAGGCTCAGCAGCAGCCAAAGCTGGAGGCACCTCTGGAGCTCATTCACAGCCCCGGGGAAAGGGGACTCGTGCACCAACGTCCCTCCCGCTGCAGCTGCTCTGGAGCTGGCCCTGAGTGCCCAGAGGCCCAAGGCACACAGGAGCAGCCCCGAGCGGGAGCCCTGTTGTGAGCCCAGGGCCAGAACTAGCCTTGGTTCCCAACTGGGCAGGGGCTGCACTGGGTCCTGACAGGGCCTGACTCTGTGCCCTGGGGCTGGGGGAGCTGTCACGGGGCAGGGAGTGCCAGGGCTGGCAGTGGCTGCTCAGGGATGGGTTTGGCCCGTGTCCCTCCGAGCAGTGACTGCCCAAGAAGCTGCGCTGCTCCGGGCTCTCCTCCCGGCCTGCTGGGCTTTGTTGGGTGGCACAGCCTGTGCCAAGGGGCGGCAAGGTGCCTGCAGGCCCCAGCTCTGGGGGAAATGGAGAACGTCCTGCCCGCATCCACCGTGCTGCCAGCTCAGCAGTGCAGCACAGCACGGGCTGACGCTCCCCATTGCTCCCACAGGTGCAGCAGCTGGAACCACAGCCCATGTTCCTTATGCCCAGAAGGGCCTTGGAAGGGCTTTCTGTCAGGGAACAGGCTGCTGGCTGGGGTTCCTGGCAGGCCTGCTTGTTTTGGAGCTTATCTTCATCTTATGCTGTGTCCGAATTTGGACTTGCTGGAAGAGAAAAGGGTGAGTGTTTAGTTCACCTTTCCCTCAAAGAGCTTCTTTTGAAAGTCTGCTGTACATAGGAAACTGCCAGTGAGGCTGCAGTGTAGGTGTGGCCAGTCCATGATTGTCCAAAGAACTCTGCTGAGGGTTCTGCTGCTGCCCAGAGCTTTCATTGGCCTCCTAATTGCTGGGCCTTGTCCTGGGGGGCCCGCGGGGGCTGCAGCCAGTGCTGGCTCCCACTGAGGCTGCCTGGCCAAGAGCAGCCCCAGGGGCACAGGGCAGAGGCAAAGCATGGTGGGGAGGAGAAAGAGCAGAGACGAGGTTGCCCTTGAAAGGCAGAGGCGCTCTGGGGCCCGCTCCTGGCCAGGAAGCCTGCCCAGAGCCGTGTCCTGCTGGCCGTGGCCTTGAGGGACAGCTGTGCAGCTTGGCCAAGCTGTGCCAGCAGCTCCAGCCGTGCTGGGGAGCCTTGCCAGCTCTGGGCCCTGCTGTGCAGGAGGCTCCTTGTGTGCCACTGGCAGCTGGGGCCTCAGCCACCTCCACTTTCTACAGTTCCACCTCTGGACAGGAGTTGTAAGACGTTGGCTGCACCTCACACCCAAACAGCAGGAGCAGCTCCTCCAGCAGTTAGAAGGGCCTGGGCAGCCCTGTCAAGAGTTCTGAGAAGACGACTCCAGAACAGCCATCGTCAAGGAAATCTCCTATTCTCCTGGAGATCCCACTGCCATCTCCTCTCTCCATGTATATCTCCAAGCTACTTCCATCTTATTTTTGATCCTCCTCTGTCCCGTCCCAACTTCTTCTATAGACCCCAGGAGCAGCCCAGCACCCTCCAGCCCCTCCTGAGTCCAACATGTTGTTTCCTCTGCCCCTGAACCCCCTGGTCCCGCCCTCTAAACAACACTGAAGTTATCCCCGCTCTCTGCCAGTCTGGGTGATGGCCCTTTCTTTTGTTGCACTAAAGGGAAGGTGCCGTCACCCCAGTGTCTGGGTGGCAGCAGCAGCAAAGCCCAGCCGCCAGCAGCACTGGCTGAGCTCCATGGCCAGGAGCAGCCGTGGATGCCCACGGTGTGGGCAGGAAGGAACCAGGCAGGGGCTTCTGTGACCAGCGGCGGGGTCCCCAGGGCTGGGGGAGCCCAGGGGACAGGCAGCAGCATGGGGCTCCTGAGAAAAAGCAACCCCATTTGCTTAGTTTTTCACTTTTAGATATTAGAAATTCGTATAAATATTTCAAAATATTTTTTCTGTAGACAGACACCCCCAAATATTTCTTCCCAATTCCTACAGTAGTTAAAGATTTTTCTAAGTAGTTTTAGAATCCAAAAAAATGACCTCATTTTGTCTTAACTTTTCATTTTAAAAAATATTTAGAAATATGTCTTGTATAGAGGAATCCCCATATGTTTCATTCCTTTTTCCACAAGACATCTGTATTTTTGAAACTGTTTTTAGAGTTCTGGAAAATATTTTCCCCTTATACAATAAAAAATAAAATTGCATTTCAGTGGTAATCTTTATTTTAGGAAGAAGTAAGACCCCTTCAGCCAGCCAGCCTGCTGCAGAGGCTCTTTTCCCACAGGAGCTTTTTATCTGGTCACAACCAACATACATAAAACCTTTTCCCAGATATTTCCTGGGATTTTTTACAAGCTCACGTCTTAGTCTTCTCAGACAAACTTTCAGCACAGTGGGAATGTCTTCAAGTTACCATCTTTGTTTGCTTCTGGTGGAACTCCCTCAGTTCTAGAGCAGGGCCTTCTCTCAGCTTCCTGCTGGCCCCGGGCTCTCCTCCCAGCCTGCTGGGCTTTGTTGGGTGGCACAGCCTGTGCCAAGGGGCGGCAAGGTGCCTGCAGGCCCCAGCTCTGGGGGAAACGGAGAACGTCCTGCCCGCATCCACCATGCTGCCAGCTCAGCAGTGCAGCACAGCACGGGCTGACGCTCCCCATTACTCCCACAGGTGCAGCTGGAACCACAGCACGTGTTCCTGATTCCCAGAAGGGCCTTGGAAGGGCTTTCTGTCAGGGAACAGGCTGCTGGCTGGGGTTCCTGGCAGGCCTGCTTGTTTTGGAGCTTATCTTCATCTTATGCTCTGTCTGAATTTGGACTTACTTGAAGACAGTGAGTGTTTAGTTCACCTTTCCCTCAAAGAGCTTCTTTTGAAAGTCTACTGTACATAGGAAACATTCCCAGTGAGGCTGCAGTGTAGGTGTGGCCAGTCCATGATTGTCCAAAGAACTCTGCTGAGGGTTCTGCTGCTGCCCAGAGCTTTCATTGGCCTCCTAATTGCTGGGCCTTGTCCTGGGGGGCCCGCGGGGGCTGCAGCCAGTGCTGGCTCCCACTGAGGCTGCCTGGCCAAGAGCAGCCCCAGGGGCACAGGGCAGAGGCAAAGCACGGTGGGGAGGAGCAAGAGCAGGGACGAGATTGCCCTTGAAAGGCAGGGGACGGGAGAATGTCGCTTATCCGAGAGAGCCCCAAAGAGTGGCTGGAAGGGGTGCCGGCTGATCAAAGACCCCCGAGGAGTGGAGGGAGGGCGTATCGGCTGATGGAGTGTCCCGAGGAGCGGCTGGGGAGAGTGAGGGGTGTCCGTAATGGGGAGGAGCGGCCGGAGCGCTTGCACGGTCTGGTGGTGGGGAGGCTGGCGGGGCCTGTCGGAGTAGGCTCAGCCCGGCTGGTGGGCACGGCCAACGCCACCCACCCGCAGGACCATGGCGCAGTTCCTGTTCGAGGCGGACCTGCGCGGGCTGCTGAAGCTGGACACGCTGATCCCGAACGCGCCACCTGCGCGATGGCAGTGCAAGGCCAAGGAGAGCGGCCCCAGGCCCAGCCCCGTCAGTGTGTCGCCCATGAAGCCGGCCAATCGCTCCCACAGCTCCAGCAAGATGCTGTCCAAGACACCCGGTGAGCGCTGGCCACCAGCGGCAGAGGTTGAGTGAGGGAGCCTCGCCCAGGATGCTTGTCTGTAGCCATGGCGCTCTGGGTTCCCTGCCACGCTGCCCTACTGGCTGCTGCTCAGGCAGGGGGAGGTGGGCTGTGCTCCTGGCAGCCACCCACCTCCTTGCCAGCATGAGGGGCAGAGCTCTGAGCACTGGGGCTGGCGAGCTGCTGTTCGCCCAGCTGAGCCTTGCTGGCACAGCTGTATGCTAGGACGAGTGTGGGCAGGACTGTCAGCTGACAGCTTTACATCTTGTGAGCATTTTTGTATCTTCCCCTTATCTCTGGACTCTGGAATTGTTGCACTAGACCCAAGGAGTTGCACCACACAGTCCCTAACCAACTTGGTGGCAGGGAGGAAAATTTAAGTTAGTTGTGACTGGGTGGCATGAGACCTCAGAGTCCTACTTGTCTGGTGGGTGTGATGTGGAAGAGTGTTGGGTTTGCTCCCGTGAAAGCTCTAATACAGGCTGTTAAATAGCTGTAAGACAATATTTTCATATGTGAATGCAGGTAAATCTGGATCCAGAATTCAAAGCACCCCCACAAAGGCTGTGGGGGATTGCTACATTCCCAAACACAGCACTATGCAGATGGAGATGGCAAATTTCCTCCTAAGCAAAGAGAATGACCCTGCTGAGGATTCCCCTACCAAGAAGGTGAGCATGTGTCTAAGTTACAATTACTTCAACAACCGCTACTCCTTCCTGCCCCTTTACAGAGCAGTAAACTATAGGTTCTATCAAGTGGGCACGTGGGACTGACAAGTCCCAGCCATCACTACTTGCAGCTCTGGGCTTCAGGAGCCCAGGATGAGATTGAAGCTGTAGAGACTGCCATGCACTCTAAGCCCATGCTGCTTCTGGTAGCAAAATTTAGCTTTTGACTAATGAGGCTTTAAAATGTTGCAGGCAACAAAAATAAAAAGCTGTAAGCCTATGCAAAGTGAAACTGCTGGTGATAGCTATTCTAGGACAATGTCTCCACAGGGAACACTTCTGGAATGTTTTACACTGTGTTCTGAAATCTGTTTATGAAGCATTTGGTCGCTTTGTGGCTGTGGCTTTTCCCACTGACAATGACACTGAATTTGCCATTGTGTGAAAATGTGAGCAGGACGATGTATGAAAGTCTGAGGGAAAACTGCTTTGACCTGCCTCTGTGTGACTGACCCTTGCAGCACAGTCAAACATCTTCAGATTCTAAGAGAAGGGGACTTAGATGTCTATTTAAATTGCAGTGTGGGAATTGTTTTAAATGCATTGCACTGAGGGTGATTTGTCTCTGTAGGAGCAACAGAAAGCCTGGGCAGTGAATCTGAATGGTTTTGATGTAGAAGAGGCAAAGATCCTCCACCTCAGTGGAAATCCAGAGAATGCTCCAGAAGGTATGATGCAGGGTCTGTGTGAGCTGAATCAGCAGCAGAGATCAGGTCAGGGGAACAGCAACACAGAGGCTCTCTGTGTGGTCACAGGAGAAATCAACTGGTTTCTGAGACCTGTACAGGCTGGAGTCTCCTTTCTTACGGTTCCTGAGGTCGAGGGAGGGCATAACAGTTATAGTGAATTTATTTAGGAGAGTTGCTATGACTGCCAGTTGGTCACCTGTTACAGGGCTTGCAAGAGTCTTCAGGGTGGAGAGAGAGATGAGAATCTTGACCTCATGTTCAGAAGGCTTGATTTATTATTTTATGATATATATTACATTATTACTATACTAAAAGAAATAGAAGAAAAATTCTCAGAAGCTAGCTAAGCTAAGAACAGAAAAAGAATGAATAAACAAAGTTCTCTGTCTCAACAGAGAGTGAGACCCAGCTCTGCTCTGAGTGGTCAGTAAATCCAAACATTCACCCAAGACCAATCTTGCATCCACCTGTTGCATTCCACAGCAGCAGATAACCATTGTTTACATTTTGTTGCTGAGGCCACAGCTTCTCAGAAGGGAGAAAAATCCTAAAGAAAGGATTTTTATGAAAAGATGTCAGTGACAGTCACCTGTACTGCAGGTTCCAAACCTTCATGACGTCTGTAACAGCATCAAAGTATCTGCTGTGCACTTTCTAGCTTAAACTGCAACTAAATATAATGACATTCAAAACCCCAAGTGTTTGTTAAATTTGTTTCCATGAATGAGTAAATTGTAGCTCACCCCTGCTCAGCAGTTCATACTGCCAGTGATTTTCATGCACTGCTGGCTTGTGAGTGTTTCTCTTAGGACTTTATTTTCACTCCAAGGGATTCCTAGTTGGGTGAGCAGCACTCAGCTGGGAGGAAACTAACTCAGGTTAACAAACCTCTTCCCTTGCACACAGGCTATCAGAATAACCTGAAAGTGCTCTACAGTCAGAAAATGGCACCTGGATCCAGCAAGAAGAATAGCAGATATATTCCCTCAAAGCCAGACCGGGTCTTGGATGCACCAGAGATGTTCAACGACTACTGTAAGTAGACTACGGAGTTGAGTGCTGGGCATCCAGAACATTCTGCACTGGATTGCTGTTCCTAGGACAGTGTAACTGGGCTGTCTGTATTATTTTGTGTACCCAGGCTAGCACAGACCACTTCTGGAGTGTCCCTGTGTGGCCTTACAGGGACAGTGGTCTAGGGCACTGTGCAGATGCCTTGGAGCAGGGTACCTGGCCCCAGCAGCTGGGCACAGTGACACTCAGAAGGCTGCCCCTCACCTGTACGTGTGTGTGTGCACATGTGCACCCACACTTGCTGCAGCAGCACCGGTGAAGGGCAGGGCTCTCTAGCCAAGCATGGTGTGACCTGCATTGCTCTTTCAAATTGTAGATCTGAATCTCGTAGACTGGAGCTCCCAGAACTTCCTGGCAGTGGCTCTGGACGACACTGTTTATCTGTGGAATCACGCTACTAGGGAGATTATCCCCCTGCTGCAGATGGAGCATCCAGATGTTTACATTTCCTCTGCATCATGGATTAAAGAAGGAGACTACCTTGCTGTTGGCACAAGTAGTGCTGAGATTCAGGTGAATGCAGGAGTAAAACTAGAGGTGTTTTCAAGGGATTGACAGAACTGTGGGGCCTGGGGACAAAACCTTGGCTGGCAGAGGAAGGATGCCATGCACCTGACTTGTCTTCCCTGGTGTGGAGTGGAACTGCCCAGTGTGCAAGGCAGGGTTTGGTTTGGGGGTTTTCTGATAAGCAGCATTACCTTCTGTGCTATAGTCATGAGACTCACATTTTCTCTGTTCCCTTACTGAGTAAGCTGAGAGAGCCTGTGCAGTGAGGTTCCTAGGGCATAGAAACAGGATTGGGTTTCTTCTGAAGAACATTTTGCTTTGCCCCTCCAGCTATTGTTGCATTTATATTGCTGTATATCATATTTCTAGGGTCTCATACCTTCTAGGTGGTTTTCTCACAGCAGCTCTTCACAGCACTGTTGCTGTTGCTTCTCAGTCAGGGCTCCTCTCCAGCTCTCCCTGAATGCCCCACCCCCTTTTATCCCAGCTACCTCCACGAGCTACAGCTGCTGCCCAATCAAGGACATTGCAGCTGCAGCCCATTTACAATAACTAGAATCAGGGCAGGGTCACTTATACAATACAGAGATCTTTTACTGCAATACATATATTTACTAAGGCCCCTATAAGCTATGGGACATTGAGCAGCAGAAACGTCTCTGAACCATGACCAGCCATTGTGGCTGTGTGGGAACCCTCAGCTGGAACAGCTACATCCTCTCCAGGTAAAGCAGTGGGTCAAGGGCAGTTTCCAGTTGTTGCAAACTCCTATCCCTCAATCTACGTGTGGCATGGGTTAGGGATGGCAGAGAGAAGTTTGTCCTGGCTTGGGATTCTTACTCAGCCTTATCTGTTGGGGCTGTGAGGAGAAGGCCTCTTTCCTGTATTGCAATTTGTGCTGAAGTTGTAAAGAGCTTGTGTGGGTGTTTCACTCACACCAACAGACCTGTGTTGCTGGTAACACTGGTTGAAACCCAGTGGCAGCTATAGCAGTCTTGCAACAACAAAAATGGATTTGGGTGAAAATGTGCAGCCTGACCCTGCAAGCCTTCTCTTCTCTCTGCAGTGATGCACAGACTGGGCACATCCATCACCACGATGTCCGAGTGGCTGAGCATCACGTGGCCACCCTTGCTGGCCACACACACGAGGTGTGCAGACTCAAATGGTCTCTGGATGGCCGCTACCTGGCCAGTGGTGGCATTGACAGTCTGGCGAATGTCTGGCCATGCACCCAATTTGGGGATGGAGACTTTGCTCCTCTACAGACCTTCACTCAGCTCCAGGGTGCTGTCAAGGTGAGCACAGAGCTGCCACGGGCGGATACGTGTGTGCAAGGCAGGTATGCAGCACTGGCTGGGTGCAGGTTGCCTCTTGTATGTTTTAAAATGAACTCTCCTCTCTCAGGCCTGGCGTGGTGCCCATGGCAGATGAATGTTCTAGCCACTGGAGGTGGCACTAATGACAGACATGTCCGCATCTGGAACGTGTGTTCTGGCGCCTGCCTCAGTGCTGTTGATACCCGTTCCCAGGTGAGAGATGAACACCAGCTTGGAGACAAACACCTTCTGGCAGCACACCTACACAGAGCTGCTGGCTCCTCAGGCCCAGAGGCACGGGGAAGGAGGGGGACCATGCTCGCCTCCGAGTGGTGAGCATCAGCACATGCACCTTGTCTCACCTGTGTTACTGCCTCTTTGCAGGTGACTTCTATCCTATGGTCCACAACCTACAAGGAGCTCGTTTCAGGCCATGGCTTTGCACAGAATCAGCTGATTATATGGAAGTATCCAAGAATGAACAAGGTTGCAGAGCTGCAAGGTAGGTGGACAGGGCCTGGGGGGGGGGGCTGTTAGAGGTTGAGGTTTGAGGGGCCGTTTGCACTCCTTGGTTTGAGCCTGCAGCATCACTGATACAGGACAGTATCCAGGGCCATGCTGCTAGGAGTAAAGCATGCCCAGGGGGCTGTGGAAGAGATACCATTGATCCAAATGTATGCTTGGGGTCTGAAATCATGCTGCCACAGCCACTGGGGAGACAGCTATGCAAACTGGCAGGGCTCATGGGAGCATACAGGAGTAAATGTGCATGTGCTGATCAGCTCAGCCCTGATTGCACATTCCTTCTCCTCCTCAGCTCATACTGATAGAATCTTGAACCTGACCATGAGCCCTGATGGTACAGCAGTGGCCTCAGCAGCTGCTGATGAAACAGTGCAGGTCTGGAGCTGTTTTGAGATGGATCCCATAAAGAAGAAGGAGAAAGAGAAGGCAAACAGTGCCAAAAGCAGTATTCTTCACCAGAGCATCCGCTGAGAGCACGGGATTGTTGTGGGGAGGGGGATATTTGGTTTTACACGCTGTACAGTATTTTAAATGTTAATGAACTGCTTAACTTGACTTTTTCTTAATGGAGTCTGATGGAAGAAAAAGCCATGGCTCCTAAACCCAAGTCCTCCCTGAGGCTGGGGATCTGGGCAAGGAGTGGAGACCTAGGTCTTAAGGGCCAGTTTACAGGCCCCTGAGCTTAGCACAGCCTAGCAGAAGGATGCTGTGCAAGGGCTGCACTTCTGTTTCTGTCCCAGCTAAGATAGCTATGTAACCTGCCCCATCTAGATGCTGACTACAAGCACAGCAGCTCCACCACAGGCTCAACTGAAAGCACAGCATGGCTGTGGCCTCAGTTTGTGTTGTCCTGGCCTTTCTCACAAGCCCAGGGACACCTTCCTATGGCTCTGCAGGCAGATCTCAGTTTGTCTTGTTAGCTACAGGCAGCCATCACTGCCTGCCTATGGTGCTGGAGTAGAATAGCTATTGGAAAAAAAAGGAGGGAGAGAAATATGGAGCAACAGCTGTAATCACCCCAAAGGCTGGAAAGGGGCTGGCTCTGGCATAAAGCCTGATGCAAAACAAAAGGTTGGCTTACACTGTCACGCCCATCCTGGATGTCATGCAAGAGCCACACAAAGCACCACCAACCCTGTGCTCAGCCTTCGGTCACGTATTCTTCCAACAACTCTGATCTCCCTTCCCCTCCTGCTGACAGGAGGCCCTGGTGCCTCACTGAAGCTTCATGCAGGGGAGCAAGCACCAGGGCTCAGCTGACATTTATTGGAGCTTGACTCCCCTACACTTGGAAAAATGCCTTTTTTCCAGGCTGAACTGTGCTGGAGCAAGTTGCAGGAAATATATTTGAGCCCTTACCTGACCAACAACCAGCTCAGCCATGCTGCTTTGCATGGTGGAGCTGCAGTGTCTGAGGTTGTGGGGCTGCACCAGACCCATCACGCCTGTCCTTCAGCTGCACCAGCATTGCCAGGGGCTGCTGGGGACGCTGCACAGCTGATAAGCACCTTGGCCTGTACAAAGCAGCTCCACCAGGCCTGTGCCTCCCATTGGTCCTCAGTGATTAGCTGAGGGTGGATTATTAACTGTTTTCACCTTTCCCTCAGCACAGTACCACACTGTGCCTAGCACCAGCTCTGCCTCCTGAGCCTTACAGCAGCTGGAACCTTCCAAGGTTCTGACTTGTGCTCTGCCAAGGCCAGTGAGTGTGTAACCACACCCACCAGAGCACCCCCCCCACACACACATAAAGCTGATATGGGGGGCACAGTCTCAAAAAACAGCCACTGAACCAGCACCTTCCCAGCAGTGCTGCTGGTGCATCCCCATTTGGCCACCTGGGAAAGATCAGGAGGTCCAAGGATGGAGCTCTCCCTCAGACACAAATCCTCAGGCCACAGCTGTCTCTAAAGGGGAAGCAGGCAGGAACCCAGATGCAAGGCTGGGCTCTCACACAGAGCTGTGCTGTTGTTGTAGGAGCCCTGTCCCACACCCCTGCACTTGGTGCTGGGAGTTAGCACAGACTTGCCCTGTAGGGCCACAGCTGATTAGGCCTTCCCTGGTCCCTGACCTGGAAGGAAAGCTTTATATGCCAAAAAGTTCCTGTCATTTTTGCAGTCCCATGTAAGAGCAGCTCAGCTTTCTCACAGACTCTTTCTTTCTCCTTAGCACATGCCCCACACCCAGATGCTGTGCATTACACAGCCCTTAGAGGACCTCTGAGCATTACCAGAGGGTAATGATACTGCAGGGTCTTTGATCCCATGCTGGTATCCTACAGTCCTGGAATGAGGAGGAGCAGAGGAAGGAAGTGGGCACTGATCCAGCAGGCCCAGTAAACACAGCCCTGTAAGGTGTGAATTCAGTTCACAGCATGACAGCATATTAATTACCCAGTGCCATGGCCAGCCCATAGAAGAGCACAGCTAACAGTGTTATGAATAAGAAGCTTAACTAGGCCAATATTCAAGCAGCAATCAATTTATTATTTAATATGGTAAAGTATGAGCAATACAGCGCTGGGTATAGTGGGGGAAGTTTTCCCTCCAACTGCACACCAATAATTGAGGGTTACGGCTATTTATAGGGGTACCCATCAGTTTTTTTCAACAGTTTCTATTTCCAGTTTTTACTCATCAGCAATTTTTATTCCAAATTATTAGATCACAAATCTATACACTATTGTGATTTTAATTTCTCAGGATGTATCTCAAAGGAGTATCCCCAGATGGTGACAGTCCAGTTTCCAAAAGAAGAAAGACGACTCCCATCTGGTGGGGTCCCGCTCCCCAGATGTGTGTCCACCTTTTAATTGCAGAGACTCTAAATCTCATAACAGTGATGTCCAGCTTCCCTTTGGTCAAAACCATAAACCCTTGAGGTGATGTTCATCTTCCTTTCTCAAGCTGTTTTTCTCTGCTTCAATAAGGCGTGAGATAAACATATTTCCTTTATATATATTCCAAAGCTACAGTTTCAAGGATACAAGTAATATTCTAAAATTATACTTCAAAAGGTTATTATTGCAGAACTTTATGGATTAAATGCAAGCAAAACGCAACATCTTCAACACCTTAATTCCCATGCTCCTAAATCAACTAGGGTTAATTGCAAACAAAAGATAGAGATAGGTTCAAAGGCCTTTTTCCATGCTTTGTTTTCCTCAGTTATTATTAGAATTCACAGCTCTCCCATTGTCGGGGTCCACACATTTTGCATTCACAAATACACACATCGCCTGTTTGTGCCTGACACAAAACACAGCTTTGCATCTCACAGCCAAGAAAATGCACTCCTTGCTCTTCTGACACAGCTCTCTCTGTTCATGATGTGGGACAGTGAGTGCTAATGTGCAGGAGCTGATGCAAGGGACAGGGACGAGGACTTAGCAGGCACAGTGCCAAGCTGACAGAGGGATGATCTCTGGCAGTGGCGCTGAAAGAGAAGAGTTTCAATGAAGCACAGAAAATGGCTCTTTGTTTCACCTCTTCTTTCAGTGCTGCTAAGAATGTAGCCTGGAGCAAGCTGGGAACTCCAGAGCCTGGAGCCCTTTCCAGGCAGGGCTGCATCAGACACAAACCAGCAGGGGACTGAGGAGCCCCTGGGGTGGCAGTGAGCAACCTCGGGCTCTGCTCACTGCTGCTGGCATTTTCTATTGAACCATCTCCAAGGACTTCTGTTGTGCTCTGTATTTCTAGGGGTTTCCCCCCTTGGTTTTTTTTGGTTGTCTCCTAGACCTTCCTCCAAATTTTCCTACCCTGTCAGCAGCAGCCCCTGTCCAGAACTGGCTCTAAAATATCAGCAAAGCAGCTGGCAACAACAATGGGTGGAATCCTGCGGCCCAGGAATCCGTATGCCAGAGCCCTGCCTGTGCCTCATGCTTTGTCAGGACCTCCCTCTCTGTGCAAAACAAGGGACTGGTGGAGTCTTTTTGCCACAGATCTCCTGAGAAGCAAAGGTTGGGCTAGGTTTCTCAGGAGTGTATCTGTTAAGTTCATTGCCGGCAAACAGAAAGTAGGGCCAGGGTAGCAGAGCAGCTGGGAGCTGGTCACTCCCTGCAAAGGGCTGGTGTAGGATGTGGGAACACCCCATTCCAGGACGGGCGAGCAGGGTCAATGTGCTCAAGGTGCTGCCAATGCGGTTTGGGTTCACTTAGAGAGTAGTCAGGGCTGGTGAGCACTGCAAGATCCAGCTGCAGTCCCCATCCATGTCTCTTTCAGTGCTGGCTTTAGGGTGTCTGCAGCCTGGATCCAGAGCGCCCTGGGGTGCTCCTGAGGCTGCCTTTGCACTCAGGGTGAGGATGCCCAGGAGCCCCTGAGGCTGGCAGTGCGGACCAGGGCTGGGCTTGTGGCCTGGCAGGTGTGGCTCTGGGGGCTGTGACATGCCAGGCCATGGGTCACTGTCACTGCCCTCCGCAGCCCTGGCTAGCTCTGTGATGCTCCAGGGACAATGGCAAGAGTGGAGAACTGGCTAGGTTAGGGTTTTGCCTGAGCCAGAACCTCTAGGCCAAATGCCGAGCAGTAGAGACCTCTGGAGGACCGAGTGGAGGAAGCACAGGAGGCTCTTCTGCAGTGAAAAGTGCAGCAAATTCATCAGGAGAGGCAGGGGGAAGGTTCTACAAGTCAGAATTCCCAAAGGGAACAGATGTTCAGAGAAGCCCCAGCACCCCTGTGCACGGGTTTTTAAAATCTTTCAAAACAGGGGGTGGACACCATAGAGTAACCAATAAGCGACTCTTGGGGTGTGGTTTTGAGGACTACAACAAATCAGAACAAGGGGAGGAGAGAGCATTGGGATAGGGATTGGATCTTAGGGTGAGGGACAGGGAACTTTCTGGAACAAAGGGTAGGGTTTGGGCTGATGGATGGGGCAAAGGGGCCGGGTTGTCTTGACAGACAGGGAAAAAATCTGGTGAGGAGGGAGGGAATTCCTTGAGAGACACTTAGGTAGGAGGGCATAACACAGGGGAGAAACTAACTGTAATAACTCGGGGAACACTTGAACATATCACTATATAACAGAACATTTGACTCAATAAACTACCACACTGCAACACAGAAATTCAGGGTTTCGGCAGCTGAGAGGTGGCACTATTAGAACCCACAGCAGCTGGTGAAAGCCATCTCTGTCCTTCAGGTTCCTGCTGTGTGGGAAGGTGCTGCGAGTTGTGGTGGCTGCACTCCCCCTTTGCTGGGAGGATGATCTGTACCAGGGCAGAGCAGAAAGCTGCCGTGGTGAGCAGAACATGCACAGAGCATTACGGTTCAGAGAATGGCACTGCCCCTGAAGGGCAAAAAGCTTGAAACCTTAGAATTCTGTGCAGAACCGTTGCTCAAATTTTCTCTTCTAGAACATGCCCATTTTTGTATGCTGTAGATGAATATTCCAGGTTTTATAGAATACATGGGGGTTTTTTTAAGGGTTTTTGGGAGAACTCTCAAGTTTATTTCTTTTTGTATTTTACATCCCGCATGCATACAGTTCTTTTTATTATTATTATTTTTCTTCAGTAAATACTTAGGGAAAAATACATAAGCATTTTTTAATCCTTTGGGATATTGTGATTAATATTCTTAGAAAGAAAACCTTGTTGAACAAGTGTGAAAATACAGAGAGAGGGAAAACAGTATAAAAGTCTTTTAGAACAGGGCATGTAATAAGGACTGCAGAACTGAGTAATTCCTCCAAGTGCAGAATTAGCAAGATACACCACCAAGAATACCTGCCAAGATACTTCCTTAAACCAAGGGAAATGGGACCTGCAGCCTTAAGAAGTACAGCCAAAGCAAATGAAAACCTTTGGAAAAGAGGGAATTTTGCCAGTGACATCAGTCTGTCTGGATAACTGAGGGATGCCCATCAATATTGCACTACATTCCTCAATATTTGCAATGTCTTTTCTCCCAATTTCTGTGAAATTAATTAGCTGCAGTTGTTTACCATTAGCTTAAGCTCTTAGGGGAATTACCAAGCACCATGTATGTTTTTCTGTAGCTGAGCAGGACTTGAGTTTCCCAAATCTACAAAGCAGAAGGGAATCACACAGTTACTTGTGCTAATGTTAATGAAGGGTTTCATGAAAGCAGGTGAATGAGAGCACTGCATTGTAAAACTTCCCCATGCAAGAAAACAGGAGTCCACTTAGAATAAAACATAGAAGGCTAGCATAACATCAGAACAGGATAAAATGAAATTGCTAGACAGGAACTGATGCATCAGAAATTAGATGTATAATTTCTGATATATCTGCATGCATTTGCAAGCTAAAACAGAACAGGAAGGGCAGAGATAATAAGGAAGGAAGATTTGAAAATTGCACTGTGCAGAAGAGACACACGAACCACCAGTGTGAACAGAGCTGGGAGATTCAGCTTGGAGATGGATTAGAGTGGAAACCATTCACTGAAGGTCTCTGGTGCACATGAGTGCAAAGACTGAGGAAAAAAGGAGAAAAGTTTAATTTCTGAAAGCTATTTAGATTCCTGGAAGCATTGTCTAGAGATCTAAAAATCTAAAGCCTCAGAGAATCTGAACCTTAACCATCCCCAAATGGATTGATCAGGTATGATGTGCACATCTCTGCTGTTTTCAGAGTCAATGAAATTGACAATGAGTGGCTGGAAATTAGGAATGCCCACCCAGATTTTATCTCCCTTACTTTAAGAACACCTTAATAAGGCACTTCAGGAACTGAACACTGACATTCTCACCCTGCTCTATTTACTTTACATTTGAACACAGGCTGGTAGAAGCAGAAATCGGGCTTTAATTTCTCCCCAAATTACCTGTTGCACTTTCAGGTTAGGAGTAGATGTAAAATTCAGTGAATCACTCTCTCTGTCCATGAATGTTCCACTAGTGAACTGACCTACAGAACATCCTTTTTCTCTTTTGTACCTTCCTAAATGGTGCCCAATGAACAGGACACTCACATAAATCTCACAGAAAATCACCAAAATTGCTGAAATTAACACTCAAATCCATGATAAAAACTTCTGAGAAAAGGCTTGACAGGATCACTGAACAAACTGAAACTTGGAAGAGAAACACGCATTTCCGCACTGATCAAGGGGAAAGAAAAAGAAATGCTGTAAAAGTTCCAAGTGGAAGGTAAGGAGAAACACAGGAAGCAGAGAAAGAACAAGGCCCTGTCAGATGACCTGTGCAAGGTAACTTTGTGCCCCAGCACCGTTAGAGGACATTCCCTGTCATTGGTGCAAGCAGCTGGAGACATAAATGCTGATTGATTTGGGGGCCACAGTCTTGATAAGTGCAGAGGTGGTTCAATACCGTGACATGAGGGAGTTCCCTCAGAGCAACTGGGATGCCAGAAAGAAGTGAACAGCTCACCACAGCCCGGCCCGCTCGGCTGCTTTTCCTTCTGACCCTCCTGGGGAGGCTCTGACATTTCCTCTTCCCTGATAGAAGCGCAGCTGCTGCCAAGGGAAACGTCCCCACACTCACTCAGTGTTCCCTTTGCTTGCCAGATGTCCCATCTGCTGTCCCTGTCCAGGAGAGCTGCTCTGCTCGGGAGGAGGAGCCCGAGCGAGAGCCTGGGAACATTGGCGGCTGCAATCCCTCCTGATCTAGCGCTGTTCATGGATGTGTATTTAGATTTGGATAGTTACAATTATAGGGATATTTACATACACTGACTGATATATGCATAGGGATATTATGTGTGTATATTGTTATATTGATGCGTGTATATTCATCTGTTTACATACTTGTACAGCTCTGTAGCTGTGCATTTCTATTGCTGGGGTTGTATGGATTTTTTTGTTGGTCCATTGATATTTGTATATTTATAGACAGGTTTGTTATATTTGTATTATATTGTCATGTTATATGTCATGAAATATACAATGCATGTTTACATCTCTATATTGTTATGCCTATATATGTATTTACTTCTATTTATTATGTATGGAGTTGTATAGTATAAAATACGTATATATAGTATAAAATTCTATTTATTTAGTTCTGGATCTTAGTTCCTTTACAGAGGGATATTGATGTTTCTGTATTTGTATATGGGCTGTATGGTTGTAGTAATATGTAATAAATTTAATTGTTAAACTTCAATTCAGTAACTTCAATATTTGTGTTCAGTGAGTTGTTGCAGAGGGTTGCAATAAAGTAATTTTTTTTTCACTGAAGTTGATATTTGTATATATTTACATAGCACAATTCTCAGAATAAATTAGATTTTAATCATAAATTGATATTTCTGTGTTTCTATATTGGTAACACAGGTGTTGTAATTTAAAATAAATTTCATTTTTAAACTTAAGTTAATGTTTGTGTATTTGTACATTAGTAGTGCGGGTGTAACTATCTGCAATAAATGCAATGTTTCAACTGAAGTAAGTGTAGATTTGTGCTACCCAAAGCCACGGGCAGATGTAAATGCTGGAGGATTTTGGCCATGCAAATCTCCGGCCTTGCCCAGCACATGCCCCACCTGCACTCAGGCTGGGCAGGGGAAGCGCAGATTTGGGCTGGCAGCAGAGCCCCACGTTGGCTCAGAACTCGCTGCAGAGGCTGCTGAGAAAACTCCAGGGCTCCATGAGCACAGAATCCAAGCAGGAGCCACCCGGGAGGACAAATCCCTCATCCCACGGGCAGCTCTTTAGGAAAGTGCTCCAAGTGTCCCCCTGAAGCTCATCCCAGAGAGCAGAAGCCAGCAGGGATCCTGAGCCAGCTCTGCTGCCTTTGGCAGCACTTTGGCAAATGAGCTGCAGCAAGGGGGAGGCAGCAGCGACTGTGACTGCTGCAGGCTGGGGATGAAGGAAGGGCCATGGACACAAGTGCTGAGATGCCCCAAAATCCAGAGGGAGGCTGGAGAGCTGGGAATCAACTTGGCATTTCAGTGCCAAGCTCTCACAGGCACTGAAATGATGGAATCCCTTTGTGTGAAGTGACCTGGAAGAACTGACAGGGAGTTGCTGCTAGGATCAGCAGTAGCAGAAAGCAAAAATGTACAAACACTGGGAGATCGTCTAATATCCCCCACAAGCAATGGCTTCAAAAATGATCAAAAATTATCTCATATATTCATCATATTATATTATATTATATTATATTATATTATATTACATTACATTACATTACATTACATTATATTATATTAATAAAAATATATAATACATAATATGCATGAAATTTAATGCACATGTAGTTTTGGACAATTTTATTTTTTTATATATATTTTCATTTAAAATACATATTTGAAATAGCCTTTCAGCTTGGGAGAGTGAAGATTTACAACAGTGCAAAACCATCTGCCCACAGAGCATTCAGCTCCCGGGTGCGTGCATGCACACCCACCCACTGTGCCTGCTCTTCTCAGCATCTCGGGGCTGCTGTTTGCACAGAATTGGGATGAATTTAACTCAACAGAGCCACGAGTGGGGTGTCCAGCTTGTCATGAACACTCATGTGGCAATGAACAACACAGAGCTCTCAAACCACATTATCACACGTCATTTCATTCCTGCTGGGCACTGCGGAACTCTAAAAAAGACATAGAAAAGGGGTGGAAAACATTGGCATCATGCTACTGCTGGTATCCTCTTGGAGGAAAATCTGTTGAGTTTCTTAAGGTGGTAGCTTTCCAAAACCTAGGAAAACTGCTCAGCACTGGTAGCCCAATTGTGAATGGTTTTCTTGACTTGGCAAAGCTGGGGTGTTAACAGTGGACTCCGTCCTTGGTTCAAATCACCTGCCCTCACCTGCAGACAAAAGCACCACCACCAGCAGCAGCTACATCAGTCAATTTTCTCAAAAAGCTGTGTTAAACTTGGGAGAGGAAAGGAAAACACATCAGACACTGTGGATTAATGACAAGACTCTGAGGAGCAGTTCCAAAGCAAAGGGCAGCAGCTTCTCTCTGGGGCACTCCTTGTGCCCCAAGGCAGCCGGGCTGCCCTGGCTGCCCAGGACCCTGTGCCCCGCGGGCTCTGCAGAGCTGCACAGCGGGGAGGCAGCTTTGGGCACCTCAGCCCCTGGGCAGGAGGGGCTGTTTGCTCTGCAGGGCTGCCTGTGGGCAAAAGCAGGGTGCTGGCCTTCTGCTCTTGGCCCCAGCCTGGCCTTGCAGGGCTAATCCTGCTCCCTGTCTCAAATGTGCTAATGATAGACCTGGTTGTTTGCAGCTCTGCACAGGTGTGATTTGCACCACAAAATACTGAAGGACCAAGGCCTGAACAACAGACCCTGACTGAAGCCTCAACAACAGGACCTGAGCCAAAGCTGCACTCTAGGTGACCTTCCCAACCCAATGTTCTATGTACCTGCTCCTTAACCAAGTGTTATTATCAAAAGGATTGTTGCATCCATTCACTGGTGAAACACGCCTTCACCTTTCTGCATGAGGAAAATGGACAAGGCCATACCTGGCCTTGGTTCCTCCTTGAGCCCTGGGCAGGCTCGGGGAGAAAACCAAGAGGAGAATGACACCAGCTGTGCCCCCAGCAGAAGCTCTGGCACATTGCTCGTCCAGCACTGTCGGAGCCGGGCTACTCTCACAGCGCACTCGGGAGCCTCGTGGCCGCCAAAGGTGGAGGCACCGCAGGATTTCCCTGTTCCCAGCCGTGGCTCTGCAGGGCTGGGCTGGGACAGCTTCCCCCAGCTGATGTGCAGCTCTGGATGAAGGGGAAAGCATTGGGGTACCTGGTGATGGATCTTCCTGAATCACCAGAGGCACCCTTTTGTAATAATGCTGAGGTCCATTGCTTAGCTTATCCTTTCCTGACTCTTTTTTGAAGTTTTGCATTACAGTAAATTACACTGTTCCTTCAGCTGGTGTCTGTGTCTGCATCTCTGACCCTCTCCACCATCAAAACAAACACACAGCCAGTTTAGCATGAGACCTGCCTCTCTGCCAGCCCATCTCTTGGCAAACACCCCTGATGGCCATCTGCACAAATGAAATTCCCACTTTGCAACTTCCTTTTCTGCAGACAGGTGAGGAAAGGAGCCACTCCCAGCTCTGGACACCTCCAGAAACCAGCTGCTTTCAGCATTCACAACCCTGAAATATCAACCTCCTTCCTTAACCCTCCATGGGGAGCTCCCACCAAGAGGTCTTTTGTCCAAGGATGCCCACAGAAGTGCTTGAGAAGGGAGCAGTTTCAAACAAAACTGCTTCAGAGTTTAAACCTGCCTTGATCATTACCTCCATGAAGATTGATCTCTGCCTGCGGAGGGCTCCTTTCTCTATTACCCCTCTCCTTTTCCCCATCTCTCTCCCGTATACCTTTTTTCTCTATCTGGCATCCATATACTTTCTTTCTTTACAGAAATGAACCTGCAAGGCTTGGATAAATATCGCTGGTGTCTGTCCCCCAGAGCACAAGCAGCTCCCCAACAACACTTCAAGACTAAGGGACAAAGCTTCCCCCTTCAGCTCTCCACAGCAGCTCTAGGGAGTCTCTCTCCACTGCAAGATCTCCTTTGTCAGTTCACAGTGACAAGAGTTGGCTGCAGGAGGCATTTTCATTGGAGCTGTCCCCAGATGGGGGGAAGAAATAGAAGAGGTGATTCCTGAGGAAAGAAAAAGGCAATACCATTTGGGAAGACACCAGTGTGAGTTTGCTACAACTCTAAGCCAAAAATCCCATGAAGAAAGCAACATCCATCCATGGGGCAGCACTTTGGCTTTGATATCAATGCTGACAAAATTGCTTCCCATTCCTGCTGCCGTAGCTCCAATTCAATAGAAATGTGCCACCTCTGCCAAAGACAGGCAGACACAGTGAGATAAAAACAGGTAGTCTGCTGAAAAGGAGTCCAAATGAATGTTTTCTAACTCCCCCTTTTCATCCTTTCCGCAGCCAAGACAGAGCAATGTCCTTCCTCTCTGTCCCTGATGGTTACCCAGGCATGGGATGCAGCGTGGGGACAGAGCCTGTCACTGCTCCCAGTGCCCTGCCCTGCCCTTCCGTGCCTGCCTTGCCCTTCCCTGTCCTGCTGGATCCTGCTGTGCTATGCCATGCTGAGCCGAGCCCGGCCAGCGGTCACGCATTTCGGGAATGACCCTCCCCTGTGCCGCCCGCTGGCGTAATGAACATACCACTTTGTAACTTTGACTAGTTAGAGAGTCTTTGTCCCTGATTTTCAGTTTTACAATTCAGGGAGCTTTTGTTTTCCCTGACAGTACAGTTGCTGCCAAGGGAAACACACCCAAAGACCAATAGTGACCCAGCCTTCCCTTTGCTTCCCTTTTCCTTCCCTCACTGCTACACAGCGCTCTCATACCAGGACCTCAGTGCTGCCTCACCTGAGGATTTAGAGCTGCCTCCAGGCCCTTCCAGGCTAAGTGCAGGTGCTCAGGACTCTGAGGTTTTCCTAGCTTCTTGGGAGAAGGTGTTTGCTTCATCTGGACTTCTTGGGGTTTCATCGGAGGAGCCAGGCACAGGCAAATTTCATCTCCACTGTGAGCTCTTCATTCTGCTTGTTCCCATGAAGCTTAAATGCCAACCTGAGCTCATCGTTCCTCTGGTTCCCGTAGACCATCACAGCCCTTTCATGGCCTCTCCAGAGAGGAGCAGCTGCACATCTTCAGAGCAGCAGTTGTCGGCCCGCATCCTATCAGGGAGGGAAAGAGCTTCTACCCTTGCTTTCCAAGCAGGTCCTGGTTAATGACTCTTTAAAGTGTTTTACTGCAGTGCTCTATCATGGGTAGATGTCAAGTGAGAATCAGGTAGAAAGGGTCAAGTCACCTAGGAAGGGGGACCTTGAAAACAGAAAGATTCTCTGCCTGATTTTCCTGTCCTTGCTGCAGATTTGGATGGTGTTCTGGGCATTTTGCAGACAGCCTCTCTGTAGGGGTACAAGGGCAAGGTGGAAGATATTGCCTAACAAGTGGTCAGTGTTAGGTGCACTCTCCTCTTTCTTTGAATGAAGCCAAACTAGGACTCTGATAGGATATTGCAGATGTTTAAGACTGTCTGCCCTGCAAATCAAGCCATGCCATTTGACACTGGCAGGGGGCTATGTAGAAATCACCAATGGGCCGGGACTGCTGAGGAACGCGCCTCGAGCTGTTTGTTTTCCAGCATCAGTCTCATTACATGGTTATGACAATGGGAAGATGCCAGCAGCTCACATCCCAGGCAGCAGACAAAGAACTTAATGTTACAACTTACTTTATAAATTTTTTGACCAATCACGCAAAGCAAAAGCTTATTGACAGTAGTTCTATCCAATCACTATAAGCACATGTTCCATTGCTTAAAACAATGCTTGCTTATTTCGAATACAATACCTACGTGTAAGCCTTAAAACACAACGCACTGAGCTCCATTATTAAGCTTCAACCTTCCTAATATCTTGCTAGATAAACTTTTCTGTAGCTTAGAGAGTTATTCTAGACCAGCGTTAATGCACAGACCATTGTTCTATTTGTCTTTGCTTTTCTGCAGTTTAAATAATTTTTCTGCTGACCTATGTCATGGCTGCTGCTTGGCTCTAATCACAGTTCTACTGTATCTGAGACCTGCCTTTTGCAGCTTTCCCAAAACCCTCTAATTTTGTGGATTCCCTCAGAGGACTCAGTGTCAGAGCCTCTGGAGAAGCATGGAGGGCAGGGCTCAGGCAGGTTGTGCCAGTGCAGCATTTGAACTAAAGGCACCAGGAAGCACCAAGCCTGCAGAGAGGAACTCAACCCTTCTCATCTCCCTCACTGCCAGAGGCAGGCTCAGAGCAGCCATCTCACCCCTCTCTAAACCAGTGGGGGCTCTGTCCTTACCAAGCTCCTCGGGCTCCTGGGAATTGTTCCCTCAGCTCTCGGTGCCAGGCAAAGCTCCCTCTGCTGCAGCTCAGTCCACAGGCTCCCCTCCTGAGGACTCAGGGGCAACATTAATATTCCCCTTGAAAGAGAAACAGAAAGGAAGAAACCCTTCTCACCACTTACACAAAACACCTGGTCCAACAACTCCACGGCTCACACACTTAATCCCTTGTTCCTAACAAGAACTCTGGGCCCCAAAGCCCTTCAACAGTCAGAAAAATTTGACTTCTCAAACACAATCCAAAAGCTGTCAAAGCTGACAGTGACAGTGTTGAACATGGGGGTGACACTGAACACATGGAATGGCTGCTAAGGAAATCAATTGCTGCTCTGTTCTGTAAGGTTGCATGTCTGACAGCACTAACATCAGTCATCATGTCACTAATTGCAATGGAAGGAGCACTGTCTTCTTTCTTCAGCCAACACCCCAATGGGTATATTGGTTTCAATGCCTCGCCCGAGGCAAGCTGATGTAGAAATAAATTCGATGTACTTCATTTTGCAGGGCCCTAGGGTCTGGAATTGCTATTACAGTTTTCTTTATAATGATGGGCAAATCTTTTTTCTCTGTGTTTTCTCTTGATGGCTTTTTTAACGATAGGTGCTATCACAGTGAGTTGCATGATGCTACATGGGCCACCTTTAATTTTTGAGGGAATGTCCTGCCAGGCTCTATCTCCACAAATGAGCCAATATTTTGTTGCTAATTGTCATGGGGTCTCATCTAGGTCATCTACTCGTCAGCAGTTTCACCCTTAGGGGGCACTGGGGTAGTACAATCGCACCACAAACTTGAGTATCTGTCCTCAGGATGATGGGGAGTAACATTTAACTGTGGATCTCCCTGGTACTGAAACTCAGCACAAAATTCCATCGCCAATGAACCAAGAATTCCAATTCTTGAGGTTCAGAAGGTGCTTTAAGAAGATCAGGGGCCCAATGATGCCAGCTGGTTATGGGATTGGTCTCGTTGGCAGCCTCACACCAATATTTGTCACGATTGGGTATTGGCTACTCCTTGGCTGGCACAGGCACACCGACCAAACAGGTTGCAAAGGATTTATCTGGGCTCAAATTGGTCAAACACATGGTGTCTGAGCCTGCTGACTTGGCTAAAGCAAGGCAAACATTCATTTTTGGTTGATCTACAGGCATGTATGCATGCAAAAGCAAGCAAGCAAAACCAATAAGCGCCTGTATATCATTTGATCAAGCTCCATGTTTCTGCTCAGCTGTTTTTTGGCAAAAGCTTCCCCATCTATTTCAGTTCTCAAGCAAATCTTTTAGCACTTGTTCAGGGACTGGCCAACTATAGGGCACTAAACTGTCCCTCTAACCTTCAATTTTTACAAATTTGGATATCTTAGAATTCTTTTGAACACAATGGACACCACGCTTTTGCTGAAAGAGCTCTATGATACAAACCATTTTCACAGTCCAAAAATCAACATCAAACTCAAGATTTGTAGCTTTCACAGGTTGAACAGGGAACAGGTGGCATGCACCGTAGCTTCTCTGTGTGGCTCACGTCTGCGTGCTCATTTCCCTGCTGGTGGAATTGTCGCTGCACTATTGTGTCTGAGACGGTTTCACGTCCTTTGCGGGGACACACCTAGGTCCGGCACCTGTGCAAATGCAACATACCCTTTGCCCCAAGTGATTAGCAGAAATGGTCCTTCAATTTGTCCTTACTCAAGGTTTCTGATCAAAATCGAAGGATTTTCTTTCAATTTTGCCTGTGTGCTGTTTGAAAAGTGCCTAAAAATTGGAGGATTAGGTCCTGCAAATGAGCTATTCAAAACATAAAAACATATAAAGCTTTGCTCAACCTCATCTGGGTTGTTGCTTGAGCCACTCCCCCTTTTGTTGATCTAGAATGAGTTTAGAGTGTGGTGCGTCCTTTCAACAATTGCCTGACCTGTGTGGGAATAGGGAATTCCAAAATGTGGCGAACACCCCAGTCCATCAAAAATGTGGCCAATTTTTGAGCTGTGTATATGGGGCCATTTGTCAGTTTTCATCTCGTGGGGGATCAGTTTGGCGAGCTCTGGGCCCAGTGACACTGACAAGGACAAAAGCAAAAGACGAGAGGCGCTCTCTCTTCCCGGGACCAAAGTCCCACAGCTTTAATGGAGAACAACTCCAGGAGAGAAAGGGAGTGTCCAGGAGAGGAAAGAAGATGTCCAGAGGAGGATAGAGAGTGTGCACCTCATGGCAGGGGATTTTAAACCCTGGGGGAGGAGGGTGGGTAGAAAGGAACTACCATAATTCAACATAATAAATCACCACACTGAAGTTTTCTGCATAAATTGCTGCACTTGTTGCAAACAAAATCCTAAAATCTCCCCAAACACAACCGTGCAGTCCCAAATGACCACAATGTGGGAGAAAAACCACTCAACCCCCCTGTATACCCAAGCACCAGGTGTCACAGGGAGCACCAACCCCTGCAACTAGAAAGTCCACACACACAGGCTCACTGGGAAAGGAGTATATCTTTATGAGGGGACAGAGTGCTCACTTTTCCCAACACAATACACACCATCCACCACATCAGCATCCACCCACATCATCTTCCTCAAACATTCACACACTGAAAACACAACCACAATTACAACACACAGGAAAAATAGCAGCAATGAAACAGGATTTGCTCAATTCACCCCCAGAATTGCTCGCAGGTCCTTATTGACACAGCAAATCCTTTCTGCCAGCAGCCAGACCCAAACCCAAGCTGTACAGGCGTACGTTGTGCACAGGACATCTCTGTGTGACTTGTGAACAGCCCTTCCCCTGTGTACGCCTTACGGGTTACTTTATACAGAGTTAAACGTTCCCTTTTTCCAGAGTCCCAGCAGTCTTGTCTGTTCCCCACGAGGAACAGCCGAGAGCGGAGGTGCCTCCAGGAAAGGAATGTCCTGGCAGTGCCCAGAGACGTCCAGAGCCCGGTTGTTCTCGCTGGAGCAGAGAAGCGTTCCTGCCGCGGTCACCAAATGAGGTGTGGAATAGAACTCACCACAGTTAAAGGTAGAAGGTGGTGTGTTTATTACAGCCAGGCACAGGAGGAGTTGTCTCTTAAAGACATGTGTGAAGAATCACTGCCGCTCTACTTATCTAAAAAAGTCCTACATATTCATATAATTCCCAAAACGACTAATACATATTCATTAGGTAACCCCACCTACCCCCTTTGTATTAAAATGTATTATAATTGAGTCCAAAGTTCCTTCATATTTGCGGATTCTTTCACATCACATGGGTTGGTGGGTTTTAAAGCAGGGAATGGTCTCCTTCTGAAGAAGCCAAGACGTCTTCCTCAATTTGACCTCTTTCCTTATGACCTGTTGGCAGGCTTTCGCACCCCTTGGCTAAAGCTGAAATTTCGGGGCCCAGGTGCAGGCTACGGTCCTCTTCTTTGTCACAAAGAAATCCGCATCCCATCCTGCTTCTTTAAACATAGTAAAGACAGGCAAGTGATATATTACCCTAGCCTTAACTACCTTATCTGCTAAAAATTAACTATCCCTTATTATTTCTACTCTTCTTGCTATACTCTTTCTGCCTAACTAAATCTTGCTAAAATTTTAACTCTTCCAGTTCTTTTCAATCCTGGATTCATTGGCCTCATCTCGCACACCAGCCATGTGTGAGCCGATGCTGTAACTGGGAAATTCCACTCCTGAGCAGGAGATACCAGGCCTGGTTCTGAGATGGAAGGGTGAGAAGGATGAGATGCACAGCGTTTTGATCCAGGGGATGTCCTGAAAGTGCACTACCTACCTGCCCCTGCTGCCGAGCACCACTCTCCACCTCCTTCTCCTGCTCAGCAGATTTTTAGGAATCCAGGGCTTGGTATGTATGATTTGCTACTGCAACAAATAGAATGAATTTGCTTTGCAATCCCAGTTTTGTCCTGGGTTATTTTGTGCATGGGTCTCCTCCTGAACCTGTGTCAAAGACTGGCAGGGACTAAAGGACACTCCTATTCTCATGTCAGTAAATTCGGAGAAGTGATTTAAGTATCAATAAGTCAAAAGGTATCAATCAGTAAATCAAATAATTTGGGGGAATATTTAGCCTGTGAGTTTCAGCAAAGTATGGAATATGTCTTAGATCCATGGATACAAACTAGTAACTGAGATTGCTGGGTGTGCACATGTTAGGGAGGTGATTCCCCACACACCCAATGCTGAGATCAAGGATTGCCTCTTTTCTAACCCTGAGCTGGCAGCAGGGATTGGGCCCTGCTTGGTAGCGTTCATTTTGAAGACTTCTGTTGAGCAGGTAAGAATGGTCAAAATGAAATCTTTCCAGCTGTTTCCCTTTGGTTTACCTGTTTGAGGGTTAAAATTCTGTGCTGCAGGTGTGCTGGGTGTGTGCAGAGCAGTGCAGCCCCAGAAACCCCTTGGCTTGCCCACAAGTTGCCATGCCTTGTTGCCAGGTGTGCCCAGCTGTGGCAGGAGAAGGAGCCCGCAGCGCAGTGGGCACCGTGCCCTGCCCAGCCGGGGCTCTCTGGCACAGAGCAGCAGCAGCGCCAGCGCCGTTCAACCCGCTCCTGCCTTGGCTTCCCCTGGCACACAGAAGCCTCTGGAAATCAGCACCGCCAGTGGCGTTCCCAGCTTGGAGCAGCTGCTGCTGGCGGGCAGATGCTGCCAGTTCGACTGCTGCCAAAGGGGAAGAAAGGCAGAGATGTACACGCACTGGAGCCCTGGGCATGTCCAGTAAAGGTGCAAATATGTGGGGAGATTTGTTAGGAAGCATTTCAACTGTGATGCCAACAGTGGCTTCTCTCCTGGTTCTGTGTGTTCTAGACATGTAATGCAATGGTTGGCTCTGACAACCATTGGTTGTGTGGATGTTGAAATGTGTAGTGATGGTATTGTATTATATCCTCCCATAGTCCTCTTTCCTGTCCCCCTTGTAATAGCCTTGGTAGTCAGGGCGTTTGGGGAAGGCTGGCTTGTGACCAGCAGGCAGGGTGTAACAACACCTGACCTCCAGTCAGGATGCAAGAAAGTAATCTCCACCAATGGACAGCAGAGAAAGAGTTGACTGACAAAACTTTTGGAGGGGCTAAGGGTATAAAAGGCAGAGCGTCCTTTTTGTAGATGAGCACATGGCTGCTAGTCACAGAGACTCCCAATGCTGCAATTTTTCCTTATTCAGTCCTTTGTTAAGGTTTACTAAACCTTTAAAATTTTAAAAGTGAGAGTCATTTCTCACACGTGCAATGCTGTGGGCCATTGTCTTGGTCTGGTTTCCTTTGTTTGTGTCCTATCTGAGTGCTCAGCTGGGGTACAGGCTGTAGGTTCTTGGGGCACTCCTGGAGTTCCTCTTGGATCCCCTGAACAACAGGGTTTGGCCCATGGGGGGAATTTTTGCTGCTTTGTGACAGATGAGAATTTCCCAGGCTCTTCTGTGTTTGCTGTAGGGAAGGTGGGTTTTGCTGTGCATAAACTCACAGACCAACACAGAGCTGTCCCTTTGTGATGTCAGGGCATGGTTGCCACGTCGTCATAGTGGCATCAGAATGTTGCCTTGGTGCACGGAAGGCCTGAGTGTCAGAGCAGCCCTAGGCCTTGCTCAGATCAGGAGAACCTTCCTGGTCAAAGCATCTGTCAGTAGGCAGCTGCCCACTGACAAGAGGCTTGTTTTTTAAGCTTTTAGAAAAATTGCAGAAATGCCAATAATTAACCATCTGGCCACTGCAGCTTCTGCTGCATATGGCATTGCCTATTCCATTTATTATTTTACAAATTTCGCACGTAAGTAGAGACTTCCCTTCTGCTTATGTTAGGGTGTATCCTAACCTGGCTTTTGTATGTCTTCCTGCTCTTTCTTGGTGGCTGAGTTTCTGATTTTGAAAGAGAAAGAGCATTAGGATGCCAGTGGTTTGGTAAAGCTCCTGTCAAGAGGTTCAGCTAAAAAGGGGGTGTCTGTAGCCACAGGGACAGCATTTGCAGGGGAACCTGCAGGGCTCTGTTCCCTCCACGGGAGAGTCTGTGGCATCAGAGTCTGTCATTTCCTCAGGTTGCTGGGACAAACAAGACACCTTTGAAAATGTAGACTGGCAGACCTTCTTGAAAGCCTTCCAAAAACTCTGCAGTTGTTCCCAGAATACAGAGACAGCTTATTTCTTTTTAAATTTTGTCATGAAAGGATTTTACTAACTTGACCTTTTACTGAGTGCTAAAATAGTTGTTCCCTTTGAATGGAAGTGCTGCTGTGCTCTTCGGCAATAGAACTGCACCACCTGCAGGGGGACTGTGGGGAAGCTTTTCTAGGCAACTGTTTCCTGCAAGTTAATCAGAACGAGTGCATGACACTGAGTGATAAAAAAAAAGAGTACCTGAAGGAGAAAATTTCAGAAGCTGTCTTATGTGTTTGGTAGAACAGGAGCATTGAGTGGTAAAGAAAAACACTTTGCATTTTCTTGATCATATTTGAATTCATTTACTGGCTAAACTGGCTGCAGTGTGGGCACAGCCAAGAATATTGTCCTGATCTCTTGCTGGCTGTGTGAATGAAATGTGTCTCCGGGAGGGATGTTGCGAAACAGGAAATCATCTCTGTTTGGGTTGACTTGTTCTGTGGGATTCAGCAGCCCAGGCAGTTTTCTGACAGCATCTGGTTAATTTTCCCTTCCCACTACAGGACAACTGAAGCATGTATTTAGCAGTGCTGAAGATCCTGAGGTGAGTGAGAAAGGAACATTTCGTGTTCCTGGTGTTTAAGAATTGTAGAGGAAGATGTGAGCTTGGCCAGTAGCAGTAGAGTGTAGAGGGCCAGCTAGGAAGGCTGAAAGAAAATCCATATTCCTGCCTGTAACAAAAATAATAACGGCAGAGATAGATATTTTTAAATTTCCTTCTCAGAGTTTAAAGAATTAAAAACCTAGTTTTGAAAAGAGAACGATGCTTGCAGACAGCAGATAGGGAAAATTTAATTAGGAGCAATTTCCTGTACAGTTGAATTAGATCATTTCAATTTAAACAGAGTGACTTAGACTCCTATTCTTATCAAACTTTATGATATCTGCTTGGAACATGAGGTGGTAGAACAGGAAGGCCATCTTGCAATGGTGCCTGCTGTATCTGAAGTGCAATGGGCACCTTTGTGGCTGGGGAGCTGCGTGGGCCAAAAGGACGCAGGGCTGGCAGCCGTGAGCAGCTGCAGATGAGGCAGCGTGGGGCCAGGGGGCCAAGAAGGCCAAGGGCACGGTGGCTGTGCCAGCAGCAGTGGGGCAGCAGGAGCAGGGCAGTGAGCGTGGCCTGTGCTGGGCAGCGCTGCGGCCACAGCTGGAGTGCTGTGTGCAGCTGTGGGCCCTGGGAAGCAGAAAGTCATGGAGGGGCTGCAGCGTGTGCACAGAAGGACAGGGGAGCTGGGCAAGGGGGTGCAGCACAAGGCCAGGGAGGAGGTGCTGAGGGAGCTTTAGCCTAGACAACGGGGGCCCATGAGGGACCTTCAGGCAGACTGCCATAGATCCCTGCCTTAGATCCAATGCTCAGCACAAGGGCTGTTTCCCTGCCAAACATCTCTTCACTGCATCCAAGTGCTTTAGACACTGGAATAGGTAACACTTTCATATTTTTTTTATTTGTTTGTTTGCTAGAAGGAGAAGCCTTGTGTAATTTCTCCTTCTCCAGGGAGCAAGGGACCTTTTTCTCAATCTTTCCTGTCCTTTTCCAGCACTGGCAGAAATTCTGCTAGAATTTTAGTTTTCAAGGAGGCAGTTCTGGATAATGCAGTATTTTTGCACAAGAACACATAGTTTGGGGCAGGGGCGTTGGTGCAGAACAAGCTATTCTGGTGCCAGACCAGCCAGTAGGGCTTGCCCATCATTTTCAAGTTAACGGCTCCTGTGTCTTTTGGCAGCCCAGGGAATCAGTGTGTGTTGTGTTTGGGAATTGAGCAGGAAATCAATGACCTTGCATTCCAGATGGCCCTCGGAGTTTAGAGGAGCTGGGAGGGGCTGGGCTGCATTTCTGATTCCAGCCACTTCAGCACCATCAGTGTGGTCAAGGGCAAGAGAGGGCAAGAGAAGAACTTGCCCGAGCACAGATGCACAAAGAGTGCAGTTCCCAGTGCAATGCTCTGGGTCTGGTTGCATTCCATAAGGACCCACACGCTCCAGATTACCCAGGAGTGTGGGTTACTGAAGCAACAGGAGAGCAAGTTCAGGATGGCTGCTGATTGGGGCACTGCTACCGAGTGCTGATGTGTGTAGCGACAGAATGGACAGAATTGATTCAGGGTGACCCCCACGTGGCGAAAAATGTGCTTTGACTCTATGATTTAGAAGGTTAAACAAATGCTTTCTTAAGCTATGTTATATTACACTAGCACTATATTAAAACTATACTAAAGAGATACTTTACTAAAAAGCTGCTAAAGAAAAACTCGTGACTGTCTCCAGACAGTCACGACACAGCTTTTATCTAATTAGCTAATCAAGCTAAACAACTACCACTAAAATCCAATTAACAAATCACTTTCAGTAAACAATCACTATAACACATTCTTCATGTACTAAAAAACAAGAACAGCAAGTAGAGATAATTGCTTTCTCTTGTTCTTTAAGTTTCTCACTACCTTCTCTTAAAAAAAAAACCTAGGAGAGAGAACTATATCTCTTTGTGTACAAAGAATGTAAATACCACAGCACAGTAAAGAGAGATTATAAAAGTGAGATCTGTCTATCTGTCTATTTGAATCTTCCTGGCTCTGCTCCAAAGCAGTGGAAGATGCAAAGCTCACCTAAAGGCATCCCTTCAGGAGAGGGGTCGAGACAAGTTCCATTGGCGGATCCTGAGCAGGCAGAGATGTTTCCCCCTCCAGAGATGGTTGTTTTTCCCCCTCCTGTTTTCTACTCCAGCCTCTTGTGCCCTGAAGCCTTCTTTTTATCCTTTAAATTTTTGCATGTCCTAAGGGAGTGGAACTATCCCATGCTGTAGCTGGGGTCTGGTGACTTTGCTCATACATGAATTACATGACACATGGTTTCCTTCACTGGCATCCCCAGGGCTGTGTAAGTGCATTCGTTAATGGGGCCTTATGAGAAACTCTGTTACTGCTGGTCAGAATTCTCAGTTGACAAAAGAGGGAGAAGAAACACCTCGGTCCTCCTCCATATACTGAGATGGCCGTAGAGGTTCTCTGACTTCCATCAGAGATCTTTGCACGCATCCTCATCTCCTGAATGACCCAGTTTTCTAACAAGAATGTGGATGTCAGGAAGGAGGAATGCTGGTGCAGGCCTGAAGAGAAGGTGAACTCCAGAAGTGTCTCTCACATGGAGTGAGCTCACCCAGGAAGCCCCTGCAGAGCCAGGATGGAGCTGTGGGACAGGGCGGGGTGTCAGTCACTACTGAAAGACAAACAGGACATGGCAGAAGCAGAGGGAGGCCCTCACCAGACCCTTGAGAAATGCCACCCCTTCCCTGTCAGCTGCCTGAGAGGCTGTTGGAGCTTCAGTCCCAGTGGCCCCTGATTGTAGGGCCAGGGTCACTTTGGAATCTGTGCCTCCCCTCAGGCAGAGAACGACCCAGGAGAGCAGCAGCACAGTGCTTTGGGAACGTGTGAGCCCAGCAGCCTTTGAGTCTTGGCCCACAAAGGGCGTATGGGAAGTTGAAACCCATCTTCTCTTGCTTTCTGTGCAGGTGCTTCTAGAGAAAGAGCAGGAGCACACTGCCTTATCTGAGATGCCATGCCAGACTCAGGGAGAGCTGTTCCCTGCCCGAGGGCAGGAAGAGCAGCTCAGGCAGCAGGTGGAAGAGCCACAGGAGAATGGCCAGGTGAGCCTGACTGGCCAGGGGATAGAGGGAAGGGCAGGAAGAGGGGCATAAACCAGAGCTCCTGGGACTTAGGAGGCCAGGAGTCCCACAGGCACTGGAAGCACAGAGCCTTGGAATCTGCAGAGATCAGCCCTGGGACAGGATGGTTACAGTGGAAGCAGAGCTGGTTAGGGAAGCAGAAAGAAGGGGCTGAATAAATGTGATTTTTAGGCTAAAAGAGGAAAAAAGCTGAGCCTGATGGAAGCTCTCAGTCCCTTGCTCTGCTTTTGTGTGTACAGGACATCAAGGCAGAGTCACAAGCAGAGCTGCCCGAAGCTCAGAGTGACATCATGGCAGTGAAGAGAAAGAACAAGGAAGACATGGGAAGAATTCAAGAGGACAATCTCCATCAGCAGAGGGGCGGTCAACAAAACCAGGTGAATGAAAGAGTGGCAGCCACTCCACTCATTAAATGTTCTCTCCTTTGTTTGTTAGAGAACATGAAGGAACAGCTGGATGCAGAGCTTCAGATAGCTCACAGTATGACCAAGGCAAGGCATAAGCAGCTGGAGGAAGAAATGAAAATCATCAGAGAGAAAATTAATCACTTCCATCAGTCTCTGCAAAACCTAGTGAGTGAAAGAGGGATGCAGCCACTGCAGTCACCAATCTGGTGGTTTCTGCCCTTCTTGCCTTTCCAGTGCAGAGCAGCAGGGAGTGGGGTGATGCCTCTGAGTGCCATGCTGCTGTAGTGTGTGTATCACAGTCACTCTGAAGGACATTTCCTGGTGTGTTGAATCTCAACTGCTGCCCTGGACAGTGAAACTTGTCCTTTGGCCTTTTGGCCAGCAGTCATCCAAATTGATTCCTCCTGGCCTGTTCCTGCTCTCCTTTTTTCTTGAGGTGTTTTTACAGTGGAACTTGGTGACCCAGATGGAGGATTGAAACAAGCTGTTGTATCCCCTGTCAATCTGTTCTTTGCCTTTCCTCACAGCCGATGACTCCTGGCTGACAGGGACAAGCTGCAGTGTCTGACTGCTTTGTTCTGTTTGACTTGAGGTGCAAGTGTTGACGTCTCACCGGGCAGCCTGCGAAGACTTGCAGGGAATGTGTGGCAATGAAGGACCCCAAGCTAGGAGTGAGGCACAGGAACAGTGCCCACCAGAAATGCTCCAGGTCCAGCACATCCTGGGCTCTGAACCTGCTGCTGCAGCAGCATCACCTCGAGGAAACCTTTCTGTGAAACCTGGGAACTCAAGCTTGGGCAGATCCTGGGAACAGGAGATTGAGGAGGAGTACCTGGAGCTGCTGGGTACGTCTGGGGTGTTTCTTATCTGGGATAAGAAACTGGGACAGTGTGTTGTGTGCGGGTGTCAGCAGAGCTGTACCAAATGCTCCTCCTGAGTTTGGTGTCACAGGGCCATTTAGGATTCCCCAGGGAAGTGCTGTGCTCCGAGGCAGCGAGAGAGCTCTGGGTGTTCCTGCTGCCTCTGAGGGCACCTGGGACTGGCTTGGGTTTGCCTGAGCTTCCCTCTCTGCTAAAGGCTGAAGCAGGGATTGTTCTTGGATCAGCAGAAGGCTGTGACCTAGCAAATGATCTAGGCAAGTCCTGTGTGCTAGTGGCCAAACTGAACAGAATTTTTAGCTTCCTAAATTCTCCTTAGACTCCTGACTTCCAACCAGTCATCAGGGCAAAAAAACTTCACAGAAATGGACTGGCTTTGGAGTTTTGTCTTTTTGGTTGGGGATTCTTTTTTGGGGGGAGGGGGGGTGGGATTGCTTCTGTGTTGTTCATTTTTGGTGGGGGTTTTTTGTTGTGTTTTTCTCCATCCTGAAGGAGCCCTTCTACCCCACGTCTTACTGATGTCATTTTTTATTACTGTTACTCTTACCACTACTACATCTGCAGTTTATTTGCATGAGAATGCTATATTTTTGTCAATAAGAGAATGCTATCTTTTTGTCAATAAGAACTACTTTGAAAGAACATCAGGTTACAGGACAAATAGAGAGCACGAGGTATTTTCCATGTGCCCCAAAGAAAAAACAGAGACTTTGATAACAAACTTTATTTAATCTTCTAGTTTTATGCTTGTCAAGATGTGTCCAGGAGACACATCCAAGTGGCGTGATCAGATAAAACTGTACTGCAGGCATTTCTCAGGAGAGAGCCTCCAGCTCAGCCATGGTATATTCCTCAGATCCATGGCACTTTTCTATACATGATTCCCACTCTTTCCCATGACTGTTAGAATCCTACCCATTGGCCCAGGCCCTGCTCTAGGAAAACACATCAAGCCCTTTGTGATTCTGCAGCACAACCCAATGAATCTGCTTCTTGCCCGTAACAGCTGCCAGTGCTGTGCTCTCAGATAAGACCTGGTGGGGCTGAGACCAGAGCCCAGTGGATGCTGTGTCTGCCATCACCTGCTGGGACAAAAAGGGCACTGATCCACCCCTCGGTGTGGCTGATCTCAAAGCCCATCCTGGTGTGTCCTGAATGGGGGCAACAGCTTGTCTGGGGCCCAGGCTCACTCTGGCTTCTTCCCATCAGTGCCTGTCAGTGCTCATGCTTGGGCTTTGCCAGCCTTGTTGTGCTAACTGCCCTGTCCCTGAGGGCTGGAGGGGCTGCAGAGGCTGGAGCCTTCCTTAGCTGGGAGAGGGGCATCTTGGAGCTCAGCCTGCTCATAAACAGGTCAGGGTCCTGATGCTGAAAGCCCCGTCAGAATCAGTTACAGCTTGAGGTGCTCTGGTTTACAAATGGGAAGGCATTCCTTTGGCAAATTGCTGAAAGGTGGGGAAGATGTCCTCCTCTCCTGGGATTGCAGGTCCCTGTGCTTTGTTTCCTGTCAAGAGAACTCCTCAAAAGACTGTACAAATCACTCTCTGTGCTGGCCACCTGTGCTGCAGAGCTGTCTGCCTGGTTGTGGTCCTTGTTACCCCGCCGACCACAAAGGGCTCAGAGCCCCAGGCGCTGGGGCTACCTTTTGTATCTCCTGGAAGCTGGGATCTCTGCTTTAAAGTCAGCATCTTGCATTTTGTTTCCCTCAGGGAGAATGGTGAACCCCACTGAAAATTCCCTGATGAAATACACGCATCTGAATTATACTGGCAGCGGGTGAGTCCAACAGCAGTTATTCCTGCACAACCATGGGCCAGGTGTTTTTCTGGTGGAATGTCTATCCAGCGTGAAGTCAGGCCAGTTGCAAAGATGTTCACAGACTGGGGATAGATTGTCCCATCTCTCAATGCTGCTCAGAATTTGTGAGTGGGCTCAGAAGGCATTGTCAGAGATGCCTTGCTACCGAGGTCTTGCCTGCATCAAGGAACAGGACCTGGAAGGTCTCCTTGTCTCTCAAGTGTGGGACAGCTCTGTGTTAATTTCTTTAGCATTTTTTGTATGTCTCAAAATCATACTGGCACACTAATGAAAAGAGAATAAATTTGCTTGCCTGAAAGAGCAACCTACGCCATATCAAAGCGTTGAGATAACAGTTCCCAGGAACAATTCTTTCCCCTGGCATGAGGAAGGAAACACTCTGTGGTCAGGATAGGAATCACACTGTTTAGACAGTGAAACCCAAGAGGAAATACTAACCTCCCTTTAGAAGTTGAACCCCAGTGCTTCAGGAACAGGCCCAGTGCCCATGCACTTGAGAGGAAAATGCATCATCTGCCTTCTGGCAGAGCCCTCCTGCATCCTGCAGGTTTTGACATTTCCAGCAGAGATCTGCTGTGTGGGCTGGCTTTCACTGCAAGATCTAAATGGCTTCTCCTTTCTCTGCTTCTGTTTTGTTTCTAGGGGGTTTGGAGATGTTTACAGAGCACTCGACACTGCCACAGCAGGAGAGGTAAATGTCAAAAGCCCCTGCAGGCTCTGCTGCACTCGAGGGCTTTCCCCTCTGGTGTGAGCTGTGGCTGGAGCTTTGGGCAGAGCTGTGCTGAAAAGGCACAAGAAGCACAGACTGGTGCCAGCCCACAGAACACATTTGGGACTTTGTCCTCCTCAGCTGCCGGAAGGAAGGCACGGAGGGAAGCAGTTCCTTTCAGAGAAGGACGCGCTCACTCGCTCTCCATTGCTAAAACAAAGGTGGTGCCTTTGAGCACCTCACTGCTCTTTGGGGCTACAGCTTCAGAGTCCTGAATTCTCATTTCTGGCTGCCAGCAAATCCATCTGAAAGTTACTGGTAGTTCCTTGGCCACCTGCAGTGCTGCACTTGGGAACTGCACATAGGGAGAGATCAGCAAAGAATCCCTGAAAGCCCTACGCCCTGCCCATAGCCCAGGATGTATCCACAGAGTATTAAGGCATGGATTACTTCTTCTGAGTCCCAAACAAAGCAGCAGAGAGTGTGGTCAGAGGTTTGTGGGTGATAACTGAGACACTGCTGTTACCAAGTGGTCAAGGCAAAATGTCAGTGGCCCCACGTGTCCTGTAACTGGCTCCCAAGGGAGCAGAGAAATGGGCTGTTGGAATGTCAGTTCCTAATGACTGCAGTGCCTAATCACAAGGCAGTTTGGCACAGCTCAGCTGTGTCATTGCAAAATCATTCGCTCCACGTGCTTTGTGGTCTCGTGCCACCAACCTCCCAAGTTACTGATTTTCAATGTCATTTTAGGTGGCAATAAAAAAAATAAATCTTCAAGGAGTGAGGAGGAAGGAGCTAACCTTTAATGAAATAATGATCATGAAGAGGTATAGGAGTCCCAATGTTGTGAATTATTTAGACAGGTGAGAGGTCGTGGTCTTATCCCATGGATGTGTGTTTACATAAAGCAAACATGAGAGGTTAAAAATCCACTTTGGTCAGTGGCAGCAAGTAAAGCTGTTTATTTATTCATATTTCTCTACTCATCTCCAATGGATGAGAAGAGAGTGCATCTTGTCTGCATCAGTCTTCCCTGGCACACCTAGTTTGATAATTACTCAGAAATTATTCAATACCTGGATCAGCTGTATTTTCTTAACTCAATAGCCTCAAAATTCACTGCCTCCACATTTATTTGGGATTGATTTTTTAAAGTTTCTTAAGTGCAGATGAACCATCCTAAAGTGGATTACCCTTGGATTGTTGCCCCTCCCTGCCATTGCTATGTATGCCAGGAAGACTAAGTGCATATTTCCAGAAACACCATGCCTGACATGTTTTTTTTATCTGGGCTGTTTCTAAACTGCACTTTTCATTTGCTGCCCATCTAAGACATCTCCTTTTTCACAGATGTGTCTTTCTCTTTGAGACTGCACAGATTGCAAACAAGGCACAGCCAAGAGGGAATATCTATTCCTTTGATTCTGTCCTTGTCACAAAGGCATCTGGAAATAAGAAACCTGGAAGCAAAAAATCAATGTAGCCATGCATGTTCATCTCTACCCCCTTGTTTCCTTCTTTCAGCTACCTTCTGGGCGAGGAACTCTTGCTGGTTATAGAGTACATGGATGGAGGTGTCCTGAGCGATATCGTCAGCCAGACCTGCCTGTCTGAAGATGAGATGGCAGCCATCAGTCGGGAGGTCAGCAATCCCATCTGTGTTTCCAAGGGCTTGGGCAGGATTGTCTGGGAAACAGGGGTTCAGAACAGCAGAGGTTTCATGTGCCAAGCTTTGTTTCTGTGTTGCTGGTATGCTATGGGCAAGTAAAAGCATCTCAAGTGAAAGGCCTGCCAGTGCCCCTGCACTCCCTGTACTCAGTGCCAGTACTCTTGTCTCCTGTTGTTTTATTCTTGCTCTGTCTCTTGTATTTGTATTTGCTGCTCTCCACCTTGCCTCTCTAAATGTTTGCCTGGAGTCTGTCTTCACTGCACTCCTTGCCTGTAAAAGCAAAGGTGCTGGTGGCAGGATTTGAAACAAACAGCAAAGAAAAAAGAGAGAGACTTGTTTCTCTCAGTCCTCAGCTAAAAAGGATAGTAGTGCAGCCAGAATGCTCTTTGCTTCTGAGCACATGCACTGCAGCAGGAGTCATCCTGGCTGGTTGGCAGGGGACAGCCTACAACAGCAGGTGCTGTTGCTCTTTCAAAAGCTGACGTGCCTTTCCTCAGAAAGGTCCTGCTCTGCAGGTGTTGGAGCAGCAAGCTCTTCCTCTCAGTGGCCATTACTGTTCTGCCATTACTCCCCATTCCCCTGGAGAGGGAATCTTTTAGTTTCTTTGTTTCCTTTCTTGTGTGATGAAATCACATCACTCATTTTTGCCCTTCTGTTTCTGTTTTCTCACTCAGTGCCTGCAAGGACTGGATTTTCTTCATTCAAACGATGTGATCCATCGAGATGTGAAGAGTGACAACATCCTTCTCAAAACTGACGGGTCTGTCAAACTGGGTCAGTATATTCTTGGTCAGGTGCAGCGTTCCAGGGATGTGGGTATGGGGCTGCTTGGAGTGAAAGCCAGCTCCCCAAAAATGGTGCTGGTGGCAGTGCAGGGACCCCTGCTGCGAGCTGAGGGCACAGTTGCAACATGCACAGAGGTATAAGGAACCACAAGCAGTCAAGAGTGGCCTTGCTCTGTGTGTGTCCCTTCCAGAGGGAGGGAGTTACAAGTCCAAAGTTTCCAAAGAACAAAAGCCACTGCTAGAGGCAGTGAAAAAAATGGGGGGATTTTTAAAGTCACCAATGCCAGGAGATTCAACAGCACATTTTCAAACTTCCACTGGGGAATTCTTTTGCTTGCTTTCCTAATTGCACAGAATTCAGATAAAACCAGTATTTTGTTTTCTCCTCAGCTGATTTTGGCCTTGCTACTCAGCTCACCCCTGAGCAGAGCAGACGGTGCTCGGTAACCGGGACTCCTTGGTGGATGGCGCCTGAAGTGGTGACAGGTCAACCATATGGCCCCAAAGTGGACATATGGTCTTTTGGAATTGTGGGAATTGAAATGATAGAACAAGAACCTCCTTACCTGAGTGAAAGTTCTGGCATGGTAAGGAGCAAATACTCACTGATCCCACTGTCTTTCTCACCTGTCCCATGTCCTGTGTGCCACTGGAAAAAATCCCGTTGCCATCTGCTGGAACTACTTCCACCAAGGTCCCCACCTACAAATGTCCCTGCAACACATCAGCATCTGCTGTACTTTTGGTTGTATCAGTGGGGGAATTCAAGCCTTACCACATGCAAACAAACTTCAAACAAACAAAGTGTTCTCAGGCAACACTTTCATTTGGGTTAGTGGTTCCAGTTCTTTTGCCTGTGTAGATGGCTTAATAACAGGAAAAAGGCATCTTAAAAGTGTTGTTATATTTCCATAAATGAAGGAAGGAAATCCAACCCCAAACCCAACAAAGTTTCTAAAACCGTGGTCTTTAGAGAGGAACCTAACCCCGTGTGCAGTTTCTTCTCACTGGGAAACATGGGCATGAGAGTGTAAAGGCCACAGAGTCTCTTCTGCTTCTTGTGCAGTGCTGCTGAAACACTTAGTGACCGTGTTTCTCTCCCAGCCCAAGCAACATTCTGCACGTCACCAAGCCAGAGCCTGGTGATTCGGAGAGCCTGCCAAAACCTCCCAGTGATTCCTGGCACTTTCTGGGATGGGCCTACCATTCATGCATTGACTTGAGTAGCCAAATGAGCAGAGGGTGGCCATAGGGATGGAACCTCTCCTTCTTCTGACCTAGACAATTTTTCTTTTGCTGCAAAAATGGGAAGCTGAAATTTTCAGACTGCTGAGAGACAGAGCTGCAGGTGGCTCCTGTGTGCCCAAGCAGGCATTTTCATCCCAATACATTTGTGCAGGCATCTTAATGTGTCTGTGTTGAAGAGGAGATTGTAAATGTTTGTTTCCCTACCTGGGTATTAACTGATGGATTTCCTTTCTTTTCTTCCAATTACCATTGTTTTCAAGAACAGCACAAAAAGCCTGATGAGTTTTGTTCTAGGGTACGTGCGCTTAAAGGACCAAAAAGCACTGCAGAGATGCCTTTCATGTACTAACCCTTGAAATTAGTTAGTATAGCAAAGTCCCTCTTCCAAAAAGCCTCTCAAGCTGGCATGAATCCTCAGAGAAGCAAATGTCCTTTTGCTGATGTAGTTCCCACTAACTAGGTCAGGAAATGAAATCAGCTGCCAAGGCAAGATCTGAGGGATAGTGGAAAAGCTGTGGCTGCATTGGGGTTTGGGTTTTTTGGTTCGTAAAGGAAAGTCATCTCTGGGTCTGTGCCAGGGCAGAAACTGCCACTGAAGAACAGAGGTTAAACAAGGGGATCTGGGAGAGCCTTAGAGATGTGAAAGCAGGAGGTGGAGCCTGGTGTCTCCTTTTTCTCCAGGCTACACACCTGATAGCCACAGTAGGGACTCCACAGCTGCAGCAGCCCAAGCTCCTCTCGGCTTTGCTGCGTGACTTCCTGAGCTGCTGCCTGCAGACAGACGAGGAGCAGCGCTGGTCTGCCAAGGAGTTTCTGCAGGTAAAATGTGAAGGGGGTGCAGGTGAAACAGGCTCTGAGGGATGGGCTCCTCTTCCACTCAAGTCCAAGGCAGCAGATGAGCCCCCTTCCTCCTCACCTCCACTCTTGCTGCTCTTCAAATGAAAATGGTGAGGAATCCTAGACTGGGCTGGGCTGGCAGGGCCCTGTAAAAGTCCTGTGGTGCAAGTGTCCTGCAATGAGCAGAGACATCTTTAAAGAGATCAGGTTGCTCAGAGCCCTTTGCCACCAGAGCTGGAATGGTTGCAGGGATGGAGCTCCTACAAGCTCTTGGGGCAAGCTGTGCCAGGGTGGCACCATGCTCCGAGTAAACAAGTTCTTCCTTAGACCTACTCTGATTAGATGCCCTTTGTGTTTAAAAATATTTGTCCACATCCTATTGTAACTGGCCCTGTTAAAAAAGATGTCCCCCACTTTCTTCAAAGCCACTGTGACGTCTTGGAAAGTGGCAATAAAGTCTCCCCGGGGCCTGTTCTTCACAAAACTGAATAACTCCAGCTCCCTCTGCATTTCCTGACAGGAGAGGTGCTCTGTCCTCTGACTGTTTCTGTTGCCCTCTTTTGTGATTTGTTGGAGTGTTCAGTTTTATCTAAAGGCAAAAGAATTGAAGTAGAGCAATGTGGGGTACAGAGACATGAAATGGTGGTGGAGGAACCCAAGGAAGCCAGTCCCAGCCTAGGGGTCAGAGATTTGGCTGTGGGCAGGAGGGGCTGTGGGGGGCTCACTCTGAGGGGCCCTGGTTTGTGCCCCCTAGCCCACCCTTAGAGGTTTCTGCCATGCAAACAGGGACAGCTGGGAGGGACTTGTCCCAGCCCCATCTGCTGCCTGGCACTCTCAAGCAGACGGGAACTGCGCCGGGGTTACTGCCAGGCTGTGTGGCAGAGAGGGAACTGCAGGGCCCAGTGCCACTGGACTGGCCCTGCTGGGAAGGAAGTTTCCATCCAGCACACGAGGGGCAGGGCATGGAAAGGTAGACACTGCTTTCTGTCCCTGTGGGAATCAGCACAGTGCCTGTCTTTCAAAGGCAGGGGCCTGTGTGAGTCATTGGAGTTTCCTGAAAGGAAGAAAACCCAGGGACAGAAAGCGCCATTTCTAGAGCACTGGCAGGGCAAAAATCCCAGCATGATGAAGAAATCACAATAAACAGATGAGTGGGATTCTGGGCCAGGATTGCCTGTGATGGCAAGGTCTTGCACACTGGAGGTGACTGGGGAGCAGATGGTCCCATTGCTCCTCTTTCTGGATCTCTCCAGGAACTTATGTATCCTGATTGAGTCCCTGAAGCAATGAGCTTGGAAAGTAATGGTTCACTGTTCTTTGTTGTATTTTTTTTTCCGGTGGACAGCATCCATTTGTAACTTCAGCCAAGCCACCATTCATCCTGGCACAACTCATCAACTCAGTGAAGAAGATGAAAAACCCTAACCCTAAACCCTAACCCTAAACCCTAACCCTAACCTTAAATGCTAACCCAAACCGAAACCCTAACCCTGTCCCTATCTCTAACCCTTACCCTATCCCTAACCTTACCCTAACCCCAACCCTAAACCCAAACCTAAACCTAAACCTAAGCCTAAGCCTAAGCCTAACTCTAACCCTAACCCTAGGAGACGAGAACATAGCAATCATGTCAAGATGTTATCTCTGTTACCAATTAAGAGTAGGATTGTAGAGTAGGATTGCTGAACAGATTTGTAGCATAGAATTATAGATTAGAGTTGTAATTAATAAAGTTTCTGAAACATCAACTCATTTGGAAGATTCTCCTCCTTCTGACCCCTTCAGAAAATTCAACATTTCCTTCTGAATTACCAATTGTTTTTTATTGGTGCTAAGTCACACATATGGCTTCTTTTGTATGGTTCGTAAGTGAGGAGGGCTCCTCTTCGTTCATCCTCTCCAGACCACACTGCCTTTGGAATATGACCCACTGGCTGGGTATGGCACAGCTGTGATATTTCTAGTTGAGGCAGTAAGGGCAATGGCATTTGAAGGCAAAACCAAAGGAAGAATGAGGCAGCCCAAACATCTTGTGCAGATGCAGGCCTTCAGCTGTGACTGGAGAGCATTGGGGTTCCTGCCACTTGGATTTGTATCCTTAAATGCAATAATCTCTTTGGCTGGAGGAGAGCCTTGCTCAAGTGAGAAAGCAGAAAGATCAGAGAGGGTGCTCGGGAAGGTCTCCTGTGGTGCAGAGCTGTCAGCGCCTGTGAGGTGAGAGCGGGCCCGGCCTTGCCCGGGCTGGAGCCCCAGCAGAGCCCCGACAGAGGCCGGAGCAGCCTGAGCCCCGGCAGAGGCAGGCTGGAAGGAGGCCCTTGGAGCTGCAAGAGGCAGCAGCCGGGCCCTGAGTGCCTCTTGCTGGGAGCGGGCGAATCCTCCGCTCTCAGAGCCCAGGTGGCAGCTGGCTGCTGCCGAGGGGAAGCGCAGCCGTGCTGGGCACAGCCTGGCCTGGAGGCATTGGCTGTCTGGAGTGTGCCCAGGAGCAGAGAAAGGCCAAGGGCAGCCGTGGGCCGCTGGGCTGGCTGAGGATTCCTCCTCTTCTGACAGCTGCCCTGCAACCCCTGGCAAAGGCCAGCAGTGTGTGCAGCACTCTGGGCACCGTGGGAGGGAGCCAGGCTGCTCGGCAGGCTGGAGCACAGGGCAGCCTCCTTCAGGCCCGGCACTTGTGCCAGGGGAAGCGAGGCCAGCGTGAGGCAGGGACAGCTTGGAAGGCACATCTGCAGCAGCCAGCGCCTCACACAGCTCTGGGAGGAAGCGCCTGCAATCCTGCAGTTCTGCACTGAGCCAGAGCAAAGGTGTGAGATGCAGAGTGTTTGGCAGAAATATTCAGGCCCACCAGGCCAGCCTGCTTTGTGCTCTCTGTCGCACAGCAAGCGCTGTGCAATGCAGCTCTGAGCTGCTGGGAGAGAGGCAGTCGGGGATGTGCCTGAGGTAAGCCAAGGGGTTAGCTGAAAATGTAATTAGGATAATTGAAAACTGCAGATGGGTCAAGCGGCTAGATGGGAATAGAATTGGGATAGTAGGAGACTGCATGTTTTAGTTAAGATTTTAAAATGAGGTAAGAAGCTAAGTTAGTAATACAGCTAGAAGAAATTGCATACCTTAGTTAAAGAGTACCAAATCTATTAGGAAGATAAAGCTAGGAGTGACAGGGATAGAGGAAGCAATTGTGAAGAAGCAGAGACCATAGAAATACCTTGCCTTAAGAATAATTGAACAGTTAGGAGAGGCTTGGACCATGAGCAGCAGGTCCAAAGGTCTTGCCAACTGGCCATGGGAGAAGAGTTCACCATGAGGAAGACGGCTTTCTTCCTCCCATACGCCCACTCCCTCATTTCAAAATCCCACCGACCCAGTTAAGGTAGTACAATTGTGCAGCTGTAATAGATATTCAGCTGATAAAAATGCGAAGCAGGCAGGCAAGAATTATGTATTATGGGTCCTTAGAAACCTAATATAAAAACTTTTCTATAGAAAGACAGAGCAGGAGACTGCAGCTCCTTGCACATGTCTTTGGAAACTAGTTCACATGTGTCCAAGGCTGCAATATATACCCTTCTTTTCTACTATAATTAGTTGAAGAGTTGCTTGTCCGTGCTTCAAGGGTTATGGTGGAGTTGTGAACTGATTTGGAAGGGAGCAGAAGAGTTTCAGCAGGCAATTTTTGGAAGAGATGGAAGGCTCTTGTGACTGAACGGGAAAGCTATTTGGAATGGAGTAATGATCCCAAAGTCCATACAATTGTATCTTTGTGTCTGAATTTAAATCAGAATGCTTATAGATAGCTTCATGCAATTTGTCTACAAATTTATCAAAGTCTTCATTCTTCTTTGGTGAATTTGTGTAAGAGATGTAGTGTGTAATCTGGAAGTGCAAGAATAGCATTTTATGCCAGTTGTTGGCTCATCTGTAAGACTTGATCAATGCTCTTAGCCTGGGCAGTGGCAGTAGGCCAGGGCCCCTTGCCAAGTAACTGTTGTGCTGTTAAACCATACAGAGGATCACCCTGCACTCTAGGTCTTGCAGCTTCTTTGGGCACACTTTTCCTCCCTGCTTTTATGACACATCACCTGCTGATAGGGTGGCATTATAAGCCATACCATGGTATGCACATCAGCTGGAATTAATGTGTTAGATGGAAAAATATACTGCAGAAGTGACTGTGCAAGTTGGGATTTTCAACTAAATTGTGAAATTGCAGCTCTCAATTTTTCTAAAATCTTCCAATCGAAAGATTCTCAAACTCTACTTGCAGCATTAGTTACTACAGGAAAAGCTTCTAAATCATTGGAGAGAAAAGTCCCTTCTACAATAGCTTCTGGAATAACTTTTTTCTACTTTGGTTTCTGAGCTGCTTCTATTTCAGGGTCACATTCCAACTCTAATTCCACCCTCTTTACAGCGTGAGAGGGAGGATTTTGTTTAACTGGCTTGAATGCTGGCTCAGAGACAGAATGGAGGAGTGTTTGCAAGAGAGTTGCCATATTCAGCCAATGCCCAATCCAGCCTGCTTGTAATAATGGACAATGAACACGTTCACAAAGAATGAATTATGGACATATTCAGAAATGAGCTCGGTATATCCTTGAAAAAGATACAAGAAGAAGAGTCATCAGGACTCAGCAAGTTTGTCAGCAGGCTTGGGAAAGTGAGCCATGGGTGGGCCAGACAACCCCAGCAAGATGTGTAAAAAATTAGATGATCCAATCACCATTCTATTTTAGACGTGTGAACAGCTAGGATTAACCAATCATGTATTAGCTAGAGACACGTGGACAGTAAAGATTTATTATAAATAGAATCTTTTTAGGAATAATAAATTTAGCTTCACTGGATCATATTGGTTATGTTGTGATGTCCCTGAACCTCCGCACCACGCACTTAAGGGTGTGTTGGTTTTCCCCACGAAATGTACACATCTGGGGAAGTGCCCTTGGCAGAGAGGGGCTGGATTCCCAAGGGAACTGCTTCCCCAGGAGCCCCCAGTGAGACAGGTGCAAGTGTCTCCATTTGACTCCCTGTGTTTCCTTCAGTCCTTGAGGCCCCTTGCACTTTGCAGAGGGGCATGCAAAGGGAGAAGGCTGTGAAGAAATACCGATTATGTTCTCTTGATGCAGAGTGTGATTTTATACACTCTCTCCTATGGTGCAGATGCTCTTCATTTCTACTCTGTTGATTATTCTTATCAATACATATTTTAATTTGCTCTGGCATTCCTCCCATAGAAAAGCTTTCCTTGTGTATTTGATTTATGTCTGCAAATGTTGATACGTAACTTTAGGTACCTGAATTTAGCCCATTTCTCCTCTCGCTTTAATTTCAGAAAATGTCAGAATTACAGATGTACGCACCAAAGTATCCAAGATTTCTGTGCAACAGAAAGATGAGTAAACAGTAGTACAGCCCAATATACATTACCTTTGCCAGTTACCAAAGCCAGTAGGTATTTAGAAAAGTGTGCCTTCTTTCAGCAATATTACAAATAGATTGTTATATAAAAATTATAATATAATACTGGCTTTACAGAAATATTTAAATGGATTCTATATGTGTGATGTTAAAGTTGTGATCTTTATAACTTTGTTATAAAGATATAGTTTTTATTTCTGTTGTTAATTAAGCTTAGAGAGCTCCCAAGGGCTTGAACATACTTGAGACTGATTTTGCAATAAACTATCTTTTAAAACTCTGTTTGGAAAGCAGAAGGTAGGAACATCACAGTCATCTGTTGTGTTTGACTTTATTGTTATTTGAGATTGTAATAAATACTGAGCATGAGCTGGGATGCAGATTGTAATTGCTCATCTTTCCAAAGATAGATATGGATACTATTAACATGTGCCCTCTTTATTGTTCCTAACTAACTAATTTACTGCAGTAGTTTTATAGTGCATTTTTACTGTTGTAATGTCTAAATGTAGTGGGACAATATATATTTGACTTGGGGTAGTTTGACTTTTGTTTTTCAAATAATAAAACCACTCTCTTCAGCCTGGTGAAGAAGAAATCTGCTTCTGTCCTTGTATACAGCTATGGGTTTGTTTCCATAGCTTCTCCTTCCCTTTTCTGCCTAGGCTTTCTCACCTGCAGTTTTCAGTAGAAAAGCAACAAACCTTTGAAAGGCTAAACCTCAACATACCTGTGACCCTCAATCAATACTTCCTTCTTCCAGTTTCTTAAGATCTCTTTGTTCTGGGCACTCAGTATGGCCTTTTTCCTCAAAGTTCTTTGGCTGTCTTGAATGCTTACAGTGTAAAAGGTAATCCCTGATCTATTTTCAACTCCCTGCTCAGATGCAGACTGCTGGAAGGGAGCTAGGACTGATACTGGAGACCTGGCAGCTTGTCCAGGAAGCAAAATTTTTGAAATAATGGTAATGTGGAGAAACATGCAAGTCCAGGTGGTGAACTCAAATATGCAGGTACTTGCAGTTTCCTGACACCACTTTACAGTTCAAGGGTATGGTCTCTTCTTATTTCTGTCCCTTAATGCTCAATCCTTGCCACATTTTTTAAACTTCTTTTGCATTGTCATCTTCTGTGTTTTCTTCCTCTCTTCTTCTCTCTGTGACTTTCTATGCAGGATGGATAACCTGTCATACAGTGTCAGCTTGCTCAGTGACCTGAGTAGTGATATGATGGTGTAGAAATTGTAGGTGCACAGTAGGCAAACGTGTCATGCTTCTGTGTGCCCTCTGCTGGCAGACCTGCTTCCCAAACCTTCAGTCAGACTTGGAGAAATGGTTTGTCACCACTACTTTGTTGTGGTTTATGCATTGATGAAGAAACACTTCCATCTCAGCCCGCTCAAGCCACTGCAGAGCAGGAGTTGTTGCTTTGGTAGCAGATGTGCTGTCAGGGTCCTTACAGCTCCACAAGATGTGCCTCTCCTAGAACACGTTTGCATTTTTGTACAATAAAAACTATGCTTTAAATTGCATCAGTGTAAGTCATGCACTCCTGTAGATGTGTTTTCAGACATAGATATTTATATATATGCCTAGTGAATGGCCTCCTGGGCAGCAGGAACAAATGAGGAAGGAAACTGGGCTGATAAAACATGCTTCTGCTTCAAGAAAAACCCCCAGTCTTCCCTTTCCAGAGAAGGCTATAAACTTTTTCTTGATTGGCCTAAAGGGGATAAACAAGTCCCTCCACATCCTGATCTTTTACTAGTCTCAAATTATTTAGAAAAATTTTAATTTTTTTTTTTTTTTGGTGGGGGGGGTGGTTGTGTTGGGGTCTGCACTTCAGACCTGTTCTCCCAGCAGCCAGGGACCTACAGCTGCTGTGGGTGGGGCAGGTGCTCAGGTAATTACCAACAGGTGCTTGGTAATTGCTAGCAGCAGTTGAGGTGAGAAGTTGGCTTGTGCCTGGCTGAGGGCTTGAGGACTGTGGTGAGAGAAGGGATAGGGAGTGGAGTGGAAAATATTAGTTACACAGGCAAATCTGAGGTGTAGGTGGGATTTAACTGGATTAGGCACTGCATTTCATGAACTTGATAACAATTTATGAAGAACTGAACATTTAACTATGAGATAGGACTATTTAGTTGTTATTCTAAATGCTGCATTTATTAATATGTTATGTAGTTTCTTTGTATTTTGCTCAGAAGCTGTCTCAAAAACATTGAAGTCCAACTAAAGTCTTCATAAACACAAGTTAATAGCTTACTTTTTGTTAAAAACAGAAGCTGAAAGGGCCAATGGCTCTTGCATTCAGTAATTCACACATTTTAAAAGAAGTGGCTCTTTCTTCTTCCTGTGGCTAGCTTGTCTCTTCAGGCTAGAAAACATTTCTGGGAGCATTTCCTTGCTGCTCCTAATCTCTATGCCCTTGGAATCTGATGCTAATACTGTATTTTTCTAAAATTAGAAAATTTTAAATTTCTGTAGGCCCTTTCATTTTGTAATTTGCACCTGTAACTCGGGGGGGGGGGGGGAAGTCTGATAAGTTTTTTTTCTTGTAGGCCTCTCAAATTGCAGCCCATTGCATTTAGCTGCAAAATCCTAAATCACGCTAACAGGATGCCTGAAATGGACACTGGTAGAGAGTAAAAAAAATTGCCTGATACGGATGCTATCAACTATTTTTAGTTCCTGACAGTCCAGTATTTCCCTTACTCAAGGACTGTTCATATTTCTTTCTCTTTTTTTCTTGCAGCTCTCAGTTCTGTGATGACTGAGAAACAAAAATACAAAGTAAGCGTATGCAGAGTAGATAGACTTTATGAGAATTAGGGGGCAATGTGACCATACACTGATCTGTATGATTGCCTTCTTCTGTGAGATTGTAGTGGTGTTGGAATATATGTTGGGAAATAATTCATGCTATAAAAGCATGTATTTCATAAAGATTGCAAAATCCAAACAAGTCTCTGACCACAAGCAGCCTGAGAGGCAGGCGTCTATTCAAATTCCGAAATTCCTGAAGGTGGCCAGATAATGATCGGCACTTTAGCCCAAGAATAGACACACCCAGCGCAATGATCACTATTATCCCGAGTCATCGAAAGACGCCTAAGAGCCATCATTGCCCTGTTGATAACATCGATCAAGATAGCCAAAGTCGCCAGAAAGATACGTGTGAATACGTGACTTCCCTGAAACAGATCAGCGCTGGCTATCAACAAGGAAATGGCGATTGTCCAGCTCTGCACACTGGAAGAACCAACTATGAATATGCAGAGTTACAAAAGAAACTGGCACTTCTTCGCTCAGGCATAATAAACTGTATAAAGCGTCCCTACAAGAAGCGGCTCTCGTGAATGGTGGAGAGTCCGATGCAATAGAGGTGGGATCCAGGTTCACCCAGCACCCAACCCGGGCTCGACACTGTCTCTTTGGCTGTGGTGGTTTTGAAGACCATATTTTAGTCGCGGAAAAATATAAAGAAATATTTTCGCATTTTTTATAATTTGGCTTTTGACTGATCATTCATAACAGTTCCATATAGATGATTCCACATTTGGTGTTTTGCTGCGTAAATCAAGAGCACAATCAGTTCATGATAAGCACCAGTACAAGCTGGACTTCCCAGAGTAGCCAACTGAAAGAATCTGAAAAGAAGAAATGCAGGAAATGACTTGGTAAACCTTGCCTGCAAGATGGCTGACGGTTTTTTTCAGTAATCTATAATCCATTCCCTTGGCTTTTGGCTTTCTTAGCAAGGCCATTTGCATCCCAGATTCCCGATGAAGTGAGAAGCCTGAGCTTGTGCAACTGCCTGAAAGATTCCCTGTTCCTCTGCAGGGACACTCAGGCTGGAACAGGAGCTTAAGCCCTCTCTGCGGCAGCCTCCTCCAAGCTGGAATTTGTGCCGTGCTGGGAGAGGAGGAGGAGGGGGAGAAGGATGGCACTGTGTGGCAGGAGCAGGAGGTTTGGCCACAGGACATTCCATCTGCACCGCTGCCCCGCAATGGGCGGCCGTGCCTGTGGCTCTGGGCCTGGCCCCGCGTGCGCTGAGCTCCCTGGGCTGGGCTCAGGTTCCCGCTGGGCCTGGGCAGAGCCTGGGCTCAAACTGGGGGCAGCAGCAGTGCAAAACACCTCTGGGCATCTGCATTTCCTGCTGCTGGGAAGGAGCAATGAAGTGAGTCGAGAAGTTCAGGTTTCTGTTTCTCCTGGTGGATTTTTCAATTTAATTCCACACTGCGGAGGCAATTTCTGTGATGGCCTCTGTCAGTTTATTCTATTTCAACAGTGCCAGCAGCAGGGCTTTGTTGGAGCACTGCAAATGTGGCCTGTGTGGCTTTAATTCCCCTCACTTAAGTGCTCAGGGGCTGGTGGACATTCCAGTATCTGCTGATCTTTATGTCCGAGACAAAAATACTGACTTCACTGTCATGAAAGCACCATGGGTAGCACCAACTGAAAGAGGCACTTGCAGTTTTATTGATAAAATTCAGGTGGCAAGCAGAAGAGGGCCAAGAGCAGTCATGATCCCAAATTCCCAAGGCAAAGGCGCCAGCAGCCTGCTGCTGTCACCTCAGGGTGAGTCAAACAGAGCTGAAAACAGCGCTGGAACCCGATCCTTTCTTCCTCTGAGGGCTGGCTCAGGGCAGCACAGGCGAGCCCTGAGCAGTCAGGGCTGTGTGTGGGTGCTGGCTGCTCTGCTCCAGAACTGAGCTGGAAAAAGCCCTTGGGAGCAGAGGCGGGAGCAGGCGGGAAGGGGCCGGCGCTGCTGCTGCTCCTGGCCGGGAGCCCCGGCTGGGCCGGGCCGGCGCCCCCTGCGCTGCGGCTGCTGCTGCTGCCAAAGCCGTGCAGGACTTGGGGACAGGGAACGGACACTGGGGGACAGCAAAGGCCTGGCGGCTGCAGGGATGGTGGCACTTAGGCCGAGGCCAGCACAGAGCTTCAGCCCGCAGTTAGCCCTGAGGGAAACGCTGGGGAAAGGCTCCATTTCAGCCTTTCTGCACTCACAACTGTGAAGGGACTGAAATGAAAGGAGAACAAGCAGGACTTGACCCCTTCTCCTTTTGGAGGAGCCCTGGGGCTGTGAGGGGCCATGGAGGGGCTGTGAGAGGCCATAGGGGTCTGTGAGGGGCTGTGGGAGCTCAAGCCTCTCATGGAACCAAGGGGCCATCATGTCCGAGCAGGGCCTTGTGCAACCAAAGGGACCATGGTGACACTATGGAGCCTCATGGTATCACAGGTCCATTGTTACACAGCAGCCACAGCAGAACTGCAGAACCAAGGAGATCATTGTGACATTGCACAACTGTGGAAACCTGTGAGCCTACCAGGGAAAAGGCAGTAGCAATGCCCTGGAAAGACACACCACAGGCTCCAGGCACTCCTCATAGCTCAGGGTGAGAAAAAAGGCTTCCCCATGGTGCTCTGCAGCACTATGTTAATTTGTCCCAGTTCTGTCCTCTCCATTGGCCTTCTCTACCCCTTTTACACTTATATGTTCATGTTCTGGCGAGTTCTCCCTTCCCATTGGTGTGTAACCCTGTCCATCTACCCGGGCATTCCCTACTGGTCCCTTCCCACTGTACCACCCCTGAGCCCTCAGACCATTGGATACCTGGTGCTCTCCATTGCACCCTCTTTCCCTCCATTTATGCCCTGGACAATCCTTTGTCTTTGGCCTCTGGACACTTTCAGCGTTTCTCTCTCTCTCTCTGTATGTGCGTGTGTGTGTGTGTGTGTGTGTGTGTGTGTGTGTATCTGTGTGTCTGTGTGTGTGTCTGTGTGCTGGTGCTCTCATGGTTCCTACCCATTGCCACAAGACACTCTCAGGAAAGGTTTTGTCCAGACCACCTGAGACTGCAGCAATAACTCATTTTTTTCATTTACTCTGTGGTGCAAATAAACCATTCTGTCTAATCATGATCAGAAAAAAATCAGAGCTGTATTTATATAAATTTATCTGGTATTCTATGATTAATCCTGTGGGACAAATAGCGTTAAAGTCCAATTCCAATGTCCAATCTCTTACACCTTTGAGAAAGACTGGGGCTGGGATTGGATCCAGCCACTCCCAGTCTCCTCTCTTAGAAGGAATTTTAGAAGTCTAGGGGTCCTGCACAAGTTTGAGGAACCATGGTGGCTGTTGAGTGCCATTTTTCCACCTCACGTCTCGGCAGGAGTTTCTCCAATAAAGAAATAAAGCTTTTGCATGAAGCTCCCACTGTGCCCATGACAGGAACCCCTCTGAGTGTCTGGGACATCCCAGCTCTTTGGCAGCCTGGGGACTCCTGGGATGTCCCCGTGGAGCCCCCGTGAGTGCCTGTGACAGATCGGTGCCTTTGCAGCCCAAGGACCCCTGGGATGTCACCATGGAATGGCTCTGACTGCCTCTGACCACAGGGCTCTTTACCATCCCCAGAAAGCCCTGGGAGGTCTCCATGGGGCCCCTGTCTCTGCCTGTGACATTCCAGCTCTGGAACAGCCTGGAGACTCTTGGAAAGTCCCCAAGGAACCCCTCCGAGGGCCTGTGACAAATCTGATCCTTAGCAGGCAACCATCACCAGCCCCCTGTTGCTATGGTCAGTTTCCACAGCAACCATCACCAGCCCCTGTTGCTATGGTCAGTTTCCATGGCAACCATCCCCAGCCCCCTATTGCTATGGGCAGTTTCCGTGGCAACCATCACCAGCTCCCTGTTGCTATGATCAGATTCCATGGCAACAATCACCAGCTCCCTGTTGCTATGGTCAGTTTCCATGGCAACCATCACCAGCCCCTGTTGCTATGGTCAGTTTCCATGGCAACCATCACCAGCTCCCTGTTGCTATGCTCAGTCCCTTGGCAGCTCCAGGGAGACCCCATGCCAGGGTGGTTGCCATGGACACCAGCTCAGGCCTGCAGCCAGAGCTGTTGCCATGGCAACCATTGGCAGCCCCATCCCCAGGCTCATGGGATCCCAGAACCACAGAATTGGCTGAGCTGGGAGGGACCCATCAGGATCCTCCAGTCCAACTGCTGGCCCTGCACAGGACACCCCAACAATGCCAGCCTGGGCCTGGCAGCGCTGTCCAAACGCTGCTGCAGCTCAGAGAGCCCTGGAGCTGGGACCCTTCCCTGGGGAGCCTGGGCAGGGCCCCAGCAGCCTCTGGGCAAAAACCTTTTCCTCACATCCAACCTGAGCCTGCCCCGACTCAGCTGCAGCCGTTCCCTCCACTCCTGTCCCTGGGCACCAGAGGGAAGAGGTTCCCACAGACCCAGCCAGGGGCCTGCTCCCAAGGCTGTTGCCATGGCCCCCAGGGCTGGGACCAGCTGGGATGTTCGGTTTCCACAGGCTGAGGTTCAGGAATGGGATTCCCCAATTTCCTGTCCCCGCTAAAACCATGCTGCCCTCACTGCCCTCCCGCCTCCCATGGAAAGCACAAAAGGCAAAGATCCCGGGCTGGGATAAGAACAATTTATTGGGAACAACAATGAGATAAGGAACGAATGGAACAGAAACAATATTGATAACAGAGTGTATAAATAAAACTGTTTACAGGGAAAACTAAAACACAACTTACTCGGTCTGCCTGGCCATGTATTTCCTCCTGCCTGGAAAGGACACCCTTCTCCTCAGGGACAGAGAGAGAGAGAGAGTGTCCCTTTCCTGTCCCTGGCAATGTCCTGAGGTGGGAATGAATGTAATGACACAGTCATTGCCAGACCCTCATGTTCTTCCATCGCACATCATGTCATTGGCAGAGGCAGGAAAAGGGACAGGTATCTTCCTAGCATGGATCAGAAGGAAAAATGGATCACCAGGGCTCTTCGCAACATGGATCCTCCAACTATGGATGAAGTTGGGGCAATGCACAAAAGCGCTCCTGCACTGGGGCATTGGCAGAGCTTCCCTTACAGGTGCCTCCATTGGTGTCTGGTTAAGACAGAGATCTGGGTGAAGCTTTTCCCACTCTGGGGACACTCGTAGGGCCTCTCCCCAGTGTGGATGTGCCAGTGGGTGATGAGAGTGAAGTTGTGCTTGAAGCCCTTCCCGCACTCAGGGACAGAGGAAGGGCCTCTCCTCAGTGTGAATCCGCTGGTGCTGGAGGAGACTGGAGCTGGTCTGAAACCTCTTCTGACACTGGGGACACTCATAGGGCCCCTCTCCAGTGTGGAGGCGTTGGTGGGTCACAAGGTTGGATCTGTAGCTGAAGCCCTTCCCACACTCCCCACACTCATAGGGCCATTCCCCGGTGTGGATCATCTGGTGGCTGATCAGGCTGCTGCTCTGCCTGAAGCTCTTCCCACACTGCAAGCACTTGTGGGGCATCTGCCCATCTGGAAGCTGCCCATGGACTACCAGCTGCGAGTTCTGGCTGAAGCTCTGTCCACCTTCCTGGCTCAGGGTGGGTCTTTCCTCCTCAGAGAACCCTGGGTTGGGTTTGGAGCCCCTCCTCCTCATGGAGGATCTCCAGGGCTTTTCCTCCCCATTGGATTCTTTTCCCATGGAGCCACTCAAACCGGCCTCTTCCATGAGGTTGTGCTGTGGGGATTTGTTGTCCCTGATCTTGATCCTCAGCTCCTTCTCTGGTAGAGGAAGGACAAGCACAGGATGGGATTTCCCCCCATGCAAGAGGGGAGGGGAAGGAGATCCCCACAGTGCACCCCTGGTAGGATGGTGTTGGCAGCAGGGTTGTCCTGCAGCGAGGGGATTTTCTGGGCTGGGAGATGGAGCAGGAGAGAGGGGGAAAGGGGCACTGACTTCCTCCTCACCTGCCTGGGTGTCCTGGGGCATCCTCATCTTCCTTGAGGTGTCTTCCGCCATCTGGCCAAGTTTTAGGAATGGGATATTCCTAAAACAAGGGAGGAAAACAAGGGATGAGCACAATGAGCTTTGTACTGGTTTAAAGGCAAACCTGGGGAAGAGTCTAAGCCAGAATTCCAATTCAGTAACAAAATAAGGATCAAGGCAATGATACAGAAACACTGCCTTAAACTGACAGAGTCAGGATATAATCTGACACCCTGTTGGTCAGGGTGATGGCAGCAGTCCCAGTAAATGGTGGCTGCAGTCCTGTTGGAGAGATGAGGGTGATTCTGTCAAAGCAGGGATCCTGTAGAAGGGTCTGGTCTTCCTCTGGAGGTCCAGTGGTGGTTATGGAGTTCTTGTCCTCTGGGAATCCAGTAGGCAAGCTGCTCCTGGTGTAGCAAAGTGTCAGCTTATATCCAGGTAGGAATGCTTGGATCCTCCCCCTGGGAGGAGCATCCCACAATGGGAGGATGGAATTTTATCAGTCCTGCAGTGACACTCAATGGCCCATTCACAGGAGATATCTCCCCTGGAGGGCGTTATCAGGGGTGAGTCATGGAAGAGATAAAGAACCCTGCCCCACCTGTTTATAAGAGTTGATGAAGATGGTGATTGAAAACATGCATTTGGTTACATCTTGCATGGCAACCTGAAACAGTGGGGTAATCCCTGCTCAGGGGGTGAACACCACCCCCCTTACCCAAACTGGCTCAGGTGTAAAACCCCCACCCCGAAAAGGCCACACACACAGGGGACAATGTCACACTTGGCCCCCTCCAGGGGAGGTCTGTTTCACAGGCTGGGGGACTTTGCCAAATGTTAGAATAATTTTTCTCTTTGTCCCTGTCACCTTTGTGACAGCTATACATAGCTTCCCCTTCCTTTTCATAATCCGTATTGGGCCTATTTTCCACTTTTCTTTTTTTAGAATGTGCCAGCAGCTGAGCTGGAGCTGTGCAGGACCAAAGGAATTTGGATTTGCCACAAAATAGCTTCTATTGTAAGTTTATAAAATTTTGGGATTTATTTGCCTTTCCATCACAAGGGACTTGTGGGAAGAGTAAATTCAAGGCATTTTATCTAGGGTCAATTTTGATTTCTGACAAGAAACAACATTACTTTGTCTGGTGCCCAGGGGATGCTTGTGAAGCCTCTGTTCCGCTTGCCCTGGGAGATGCTTGGGGGGGTTTCCCCGTCCCTGTCACCCCAGACCATTCCCCAGGGGGTCTCCATCATTCTCACCCCAGAGAATGCCTGGGGGTCTCCCTCCCTCTCATACCCTGTGCCAGGGGGTGCTCGGGGCAGTCTCTGTCCCTCTCAGCCCAGGAGATGCTCAGGGGTCTCTGTCCCCTCACCCTGGGGGATGCTCGGGGGGTCTCCATCCCTCTGGCCTCAGGCAATGCCTGTGCAGGGCTGGGGACCAGGGGCTCTGTGTCCCTCTCACCGCTGAGGGTGCTCGGGGCTGGGTGGGCTCTCCCACCTTCTCACCCCTGGGGAGGCCGGGGGGATCTCTGTCCCTCTCAGCCCTGCTGTGACCCCACCCAAACATCATCGGGGTCAGAGGGACAGAGACACCCCCAAACCCCCAGAAGGGCTAAACCTGGGATTTGGTTTGGGGCTGAGGATTTAGGAAGGGGCTGGAATTGGGGCTGGTGTTGGATTTTGGGCTGAGATTTGGATTAGAGCTGGGATTGGGGTTAAGGCTAGACATGGGATTGGCTTTAGGTCTGGGGCTGGGATTGGGTCTTGGGATAGACGAGTCTGAAACTGGGATGAGATTAAATACAGAACTGTAAGTGTGTCTAAACATGGAGTGAGATTGAGACCAGGATCAGGGTCAGGTTTGGGATTGAGCTCACCCAGAGTGGGACAGGGGGGATGTTACAGTGGGAAGGTTTGGGGAAAATCCTGGTTTGGGGAAAAACAAGGTGTGAATGCCTTGGGTTGGGGATTCCTCCCACCCACGTCCATTTCTATAAGTCACCCTGATGTCCAAAACTCAAGAGTGAATCAAAAAAAGCCATCAGGAGTTTCCCATTTCCAGTCTCATCCCTCTTGGGTTATGGTAGGTCCTCCATCTCAGGGCTTCTGGGGATCCCATGGGTCCTGGGGATCCCCCCTCTCCAGGGTCCTGCTTTTGGATTCTGGGAGGTTCTGGGGTCCCAAGGTCCCCCTCTCCAGCCTCCCCTCAATCCAGCCACTTGGGGTTCCCCCTTCTTTCTACCACCCTGTCCTGGTTTAGGGCAAAATCGGTTGAAACCCTCCAAAAGGAGTTTCCTCTAGAATGCCGATTCAGCAGTCCGACCTTCAGCCAGTTTGGGAAAATATTTCCTTAGAGAAAAGTGGAAAAAAACCGTAATGTTACAGGCAAAGCATTTACCAGCACAAAAATTGAACAATATTAAGCAATAAAACCTCTTGCTGCTCCAAAATATATGACAAACTCTGAAAGTTCCTGCTTGGGTTGTAGCTCCGAGCACTCAGTGTCTTATCAGTCTCTTATCAGTCTCTTATCAGTCTCTTTTCAGTCCCTCCAGCACTGGAAATGCTGTGGCCCAGGCTCAGCCAGGTGGGCCACAGGTGCCAGCTGCCGGTGATGTTCTGGGTGTTCAGCGCAGAGCAGATTTAAACAGCTCCAAAGAAAAAGAAAAACCACAGTCCAGGGAACTTCTCTGCCTCAGCGAGCTAAAAACTAACTAAAAGCAAAGGAGAGCTCTGTCCTGCTCTCTGTCCATCCAGCAGCCGGAATGTAGAGGAGTGAGTACAGTTTCTGAAAACAAACTGCTGCTTCTTCCTCCTCCCCTTCGCTCTCAGAACCAGCCTTAAAGGTGCAGAACTCATTTCTGGGCTAAACAGACCGATGGGGGTACGAGCATCATGAAGTCACCCCAGGACACCCCTGTCAGGGTCAGGGGGTCCCGTCCCCGCCTCATCTCCGGGCTGCCGGGAGTGCCCCAGCTCCGGTATCGCCCCTTCCCCTCTCCCCGCCCCGGGGGTCCCCCGTTCCACAGCCCCAGCTCTCACGGGGATCCCCAAAACCAATGTCCCGCCCCGTCGGTACCGGGCCATCCCCACGTGGCCCCCCCGGGACCCTCGGAGGGGCGATCGCGGCTGCTCTCCCCCCGAAAAAGCTCCTCTTAGGGAGCCCGGAGATACCCGGGGCTCGAGTCCCGGATCTGCCGGCTCCGAACACTCTCCAAAAAATCCTCCCGGAGACCCCTGGCTGGAGCCGGGGCGAGCTCGGCCTCCGCCCTCACCTGCGGCTCGGGGCTGGGGGCGATGCTCCCGGGGCAGGGGGCGCTGCAGGCTCGGCGCGCGGGCGCTGCGAGCGCCGCGATTCTCCCGCTCCCGCTCCCGCTCCTGCTCTCCCTCCTCTTCCTCCCGCATTTCCTCCGCTGCCAGCCCCGACCCCCCTTTCCCACCGCTCTGCCCCGCGGCCCCGCAGCACCGGCTGCTGGGTGGGGGAGCCCCCGATCGGCCCCAGGGCTGGGCAGGGGGCTCGGGCACCCCCCCGGGGCGGATCCGTCCCCCCGGCCCGAGCCCCAAATTCCGCTCCGCGGCCGCTGGGCTCTGCGGGCCCGCCTGGCAACCTGTGAGTCATTGGCGAGATAAGCTCTGGTTGGCTGGAAATTGTTTACCGCGTCCTCTGATTGGCTGGAATTGTAAAAGGCGCTACGCCCTGCGGGTGTTCCTGGGAGCTGCGGAGTCCAGGCGGGAGCCTTTTCCCATTTCTTTCTGTTGTCCGAGACCTCTTTCCTTTTTCTTTCTCTCTTTCAGACCTCTTCCGGATTTCTTTCTCTCCCTTTCTCCTCCCCATTTCTTGTTCCGTTCAGTCCACGCTCAATAATCGTCGGTTTCGTTCCCACGCTCTCATTCGCTCCTTCACTGAGGCAGAGGCGTCTCTCCCTCGCGGGGTCGTAATCCATGGACAGGGTCCCTTCCCACCCCAGTCCCTGGAAAATGTCCATCAAAGCCACCTTTGCTGTGTGCTCTGGGAGCCCACAGAGCTGCTGGATCTTCTCCCCTTGGGAGAGAAGCTCCTTGGGAGGAGCAGCACCCTGGGAGCCTCGGGAATGCCCCTCTGGGATCCACGGCACACACTGCCAGGGTCTGGAATTCCAGTTCTCGGCTATGAAAAGATGTTCCTGCCCTTGAGGGCAAAGCTGTCAAAAAGGAGCCAAAAGCCAAGTGGAGCAAGATCTTACAGTGGCATTTCACTGCGAGCCTTCATAACTTCCCCCATGCTTGTTGTAGCTCCTGAATTGGGAATTAAATCCGGGCACGGTCTTTGGTGTGAGCTGCCCTGGGTCAAGGGAGACACTGAGAGAGAAACAGAGCAGACAAAGAGAGGCAGGAGAGAAAGGAGGGCACAAACACAATCAGCTGAGAAGGTGGCACTCTGAAAACAGACCAGAACTGACTGAAAAGGAATATAACAGAAAGGAATAATTTTGCACCTTTTATTTACTATCAAAATACAATTTCTTCCTCTTCTCACAAACCTCTTGCCAGTGTCATTCAGCAGGGCTGTCAGAAAGTCCTTCATTCTGGGTGGATGTTCCAGGCTGCAGCCACAAGGAAAGAGGGAATGGGGATTTTCCTGCTCCTGGAGAGTTTGACATCCTCAGCTGAGGAGAGGAGGAGGCACCAGAAGAAAAGTGCAGCTGGACTTCACCCTTCCACAGGAAAAACGGGGCGAGAGAATCTCTCATCCTGTCTGCTGCTGCTCCCACAGGGATGTGAGGGCTGATCCCAGAGCCCCAAGGGTCACAGTCAGGGCTGCCCTCAGGGAATGCTCGCCTGGTATTGAGGGGCAGCGTGGGAGCACCTGGATCTTGGGGCACCCAGCTGCTCCTCATGTTTGGAGGTGCCTGAGGAGGGCTGGGATGATGCCAGGGACATCCTGCAGTGACATCCTCCCTGTCCTGCTCTGGGTGAGCTCAGTCCCAAACCTGACTCTGATCCTGGTCTCAATCTCACTCCATGTTTAGACACACTCACAGTTCAGTGTTTAATCTCATCCCTGTGCCAGACTTTTCTAGCCCCAGACCCAATCCCAGCACCAGCCCTAAAGTCAATCCCATGTCCAGCCTTAACCCCAATCCCAGCTCTAATCCAAATCTCAGCCCAAAATCCAACACCAGCCCCAATTCCAGCCCCTTCCTAAATCCTCAGCCCCAAACCAAATCCCAGGTTCAGCCCTTCTGGGGGTTTGGGGGTGTCTCTGTCCCTCTGACCCCGATGATGTTTGGGTGGGGTCACAGCAGGGCTGAGAGGGACAGAGATCCCCCCGGCCTCCCCAGGGGTGAGAAGGTGGGAGAGCCCCCCCAGCCCCGAGCACCCTCAGCGGTGAGAGGGACACAGAGCCCCTGGTCCCCAGCCCTGCACAGGCATTGCCTGAGGCCAGAGGGATGGAGACCCCCCGAGCATCCCCCAGGGTGAGGGGACAGAGACCCCCGAGCATCCCCTGGGCTGAGAGGGACAGAGACTGCCCTGAGTACCTGAGGGAGACCCTCCAGGCATTCCCTGGGTGAAAATGATGGAGACCCCCGGGGGAATGGCCTGGGTGACAGGGACAGGGACACTCCCTGGGCAATGGCCTGGGGTGACAGGGACAGGGGCAACCCCCCCAAACCCCTGCCAAGCATCCCCCAGGGCGAGAGGCACAGAGACCCCTCGAGCATCCCCTGGGCACTGGACAAAAGAATTTGGCAGAAATCAAACTTGACTCTGCATAAATCACTTTGATGAAAATTTGATTTTCCCACAAGTCAGATGTGATGAAAATGCAAACAAATCCCAAACATTAATAAACTGGCAGTACAAGCAATTTTGTAGCAATTCCAAGTTCCACTGGTTCCTGCACAGCTCCAGCTCAGCTGCTAGCACATTCTGATAAAAGTGTAAATTCAGCCCAATACAGATATCATTAAAAAGAAAGTAAACTCTTTGTAGCTGTCACAAAGGTGACAGGGATGAAGAGAAAAATGATTCTCACATTTCGCAAAACACTCAAGCCTGGGAATTCAGGAGTTATTTGGGAATTTAGCTACTTGAGCTGAACTTCTTGTAGGACTTTTAGCAGCCTTGTGTTCCTCACCATGAGGTGAATGAACCTTGTCAGTCTCGCTGGTATCATTTGCTCCCTTTCCTCCTGTGATTTTAAAAAACATTTCAAGGAAGGATGTCACAGACATTTTTTCATAAAATCCTCTCTTTTAGGATTTGTCCTTTCTGGGAAGCTGGGGCCCCAGAAGAAAAATGCAAACAATAATTATCTGCTGATGTGGAATGTAACAGGAGCATCTGTGATTGGTCTTCTGTGAGTGTTTGGATTTGCTGACCACTCACGGGAGAGTTGGTCCTTGCTTTCTGCTGGACACAGAACTTTGTTATTCATTCTTTTCTTTCTATTCTTAGCTTAGCAAGCCTCTGCAACTTTTCTCTTTATTCCTTTTAGAATAGTTATAATGTATTATATATCATATATCAATAAATCCAGCCTTCTGATCATGAACCAAGATTCTCGTCCACTTCTCTCACCCTGAAGACCTTCTTTAGGTCACTGTAATAGAAGGACAACAAAATATTTTCTTTACACTCCGGGCCCACAAAGGCGATTTACATCATCGGTTCTGCCATAACTCGCTCAGAGGAAGCTGCAGCCCAGTTTCAAAGAGTTCCTCCAGAGAGAACCACAACCTCCTCAGAGGAGGGAACCATGCTGTTGTCAAAGGCACTTGGGGTCAGAGAACAGTGCCTAAACTCACTGTGCCAACAGATTTTCACAGTCTGGTGAGTCTGGTTAAGAAAAGTGTTAGAGAGATTCCTCTGGCCCAATTAAGGTGATAAGGAGACCAAACCCAAAATGAATTTTATTGAACAGTAAATGGGATAGAAAAGGGGGGACAGGAAGGGAATGAGAGGAAAAAGAGCCCTCCCCTGGGGCAGGGTAAGTGTGACATTGTCCCCTGTGTGTGTGTGCCCTTCCCAGGGTGGGGGTTTTACACCTGAGCCAGTTTGGGTAAGGGGGGTGGTGTTCACCCCCTGAGCAGGGATTACCCCACTGTTTCAGGTTGCCATGCAAGATGTAACCAAATGCATGTTTTCAATCTCCACCTTCAGCAACTGCTATAAACAGGTGGGGCATTGTTCTTTATCTCTTCCATGACTCACCCCTGATAACGCCCTCCAGGGGAGATATCTCCTGTGAATGGGCCATTGAGTGTCACTGCAGGACTGATACAATTCCATCCTCCCATTGTGGGATGCTCCTCCCAGGGGGAGGATCCAAGCATTCCTACCTGGCTATAAGCTGACACTTTGCTACACCAGGAGCAGCTTGCCTACTGGATTCCCAGAGGACAAGAACTCCATAACCACCACTGGACCTCCAGAGGAAGACCAGACCCTTCTACAGGATCCCTGCTTTGACAGAATCACCCTCATCTCTCCAACAGGACTGCAGCCACCATTTACTGGGACTGCTGCCACCACCCTGACCAACAGGGTGTCAGGTTATATCCTGACTCTGTCAGTTTAAGGCAGTGTTTCTGTATCATTGCCTTGATCTTAGTTTTCTTTTAAATTGTAATTCTGGTTTAGACCCTCCCCAGGTTTGCCTTCAAACCAGTACAAAAGACAATGTGCGCACCCTTTTTCTTCCCAGAACAGGATTTCCCATTCCCAAACCTTGATTGGATGGAGAAGGAGGCTGTGAGGAAGAGGAAGGAGCCCCAGGACACCCAGATAGGGGAGGAGGAAGTCAGTTCCTATTTCCCCCTCTCTCCTGCTCCATCTTCCAGCCCAGCACAGCCCCTGGCTGCAGGACAACCCTGCTGCCAACCCCGTCCTGCTGGGGATGCACTGGGGGAATCTCCTTCCCCTTCCCTCTGGCATGGAGGCAAATCCCATCCTGTCCTTGTCCTTCCTTCCCCAGGGAAGGAACTGAGGATGGAGACCAGGGAGGAAAAATCTGCATGGCAGAACCTCATGAAAGAGGCCGTTTTGAGTGATTCTAGCACACAGGAATCCAACAGGGAAGAAAAACCTCAGACATCCCCCATGAGGAGGGGCTCCAAACTCAGCCCTGGGTGCTCTGAAGAAGAAAGAGCCACCCTGAGCCAGGAAGGTGGACAGAGCTTCAGCCAGAGTTCAGAGCTGGTGGTCCATGAGCAGCTTCATGATGGGGAGAAGCCCCACAAGTGCTTGCAGTGTGGGAAGAGCCTCAGGCGGAGCTCCCACCTGATCAGCCACCAGATGATCCACACCAGGGAATGGCCCTATGAGTGTGGGGAGTGTGGGAAGGGCTTCAACTACAGATCCAACCTTGTGACCCACCAACGCATCCACACTGGGGAGAGGTCCTATGAGTGTCCCCAGTGTCAGAAGAGGTTTCAGACCAGCTCCAATCTCCTCCAGCACCAGCAGATTCACACTGAGGAGAGGCCCTTCCTCTGCCCTGAGTGCGGGAAGGGCTTCAAGCACAACTCCAACCTCATCAAGCACCGGCGCATCCACACTGGGGAGAGGCCCTACCAGTGCGCCACATGTGGGAAGAGGTTTCAGACCAGCTCCAATCTCCTCCAGCATCAGCGGATTCACACAGATGAGAGGCCCTTCCACTGCCCTGAGTGCGGGAAGGGCTTCAAGCACAACTTCACCCTCATCATCCACCGGCGCATCCACACAGGGGAGAGGCCCTACGAGTGTCCCCAGTGTGGGAAAAGCTTCACCACCAGCTCTCACTTGACCAGACACCAACGGAGCCACCAGTAAGGGAAGCCCTGCAAATGCGACAAATGCAGGAACAGCTTCATCCACCACTCCAGCTTCATCCCCCATGGGAGAACCCACATTGGGAAGAACCCTGGTGATCCATGTTCCCCATGATCCATGCTGGGAAGACACCTGTCCCTTTTCCTGCCCCTACCAGTGTCATGATGAGGCATTGAAAAACATGAGGGTCTTGCCATGGCTGTGTCATTACATTCACTCCCACCTCAGAGAATTTCCAGGTGCAGAAAAGGGACACTCTCTCTCTCTCTCTCGCTGAGAAGAAGGGTGTCCTTTCCAAACAGGGGAAATTGTGGCCAGGAAGACCCAGTGAGTTGTGTTTTAGTTTTCCCAGTAAACTGTTTCATTTATCCCTTCTGTTATCAATATTGTTTCGGTTCTGTTTGTCCCTTATCTTGTTCCTGTTCCTAATAAATTGTTCTTATCCCAGCCCAGGATCTTTGCCTTTTGTGCTTTCCATGGGAGGCGGGAGGGCAGCAAGGGCAGCACAGTTTTAGTGGGGGCAGGAAATTGGGGTATCCCATTCCTGAACCTCAGCCCGTGGAAACCGAACATCCCAGCTGGTCCCAGCCCTGGGGGCCATGGCAACAGCCTTGGGAGCGGGTCCCTGGCTGGGGCTGTGGGAACCTCTTCCCTCTGGTGCCCAGGGACAGGAGTGGAGGGAACGGCTGCAGCTGAGTTGGGGCAGGCTCAGGTTGGATGTGAGGAAAAGGTTTTTGCCCAGAGGCTGCTGGGGCCCTGCCCAGGCTCCCCAGGGAAGGGTCCCAGCTCCAGGGCTCTCTGAGCTGCAGCAGCGTTTGGACAGCGCTGCCAGGCCCAGGCTGGCATTGTTGGGGTGTCCTGTGCAGGGCCAGCAGTTGGACTGGAGGATCCTGATGGGTCTCTCCCAGCTCGGCCAATTCTGTGGTTCTGGGATCCCAGGAGCCTGGGATGGGGCTTCCAATGGTTGCCATGGCAACAGCTCTGGCTGCAGGCCTGAGCTGGTGTCCATGGCTACCACCCCTGGCATGGGGTCTCCGTGGAGCTGCCGAGGGACTGACCATAGCAACAGAGGGCTGGTGATGGTTGCCATGGAAACGGACCATAGCAACAGGGGGCTGGTGATGGTTGCCATGGAAACTGACCATAGCAACAGGGGGCTGGTGATTGTTGCCATGGAAACTGACTATAGCAACAGGGGCTGGGGATGGTTGCCATGGAAACTGACCATAGCAACAGGGGGCTGGTGATGGTTGCCTGCTAAGGATCAGATTTGTCACAGGCCCTCGGAGGGGTTCCTTGGGGACTTTCCAAGAGTCTCCAGGCTGTTCCAGAGCTGGAATGTCACAGGCAGAGACAGGGGCCCCATGGAGACCTCCCAGGGCTTTCTGGGGATGGTAAAGAGCCCTGTGGTCAGAGGCAGTCAGAGCCATTCCATGGTGACATCCCAGGGGACCTTGTGCTGCAAAGGCACCGATCTGTCACAGGCACTCACGGGGGCTCCACGGTGAAATTCCAGGAGTCCCCAGGCTGCCAAAGAGCTGGGATGTCCCAGACACTCACAGGGGTTCCTGTCATGGGCAGATATATTTATATAAATATGTATTCTCTATGATGGTAATGATTAGACAAAATTGCCTTAATCAGAAATAATTATGGCAGGATGTAAGAGACGTAAAATATATTATACAGAGCACTAGGAAATTATTTCATAGCAACTGTATTAAGCAAAACCTGTAATTAAGCAGAGATTGATGTCACTCCCCCAGACCAATGACCATGGGCAATTCCCTTTGGCTCAGCCTGGAGCAGTGACCTTGAGGGTGTCCCCACCGCTGGGAGGAATCCCCACACCCCTCAAGCAGCAAAATGTCAGGAGATGCTGCCATTAAAATTTGGGATGGGGCTTTTCTCGTCTGAGGTGCTGCCCTGTCAGTCAGATGTGCCCAGGCTGAGCCAGCTCAGCAGCTCTGCAGAAGCTCTCAGTGGTGTCACTTGGTTGTTCCTTTCTCTGGGGATTGTTCCAGCTCTGCCACAGCTTCAGCTCCCTCTGAGGATGTTGAACTTTGGGATGGAGGAGTCAGGCTGGTTTCAGCATTATTCACCCCCAAAACAGTGTGACTCCCCTCCTTCATTTCCCACTGGGGGCTTTGCAAACAGGACCTTGCTGGAGTTGCTGGACCCCATTGCAGGCAGAGCCTCCTGCTCCAGCAGGAACTGCCTCTCCTGTGCCATGAGCAGGGCAGGTCCCGCTGCAGGAAAAGCCCCAGGCCAGCCCTAGCACAGGGAAGGGCTCGGGCACAAGGGCAGAGTGGCGTGCTGGGAGCTGTGCCAGGGAGAGCTTGAGGCACCAAAGGCACCTTGGCAGCAGCAGCTGCTTGCAGGCCATGGCCAGAAGCCTCCCTTGGCAGCCCAGCCTGGTGGCCACCACTGCAGAGCTGCTGCCTCAGGGCTCATTCCTGGCTGGGCCCTGAAAAGCCACTTCTGCTCCAGGAGCCTGACTGGGAAGTCATTGGCCCCAGCACCTCGGGGACAAGATATTAATGACAAAACTCTTCATGCCCGCAGAGCCAAGGCAGGGGCAGAGGAAAGGGGAGAGCCAGGCCCAGGGCACAGGGCTGCCATGGTGATGGCTGTGAGGTCACTGCCCCTGTAGCAGCCTGGCTGCCCTCAGCAGACATTCTGTCCAGAAGCCTTGTGAGGGCACCCAGCACATCAGAGAACCCAGAATGCAGGAATTCTGTCACTGGGGATGAGAGGGTTTCACTGGGTCAGGCTGCACAAAGCTCCCGCTCTTGGACAATTCCCGGGATGGGGAATCCACTTCTCTGGAAAATCAGCTGCAGTTTCCTGCCACTTTCTTAATTGTAAAATATTTCCTCCTTCTAACAAATGTTAATTTGTCTCCATTCAGTTTAAAGATACTGACCCATTTTCTGTCACTGTAGGATTTAGGAGAAAATAACTTCGAATGCTATTTTTCCCTTTTCACAGACCTTGGAGAGGACTCAAAAATCTCCCAGAATGGGGTTTGGAGGCCTCATCACAAAACCAGCAGGGAGAGTCTGCGGCCTCTGTGGTCAGTGGTGTAGAGACTGAGGACTGAAAGGGAATAGCCTGGGAGGGATGGAAGGGTTTCAGAGAGGCTGGAGCTTTTCTTCATAGTAGGAATAAGCCTGAAGAAGACCTAATAGCACCAAGTGCAGCTTGGAAGGTCCAGACTGAACACCAGCAGAAAGGAATTTCCCTGTCAGGGCAGGGCTGTGGTGCAGCACGTCCCCAGCAGGAGCCTGGAGCAGCCCAAGGCTCTGTGTGGGCAGGCAGGAGGCAGAGCTATCAGCAAAGAAAGGGCCCAGCCAGGTGGGGCAGCCGGGGGATGCCGACAGCCTGCAGGGACAGAGGCACAGGTTTGCTCAGCAGCAGAGACACCTTTGCCTTGCTTGTCCCCAGCTGTCATCACTGCCACCAATGTTCTTCTCTACCTGGAACCTGGGGACACTTTCTCAGTCCTGTCCCTCAGAAGGATCTATTTAAAGTATGAGAAACTTCAGTGTTTCACGCTCTTTTTGAGTCCCTGAGAAGGTTTTTTGAGCTCTCTCTGAGGGACTGAGTCTGATGCAAAGAGCACCAAAGCCCCAGAGGCTCATTGAAGTCCCTGTGCTGTGTCTGTGCTGCTGAGCTGGGCCAGGCTCCTGGCCCAGAGGCAGCTCCTGGCAAGGGCAGCGCTGCAGAGAGACAGCTCTGGCCAGGAGCAGCTCCTGTGCACAGCCCAGCAGGGCTGGGACACTGCCAGAGCCCCTCAGGGACACCAGCAGGGCACAGACAGAGCTCACAGGGGCTCAGCACTCGCAGGGGCTGTGGGATGGCCCAGAGGGGGCTGTGTCACAGCAGCACCTCTGGGGCTGTGTCACAGAGGCACAGAGCAGCTGGGATGTCAGCAAGGGGCTGTGTGACAGCACAGAGTGGGCTGTGTGAGGTCACAGATTGGGCTGTGACATCACAGAGTTTGTTGTGTGAGGTCACTAAGCAGCTACAGCGTCATAGAGGGGACTGTGTGACATCACAGAACAGGCTGTGAGATCATGGCATGGCTGCATGACATCATAGAGGTGGCAGTGAGGTCAAAGTATGTGCTGTGACCTTACAGAGTGTCAGTATGACATCACAGAGAGGGTTTTGTGACATCACTGAGTGGGGTTGTTACATCACAGAGCTGACTGGGACCTCATAGAGTAGGGTGTGAGGCCATAAAGCAGATCCTGCCATCATAGAAGGTGGCTCTGTGACATCAGGGAGTGGGCTGTGACAACACTGGGTGGCTGTGTAACATCATAGAGCAGGCTGTGACATCACAGTAGAGATTGTGAAATCATAGAGTGACTTTCTGACATCACAGAGACTTCTGTGACATCACAGAGCAGCTGTATCACATCATAGCGTGGCGTCTCAGAGTTGGCTCTGGGACATCACAGGGGCAGTGTGACATCACAGGGGCAGTGTGACATCACTGGGATCTGTGTGACATCACAAGGGCAGTGTGACATCACAGGGGCAGTGTGACATCACAGGGGCTGTGTGACATCACGGGGGCTGTGTGTCATCACAGGTATCTGTGTGACATCACAGGGGCAGTGTGACATCACGGGGGCTGTGTGACATCACAGGTATCTGTGTGACATCACAGGGGCTGTGTGACATCACAGGGGCAGTGTGACATCACAGCGGCTGTGTGAGGTCACTGGGGAGGTCACGCTGCCCCGGCCCCCCTCACAGCTCCCCCCAGAGCAGTCCAACCCTGCTCGTGCACAGCAGGGTCCCCTGTCCCCCCAGGTCCCCCCGCCCCCGGCCCCGCAGCCTCCCCCAGAGGATGTTCCACGAGATCGACCCCAGAGCCTGACACGGGGATGGGGGCTGGGGCCCTGGGGGTGGCACAGGGGGACAGGGACCCCACGGCAGCATCCCCGTGTCCCCCAGGGCCAGAGCCTGGGCCAGGGCTCCTTCACCCTGCTACCAACGAGGCCTTGAGAGCGCTGAAAAAATCCCCAGCAAGGGAGCAGCAAAAACCAGACTGAATATTAAGGGACAGCAGCACAACGTTCCTTGGAAAGAGTCACTCTGCTCCTGACTGGACACTTCAGGCACAGCAAGGAAACAAAGCAACAACAAAACCGAACAGAATCCAAACAATCAAACCAGAAATTTACTGAGAACTGGGGCTTTCATTCCTAAGGAAAAGAACTGTCCTTCTTATCTAGGTGCCCATGGCCAGAATTGGGATTTCACCTCCAGTATTCCCTATTGTGACAGAGTGGAGGAGTTTCTTGGCTCAAGACATTTCATGTGTGGGGAGTGTTGCAGTGTGTTGCAATTTCCTGTTTTAAACTTCCCAGCCCCTTCCCAGGTGTGGCAATATCTCTCTTCCCCTTCCCCTTCCCCTGAGCCCCCTGCTGGGCTGTCAATCAGTCTTAACATTCCAGCAAGGCCATCGTGTGGTTGGTCAGGTTCAAAAGATGCCTCTGTGTCCAGAGGTCATTGGTCGGTCTGGGTGTCATTGTTCCCTGAGACCCTGCCCCCCCCCACCTGGTTGGTGGCTCACCTGTCCCTTCCCTCCCCCTCCCCCGGGAGCTTAAAAAGTCACTCAGGCCATGCGGTCAGGATCCTGTTGGAGCTGTTACCTAAGATTCAGATGTCTGTGACCATGGAATAAACTCTTGACATTAACCCTCGGGCAGAATCTGTCTCCTTTTCCTCCTCACCTTAGCCTGAAGCCTTCCCACCTGAGGCAAACTGAGTTTCCAGAAGCCTGGACTTGTTTGGGTGCTCAGCTGCACCATCCAGCCAGCCAAAAGTGTCTCTGAGGTGAAACACCACAGTTGCCGCCTTTGGCCCAGGAGAAGGGGTCAGACGAGCCCAGGCACAATCTACCTGGTAATATTGGGATCTTATTCCAATAGGGGACGAAGGGGCGGGTCCAGCCCTGCCCTGCGCTGGAACCCCAGCCCAGCCCTGCCCTGGAACCCCAATGCCCCCAGAGCCTCTATGCCAGCCCAGCAGTGTCTGCCAGTCCCTGGCACAGCACAGGCAATGCTCCACAGCCACCTCTGCAGCCCCCAGCCCAGCTCCTGAGGGACCAAATGACCCACAGTCCCACCTGGGGGAAGGGCCCAGGGAGACCAAGGGGTATTGAAGGCTGACCACAAGGCAAGCACATATCTTGACCCTACCTCCTCTTGGAATTTCCATCTAAACACTTCTGGAATCCAGGAGTTGGTACCTCTGTGTATGCTCCTCTGTGTCCTTTTTGCCTCTCTCTCTTTCTGTCCTTTTCTTCTATTTCAGACCTTTTGCAAATTTGAGTAATGTAAAATTCAAAAACCTTAGAGTTTGTGAAGTTGAATGGGCCAAGTCAGTGCTTTAAGAAGTGTTCTGTGTTGATTGAATGTCAAATTAAATCTTTTGCCAAAAATTCTCTGATTTTCTAAAGTTACCAGTAAAGACTGTTTTGTTGTTTTGAGCTCCTGAGGATCTCTTGTTGGTATTTCTCCAGGAAGTCCAATTCAGAATACAGAAACAATTGTAATTCCTTTTAAATATCTCCTTGACAGAGTTTTCTACTGGATGGCAGTCAGGGCTTGTGTGTCCTGCTTGGCCCAGCCCAGGCAGGGCTTTCCCAGCCACATTCTACACTCCATTTCCCAGCTGGAGCCCCTGGTGCCTCTGAGTTGTGCTGCCCTAGCCCCAGGGACGCTCGCCTTGTCTGCCCATTCCCCCACGGTCTCTGGGCAGGGATGGCCTCAGTGGGGGCTGCTGACATCCTCAGCACCTTGGAGGCTGCTGCTGAATTTTCCTGCTCCAGAGGCTTGTTCAGCCTTCAGCTCTTCAGTGCAGCAATTCAGTGTCCCAGGGCTCATTAACATTCAGAACAGCTAAACAAGCCAAGCCTCTGGGAATAATTTGATTTCAATTTTCAAATAATTTGTGGTTAATTAGACAGATCTCAGTAGTATATCCAAAGTAAATGCAATATATTTAAAAAGACAGTGACAAAACATGATTTTTAGGTCCTGTTTAGGTTTTTTCCCTGTTAATTCATTGATATGTGCAATCTCCAATTGACACTGAATCCAAGTACTGCTTGAAAGGCTTGTTCAGCCTTCAGCTCTTCAGTGCAGGAATTCAGTGTCCCTGGACTCATTAACATTCAGAACACCTTAACAAGCCAAATCTCTGGGGATAATTTGATTTCAGTTTCCAAATCTTGTGTGGTTAATAAGAGAGATTTCAGAATTGCATTCAACTGAATGTGTTCTATTTAAAAAGACAGTGAGAAAACATTTTTTAGGTCCTGTTTAATTTTTTTTCCCCTGTTCATAAATTGATATATGCAATTTCCATTTGACACTGAATCCAAGTACCTCCTCATGCAGTTTGACTGGGTATGAAAATCAAGACCTTTCATGGCTGACAATCAATCAGACTCTGTCCCTACCCCCACCCCACCATTTTCCCCATCTAAGGCTGGCACTCAGAGCAGCCTTGTGCAAATCTGAGCTCCCTCCAGCCCACACTGGACCTAGCCAACAGACCACAGTTGAGCAGGATATAACTTAATAAAAATTACACCACTAAAATAACAATCACACAATTACAAACTCTTCCCTGAGCTATGTGCAATGTCCCAGCGTCTCTGATGAGTCCACTGTTCACAACTGATTTGCATACTAAAATTAATTTTTGACTAACGTGATTCTGTGATAGATATAAACACAATTAAGTTCTTGTATCAGGATTCTTGTCCGGGACTGAGGACAGAACAGCTCAAATAATTCCTGATTTGCAAATCTATCAGTGGTGGATGGAGAAGGGAGGTCAGGCGGCTCTTGGTGTTGAGGAAATGCTGAAAGCAGCCTTACTCATTTCATCTCCTCATGCCCTGGCTGATCTCCCCTCTTTCCCCTTCCACCCATTGGCTTTTGTCTCCCCCCAGCCCCCAGTGAAGAGCCTGGCTCTGTGTTCTCCATCCCCTCCTCGCTGGCACTGCCAGGCTGGGATGAGGAGCCCCTCAGCCTTCCCTGCTCCAGGCTGGACCAGCCCAGCTTCCTCAGCCTCTGCTCACAGCCCAGGGGCTCCAGCCCCACCTTGGAGGCCCTTCCCAGACCCTGCTCCAGCTGCCAGACATCTTTCCTGCCCTGGGCAACCCAACCCAGGCCACAGTGACCTGGATAATCCTCGTCCTTGATGTCCTGGTCACACAGCCCTGGCCCCTTGTCCCCATGTCAGGCTCTAGGGTGGATCCTGTGGAACATCCTTTGGTGGAGGCTGTGGCTCCAGGTGGGCCGGGGGGATCCTGGGTGACAGGGACCCTGCTGGGCATGGACGGCATTGGAGTTGTTGGGAGAAACTGTGAGGGGGAGCTGGGGCAGAGTGACCAACCCAGTGACCTGACACAGCCCCTCTGGGATGTCACACAGCCCCTCTGGGATGTCACAGCCCCTCTGTGATGTCACAGCCCATTCTCCAATGTCACACAGCTGGTCTCTGATGTCACACCAGAGTCTGTGATGCCATAGTCTGCACTGTGATGTCAGATCTCTGCCCTGTGATGTCACAGCTGGATCTCTGATGTCACGGAGACAGACTATGATGCCATGGATGCTCAATGACCTCACCTAACCCACTCTGTGATGTCATAGCCCACTCTGTGACCACATGGTACCAGATGATAAATTGTCTTCACCAGGTGAGCTCACACCTGGAGCTTGTTCTCCACAACCCCAGGCCTGTGGAAACCACACAGTGCCCATTGTGTGAGAAGGGGAACTGGAAGTTCAGCAGCCTGAGTGTCCTGCCAGCTCAGCCAGGCCCACAGGAACATTGGGGTCCACGACCACCAGGGACCACCAGAGAGACCCCAGGACAGGAGAATGCATGGGTAAAGGGGAGGGGAAATATATTAATGATTTTGGGGAAATGATTATCATATGTATTTTTAGTCCAGGACAATCAATGAATATGTATGCAAAATACAGAATATAAACAGAAACTTTCCTGTACTCAGCATGCACAGCTTTGGGAGGAGCTCTCCCCCGTGCATCCAGCTGAATAAAGAATGCTGCTTCTTAATGCTACATTGGGGTTAAGGAATTTTCTGTTTTACTAAATTTTTGGTAACTCTCCACTGCCAAGGAAAGCTCTGTCTGCTGCTGTTCACAAACAGAGAAGGGCTGGGGGCAGATGTGGGGCTCAGAGACTGCCTGGGGCACAGTGACCATGAAATAATGAAGTGTTCAATGTTCTGTGAAAGAGGGAGGGGCAGCAACAAAACTTCTGCACTGGAAATAGGAAGGGCAGACTTTGGCCTGTTTAGGCTCCAGTTTTGGGGAATACCTAATCAGGTACTGATTGCTTTAAGGGAAACAGCCCTTAAAAACAAAGGGGTCCTGGAAGGACGGACACATTTCAAGAAAGTAATCATAAGGGGGAAGAAGCAGCCCGTCCCAGTGCGGCAGAAGATGAGCTAGTGAGGAAAATGACTGGCCTGGCTGCCCATGGAGCTTTTCTGGAGACTCAGGGGTGGAAAAAGGACCAGCAACTCAGGAAGTCTTTAAGGGGTCATACAGAAAGAAAAGCTGAGAGTTGAAAACTCTATTAAAACTTAACCTGGAGGGTTCTGCAAAAAAATAAAAATGTTTTTATAAAAAAAAAATAGCAAAAAGGAGGAGTAGGAGAACCTCTACTCTTTATTGGATGCAGTGGAGAATATAGTAACTAAAGATAAGGAAAAGGCTGAGCTACTTTACCCCTAGTTTGTTTCAATTTTCAATATTAGGAGAGGATGTCCTCAGGACAAGTGTTCTCCTGAGCTGGTAGATGGGCACAGGGAGCAGAACAGCCCCTGGAATCCAGGAGGAAGCAGTGGGTGACCTGCTGAGCCACTCAGATGCTCACAGGTGAATGGGATCAGACAGGATCCATCCTAGGGCAATGAGGGAGCTGTGGATGAGCTCCCCAGGCTGCGCTCCATCATTCACCATCAGTGCTGGCTCAGCAGGGAGCTCCCAGAGGACTGGAGGTGCCAGTGTGAGCCCATCCCCAAGAAGGGCTGGAAGGAGGATCTGGGGACCTCCAGGCCTGTCAGCCTGACCTGGGTGCCCGGCAAGGTTATGGAACAGATCACCTTGAGTGCCATCACAGGGCACCCACAGGATGGCTGAGGGTTCAGAGCCAACCAGCATGGATTTCAATATCTGCACTGATGATCAGCATAAGCGGATTGAGTACAGCATCAGCAAATTTGCAGATGACACCAAGCTGAGTGTGAGTGTGGATCTGCTGGAGGGTAGGAGGGCTCTGCACAGGGCCCTGGACAGAGTGGATCCTGAGAACAAATCCAGCAAGGTGAGGTTTAACAAGTCCAAGTGCCGGGTCCTGCACTCTGGCCACAACAACCCCTGCAGTGCTACAGGCTGGGGACAGAGTGGCTGGACAGCAGCCAGGCAGAAAGGGACCCGGGGGCACTGATGGACAGCAGGCTGGACATGAGCCAGCAGTGTGCCCAGGTGGGCAAGAAGGCCAATGGCTCCTGGCCTGGATCAGAATGGTGTGGCCAGCAGGAGCAGGGCAGGGATTCTTCCCCTGTGCTCAGCACTGCTTGGGCAGCACCTTGAGTGCTGTGTCCAGTTCTGGGGCCCCCAATTTAGGAAGGACATGGAGGGGCTGGAGCGTGTCCAGAGAAGGGCAACAAAGCTGGTGAGGGGTCTGGAGCACAAGTCCTGTGAGGAGTGGCTGAGAGAGCTGGGGTTGTTTATCCTGGAGATGAGGAGGCTCAGGGGAGACAAAGGAGTGTCAGGGCACAGGGTGGACTTGATGATCTCCATGGCCTGTTCCACCCTTGCTGATTCTGGGATTCTCTGAAACCACCCTTGGAGCAGTTGCAGGATGAGCCCTGGGCCTCCTCTTCAGAAGCTTCAGCAGCCCAGGTCCCTCAGCTTCTCCTGCCAGCCCCAAAGCCCATCCTGTCAGTCCTGCAGAACCTCTGCAGCTCCTCCTCACTGCCCAGAACAGGGAGCCCCAGAGCCAGACAGAGCAGCCCAGATGTGCTCCCCTGGCCTGGGGTGCCTCAGGCAAGGGAGCAGCACCAGGCACTGCAGGAGCCTGCAGACAATTCCTGCAGCACTTGTAGGATGATCCTGCTGCCCAAGGGACGTTCCCATGGGGCCAAGTCAGGAACTGCAGTGGGGAGTGGGGCCAGAGAGGAAATGGCAAACAGGGATGGGCTGTTCGCAGGGCAGGGAACAGGGGTCGGCAACAGGAAGAAATTTGTACCAGTGAAGAGTAAAGAAATCAAAGGTGAAGCCAAGGAAATGCTCAGGGCAGTTTGGGGGTGGCTGCCAGGCAGCCCTGGCTCTGAGCAACAGTGTCTACAGTGGGACAGGGAACTCCCAGCTCATGGGAACAAACTTTCTGGCTGACTGCAGAGGCCAGGACAAAGCTGAGTGGTTTCCCTGCTGTCCCCCAGCCCTTGCTGGCCCCAGGGGCTGATGGCATTTGTGCTCCCTCAGGTTCATGTCCCCACAACAACAGCATGGGGGAGCTCCTGCCTGCTCTGTGCAATGCAAACAGGGGCTGCTGAGCCAGTGCTGCCGTGTCTGTGCCTGCAAGGATGGGGCACCTGTGTGAGCTGGGGGAGAGGCCAGGGCTGCAGAGGGGGGATGTTGCTGACAGCTCCATGAGGATGCTCTGGGATGCTGCCCTGGGCTGTGCAGCGCACTGGGGATGGATCAGCCCCTGCTCTGCTGCTCCTTCCCTTCTGTCCCAGGGCCCTTGCAGAGCCCCAGCCATGCTGTTTGCCCCCAGCCTGCCCACAGCCATCCTGGGGCTGCTCACGGGGCTTTTCTGTGCTGAGCATTGGCCTGGCCGTGTTCTTGAGAGAGCCTGGGCAAGGAGCCTGGAGCCCCCAGGGCCTGGCCTGAGGCGTCAGCGCTGCCCCAGCAGTGCCCATGGCCTGTCCCTGCTGCAGCCCCGGCACTGCCACCCCCAGGGCTGTGCCCGGCCCCGAGAGCACTCAGGCCCTGCAGCAACACCAGGGCCACCAGGGCAGCGGGGCAGGGCCACGGCAGCAGCACTGGCAACACCAAGTGCTGCTGCTGCTGGGCACAGCTGCTGGGCCAGCCCTGATCTGCCCCCAGCTCTGCACACAGACATTGCTGCTGCAGCTCCAGAGAAGGCAACAAAAGGGCATCTCTGCAGAAAACCTTGTTGGGAGAGATCATCATTTCATTTAAAGGCACCAACAGCACAACCCCTCATTGCCACAGTCTGTGGCCACAGGGATGGTGGAGAGGAACAAAATGACCAATGCAACAAACAATGACATTTCTTTTTGGACAATAGGAAAAAAGTAAAACAAAGGTAAAGAAACTCTAAAATGAAGTCAACAAGAAGTAGCAAAGATGACTTTGATTGCAAGTTATTTGCAGATATTGCCCAGCAGTTTAATGTTTTTGAAAGCATGCAGTCACCAGTCTCCACACCGCAGCCTTGAACTCCTGGTTCCTCAGGCTGTAGATGAGGGGGTTCAGGGCTGGAGGCACCACTGAGTACAGAACTGACAGGGCCACATCCAGGGATGGGGAGGACATGGAGGGGGGCTTCAGGTAGGCAAATGTGCAAGTGCTGATGAACAGGGAGACCACAGCCAGGTGAGGGAGGCAGGTGGAAAAGGCTTTGTGCCGTCCCTGCTCAGAGGGGATCCTCAGCACAACCCTGAAGATCTGCACATAGGAGAAAACAATGAACACAAAACAGTCAAGTGCTAAACAGGCACTGACAGCAATGAGTCCAACTTCCCTGAGGAGGGATTTGGAGCAGGAGAGCTTGAGGACCTGTGGGATTTCACAGAAGAACTGGCCCAGGGCATTGCCATGGCACAAGGGCAGGGAAAATGTATTAGCTGTGTGCAGCAGAGCATTGAGAAAGGCACTGGCCCAGGGAGTTGCTGCCATATGGGCACAAGCTCTGCTGCCCAGGAGGGTCCCATAGTGCAGGGGTTTGCAGATGGACACGTAGCGGTCGTAGCACATGACGGTCAGGAGATAAAACTCTGTTGAAATGAAGAACAGAAAGAAAAAGAGCTGAGCAGCACATCCTGAGTAGGAGATGTTCCTGCCATCCCAGAGGGAATTGTGCATGGCTTTAGGGACAGTGGTGCGGATCATGCCCAGGTCAGTGAGGGCCAGGTTGAGCAGGAAGAAGAACATGGGCGTGTGCAGGTGGTGGCCGCAGGCTACGGCACTGATGATGAGGCCATTGCCCAGGAGGGCAGCCAGGGAGATGCCCAGCAAGAGGCAGAAGTGCAGGAGCTGCAGCTGCCACGTGTCTGCCAATGCCAGCAGGAGGAAGTGCCTGATGGAGCTGCTGTTGGACATTTGCTGTGGCAGCACATGGGCACCTGTTCATGGAGAAAGGGACAGTGACGAGTCAGAGGTGATATCTGTAACCAAAATCAAAGCCATTTCCCATACACCCTCCACTGTAACATACACAGACACTGTTTTGTGTTTAAGAGTTGTGAGGTTTTCTTTTTGAGCTCCCCCCCTGTCTGTCCTGCTCTTTAATATCAGATACACTCAGCGTTTCTGCTGCCCTCTGGTAGAACAAAGTGAGTTCCCTGCAGCCAGATGGTGAGTGCAGACTGGGAGCAGATGATCTGTCACTTCATTCTGTTTTGAGTTTCTCTGGGCTTTCAATTTCTTAAATGGAGAATGTTCACACTCCCAAGTTTCTCTTACCAACCCTCAAGTACTGCTGAGAGCAGATAGATCCACCACAGCCCAGCTCCAGTTCTGTAGCCAAGGACTCACGTTGCTCATTCCACCAACCCATCAGCACTTTCAGTGTCACAACACCTCTGCCTTTCCCCATCAATCCTATAACTCAAAGTTGTTCTAGGACAGGTTTGCACCCTCGATTGAGGCTCCCAGCTTGGGCTGAAATCTCAGAGAAACTCCCAAATGTCCTTATGATGGTATTGGATGAAGGGAGATGCAGCTCCTTCCCTGGCTGCACTGACAGCATTGCCCAGAGCCGGGCACTGGGGACAGCGTCACCCTGAGCCAGCTGGGCCCCCTTCAGAGCCCCCAGGGCCGGGCAGCTGCTCCCAGCCCTGTGCTCTGCAGAGGGAACTGGGCCCGGGGCTGCAGAGCTGCCCCACGGCTCTGCTCAGCTCTGCCTGCACAGGAGGGGCTGCACGCCTTGGAGCCCCGGCCCTGAGGGCAGAGGCTGGGCTGGGGCACAGGAGGGAGGGGGCTTGTTCAGAGGGAGGGGCTGCACTGGAGGGGATCCTGTGGGCATCTTTAAACTCTCCCTGCCACAGCATTTCTGGGTTTTGTTTCCTCTCATTGCCTGATCTTCTCTCTGCTTCCTGCAGATTTTCCTCCTGCAGGTGTTTCCCAGTGCCTGATCTCTCTGTGCCAGCACTCACAGACCCCAAATCTCCGTGTACACCCTGTGCCCCTACAGCCTGTTTGCAGGGCACTGGCTGGGGGCAGATTCTGTTTGCAGCTTGGAGAAAGGACAGCTCAGACTGAGCCTGATGGGTCCAGCAAAGGTGATGCTGCTGCTGTGCTTGGGCAGAGTGGCTGAAAGCACATTAGGGATCTCCTGTGAACTTATTGATCACCAAAAGTAATGGTTCAGATGTCTCAGGAACTTGTCAGAATTCATAATCAATCTTTAATATTTATCCCCTCCTCCCTAGCATTCTCCAATTGTAGGAAACTGAATACAAAGTGTTAGGAAATTTCCTCATTTTTATCAAAATCCTTGTCTTGGAAATATTCTATGACTGATCAGAAGCCCTCAGCATGTCAGAGCTTCATAAGCATTTAACCTCCCCTGCACCAGAAATATTCAGTCTTTTACTCACAGAGTCTGCAGGCATTGGGATGTTCCAGCTTTAGGAGATGGCTCCAGGAGCTGCAGCTGCACTGTCCTGCAGCCAGAGGCTCCTGTGCCAAGGGCTGGCAGTGATTGTGCCCCAGGCACTTCTCAGCACCTTCCCAGCCCTGACTGATTGAAGCTCTCTGTGCCTCTGTGCTGTGCCCGGGGTGGCTGCAGGCAGTGCCCCAGCCCTGCTGGGCTGGGAGAGGAGCTGCTCCTCAGGAGAAATGTCTTTTTGAAGCTCTTCTTGGTTACCAGGAGCTGCCTCTGGGCCAGGAGCCCAGCCCAGTTCAGCAGCACAGACAGAGCACAAGGACTTTAATGACCCTCTCGGGGCTTTGGTGTTGTTTACATCAGACTCAGTCCGTGAGAGAGTGTCTTCAAAAAACTTCTCAAGCACTCAAAGTTAAATTTAAACTCCAAAGTTTCTTCAAGTTTTTATAGGTCCCACTGAGGAACTCAACTCAGAAAGTGTCCCCAGGTTCCAGTTAGAGCAGAACATTGGAGGCATTGATGACAGCTGGGGACAAGCAAGGGAAAGCTGTCTCTGGTGCTGAGCAAAGCTGGATGTGTTTGAGGAATGCAAAGGGCCAAGGCCTGAGCCCCAGCCCCTGGCCAGGCAGATCCTGTCCCTCCCTCCTTGCTCAGGGCTCTTCCTGGGATGGGCACTGGCATGTGGGGATGTGCAATGCCAAGGGCAGGAGCATGGGGCGGCCCCTGCCAGGCTGCTGAGCAGGGACAAGGAGGCAATGAGGCCCCAGCCCTGCAAGGGTCACTTGTCTCCTGCTCCTGCCTCAGGCCCAGGCCCAGCAGCCATGGCCAAAGTGCTGCCCAAGTTGGCTCTGGCAGGGCTGTCTTGCAGCTGCTGCCCATCCCTGTGCCCTGTGCAGCCCAGGCTGTCCCATGGTGTCCCTGCCCTGCGCCTCTGTCCCTGCAGGCTGTCAGCATCCCCCGGCTGCCCCACATGGCTGGGCCCTTCCTTTGCTGATAGCTCTGCCTCCTGCCTGCCTCTGCCTACCCACACAAAGCCTGGGGCTGCTCCAGGCTCCTTCTGGGGGATGTGCTGCACCACAGCCCTGCCCTGGGAGGGAAATTCCTTTCTCTTTGGGTCCTGTCTGGCCCTCCCTATCTGTCCTTTGCATTAATTCTTTCTTTCTCTGTCTGTTCTCTACTATGTCAAAGGGATCCACCATCTCTGAAACCACCGTTCAGTCCCTCCCAGGGCTCTCCTCTGCTGTCCTCAGTCTCCACCCCACTGAGCACAGAGCTCCACTGTCCCTGTACAGTGCTCATGTGCTTGAGGCCTCCAAACCCCATCTTGGGAGATCTCTCAGCCCTCTCCAAGGTATTGGCAAATGAAAACATTCTGCTCATAGTCTAAGAAAATCACCTCAGGACAAGACCAGTCAGACCTGTGTGTCCTGGCTGCTTTTGCCTTGGAGCAATCCTTGGATAGATAGAATTTTTTAGGCCGAATTTCAGTTTTGCCCATGGGCACTTTGATGTGAACAACGATTCTCTTCCATTGGAAGGAAAACAGAGGGCCAGTGTTTCAGGGGCAGATGAGCAGAGGCCACCAAGGACCAAGGCGAGCCAGACCTTTCTGGAATTGCAGCTTGTGCCTGAGAGAAATCCTTGGATACACAGAATTTGGGAGGTGGAATACAAGTTTTGGCCACTGGTCCCTTGATGAAAAGGCCATTTCTTTTCCATCTGAAGGAGAGCAGAGAGCCCCAGGGTTTGATGGTAGATGAGAAGCAGCCCCTGGGAGGCCAAGCCAGCCAAACTTGTCTCTCCTGGCAGCTTTTGATTGGGAGCTATCTTTGGATACATGAAATTTAGGGGCCAAATCTCAAATTTGGCCATGGCCCCTGGACGAGGAGACTGTTCTATTTCCATGGGAAGGAAGGCAGAGAGCCCCAGTGTTTCAGGCGCAGATGATAGGTGGCCATCAGAGCCCACAGTGCCAGCGAGAGCTGGCAGGTTTTGTCTGGGAGAAACCCTTCATGTAGTGAATATTTTAGGAGGAGTAGCAATTTTGGCCGTGGAGGAATAAGAAGATTCTTTTCCATTGGAAGGAAAGCACAGAACCCCAGTGCTTCAGGGGCTAATGAACTGCAGGCACCAGAGACCAAGGCCAGCCAGATCTGTCTGTAATGGAAGCTTTTGTGTTGGAGCAATAATTGGATATAGGACTTTTGGTGGTGGAATCCCAATTTCAGCCATGGGCACTTGGAGAAGAAGGATGGTTCTTTTCCCTTAGGATGGAAAGGGCAGAGTCCCAGTGTTTCAGGGCAGAATTCAGGCAACCACCACAAGCCAAGGCCAGCCAGACCTGTCTGTACTGGGAGATCTTGTCTGGGAGAAAAAACCCTTGAATGAAGGAATTTTGGAGGACAAGTACCAGCTTTGGCCATGGGTGCCTGTGCAGGAGGGACAGCTCTTTTCCATAGGAAAGAAAAGCACAGAGCCTCAGTGTTTGAGGGCAGGTGAGACCCAGCTCTCAGGAAGACTAGGTCAGCCAGACTTGTTGGTAATGGCAGCTTTTGTCTGGGAACAATCCCTGGATATCGGGAAATTTGGAGGGGAAATGCCCTTTTGGTCATGGATGCTTGAATGAGAAGAGCCGTTCTTTTCCAATTGAAGGAAAGCCCAGAGCCCCAGGGTTTCAGGGGTACATGAGAAGAGACCCCCGACATACCAAGGGCAGTTGCACCAGTCAGGCCAAGCCAACCAGACCAGTTCCCTGTCCCCTTGTTTCCATGGGGCCCTGCAGTGTCACAGTGAGGTGTCATATTGGATCCTTGGTTCCATGAGGCCCAGATGCGTCACACTGGCCTTTTGTTTCCATGGGGCTCCAGAGTGTCACAATGGTCCCTTGTTTCCATGAGGCCCAGATGCGTCACACTGGCCTTTTGTTTCCATGGGGCTCCAGAGTGTCACAATGGTCCCTTGCTTCCATGGGGCCTTGCAGTGTCACAGAGGTCTCCTCGGTGCCACAGTGTCACAATGGACCCTTGGTTCCATGGGGACTCAAAATGTCAGAATAGTCTCCTTGATTCCATGAGGCCCTGCAGAGCCTCTTGATTCGACAAGGCCTCCAAGTGTCATCATGGCCCGCAGGATTCCATGAGGCCCCACAATGTCCCAATGGAGTTTGGTTCCATGGGGTCCTGCAATGTTCCATGGATCCTTAGTTCCATGGGGCCCTGGAGTGTCACAATGGCCTCCTTGGTTCCATGGTGCCACACAGTGAGCCAACAGCTCCTTGGCCTGCCAAGAGCCCACAGTGTCACAATGGTTCCTTGCTTGCATGAGGCCTGTAGTGTCAGAATGGTCTCCATGATCCCGTAAGGCCTTGCCATGCCACAAGAGACCATTGGCTTTATGCAGCCCCACAGTGTCACCGTGGTCCCCTTGGCTCCACAAGGCTCTGAAGTGCCACAATGGCCCTTTGGTTCCACAAGGCCTCCAAGTGTAAAAATGGCCTCCATGTTTCCATGAGGCCCTGCTGTGTCACAATGGCTCATGGTTCCATGAGGCCACACAGTTTAACAAGGGACTCTTGGTTCCATCAGGCCTTGCTGTGTCACAATGGATCTCTGGTTCCATGAGCTCTCACACTGCCAGCAGCAGTCTCCTTGGTTCTGCAGTGTCACCATGGACCCTTTGTTCCACGAGGCTCTGCAGTAGAACATGGGCACCTTGGTTCCATGAAGTTCTGCAGTGTCACCATGTGACATGGACCCATGGTTCCACCAGGCCTTGCTGTGTCACAATGGCCCCTTGGTTCCAAGAGATTTCTCAGGGTCACAATGGTCTCCTTGGATCCGCAGTATCACAATGAACCATTGGTTCAATGTGGCCCCAATGTGCCAAAATGGATTTTGGTTCCATGGGGTTCTGCTGTGTCACAATGGACCCTTTGTTCCATGGGGTTCCACAGTGTCACAGCTGACTCCTTGGTTCTGTGAGGAACCACGGTCAGCAAATCTCTGAAATATCAGAATAAGGCTCCTGAACACTAATTTGCTATTTCAGAGGGTGTCATTTATTCAGGCCTGAGGTCTGGTGAGGGATAACTCCCAACCCTACATGGACATGTAATTCTACAAATGTGTTGCTTATACACAATCACTAAATGTGAATTACAATTTACCCATTTCCATAAAACCCACCCCAAGTTCCCAGATTCACTCCTTGATTTCTCTATCCCTGCACCCTTGAACCAGATGTCTTCTTCTTCTCTTCCACTGATCCTTGCTGGGAAAGCAGCCCCTGCATGCCTTGTTCCTGTGCTGAAAGTTCACAGGCAGGGTAAAAATGGAATGAACCCTTTTGGTATCAGCCCCAGGCTTTGTGTGGGCAGGCAGAGGCAGGCAGGAGGCAGAGCTGTCAGCAAAGGAAGGGCCCAGCCAGGTGGGGCAGCCGGGGGATGCCGACAGCCTGCAGGGACAGAGGCGCAGGGCAGGGACACCATGGGACAGCCTGGGCTGCACAGGGCACAGGGATGGGCAGCAGCTGCAAGACAGCCCTGCCAGAGCCAACTTGGGCAGCACTTTGGCCATGGCTGCTGGGCCTGGGCCTGAGGCAGGAGCAGGAGACAAGTGACCCTTGCAGGGCTGGGGCCTCATTGCCTCCTTGTCCCTGCTCAGCAGCCTGGCAGGGGCCGCCCCATGCTCCTGCCCTTGGCATTGCACATCCCCACATGCCAGTGCCCATCCCAGGAAGAGCCCTGAGCAAGGAGGGAGGGACAGGATCTGCCTGGCCAGGGGCTGGGGCTCAGGCCTTGGCCCTTTGCATTCCTCAAACACATCCAGCTTTGCTCAGCACCAGAGACAGCTTTCCCTTGCTTGTCCCCAGCTGTCATCAATGCCTCCAATGTTCTGCTCTAACTGGAACCTGGGGACACTTTCCCAGCCATGTCCCTCAGTGGGACCCATAAAAACTTCAAGAAACTTTGGAGTCTAAATTTAACTTTGAGTGCTTGAGAAGTTTTTTGAAGACACTCTCTCAGGGACTGACTCTGATGTAAACAACAGCAAAGCCCTGAGAGGGTCATTAAAATTTTCCAAGTCCTGTTATGGAGAAAGATTTCAAACACTTTGAAAAAAATACACATTCCTGTTTTAAAGGAAGTATTTTATTTTATTTCTCTTTGGAGCAGAGTTGATTGCAGCATTCTGTGATTGATATTGACCCAGGGTCTCTCCTCGGCAGCTCTGGCCTGCTCACAGAAGCTGTGCCTGGAGCTCTGACCCAGTGTGCACAACCTTGCTCCACTTTGCCCAGCCCCATCCTGTCTGTCTCACTCCCCTGGGACCTGCTGTGCTTCCAGAGCTGGCTGCCCTCAGCCTAAGAGGCGTTTTCCCTTTTGGGGGTTTTTTGAAGCAATCTGAACCTCCTGAGTTGCCCCACTGCAAACAGACACACTGCTCAGGTGTGTGCCAGCCCCAGGGGCCACCAAAGGCACTGCAGAGCTGCCCTGGGCCAGCTGTGAGGGTGGATCATCAGCCCAAGCTGCACTGGGCCCCTGCAAGGGGCTGTAGCCATGGGCACTGCACTGACCCCACTGCTGGGTTTGGCTGTCACAGCCAGCGAGAGAAATTAAACTGCCCTTGGAAACATTGGGGAGGACTGATGTTATGAATAAGAAGCTTGACTAGGCCAATATTCAAGCAGCAATCAATTTATTAATTAATATGGTAAAGTATGAGCAATACAGCGCTGGGTACAGTGGGGGAAGTTTTCCCTCCAACTGCACACCGATAATTGATGGTTACAGGTATTTATAGGGGTACTCATCAGCTTTTTTTTTCAGCAGTTTCTATTTCCAATCTTTTACTCATCAGCAATTCTTATTCCAAATTATTACATCACAATTCTATACACTATTGTGATTTTAATTTCTCAGGATGTATCTCAAAGGAGTATCCCCAGATGGTGACGGTCCAGTTTCCGAAAGAAGAAAGACGAATCCCATCTGGTGGGGTCCAGCTCCCCAGATGTGTGTCCACCTTTTAATTGCAAAGACTATAAATCTCATAACAGTGATGTCTAGCTTCCCTTTGGTCGAAACCATAAACCCTTGAGGTGATGTTCAGCTTCCTTTCTCAAGCTGTTTTTCTCTGCTTTAATAAGGCATGAGATAGGCATATTTCCTTTATATATATTCCAAAGCTGTAGTTTCAAAGATACAAGTAATATTCTAAAATTATACTTCAAAATGTTATTATTGCAGAGCTTTTTATGGATTAAATGCAAGCAAAGAGCAACATCTTTAACACCTTAATTCCAATGCACCAAAATCAAGCAGGGTTAATTGCAAACAAAAGATAGGTTCAAAGGCCTTTTTCCATGCTTTATTTTCCTCAGTTATTATTAGAATTCACAGCTCTCCCATTGTTGGGGTCCACACATTTCACATTCACAACTACACACATCACCTGTTTTTACCAGTCACAAAACACAACTTTGTATTTCACACCACCTGTATGGTCTCAGACACTCCCAGTATATCCCAGTTGCCATATCTGAACATTCTCGTAGACATTGCCAGGCACTCCCCGTTACCTCAGAGTGGTTCACTTGCCCCCCGTTTTATCCCAGTTGCTCCCAGTTCCTCTGATTATGTCCCCAGTTGGCTCCCAGCATGGGCCTGGTAGCTCCCAGTAACGCCCAGTCAGGGTCCAATCACACCCACTCTGCTCCCAGTACGATTGTAGCCACTCCCAGTATGATCCCAGTCATTCCCAGCCTGATCCCAGTAGCCTCCAGTGTGATCCCAGTGACTCCCTGTCTCTCCCAGTATATCCCAGTCACCCCCCCTCTGCATGCTCCCAGTCACTCCCACTTTCTCCCAGTTGCTTTCAGCACAATTCCAGTTGCTCACAGCCACTCCCAGTCAATCCCAGCATGATTCCAATCACCCTCAGTGTGATCCCAGTCTAACCCAGCATGGACCCACCTGCTCTCATTGTGATCCCAGCATGATTCCAGTTGTCCCTAGAATAGTCCCAGTCCCTCCCAGCATGGTCCCAGTCACTCCCAGTTGTCCCCAGCATGGTCTCGGCTGTTTCTCGTGTGGTTCCAGTCCCCCCACTGTGGTTACAAACACTCCCAGTTTATCCCACTTGCCCCAGTAAGGCTTTAGTTACCTGAGAATGATCCCAGTCTTTCCCAATTAATCCCAGTTGCCTCCAGCATGATCCCAGTTTCTATCAGTTGCCCAAAGTATAGTCCCAGTTGCTCCCAGTATGATCCCAGTTGTAGTCTCAGTCTGCTCTGCATGGTTCCAGTTCCTTCCAGCTGGTCCCAGTTGTTCCCAATGTTTCCACACTTTCCTCCCAACATGGGCCCAGTAGCTCCCAGTAACCCCCAGTCAGGATCCATTCACACCCATTGCAATCCCAGTGGCTCCAAGGATAATCCCAGTAACTCCTGCTACAATCCCAGTCACTTTCACTATGATCCCAGTTGCCCCCAGTCACCCCCAGTATGACCCAGTCACTCCCAGATCCTCCCAGTGTTATTCCAGTCATGGCCAGAGTGACTCCCTGTCGCTCCCAGTGTGGGCCCAGTTGCTCCCATTCACCTCCAGTATGGTTTCAGTCATGGCCAACACCTTTCCCGTCACTCCCAGTCTGGTTCCAGTAGGATCCCAGTCACTCTCAGGTACTTCCAGTACTCTTCCGGTCACATCAGTGCCAGTGTGATCCCAGTATGACCCCAGCATGGACACAGCTGCTCCCATTATCTCTCAGCATGGTTCCAGTTGCTCCCATTTACCCCTACTATGGTTTCAGTCTCTCCCAGTAAAACCCAGCTGCCCCAGCATGTTCCCAGTCACTCCCAGTTGGCTGGAGTGGCTTCCAGCCTGATCCCAGTTGCTCACAGCCACTCCCAGTCACCCTCAGTGCAGTCCCAGTTGCTAAAAATGTGATCCAGTATGATCCCATTCTCCCCCAGCATGGGCCCAGCTGCTTCCACTGTGATCCCAGTAGGATCCCAATTGCCCCCAGCATGGTTCCAGTTGCTCCCCGTTCCTCCCAGTGTGATGCCAGTAGTACCCAGTTGTCCCTCATATAGTCCCAGTCACTCCCCAGATGATCCCAGTCCCACCCAGCATGGTCTCACTCACTCCCAGTTGCGCCCAGTGTGGTTCCAGTTGTTCCCACTGTGGTTCCAGTCATTCCAGTATGGTTCCAGACACTCCCAGTATATCCCAGTTGTCCCCAGCATGTTTGTAGTCATTTCCAGGCACTGCCAGTGGCCCCAGTAAGGTGTTAGTTCTCCCAGTATGATCCCCCAGTCATGCCCAGTATATCCCAGTTGCTTCCAGCATGCATCCAGTCCTTCCCAGTTCCTCCAGTTTGCTTGCAGCATGGTCCCAGTTTCTCTCAGCTGCTCCCAGTAGCCCAAAGTGTGATCCCAGTCGCTTCCTTTCAGCCCCAGTATGATCCCAGTATGCTCCAGTTTGATCCCAGTCACATGCCAGCGCTCCCAGTGTGGTTCCAATATAATCCCAGTTGCTTCCAGTCTCTCCCAGTATGGTCCCAGCTGCCTCCAGCATGGTTCCAGTTGCTTCCTAGATCAGCCCAGTCAGTCCCAGTATGATGCCATTTGCTCCCAGCATGCCCCCAGTCATGCCCAGTGTGGGGGATGATGTGCAGGGTGTGTTCCCAGTCGCTCTCAGATCCTCCCAGTATTAGTCCAGGCCCTCCCAGTATGATGCAAATATGGCCCCAGTGTGCTCCCAGTCCCTGCCAGAATAAACCAGTTTTGTTCTACATGGTTCACGTTGCTCTCGCCCTCACTTTCATTCCAGTCACTCCCAGCATGTCCCAGTGTACCTCAGTTCCCTCCAGCATCTTTCCAGTTCCTTCCAGTACAATGCCATTTGCTCCCAAGCACTCCCAGCCACCCTCAGTGTAGTGGCACTAACTGCCACTATGATCCCAGTTCATCCCAGTATAAGCCCAGCAGTTTCCAATCCCCCCAGCATGCACCCAGTCACTCCCAGTTCCTCCCAGTTGCTCCTAGCGTGTTCCCAGTTGCTCACAGCTGCTCCCAGTCACTCTCAGCATAATCCCAGTCACTCCCAATATATCCCATTTGCCCATAACATGGTCTCAATTGCTCACCGCCAGCTCCTACTCAATCCCAGTATGATCCCATCATGATCCCAGTCTCCATCAGTGTGATCACAATCTGCCCTGGTATAGCAGCATGATCCCAGTATGATGTCCATACAAACCCAGTACCATCCTAGACACTCCAGTACGATCCCAGTATGATGTCAGTACAAAGCCAGTACAGCCCCAGTCACTCCCAGTAGGATCCCAGTGCAGCCCAGTCCCTGGCAGTGCTGCCACTGCTGGGATCCCCCTGCCCTGTGTGCGTTCCCCCACGGCGGATGTGCCGAGAGGCGCCCCAAGGGCTGGCAGTGGCCAGGCAGGGTCCCCAGCAAGGCCCAGTTTGGATGTGCAGCCCCCAGTTTGCCCAGTTTGCCTCTCCTTTGGCCCGGGCCGGGCTCCCCCCGCCCGCAGCGGCTGGGAGCAGCCGAGAGCCCCGCGCTGCCCATCCAGACCTGTCCCGGCTCCATCCCCGCTCGTGCTGCGGGCTGCGAGAGCTGCGGGAACGGGGCAGCGAGGGTGTGGCTGCTGCTGGGGGAGGAGGAGGAGGGAGGGAAGGGCAGGAATGGAGCGGGAGGAGGAGGCGAGGTAAGAGAGGAGGAGGGGGAAAGGGGTTGGAAGGGGCAGGATGGAAGAGGAGAAGGAGGTGGAGATAACACAGAGGAGCGGGAGGGGGGATGGAAGAGGAGGAGCGGGAGGAAGAGGAGGGGCAAAGGCGGATCAAGGCTGAGCTGAGGGAAGCACGCGGTCACTCCGAGCCAGGCCTGAATTCGCAGCCCCCACGTGTGGGATCATCGCCCCCCCGCATCGCGCAGGTGAGCGGGGAGGGGGAGTTCGGCCCAGATATCCCGGGGGGTCCCTGGGTTGGGTTTTTGGGGGGATGTTTGGAGAATGAAGCAGTCCAAGGCTGAGCGGAAAAGGCCCCTTGGGGGGACATCGGGGGGTGCCGGTGGCGGCTGCCGGCAGAGGCAGCCTGGAGGAGCAGAGCCCTGTGTGCCCCAGGAGCCCAAAGTGGGGAGCCCAGAGAAGGGGGAGCGCCGCCATGGGCGGGAGCCTCAAGAGCCTGGAGAGGGGCAGGGGGGACTCCTTGGAGCCGCTGCAGCCCAGAGCAGAGAATGAGGGGACAAGGGAGCCCGGGAGCCCAAACAGCCCCGGCATCCCGAAATGGGGAGAGCCAAGAGGGGGGAGCTTTTGGCATTGCTGGGAGTGCCAGCAGCCTGGGCAGGGCGGGCACCGAAGAGAAGGGGGACCCCGAATCCAAGTGTGACCCCCAGCAGCTGGGACGGGGGGAACCCCCGAACACCCGAGGGGAGGGACCGGAGGTGGGGAACTCCTGGGAGGCTTTTTCAGGGCTTAATCTTGGTGTTTGGGAGGTTTTATGCAGCTCACCTCTCCGGTGACTTGTAGAGATGGACTCGGGCAGAGGGATCCTCAAACTCAGTGTGTCTTGGGGAAGAAGAAACAGGAAAGCCTTATAAATATGGTTGTCTGGCAAATGATTTTGAGAATATAGAAAATTAATAGCGAGATAAAATGAAAGCAAGCTTTGAGATACCTTAGTTACTGAACAACTGGAAAACAATGGTGTGGCCCGACTGAAGGTAATCCCCTTTTGATGAAACAATTCCCTCTGCTTGCAGACGGGTCCCAGGGTCAGAGCAGACCCTACTATCTCAGCAGAAGGGGTCCAAAGAGTAGTGTTCAGGGTTTAAAATCTAACACAGTATGGTGATGTAATGATTTTTATAGGCTGTATGTAAATGCTATAGGATTTGTATCTTGTACTAGATTGGTTAGTGAGAAATAGAATATTCAACACAAAAGATTTATTGTATTGTAACAGGAACCTTACTCTCTTACGCTCTTCCCCTCTTACTCTCTCACCCTCTCATCCTCTCTGCCCCTCTCTTCTCTGGGGCCTGCTCTGAGCTGTGGCTGGCAGCTCCAAGCAGGGCCCTGCACCCAGGCCCTTTGCAATAAACCGCAACTTCCACGACCTGGCTGCAGAGATCTCTCGTCTCTGTCAGTCCCGACCATCCTACCCCCGACGCTCCTACAAATGTGCTCATCCCTTGTTTTCCCCAAACCAGGATTTCCCATTGTGAGGAAGGCTGCGAGGAAGAGGAAGATGCCCCAGGACACTGATGCAGGTGAGGAGGAAGTCAGTGCCCCTTTCCCCTCTGTGCTGCTCCATCTCCCAGCCCAGCACGGCCCTGGCTGCACCACAGCCCTGGGGGATCTCCTTGCCCTTGCCTGTGGCACAGAGGCAAATCCCATCCTGTCCTTGTCCTTCCTCCCCCAGAGCAGGAGCTGAGCACGGAGAGCAGGGAGGACAAATGCCTGCGCCAGAACCTGGTGGAAGAGGCCGTTTTGAGCGGCTCCATGGCGCAGGAAGCCAACGGGGAGGAAAAGGCCCGGAGATGCCTCACGAGGAGGGGCTGCAAGCACAGCTGGCGGGGATCTGAGGGGGAAAGAGCCAGCCTGGGCCGGGAAGGCGGCCGGAGACGGAGCCAGAGCTCGGAGCTGGTGCTCCATAAGCAGCTCCATGATAGGGTGAAGCTCCACATGTGCATGGAGTGTGGGAAGAGCTTCAGGTGGAGCTCCAACCTGATCAAGCACCAGAGGACCCACACAGGGGAGAGACCATATGAGTGTGGGGAGTGTGGAAAGAGCTTCAGGCAGAACTGCTACCTAATCCAGCATCAGGTGATCCACACTGGGGAACGGCCCTACGAGTGTGGGGAGTGTGGGAAGAGCTTCAGCTGGAGCTCCAGCCTGATCAACCACCAGAGGACCCACACTGGGGAGAGGCCCTATGCGTGTTCCAAGTGTGGGAAGGGGTTTCCAACCAGCTCCCGTCTCCTCCAGCACTATCATAGTCACACAGAGGAGAGGCCCTTCCAATGCCCCGATTGTGGGAAGGGATTCAAGGACAACTCCACCCTCTTCACCCACCGGCGCATCCACACAGGAGAGAGGCCCTACGAGTGTGATAAATGCAGGAAGAAGTTTCTGACCAGCTCTGATCTCCTCAAGCACTATCGGATTCACACGGATGAGAGGCCCTTCCGCTGCCCCGACTGCGGGAAGGGATTCAAGCACAACTCAGACCTCGTCAGGCACCGGCGCATCCACTCAGGGGAGAGGCCCTACGAGTGTCCCCAGTGTGGGAAGAGCTTCTCCAGCAGCTCTACCTTGGCCAAACACCAACGGAGGCACCGGTAAGGGAAGCCCTGCAAGTGCCCCGAGTGCGGGAAGAGCTTCGTGCGCTGCTCCAGCTCCATCCCCCACTGGAGGAGGCACGTTGGGCACAGCCCTGGTCACTCACATTCCCTGTGATCCATGTTGGGAACACACCTGGCTGCTTCTCCTTTTGGTTTGGCCCCAGTTTGGAGCAGTGGGATGGGGATTGTGTGGGGCTGGGTGTGTGGGATGTGTTTGACTGCAAATAAAACTTTCAGAGTTACTGATTCTGTCCTATTTTCTGTAAGTTCTGTTTGCAGAGTGCCGCCTTCTCAGCTGATTTAATTACTATTAAAATCCTTTTTTAAAAATCTAACCCAAACAATCCAAAAACCAATACCCAGATAAAGCCACTCACCCACAATTAAATTTTTTAAAAGTAATTTTATTTGTTTTAGAGTACTTAAGGGAATTATTAAAGTTTAATTGTTGGTTAAAATTTCTGAGAAATTACAGTGGTGTTTGGTTTTGTGTTTAGTATATTTGTAATAGGAATTTTTTTTACTAAGGTGTGTTAGATTCTATGTTATTTTTTAAGATATTTTTTATCTAAAGTATATTGGTTACTGAGTTAAAACTTACAAAAGGTATTTCTTTGTATGTAATTTGTTTTTTTTCTTTGGTAATGTTATATTAATAGTTTACTGTTGTTTTGGCTTGAATCATTATTGGAGTATTGTAAGGAAGAGTTGAAATTATATTTCATTTTTGTATTTCATTTTTATTCTAGTGTATTTCATTTTAATTATAATTTATTGATTTTTAATTTATTATAATTTGTTGAGAGGATAGGAAGGAAGTTCAAGGGCAGGAACATTTTTTCCTGGCTGGGAACTGGAATTCCAGACCCTGGGAGTGTGTGCAGGACCACAGACTGGGATCAAGTATGGGCTGGGATCAAATATGGACTGGGATCAAATATGGACTGGGATCCAATGGGTTTGGACTGCACAGAGTGGGACCATATGGATCAGGACCACACAGACTGGGATCAAATGGACTGGGATCACATGGCCAAGGATCACGTGCACTGGGATCCTGTGGATCAGAAACCTCCAGACTGGGATAGGCTGGAGTGGGATCAAGTATGGACTGGGACTGTATGGACTGAGATCCAGTGGACTGGGACCACACAAACTGATCAAGTGGTCTGGGATCAAATATGGGCTGAGACCATATGGAATGGGACCATGCAGATCAGGACTGGGATAAACTGGGTTGAGATTTTATGGACTGGGATTGCGCAGACTGGGGTCACACGCACTGGGAAAAAGCTTTGGCTACCTTTGGCTGCCATCCATGTCGGAAGGTGGCCACATCAAGTTGGCTTGATCCTGTTTGGGAGTCCCATCCCCCTCTTTCCCCTGCTCTCCCTCCCCTTCCCCATCGTTCCCCCAGCCCCCTATCCCCTCCGCCGTGCTTGGTTTTGGGGGTTCCAGGCCTCTCCTGCTTCCTTTGGGGGTCCCAACACCCTTGGGTTTAATTTGGGGCCCCCACGCTCTGATTGGCCAGGATCTGTTTTGGGGTGGGGACGGGACGAACTGGGCACCCCCAGGAGCCCCTCAGGTTTGGGGCTTTCGATCCCCCCTCAGCCCTCGGGGCGGCCCTGGGGCCACCCCAACACCCCAAAATGGGGAGGGTCCACGGGGCGCCTTGTAACCCCAAGAAATGGATGGGGAGCAGTAGGAGCCACCCCAAAAAGGGGTTGAAGGGTCTGGGCCGGGGATGGGGGAGGCTCTGGGGATGGCTCCGGTCTGGATCGGGGTGGGCTGGGATTGAGGGAGGGTCCGTTCAGTGGCTGGGGAGGGGCTGGCACTGGAGAGGGGTCCGGGATTGTGGGGATGGGTCCATTCCGGGACTGGGACGGGGCCTCTACCTGGGATTGGGGTCCAGGATTGGGTCAGGGTCTCCCCCTGATCCTGTTCCCAATCCCAATCCCGATGCTGATCCCAATCCTAATCCCAATCTCATTCCCGATCCTGTTACCAATCCCAATCCCATTGCTGATCCCAATCTCATTCCCGATCCCGTTACCAATCCCAATCCCGATGCTAATCCCAATCCTAATCCCAATCTCCTTCCCGATCCCGTTACCAATCCCGATCCCGCCACTCTTTCCAGGGAATGGCTCTGATCTCAACCCCGACGCCAAACCCAGGGAATCAAACATTGGGATCAAGCACCCCAAATCCTGGGGTCAACTCCCTGCGACCCCAAATCCTGGGGGTTGAAACACTGGGGGAATCAAACACCTCCAAACCCAGACTCTGGGATCTCAACACTCGCTCCCCAGCCCGAACCCCAAATTTTAGGATCAAATCCCCCAAATCTCAGATCCTGGGGTGTCAAACACTCCCGAATTCCCAAACGTTGGGGTTAAATCCCCCCGAAGCCAGCTCCTGGGGTTTGAAACATTTGGGCTGTCCAACACCCCCCTATTCCCAAAGTCTGGGGTCAAACATCCCCTAAATCCCAAATCCTGAAGTGTCAAACGCCCCCAACCCCCAAAGTTTAGGGTTAAAACCCCCAATCCCCAACTCCTGGGGTTTGAAATATCTGGGGTGTCAAACCCTCCTCACCCCCAAAGTCTGGAGTCAGACCCCCCAATCCCCAAACTTTAGGGCCAAAGGCCCTCGATCCCAAACTCTGGGGTGTCAAATCCCCCTGATCCCCCAACATTGGGGTTAAATCCCCCCAAAAACTGGGGTGAACCCCCCCAATTACCAGACTTTGGCATGAAAACCCCCTGACCCCATATCCTGGGGTTTGAAACATCTGGGGTGTCCAACTGCCCTTATCCCAAAATTTGGAGGTCAAACCCCCTGACTGACAAATCCTAGGGTCAAAAACCCCCACATCCCAAATTCTGGGGCCAAATATCCCCAAACCCCAAGTCTGGGGTCAAAAACCTCCAAATCCTAAACCCCAAGGTGTCAAACCCCCTTTAACTCCCAAATTTTAGGATCAAACGCCCCAACCCCCAAAATTTGGGGTCATGACCCCCCCAGTCTCCATATCCCCCCAAACCCATTGCAACCCTGGGGGGCACAGTGGGGTTTGTTTGGAGCAGCTCCAGCTGCAATATCTGCAGATAGACCCTGGGTAAAATGTTGGGAAAAACCCCAAAAACCCCTCAGGAACCCCAAAATCCCTGGGGGCTGGGAAAGGGGATTTGCAGTGGGGATCTGGGGTGGCAGAAGGGGATTTGGGGTGAAAGAAGAAGGATTTGGAGTGAGGAAATTTGGGGTGGAAAAAGAAGGATCTAGGATGGAAAAAGGAGATTTTTGGTGTGAAAGAAGGAGGATTTGGGGTGGGAAAAGGGATCTGGAGTGGGAAAAGAGGGTTTGGGGTGAAAGAAGAAGGATTTGGGATGTAAAAAGAAGGATTTGGGGTGGAAAAAGGAGATTTCAGTGGGAAAAGGGGATTTGGATGGGAAAATGGTTTGAGGGTGGGGATTGCGGGACCAGAGGAGACCTTCAGATGGGTCCGTTTGGTGCTGCCTCCCTGGCTGCTCCCAGCATCTCCAGAAGCAGCACCTGGCTGGCTCTTGGCCCTGCCCATGCCCATTCCAGCAGGGCTGGCCAGAGGGGAGCAGCCCCAGGCTGTGCCTGTGCCCCCAGCCCCTGTGGGCAGTGTGTGGCTGCTGGGCTGGGCTCCAGAGGGGAATGGCCTTGCAGCACAAAGTGCCCAGAGAGCCCAGAGCCAAAGAGCCTCTCCCCTGCAGGCACTGCTGCTCCGGTGCATTGAAACATTTCCAGTGCTGGAGTGGGCTGACGGCTGTTCCTCATCCCACCCAAAAGAAGCTGATGGTTGGATATTATTGGAGAATTTCTCTCAAGTTGAGCCTGGCAGGGGGTTCTTGACAGGGAGAAGCTGCTACAAGAAATACCCTGATGCCTCCCCCAGGCTCTGTGTGTTTCAACGCTCTTGGCCTTTCTTGATGCTTCTCAAATGAAAAGAAATTCCTGGGGCAGCAGCAGCAGGATTTGCCTCTCACCATAAAATACTGTTACATCAGTTGGTTTTCCAGGCAATCCAGCTCTTACAGTGGCTACCCTGGCATGTGTCCAAACCCTAAAGATGTTCATATCCCCAAAGGGTGACACAGGGTTTTTCCTGTTGTTCAGACCTGGAAGACTTTGAGGTTTACAAATAGAAGGGGGAGTAATTGCAAGGTGCTGTACTGTATTTATAGTGGTCTTTTAATAAGCAATAAAATTACAGATGGACCATGATAGGAAAATAACTTGCTGCAGGAAAAATTCCTCAGGATACCTGGTTATTCTCAAGATCTACTGCTGCCATTGAGTAGGGAAAGACGAACAACAAGCCATGTCTGAATAACAACAGATTAATGTTGTGCTCTCTTCCTGAGTCTGCTCCCAAAAGATCGGGGATTGACAAAGATAAAGGAATTTTAAGAGCTGGTTTTGGTTATTTCAGAGAAAGCTTAAAAGGGAGAGGGGATTGGGGTGATGAAGAGGCTGTCATTACCTATCCTTTTCAGTGCTGTCTATTGGAGCAAAAATGAGCAATGTGCCCTGCTGGTGTTTAGATGTTCTGAGTCCCTCAGCGGTGAGTTGGTTGCCATGCTGTCCTGCCTGGTGCTTGCTAGATGTGCTGGCACAAAGAGCTTGGGCCCTTGATGAAAATGACCACAAATGAGTTCCTTGGGATTTACTGGGCTCAGATTAAAAGGGATCAAATTCAGGTTTGATCTAGAAAATGCTTCTTCCCTGTCAGGATGGTGAAGTCCTGGCTTCACAGATTGCTCAGAGAAGCAGAGTAAATAAAGTTTCAGAATTCTTCCTTTCTGTCCCATTCCTGTTCCATAAGTTCAGGTTTGCTTTTCAGAGTGCCACCTTCTCAGCTGGTTGCTGTTTGTGTCCTGCTTTCTCTCCTGCCTTCCTTGGTCTGCTCCTTTTCCCTTCCACAGGGTCTGTCTTTACCTGTGGCAGCTTCCAGCCAAAGACCCTCCCCTGATTGTATTTTTTTTTTCTTCCCCATCCAGGTGCTCAAACAGCCCTGGATGAAGTTTTGGAGGCTGGCAGTGAAATGTCTGTGGAAGATCTTGCTGCACTTGTGTCTTGGCCCCTTCAGAATTTGGCCTTGAAGGGCAGGACCGTCTTTTCCTTGCTGGCAGCTGGAATTGCAGCCCATGGCAGTGTGTGCCAGAGATGTCAGAGGGCAATTGCTGAGGCTGCCAGGGCGCTGCTCCTGCCGTGCCTGCCAGGGGAGCTGTGCAGGGCAGGGTCAGGCTCCAGCAGCTGGCTGGGCTCCCCAAGCAGACAGCAAAGGCGGCTTTGCTGCACATTCTGCAGCTGGGGGCAGAGGGAAGAAGGGCAGGGAGTCCCTGACAGAATGCTGGAATGCTTGTGGCTGGAAGGAACTGTTATGAACAAAATTCGGTTAATATTTTTTTTGAGAAAAAAAAGTTACAAAAAAAGGCAGCCAGATCACTGTAGCTGCCGAAGTTCTTCGTGTTTTGTTATTGTAATCACGGGTCGTTGTCGTTAATGGTTGTTTTTGTATTAGTAAAAGCCCTGGCTGGGGCGAGTTAATGGCCCTTCTCCTGGGTGGGGACCTTCCCGAGGCTAAGTTGTACCTTTCCCAGAATAGTGAAGACACCTGAGAGGGTGAGGAGGAGCTATGCAAACTAACTCCAAGACCACAATGCAGCATTGATCCCCCGCTGTACGGAGAAAACTCCAAAACAACGAGCCACCTAAGAGTTGAGAGACTGGAGTGATGTCTGGACGTGAGGAGCCGAATGCTGAGCCTGCAGAGATGCGGAACACCTTCGGACCCTCTCGCCCTGACCAAGAGAGACGACCCCGGTGGTGAGACCAGGCCGACTAATGGGAAGGGGCATCATCTGACGGGGATGAGCAGGCCCTAAAGGCTCCCACGAGGATCTGATCCCCAGCTCTGCCCCTTGTGGACAGAGCTGTGCATATCCTCCTCCTCTGAGTCGCCTTGGGAGAGACGATGGATGCTGCAGACCTGCCGAGCTACCCAATCCTGAGCTGATCCCTTTTAATAAAGGCATTAAAAGGGAGAAGAAGTCTCCTGGCCTTGTTTATTTCAGGAACCTGCCCCCGGACCCCAATCGGGCCCAGCCCTGGATGTCCCCTGAAACCCTCCCAGACCCTCTCCCCAAACCCTTCCAGAGCCCCTGCCCAAAACCTCCAAAACCCTCCCAGGACACCCTCAGCACTGCCCAGAGCCCTCCCCAAACTCCCCCCAGGACCATCCAAACACCCTCAGACCCTCCCAAGACCTTTCCACGACCCCTCCCCAAAACCCCCCCCAGACCCTCCCACGACCCCTCCGCCCCCCCGCGAGACCCCTCTTAGGAGCCATTTGCACCCCCCAGGTCCCCCCACAATGCCCCAGGACCCCTCCCCAGACCCCCCCCGGACCCCTCCCTAGACCCCCCCCAGACCCTCCCCCGGCCCCCCCCCCAGACCCTCCCCCGCCCCGATCCCCTCGCAGGCCCCTCCCGTTCCTGTCCCGAGCCCGGCGGGTCCCGGCGGCGGCGGGGAAGGGGGCGCCGCTTCCGGCTCTCCTCTGATTGGCTAGGGCGACACGGGGGAGGCGGGCATTGCTGAGGGGAGCCGTGCTGTGATTGGTTGTTTTAGGGACGTGCAGCACGGTGATTGGTTGGTTCGGGGCAGGGCGCGCCGCCATTCTTGAGAGTCCGCGTGCACGGCAGAGGCGGGAGATTGTGAGGGGAGAGTGGAGCTGAGGTGGGGACGGGGGGAAACTGGGGTGGTTTGGGGCGGGTCTGAGGGGAAATTGGGAATTTTTGGGGGCATTGACGGGAAACACAGGGGTGGGCGATGGGTTTGGAGTAAATGAGGGAGTCTGAAGGGGCTTTGGTTGGTCAGAGGGAGCTTTAGGGAGCTTGGGGGGGAGCTTGAGAGGGTTTGAAGCATTCTCAGGTGGGTTTAGGGGGATCTCAGGACAATTGGGCGTGTCTGAGGGGATTTGGGAGGATTGTGAAAGGAACTGGGGTGTTGTGAGGGCATCTGGGGGGGTCTGAGGTGGCTCTAGGGGTAATTTTGGGGAGTCTGCAGGGGATTTCATAGGGTTTGGGGGGGATTGAGTGGTCTGAGGGGGATGTGGGGCATCCTGATGGATTTGGGGGGGGGTCTCAGGTGGGTCTGGGGTGAATTTTGGGGGGAAATGGGGGGTCTGAGAGTCCTGGGGAGGTTTTTGGGGTCCAGGGTGGTTCTGGGCCAACACTGGGGGAGCTCTGGGGGGTTTGGGGTTCCTGGAGGGGTCCCGGGGGAAGATTTGGGGGTCCCGGGGGGTCCCAGGCCCACCCTGAACTGGGGTCTGGGGGTTTCGAGGGGAGGGGGCACAGCAGGGGTTCCCCCCCTCCCCAATTTTTGGGGGGGTCTCCCATGGTGCCCCCTCCCCAAAAAGCTCCGAGGGCCCCCTGAAGTGGCTCCTGTTCCACCGGCCGGTGCCCCCTGATCCAGGACGGCCCCACTGAGTCTGGGGGGCTTCTGGGGGATTTTTGGGTTTTGAGTGGGTTTTTGGGGATTTCAGAGTTGCTTTTTTGGGCTTTGTGGGATTTTTTGGGGAGTTTGGGGGAAATTATTGGGTTTTTGAGGAGAATTATTGGGTTTTGGGATGACTAGAGGATTTTGGGGGATTTTGGATTTTGGGTGTTTTGTTGGGGTTGTGGGGGTTTTTTGGATGGGGAGGGGATTTATTGAAATTTTTGGGAGTTTTTTATAATTTTGGTGAGTTCCATTGGGATTTTCAGAGATTCTCTGGGGGTTTTGAGGGTTTTCTTGTAACTTTTGGGGAATTTGTGAGGTATTAGTTGAATTTTAGGGGGGCTTTGTGGCATTCCCTGGGTGTGGGGAAGGGCTGAGAGGCACCAAAATCTCCTTGAAACCCCTGAAAGTCCCAATAAAACCCATTAAATCCCAATTAAATCTCTCAAAATCTCATTAAAACACCCTAGAATCCCAATAACAGCCCACAAAATCCTTTGAAATCCCAATAACCCAAAAAATCCTAATTAAACTCCACAAATCCCCCAAAAATCTCAAAACCATAAAAAGTCCCACAAAATCTGCCCCAAATCCAAAGAAATCCTGGCAACACCCAAAACATCCCACAAAACCCACCAAAAATCTAAAAACTCTCAAATCCCCAAGGAATCCCGCTAAATGCCACCACAATTCCAATAAAATCCCCACAAAATCTCCTAAAAATCCCTATAAAACCCCCAGAATTTCTGAGAATGCCAAAAATCCCAACAAAATCTCAGTAAAACCCCCAAAATTCAAAAAAAGCCACAAAAAATTCAATAAACCCCCAAACACCCCCAGAAAAACTCCCCCTCAAACTGCCAATAGAATCCCCCAAAATCTATACCCCCCAAAATCCACAAAACCAGCCACTCCCAGTCCATCCCAGTATGATTCCAGTCGCTCTCAATGTGATCCCAGTGTAACCCAGTATGGACTCAGCTGCTCTCACTGTGATCCCAGTGTGATCCCAGTTGCTCCCAGAATAATTCCAGTTGTTCCCAGTTCCTCCCATTATGATCCCAGTTTCCCAAAGAATACTCCCAGTCCCTCCCAGCAGGGTCCCAGGTGTGCCCAGTTGCCTCCAGGGTAGATTCAGTTTCCCCCAGCATCGTCCCAGTTGCTCCCAGCATGATCCCAGCTGTTCCCAGTGTGGTTCTAGTGCCCCCAGTATGGTTAGAGACACTCCCAGTTTGTTTTAGTTACCTCAGAATGATCCCAGTCTTGCCCAGTTACTCCCAGTTTCCTCTAGCATAATCCCAGTTTCCATCTGTTGCTCAAAGGGTGGCCCCAGTTGCTCCCAGTATGATCCCAGTTGCCCCAGTTATAGTCTCAGTGCTCTCAGCACGGTTCCAGTTCCTTCCAGCTGTTCCCAGTTGCTCCCAGTGTGTCACATTTTCCACCCAACATGGCCCAGTAGCTCCCAGCAAGCCCCAGTCAGGTTCCATTCACACCCAGTATAATCCCAGTATGAGTGTAGCCACTCCAGTATGATCCCAGTCACCTGCAGTCTAATCCCAGTGTCTCCCAGTCACTCCCAGTCTGATGCCAGTGCCCCCAGTGTGATCCCAGTTGCTCCCAGCATGGGCCCAGCTGTTCCCAGTGTGGTGCCATCACTCCCCTATAGTTATAGACACTCCCAGTATGGTTCCAGTTGGACCCAGTTGCCCCTGCTCTAGTCCCAGTCACTCCCCAGATGATCCCAGTCCCCCCAGTATGGTCCCACTCACTCCCAGTTGCCCCCAGTTTGGTCCCAGTTCTCCCCAGCATGGTCCCAGTTGTTCCCAGTGTGGTTCCAGTCATTCCAGTATGGTTCCAGACACTCCCAGTATATCCCAGTTGCCCCCAGCATGTCTATAGTCATTTCCAGGCACTGCCAGTGGCCCCAGTAAGGTGTTAGTTCTCCCAGTATGATCCCCCAGTCATGCCCAGTATATCCCAGTTGCTTCCAGCATGCATCCAGTCCTTCCCAGTTTCTCCAGTTTGCTTGCAGCATCATCCTAGTTTCTCTCAGCTGCTCCCAGTAGCCCAAAGTGTGATCCCAGTCTTTCCCTTTCAGCCCCAGTATGATCCCAGTATGCTCCAGTTTGATCCCAGTCACATGCCAGCGCTCCCAGTGTGGTTCCAGTATAATCCCAGTTGCTTCCAATCTTTCCCAGTATGGTCCCAGCTGCCTCCAGCATGGTTCCAGTTGCTTCCTAGATCAGCCCAGTCAGTCCCAGTATGATGCCATTTGCTCCCAGTTGCTCCCAGTCATGCCCAGTATGGGGGATGATGTGCAGGGTGTGTTCCCAGTCGCTCTCAGATCCTCCCAGTATTAGTCCAGTCTCTCCCAGTATGATCCAAAGGTGAGCCCAGTGTGCTCCCAGTCCCTGCCACTATGAACCAGTTGTGCTCCACATGGTTCCAGTTGCTCTCTTTCACCTTCACTTTTGTTCCTGTCCCTCCCAGTATCTCCCAGTGTATGCCAGTTCCCTCCAGCATGTTCCCAGTCACTCCCAATATCTCCCAGTTGGCTTTCTGGGGGCATGTTTGGAGAATGAAGCAGTCCAAGGCTGAGTGGAAAAGGCCCCTTGGGGGGACATCGGGGGGTGCCGATTGCAGCTGCCAGCTCCATGGTGCAGGAAGCCAACGGGGAGGAAAAGGCCCAGAGATGCCGCACGAGGAGGGGCTGCAAACGCAGCTGGCGGGGATCTGAGGGGGAAAGAGCCAGCCTGGGCCGGGAAGGCAGCTGGAGATGGAGCCAGAGCTCAGAGCTGGTGCTCCACGAGCAGCTCCATGATGGGGAGAAGCCCCACACCTGCTTGGAGTGTGGGAAGAGCTTCAGGAGGAACTGCAACCTGATCAGGCACCAGAGGACCCACACTGGGGAATGGCCCTATGAGTGTGATCAATGTAGGAAGAGGTTTAAGACCAGCTCCAATCTCCTCGATCACCAGCACACGCACACAAAGGAGAGGCCCTTCCACTGCCCCGACTGCGGGCAGGGCTTCAGGTACAGCTCCTGTCTTGTTGTGCACCGACAAACCCACACTGGGGAGAGGCCCCAGGAGTGTGAGGAATGTGGGAAGAGCTTCAGCCAGAGCTCCCAGCTGATCCGCCACCAAAAGATCCACACGGGGGAGAGGCCCTACGAGTGTGGGGAGTGTGGGAAGGGGTTTCGGATCAAGTCAGATCTCCTCCGGCACAATTGGATCCACACAGAGGAGAGGCCTTTCCAATGCCCCGATTGTGGGAAGGGATTCCAGCACACCTACACAACTACACCCTCGTCACCCACCGGTGCATCCACTCAGGGGAGAGGCCCTACGAGTGTCCCCAGTGTGGGAAGAGCTTCTCCAGCAGCTCTACCTTGACCCAACACAAACGGAGGCACCGGTAAGGGAAGCCCTGCGAGTGCCCCGAGTGCGGGAAGAGCTTCGTGCACTGCTCCAGCTCCATCCCCCACTGGAGGAGGCACGTTGGGCACAGCCCTGGTCACTCACATTCCCTGTGATCCATGTTGGGAACACACCTGGCTGCTTCTCCTTTTGGTTTGGCTTAAATTTTTTTCTCTTCTCCATGTCTTTGCACTCCAAAAGCCAAGAGGGATCAATCTGTCACCTCAAAACCACTCAAATCCCAATGAAAACAACTGCATTTTAACCCATCAGGGCTCAATCTCACCTCAAATTGCTTGTTCCCGCCTCACAAAAACTCAGTCCTGTGCCAGACTTCCTCCATTCCACAGCCACCAGTGTGAGTTGGGGTTGGGAGGTGATTGGTAGAAGTGGGATCCCAATGTGGAGCAGTGGGATGGGGATTGTGTGGGGTGGCTGGGTGGGATGTATTTGACAGCAAATAAAATTTTCAGAGTTACTGATTTCTGTCCCATTCATTTTCAGTCAGTTCTGTGTGCAGAGTACTGCCTTCTCAGCTGTTTCAATTCCTATAAAAATCTCATTTTTTAAATCATCTAACCCAAACAATTCAAAAACCAATATCCAAATAAAACCACGCACCTGAAATTAGAATTTTGAAAAAAAAAAATTTTTTTAGCGTACTTAAGGATGTTAATAAAGTTTAATTGTTTGGTTCAAATGTGTGAGAAATTACAGTGGTGTTTGGTTTTGTGTTTAGTATATTTGTAAGGAATTTTTTACTAAGGTGTGTTAGATTCTATGTTAGATTTTGAGATATTTTTTATCTAAAGTGTATTGGTTACTGAGTTAAAACTTACAAAAGGTATTTCTTTGTATGTAATTTTTTTTTCTTTGGTAATGTTATATTAATAGTTTACTGTTGTTTTGGCTTGAGTCATTATTGGAGTATTGTAAGGAAGAGTTGAAATTATATTTCATTTTTATATTTCATTTTTATTCTAATGTGTTTCATTTTAATTATAATTTCTTGATGTTTAATTTATTATAATTTGCTGAGAGAATAGGAAGGAAGTTCAAGGGCAGGAACATTTTTTCCTGGCTGGGAACTGGAATTCCAGACCCTGGGAGTGTGTGCCGGACCACATACACTGCAATCAAATATGGACTGGGATCAAATATGGACTGGGATCAAATATGGACTGGGATCCCATGGGTCAGGACGGCACAGAATGGGACCATAGAGATCAGGATGAGACAGACTGGGATAAACTGGGTTGAGATTATACGGACTGGGCCATATGGACTGGGATTGCACAGACTGGGATTGCACAGACTGGAATCACACGGACTGGGAAAAAGCTTTGGCTACCATAGGCTACCTTTGGCTGCCATGCACGTCTGAAGGCAGCCACATCAAGTTGGCCATATCCTGTTTGGGGGTCCCATCCCCCTCTTTCCCCCGCTCTCCCGCCCCTTCCCCATCGTTCTCCCAGTCCCCAATCCCCTCCCCCGTGCTTGGTTTTGCGGGTTCCAGGCGCCTCCTGCTCCCTTTGGGGGTCCCGACCCCACTTTGGGTTAATTTGGGGCCCTGCCCCCTTCTCACCGCGCCCTCCCCTCCCCCCGCGGCCGGGGGGGCTCCGAGCACCTCCAGTGCCACCAGTGCGGCCCCGGCTGCCCCCGCACGCCCCATCCCCATCCCCGGGGTCACCTCCCCCCGCCCCAAATTCCGCTCCTGGCAACTGATGAGTCATCAGCGACAAACACTGATTGGCTGGAAATGGCCCGTGGAGCAGCGGGACAGGCACCTTTGCAGCCTGAGCTGCCCTTGTTCCTCTCTGTCCGTGCCCGGAACACAGCGCGGAGGAGAAGGGCAGCAGGGCCCTGCGTGTCCCCGGGCTCAGGTTTTGCACCGCTTCAGCTCCACGGAGACGCGGGTCAAGTGCAAAACACAAACAGTTTATTAAGGGAAAGCGAAGGTAAGGGGTGAGCTGGGAGGCAGAAAAGGGGATGGGCAGAGCCTGAGGGCTGCAGGGAGGGAGGTGCCAACAGGGAGAGAGATGGCAGGAGCTGCTGGAACTTCGCACAGGCTCAGCTGTGAGCAGCCAGAGCCGTGCGTGGAGCTCCAGCTGGTCACTTCTGCTCTGCAGGTGCTCCCATCTTCAATGGGCACTGGAAATCGCCGATGGACGCTGGTACATCTCATCCAGCAGATGAACAAAGTCGTGCACATCTTCTTTCAAAGGTCATCTAAAGCAGTTTGCTCATGCATGATGGATTCTCATCTTCCTTCAGCGCTTGAAGAGCTGGAAGAGTGGAATAGAGCCAAGGTCAGAGGCCAGATTGAGGGAATCCAAGGAAAGCCTCCTGCCAGGGCCATCCCAGCCAGCTCTTGCCATGGCCAGGAGGGAGCGGGAGACAAGGGCTTCGGCCGGAAGGTGCTGGTCACGGATCCCCCATGTGTCCCTGAAAGCTCTCCGGGCTGTGCCCCCACCACCCCTGGTCCGCACAGGCAGCAGAGCCCTCCGCAGCCCGGGCACGGATTGTAGCTGCGGAGCCGGGATTTGCAGCTGCCCCCACACCCCCGGCAGTGCTCGCTGCCACGCGGCTGCCCTGACTCACCCTCAGTGAGGACCTGGAGCTCCTCCTGCTGCCCCATCACGAGCACTCCGGCCACCCCTGGCAAGACAGAGCATGTGGCGGCGCCAGGCGGCACAGCTGCCCGACACGGGCTCTGCCAGCCCTGCGGCCGCACGCCCTCCTGGCGGGCAGGGCTGCTGCTGGGCGCTGCCACACGCTGCCGCCCCAGGGCACGGCTGCGGGAGGGCGGCGGCAGCAATGCCCAGGGCGGGCGGGGCTGCAGCGGCCCGGGCGCAGCTCCCGCTGTAGCCGGGGCAGCAGCCGGGCCGGGGGCAGGGAGGGGCGGGGGGCTGCCGGCTCACCCATGAGCCTGACGGCCGCCTGTCGTAGGGGCCTCTGTGGGCTCTGCAGGTGCAGCAGGGCCCAGCGCAGGTGCTCGGCCGCTCGGCTCTCGTCCTGCAGCAGCTGCGGGGAGTGCCGGCAGGGAAGGCTCGGCCCGGGCTCTGCCCCTGGGCAGAGTACTATACAGTAAACAGTACTATAATGTTAGAAATGAGAAGCTTGACTAGGTCATTATTCAAGCAGCAATCAATTTATTAATTATTTTGGTAAAGTATGAGCAATACAGTGCTGAGTACAGTGGGGGAAATTTTCCCTCCAACTGCACACAGATAGTTGAGACTTACCAGTATTTATAGGGGCACTCCTAAGCTTTCTCAGCAGTTTCTAGTCCAAATTTTTACTCATCAGTAGTTTCTTTTCCCATTTTTTACATCACAATTCTATACAGTATTGTGATTATTTTTTCTCAGGATGTATCCCAGAAAAGGAATATCCCAGGTGGTGGGGGGTCCAACTTCTGAACGAAGAAAGAAGTCTCCCAGCTGGTGGGGTCCAGATTCCAGACATGGCTTTACCTTTTGATTGCAAGGACTATAAATCTCACAACAGTGATGTCCAGCTTCCCTTGGTCAAAATTGTTAGTCCTTGCGTTGATATTCATATTCATTCCTCAAGCTGCTTTTCACTGTTTTGTCAAGGCGTGAGATAGGCATATTTCCTTTTTACATATTCTGAAGCTATAGTTTCAGAGATCCTTACTACAAGCAATATTCTGAAATTATACTTCAAAAGGTTATTATTGCAAAACTCTTTAAGGCTTAGCTACAAGCAGAAAGTTCCTGTCAAAAAGCAACATCCTCAAAGCTTTAATTCAAATGCTTCTAAATCAACTTAAGACTTATAAAAGGTAATTAGGAACAAAGGATAGGTTCAAAGGCCTTCTTCCATGCTTTGCTTTCCTCAGTTATATTAGAATTCGTCTTTATAAGTGTCCCATGGTTGGTTTCCACACATATCAAAATCACAAATACACATGTTGCCTGTATGTACCTGACACAAAATACAGCTTTGTATTTGAAAAAAGGAGAGAAAGGAGAGCGATTTAGAAAGATGCATCACCAATTGCCTAAATTGTTTATCATCTTACAGATCTGCACTTGCTGGGGAGCCTGATTTTACACCAAGGACCTGGGGAACCATTCCCAGCAATTGGGAAAATCCGAGGTCGTCCACGCACTCATTGATGAGGTCTCCAAATGTGCCCCGAAATTTGGTCCGGCTCTTAGAGGCCTAAAAGAGCAAGTCAGAGTGACTTGATGATATTTTTCGGCCCAGGAAGCCCTGCAGCTGATGGCACACTTCACAATCAGCAGGGGACACAGCTCGGCCAAAGCCCAGACCTCTGCTGGGAGCCTTTCTCCTCAAATACCCTTCAGACAAACCTCCATGCAAGTCAGTTGGGAAAGTTTCTTCAAATGATCCATTTCTGGCACATGACTACACAGGGTTATGGGAAAGATTCTAAAACAGCTGCTCTGGAGTCAAAGAGCCAGCACTAAGAGCCCCTGTCATCTCTTTGTAGCTAAATCCCACTTTGGGGGAGTTGAGGGAGTTTGGAACAAGCTAGAGAGCAGACCTCTGAGTGTTTTAGATGATGCCATTGCTTTTTCTTCTCTTCTACATAGACAGGAAGGGTGAGTTTGGCTCACAACTCCACCGCATGGCTCACAAGGCCAAAACACTTGTAGTTACAAGAGCTTTGAAGGATTTCTTGGCCAAGAAGACACTGCCAACAAGGATATTTATGTTTTGCAGCCAATCCTTCAATATTTCGTCTTAGGGGCTCTTGCTACAGTGTAAGCTTCCTTAGCCAATCATGTTATGACATGCAAACCTACAGCACTGCATCCTAAGCTTCTTGTTTACCATTGTAACTACTTTTATTTTTTCTAGATCTTCAGCCCTAAAACTCTAAACTTTCCTCCACTTCAACCTTCCTCCCCGTCTCTCTGCTATAATAAACTAGAAATCCACATTCTCGCTTCTACCACCTAAGTTTGGAAGCCCTTTCCAAGGTCTCCGATCCAATCCTGTGTTTAATTCTAAGCTTTGCTGACAAGACCAAAGGTCTGAGATTTCCCTGAATTTGGGTTTCCAACAACACTGATGCAGTTAGTTCCAGGGTGCCCGGGATCCCTCTTGCAAGTCAACTCTGGCAGGAACAAGGCGGGCAGCTGCCGGGGGGCTGCTTGTGGCCTCTGCCAGCCCATTGCTCAGGGCTTGCCAGCACCCCAGCCCCTCAGGGGCTGCCCCAGCCCGGCCAAGCTGCCCAGCAGCAGCGCTGCAGCCCCACAGCAGCTGCAGAGCAGCCCCATCCAGAGGCACCTGGGAGCCCTCAGCAATCCAGCCAGCAGCACACGGGCAGGAGGATACAGAGGGTGGTTCCTTCCTGGCACAGGGCTTGTGGCCATCTCCAGGCACCGCTCTGGCAGGGATCCCTGCAGCCCCGGCCCCTGTCCACCCACTCTGTCACCAGCACAAAGGCTTCAGCAGAGCCACCACAGGACAAGGGGCTTCTGGCCATTTTCCCTTGCCCACTGCACGCCTGGGCAGCTTGCTGAGCCAGGGTACCCTTCTCCCCCTCTTCCCCAATGCCCTGCAGACCCTGGGTAGCAAAAGAAAGCTCCTGGGAGTCTGTGTATTATAACACACTCTATATTCATATACTAAAGAAAAAAAACAAAAAGAAGAAAAGAACAATCTTAAAGAAATGGAAAATTCCAGCTGGCTCAGGTGGCCCCAGCAGACAGAGCCTCTGGCATCAGGTCTCTGCAGAGCTGCAGCAGCGCAGCCAGCTAAGCCCCGACAGACGAGGCCGTGTCCTCCATGCCCTGCGGAGCTGATCTTGCAGCCCCTGGAAGAGGGAATATCGCTCACTCTGTAGTGCCTAGAGCACATACAGTGTTTCTAGTGCCACGTCCGACACGGCACCACTGATGTCCTCTGTCAGCGGTTCAAGGGCTGCAAGAGAGAGGGACAGAGCCATGGTCAGATCCCGGATCTGCGGGGAGCCGAGGAGAGCTCCCTACCAGGGCCATCGCAGCCGGCTCTAGTCATGGCCAGGAGGAAGCAGGGACCAAGGGCACTGGCCCGAAGCAGCTGGCCACGAATCCCCAAGGTGGCCCGGAAATCTCTGTGTGCCCTGCCCACGCCGCCCCATATCTGCACAGGGAGCAGAGCCCTCTGCAGCCGGGGCAGGGCTTGCAGCTCCCCCGGCAGCCCCCTGGAGCGGTCAGCCCGCTGCCCTCACTCACTCACCAGTACAGATCAGCTGCAGCTCTTGCTGCTGCCCCCTCAGGTGCCGCCCGGCCATGCCTGTGAACACAGAGCCTGTCACGGCCCCAGCGGCACAGCTCCCTGCCAGCAGCGCTGCCAGCGCTGTGGCCACACGGGCTGCTGGCCAGGAAGAGCTCAGCCCGGGCCCTTGCCGCACGCTGCCGCCCCAGGGCATGGCTGCCAGAGGGCGGCACCAACGCCCAGGCCAGGCGGGACTCCACGGCGCTGGGCCGGGCTGGCGCTGCCGGGGCAGCAGGCGGGGCCGGAGCCGAGCTGCGGCGGGCCGGGGAGGAGCCCGGGCTCGGGACTCACCCAGGAACCTGACGGCCGCCTCTCGCAGGGACTCCTGTGGGCTCTGCAGGTAGTGCAGTGCCCTGCGCACGTGGTCGGCCGCTTGGCTCCTGTCCTCTGCCAGCTGCAGAGAGCGGCAGGAGGGAAGGGTTAGCGCGGGCTCAGCTCCTGGGCCAGGCGCTGCCTGCACCCACCGCCGGCCTCGCCTGCCCGCACAGCCCTGAGGCGCGGCCAGCAGCCGCTGGCCAAGGGCTCCCGAGGGGAGGGGCAGAGGGCCGGCTGCTGCCCGGGAAGCTGTGGTGCCGCCCCGCAGCCCTGCCGGGCCGGGGCTTCATGGGCACCCGACTCAGGCCCACGGGAGCCTGGAGAAGAGCCCGCGCGGCCTCTGGCTGCAGCAGCGGGCACAGCTGTTAGCCCCGCACACTGAGCACCGCCCTCAGGGACCTTGGCCATGCTGAGGCTGGGGCATCTCTGCTGTTCTTACCAGGCACTCCCCAAGGCTCTGATCCACGTGTAGCATTTGTTCGATGTCCCTCCTCTTCAGAAATCTGGCTGAGGAATGCAGCGTTTCCCGGGAGGCCTGGAGAGAGACAGAGATGCACAGATGGCCCTACAGTCCAGGGCACAGGAGCATGCCAGTGGCACAGGCTGGAGGAGGCTGCAGCCCACAAGGTGCCCGTGCAGGAGGCAGCCCAAGCCCCTGCCAGGGGGACAGCAGCTGGCCACAAGTGCTCACCTCAGCAACCATCTGATTCTCATCATGGCAGTGGAAGTAGAGAGGGAGCAGGCTCTGGCGCACGTGGGACTTGAGGGCCTTTCTTCCCTCTGCTGTTAATAAGTCCAGCATCTCTTGAAAGAGAGCCATGGAGCTCAGCTGCACCTGGATGTCATCCTGGATGAAAGGAAAGGGCAAAAGACCTGAGCATCAGCTGCTTCAGGCCCCCCAGGGCACAGGTGTGCATCTGCACAGGGCAACAAGGGTCCGGGCAGCAGCCAGTGGCTGTGGCTGTGGGCACAGAGCCTTACGCTGTCAAAGAGTGGCAGGAGCGCCTCAGCCAGCTGCAGGGCGATGGGGGTGGCTATTGGAGCACCATTATCCAGGAGCAAATATCGGAGTAGAAGAATGCTCATCCTGATCATGTCGCTGTCATTTTCCTCCAGGAGCTCCACAAGACTTTCAGTCAGGCTCTGCATTTTTTCAGCCTGTGCGGAAGACGACTTTGTGAAAGGCCGCCCTGCTGCCGCAGGGCCCAGAGGCCAAAGGCCTGTCCCGAAGCACTGGGGCAGCTGAAGCGGGAAGCAGGAGAGATGGGAACAGCTGCCCCAGCGGCCGAAGCCCAGGCAAGGCCAAGCGACTGCGTTGCCCAGCCCCACGCTGCCTGCACGGCTTCGGCCACTGCCCCCTTCTCACCATCAAGGGATTCTTGCCCAGCACTACGAGGCCTCGGAGTGCCAAGTAACGCCTGGCCATGTGCTCGCTCCGCAGGTTCTGGGCCAGGATCTCCAGGACACTGTCACTGCATTCCCTCAAGTCCAGGCACCGAGGACCTGAAAGGCACAGGGCAGTGACAGGGGAGCCAGCCGGCAGGAGCCCAGAAGCGCACAGGGCCGGGCCCAGGCAGCAGCACAGGGCACGGGCACTGTCCTGGCAGCTGTGGCTGCCAGAGGCCAGAGGGCTGGGAGGCAGCTCAGCCAGGCAGCGCTGGCCTTGAGGCTCACCTCCACAAGGAATGCCAGGGCAGGGAAATCCCAGTATGGCATCTCTTTGCCGAGCAGGGCGAGCAGGTAGAATGCAACCGCGGAACAAAAGTGGATGGCTAAGCGGCGAATTTCTCTGAAGAGGGGAAAAAGGAAACAAGAGCCTGATGCAGTGGGGCAAACGTCTCCCAGGCGTGACTCACCCAGTTCTCATCTTTCCCCAGCACCCTTCCAGCAAGGGGACGTGGGCCGTTTGGGAGTTGGTTGCTGATGGGCACCCTCCTCTGCCAGCCTTTTCCAGCCTGCTTGGCCGTCCCTCAGTGCCAAGGCCCTCTGACCCATGGCCACCACGGACACTTTGTGGGGCACCTGGGCACAGAGCAGCAATGTCAGAGGCAGTGGGGAGAAGGGGGTCTCACCTGGCAAGCAGAGCCACGGCAAAGTGGTGAGTGTCAAGAGAGAGCAGCGTGTCCCAGGCACACCTGCGCTCCATTGCCACCACCACATCCTCGCAGCGGAGAAGGCAGAGCAGGGACTTGAGGGTGCGCACAGCAAACCTGTGTGCACAGCAAAGCCCAGGTCACACTGGCAGCACTGGCTCCTTGGCAGGCCACGTGGCAGGGACAGGAGGAGTGGCATGGAGCACCTGTTGGGGCTGGTGGCAAGGCCGTGCTCTTCCTGGCATCCCTTCCAGAAGGTGTCGACCTCCTCTGGCATATCCAGAGTGCTGAAGAAGACTTGGAATAGCAGATGCACAAATAGGCGGGGGAAATACACCTTCAAGATCCGTGGCAGACAGGGCACCTGGAGGATCTTCCACGTCACCACAGTTGCCTGCAAAGGACAAAGCCCCCCGAGACAGTGCTCAGTGCCGAGGTGTGTGTGTGGCAGGGCCCGAGCGTGGCAGGGAGAGGCCAGGAGAGACCATGGCAGGGGGAGCACGGGGCCTGGTGGGCCTGAAGCTGCCCCTGGGCCAGGTTTCAGGCCAGCGCCTGAGGCAGGGAGATGCAGTGGGGGAAGGAGGATGGAGAGCTGCTGGAGGGGCAGACTTGGGACCTGCAAAGGCCAGCTGCAGAAACTCACAGCCAGGGCAAAGACAGCCGTTTCGTCCCCATTGGAGGTGCAGGTGCTGTACTCTGGCCAGCTGCCCAGCACATCCAGGAGGATCGGCTGCGCCAGCTCCGCAGTCCTGGCTGAGCCCATGATGGTCTTCCACATGGCCATGGCAGCTCTGTGGGGTTAGAGCTGTGTCTCAGGAGGGTCTCAGAGGAAGCACCAGGGGCAGCTGAGCCGGCTGCCATTTCTGCCTCTGCCCACTGCCCCCCTGCCAGCAGGAGGCAGACAGCCCAGCCCTGTTGGGACAGAGCCCTGAGAGGTGGCAAGGGAGCACGGCAGCAGGCTCAGGGGCTGGCCTGGCAGGGCTGGGAAAGGGAGCATCCAGAGGGCCCTGGAACTCTCTGTTGCTCCGACACCTGGGGCAGGCTGTGCAGGTGATGGGCTGGGGAGGCCTGAGCCCTGTGGGCAGGTGGGCCCCATACCTGTCACAGGACGGGGCCACACGCAGGAGCGTCACCACTGCGTCATTTGGCTGTGCTTCGGTGAGATCCAGCAGGGTCTTGTCCAGCCTGTGCTCAGCAGAATCATTGGCCATGAGCCACTGGTGGATGTAGCTCACCATGGCAGGCACCTGGAGAAGGCACGGGGAGATTTGGAAAGCTGCCAGAGGGAGCAATGTTCCCAGCTTCCCCAGAGGAGTGCTTCCCTTCCCACCCCACTGCCATGTGGCCTGAAAGGCTCACAGCAAGCAGCATGCATGGATTGGGAGGCCAGGAAATTGCTGGGAGGATCAAAGCCTGGCCCAGGCTGCTTACTTGCTTTGGAGTGTAAAAATCTTCCTCTACAAGCAGATGCAGCAGGGCAGCACCGGTCTTGCTGAGGAAGATGGGCGAGTATGGTCTGAGGCCTACGCCCGTGGCAATGGTCTCTTCCTCTTTAATTCTCTTGAGGAAGTTGCAAACAAACTGTAGGAGAAGGGCAAGAAGCCGAGGATTTTGCATGAAGTGCTGCACACACGGTGCTGGGCTGAGCAGGGACAGCAGGCCCAGCCCAGGTGGGGGTGGCTGCAGGTACCTGCGCTGTTCTGCGGAAGCAGCCACGGCTGGACTCCTGCTCTTGTGTGCGCTCCGGGGCTGCATCTGGCAAAGAGCGAGCGCAGCCCGAGATGAGGGGCTGCGGGAGAGGTCGGACAACACGGCCCAGCCCTGCGATCTCCAGGCAGAGAGAGCCCCGGGATGCCCCAGGGGATGGAGCACGGCCACTGCGGGGTTTCTGCCCGGCCCCTCTTCCGTCCTCTCTGTGGGCATGTCTCCAGGGCATAGCATGGCACGGCACGGCACGGCGTGGGATCCAAGCTGGCAGCAGGCACCAGTCCTGTGGCCCAGCTCTGCCACTCACCCTCCTGCGGTGGCTGGAACGGCACCACCTCTTCAGTCTGCTGTGCCGGGGCAGCTCCAGGGCCACCTTCCTCCTCCTCCACCCAGGCCAGCTCAGGCACTGCCGGCTGTCTCTGCTCCATGTCTCTGCCTGGATTTGTGGCTATTTGCAGGAGAGTTGCCTTGGAAAAGCTCCAAGTCACCAAGTCCTGCAGTGGTGCCTGGAAGGCACCTTCAAGTAAGAAGCCTCAGGAAGGCTACAGGACAGCAAGTCCTGCACTCGGTCTCAAGGGCTCCTGCCACAAGGACAGGGGACTCCTGACAAGGACTATGATATGGCCTCAAGGGCACCTGCAGAAGAGAAGCCTCAGGGAGACCACGGGTCAGCAAGTCCTGTGGTCTGGCCTCGAGCTCAGCTGCAGGAGCAAGGCTTCAGAAAAGCTCTGGGCGGGACGCGAACGAGCGCGCTGTGCGGGGGCTCCTCACGGCACCGCTCTGTCCCGTCCTGTCCCGTTGTGTGCTCTGAGCACTGTGGCGTGCCCTTGTCACCTCCAGCTCCTATGTCACCCCGTGTCACAAAGGGCCCTTGGACAGCCGTTCCATGTCACAGTGACTGTGCAGCACCTGTCACCAAGGGCCCTTGCAGACACTGCCGCCTGCCCTGGGGCCACGCCCAGCCCACCCAAAGTGGCCCAGTTTGGAGGGAATGGCTGGCCCCAGGAGTCTAAGCCAGGCCGAGAGGATCTTTAAGAAGGGCTCAGAGCATCAGCAAACGCTGCCATGCTCTGTGGGCTCAGGGCAGCAGAAGGAGCCCTGAGGGCTGCAGACGCAGCCGTTCTGGGAAGGGCACGGGGCCTTGCAGGGAAGCTGGCACGGCCTCCTTGGGACACGTCCCGGCTCGTGGCCATCCTAAAGCTGCCGGTGTGACACGCACAAGTAACGTGTGGGCCCAGGCACGAATGCTGCTCTGAGGCCTGGGGCCGGGGGAGCGCTGACATCAGCAGGTGTGGCAGAGTCTCTTGCCAAGCAGACCTGCCACAACCCGAGCCCTGGCAGCGCTGGTGCCCGTCTCCTGCCCCAGAGACCTGTGCCCCTGGGGGGCTCCTGTGCCAGAAAGAGCGAAAGGCCACGTGCCTAGGGGGCTGTGCCTCTTTCCTGCAGGGGCTGATGGCAGGAGCACCTGGGGCAACTACTGGCACACTTGGTCTCTGTCAGATGATGTTGCTCCTTCCTGAAATGAATTTTTCTCATGGAAGGCATTGGCAGTAGCACCAGAGCACCATCCATTGCTGAGTTTCCCAGGGCAGTTAGATTGCAAAGTTAACAGTCTGACATTTCCTTGTGCTTTTCTCACTCTCATTCCCACATTCTGGAACAAACGGCATCTGCCCAGCCTCTGCTATTCTCAGCTTCAGTTGCTGCATGTCTTGCTCTGGCAGCTCATGTCCAAACAAAACTGTGTCCCTGCTGAGCGCAGGAATGAGCGGCCACAAAGTGGCAAGTTCCCCAGTGAACATCAAGGCAGAGACGTGGAAGTGCGGAGGATAAGGACAACTCTGGGAGGAGAAGCTCTTCTGTGTCTCTGATGATGGTGCCCACACCCTGAAGCAGCAGCCAAGAGAAGCGCTGGAAGCAGACGGGCGCAGTTTTGGGCAGTACAATATCAAAAGATAGGAAACCATTAGCCAGAATGCAAAGGAGGACTGCAAGGATGGAGTGTGGCCTGGAGGGGAAGCCCTAGATGCAGCTGAAGCCACTTTGTTCAGCCTGCAGGAGAGTAAAGGGCGTCATTGTGGTCTTCAACATCCTCCGGAGAGGAATCAGAGGGGCTGCTGCAGCTCTCGTCACTGTTGGGACCAGTGACAGGACTGGAGAAAAGGGCAGGGAGCTGGGACAGGGCAAGTTTCATTTCCATATCAGATCAAGGTTTTTCACCCAGAGCACAGTCAGGCACTGGGACAGGTTCCCCATTGACGCAGCCCAGCGGAGCCCGGGCTGGCTCTTGGGAAAACTGCGGCGCTGCGCCAGGAGTGGGGAACGGCCAAGGCGTGGGTCCTGCCCGCGGCTGACCCTGGTGAGCCACTGCTCAGTGGTTCAGGATCTCCTAACTGCAGCACGGAGCAGGCCAAAGAAAAGGAGGAGGCTCCTCGATTGTGAGGTTCCACAAGCCAAGGTTTATTGCAAGGGAAGGATTCAGCAGCAAAGAGCCGCCAGCACTTCTGTGCATGGGATTTTTTCGGGGTACGACTCAGGGGGTGGATACAAACGACTGAGCAATAAGGAATCTGCAGGGGAGGAGCGAGGGGATTCCATCTGTTGCTTGGGACTAATTAGGACAGATGGGAGGAGAGGGTATGTCACATGGGCCAGTGCGGCATCCAGCAAGAGAGGAATTCCAAAGGGGTGGTGCAGTCAGGGATTGGTCCAAGGCAAAAGTGACAGGGAAGGTTCAGGAATAAAGAGCTGGATTATCTTGAGAGGCAGGGAAGGAGCTGGAACAAAGAGTGGGGAATGGCATGAGGGACAGCTTTGAGGGAGGGCAAAACCTAGGGGTAAACCAACTTGGGGAAAATACGGGGTACATGAAAACAAACCATTATACGATAACTGATAAATAAACACGAACCGGAACACCCCAGGGAAATGGTCACAGCACCAAGCCCCTCTGAGTTTGAGAAGTGTTCGAAGAACATTGAGCAGTCACGCAAGCTTTTAGACACTACATCAAAAGTAGAAAGTGTACGATAGTCAAGAGAGGGAAAAAGAAAAAGAGCTCCCTGCAGCCATGGTGGCAGCTCTGGATCAGCACCAGGGAGAGGACGGATGTAGGCGTGGTTGAAGCAGAGGCAGGGGCGAAAATAGCAGAGGCAGAGGAGGTTCAAAGCAGCCACAGACCAAGCTGGGCCCAAATCAATGTGCATCTTGTAAGAAATCAGGACACTGGAAATAGGGCCAGTGCCCAGAGTTAGCAGACAAAGTACACAAAACTCTTGCAGCCACTCTAGATGTTTAGAAATGACCGAGACTGGCAATTCTTACCCTAGCAGGCCACTGTTTAAAATACAGCTAAAGAATGATGAAGAAGTTGAAATTTTAAGAAATAGTGGAGACACATTTTCACTCTTGAATCAAGCACTGCTACCCAAAAGTGAAAACTATCTTCAAGCAATAGGAGCAACTACAGGGCAGCCAGAAAATGCATTCTTCCTGAAACCACTTTGATGGAAAATCAAGAAGAAAATGGGAATACATCCGTTTCTCTGTTTCCCAAACTCACCCAAATCTGTCCTATGCAGGGATTTGCTTGAAAATTTAGAAGCAACAGTTCCGTTTAGAAAAAGAAAACTTCAATGGAAGCTACCTGAAGACAAATGAGCGGTTTTAGCAGTAGGACTGACAACTGACACCAGACCAACCAACAAGAAGAACTAGTTAGAGCAAGTATTGAATCAGGTGTACCCAAGAGTATGGGGTACTGATAGCCCAGGAAAATCAAAACCAGCAGACCCTATTGAAATTGAGCTACAGACAAGAGTTAGGGCAGTAGTCAGAAAGCAATACCCTTGAAGATTGGAAGCTAGGAAAGGAACAGAGCCAACAATCAATTAAATCCCTGACATCAGGAGTATTGGAAGAATGGCAGTCAAAATTTAATACTGCTAGATCAGCAATAAAGAAACCTAATGGAACTCAGAGACTAGTGCCAGATTTCCAGGCAATTAATGGTTTATACCTTACTGGCTTACTAGCTAAACTTGGAGATGATTTTATTTGGTGCGGGGAATGTCCATGGGCAGGTGCTGTCGAGAGCCGTTCCCTCTTGGTCTGAGAGACCAGCTCCCCCAGCCCACCTTGCTCCCAGGCCCGGAGGTTTTAACGTGCGCTCGACCGGCAGCGGAAGGAGGGCTCTTGACACCGTGTCTGATGCAACAGGGTTTACTGAAGGTAGGTCAGAGGGTGCAGGGTTGGTGAGGGTGAGAAGAGGGACAGGAAGAGGCAGGAGCACAAGCACTGTAACATGACACATAAGGCACCTGCAAGCTGCTGGGGAAGCCTCAAGTCTGCTCAGTGAGCCACGTGTGCCCTCAGCATTGGGACAGCCACCTTTCCCTCAGTGAGCCTCACATCCCAGGGTCAGCAAATCAAGAGGCACCAGCCATGCTGTAGGTGACTCAGAGCAAGTGCAGTGGGTGATGGTGGCCAGGGGCCAGAAGCAGGCAGAAAGCCAATGGGGCTGGGGAAAAGGCTCTGCTCTGCTTACAGCGTGGGCTGAGGGCTGGGAGAGCTCCATTTCCTCCTGGAGATGTTGGAGACGGGGCCTTTCACCCTCCTGATAGGGCTGCCCCTGGCTGCAGGCAGACAGAGGAGTACGACGACACAAGGCCGAGAGCAGCAAAGCAAAGAGCCAGCCGTGCACAGCACAGGGAGGTGGTCCAGTGCAAAGCCAGCGTGGCACCCTGAAGGTGCCCGCTGCATTCTCATGTGTCCCTGGCCTGGGAAGGACAGGAATGTCTGTGGTCCAAGAGGGCCTTTTCTGAGGCCCCTGTGGGCTCAAAGCTGCTGCTCTCCTGGCTCCATGGGGCCTAAAGCCACAGAGCTCGGCCTCCCCCACAGCAAGAGGAACAAGACTTGGATATTAGGCAGTGGAGCTGAATGCCTAAGGCTGAGGGGCGGGGGGCTCCAGTCTGGAGCACAGGGAGGGCACCCCCCCAGCCCCACAACAGCTGGCCTCACAGCCCTGAAAGGCCAGGACCGGGGTTCCACGCCTGATTCCAGGGCGTCCCTCCAACCGGCCACCGACCTGGAAGCGCCAGAGCAGCCGGCTGTCAGGATCAAGGTGGCTGCCAGGGGGCTGCTTATGGCCTCTGCCAGCCAAGTGCCTCAGCCCCTCAGGGTCTCCCCCAGCCTGGCCAAGGGTGCCGGCAGCAGCGCGACAGCCCCAAAGCAGCTCCAGAGGAGCCCTATCCAGAGGCACCTGGGAGCCCTCAGCACTGCAGCCAGCAGCAGATGGGCAGGAGGATACAGATGGCCCTTCCTGTCCGGCACAGGGCTTGTGGCCATCTCCAGGCACCGCTCTGGCAGGGATCCCCGCAGCTCCGGCCCCTGCCCAGCTGCTCTGTGGGCAGCACAAAGGCTTCAGCAGAACCACCAAAGGCCAAAAGGCTTCTGGCCATTTTCCCTGTAACACTGCACTCCTGGGCAGCTAGCTGAGTACAAGCAACCTTTTCCCCCTCTTCTCTTATGCCCTACAGACCTTGCGCAGGAAAAGAGAGATGCTGGGACTCTGTGTATTGTAAGATATTTTATATTTACATACTCAACAATGAAAATGCAAACACAAAAATCTTAAAGAAGAAAAAGAAAATTCCTGCTGGCTTAAATGGCCCCAGATCATCTCTCTGCCGAGCTGCAGCAGAACAGTAAGGCAGTGCAGCAAAGACGAGGCCGTTTCCTCCATGCACTGCGGAATTGATCCCGCAGCTTCTGCCATGGGGAGTAGGGAGCTCTCTCAAGAGCCCGGAGAACTAAACAAAATTCTACTGCAGCATCTCTGATTGCAGGACTGCCGTCATATGCCATTTCTTCAAGGGCTGCAAGAGAGAGGAACAGAGGCAAGGTCAGATCCCGCATATGCAGGGAGCCAAGGAGAGCCCCATGCCAGGGCCATTCCGGTCGTCTCTTGCCATGGCCCGCAGGGAGCAGGGAGCAAGGGGATTGGCCCGAAGTTGCTGGCCACCAATGCCACACGTAGCCCTGATATCTCTGTGTGCTCTGCCCACGGGTGCAGATCCCTCCACAGCCGGGGCAGGGCTTGCAGCTGCCCCCTCCAGCCCCCTGGAGCGGTCAGCCCGCTGCCCTCACTCACTCACCAGTGCAGATCAGCTGCAGCTCTTGCTGCTGCCCCCTCAGGTGCCGCCCGGCCATGCCTGTGAACACAGAGCCTGTCACGGCCCCAGCGGCACAGCTCCCTGCCAGCGGCGCTGCCGGCACTGTGGCCACACGGGCTGCTGGCCAGGCAGAGCTCAGCCCGGGCCCTTGCCGCACGCTGCCGCTCCAGGGCACGGCTGCCAGAGGGCGGCATCAACGCCCAGGCCAGGCGGGACTCCACGGCGCCGGGCCGGGCTGGTGCTGCCGGGCAGCAGGCGGGGCCGGAGCCGAGCTGCGGCGGGCCAGGGAGGAGCCCGGGCTCGGGACTCACCCAGGAACCTGACGGCCGCCTCTCGCAGGGACTCCTGTGGGCTCTGCAGGTAGTGCAGTGCCCTGCGCACGTGCTCGGCCGCTCGGCTCCTGTCCTCTGCCAGCTGCAGAGAGCGGCAGGAGGGAAGGGTTGGCGCGGGCTCAGCTCCTGGGCCGGACGCTGCCTGCGCCCACCGTCGGCCTCGCCTGCCCGCACAGCCCTGAGGCGCGGCCAGCAGCCGCTGGCCAAGGGCTCCCGAGGCGAGGGGCAGAGGGCTGGCTGCTGCCCGGGGAGCCGCGGTGCCGCCCCGCAGCCCCGCCGGGCCGGGGCTCCATGGGCACCCGACTCAGGCCCACGGGAGCCTGGAGAAGAGCCCGCGCGGCCTCTGGCTGCAGCAGCGGGCACAGCTGTTAGCCCCGCACACTGAGCACCGCCCTCAGGGACCTTGGCCATGCTGAGGCTGGGGCGTCTCTGCTGTTCTTACCAGGCACTCCCCAAGGCTCTGATCCACGTGTAGCATTTGTTCTATATCCCTCCTCTTCAGGAATCTGGCTGAGGAATGCAGCGTTTCCCAGGAGGCCTGGAGAGGGACAGAGATGCACAGATGGCCCTACAGTCCAGGGCACAGGAGCATGCCAGTGGCACAGGCTGGAGGAGGCTGCAGCCCACAAGGTGCCCGTGCAGGAGGCAGCCCAAGCCCCTGCCAGGGGGACAGCAGCTGGCCACAAGTGCTCACCTCAGCAACCATCTGATTCTCATCATGGCAGTGGAAGTAGAGAGGGAGCAGGCTCTGGCGCACGTGGGACTTGAGGGCCTTTCTTCCCTCTGCTGTTAATAAGTCCAGCATCTCTTGAAAGAGAGCCATGGAGCTCAGCTGCACCTGGATGTCATCCTGGATGAAAGGAAAGGGCAAAAGACCTGAGCATCAGCTGCTTCAGGCCCCCCAGGGCACAGGTGTGCATCTGCACAGGGCAACAAGGGTCCGGGCAGCAGCCAGTGGCTGTGGCTGTGGGCACAGAGCCTTACGCTGTCAAAGAGTGGCAGGAGCGCCTCAGCCAGCTGCAGGGCGATGGGGGTGGCTATTGGAGCACCATTATCCAGGAGCAAATATCGGAGTAGAAGAATGCTCATCCTGATCATGTCGCTGTCATTTTCCTCCAGGAGCTCCACAAGACTTTCAGTCAGGCTCTGCATTTTTTCAGCCTGTGCGGAAGACGACTTTGTGAAAGGCCGCCCTGCTGCCGCAGGGCCCAGAGGCCAAAGGCCTGTCCCGAAGCACTGGGGCAGCTGAAGCGGGAAGCAGGAGAGATGGGAACAGCTGCCCCAGCGGCCGAAGCCCAGGCAAGGCCAAGCGACTGCGTTGCCCAGCCCCACGCTGCCTGCACGGCTTCGGCCACTGCCCCCTTCTCACCATCAAGGGATTCTTGCCCAGCACTACGAGGCCTCGGAGTGCCAAGTAACGCCTGGCCATGTGCTCGCTCCGCAGGTTCTGGGCCAGGATCTCCAGGACACTGTCACTGCATTCCCTCAAGTCCAGGCACCGAGGACCTGAAAGGCACAGGGCAGTGACAGGGGAGCCAGCCGGCAGGAGCCCAGAAGCGCACAGGGCCGGGCCCAGGCAGCAGCACAGGGCACGGGCACTGTCCTGGCAGCTGTGGCTGCCAGAGGCCAGAGGGCTGGGAGGCAGCTCAGCCAGGCAGCGCTGGCCTTGAGGCTCACCTCCACAAGGAATGCCAGGGCAGGGAAATCCCAGTATGGCATCTCTTTGCCGAGCAGGGCGAGCAGGTAGAATGCAACCGCGGAACAAAAGTGGATGGCTAAGCGGCGAATTTCTCTGAAGAGGGGAAAAAGGAAACAAGAGCCTGATGCAGTGGGGCAAACGTCTCCCAGGCGTGACTCACCCAGTTCTCATCTTTCCCCAGCACCCTTCCAGCAAGGGGACGTGGGCCGTTTGGGAGTTGGTTGCTGATGGGCACCCTCCTCTGCCAGCCTTTTCCAGCCTGCTTGGCCGTCCCTCAGTGCCAAGGCCCTCTGACCCATGGCCACCACGGACACTTTGTGGGGCACCTGGGCACAGAGCAGCAATGTCAGAGGCAGTGGGGAGAAGGGGGTCTCACCTGGCAAGCAGAGCCACGGCAAAGTGGTGAGTGTCAAGAGAGAGCAGCGTGTCCCAGGCACACCTGCGCTCCATTGCCACCACCACATCCTCGCAGCGGAGAAGGCAGAGCAGGGACTTGAGGGTGCGCACAGCAAACCTGTGTGCACAGCAAAGCCCAGGTCACACTGGCAGCACTGGCTCCTTGGCAGGCCACGTGGCAGGGACAGGAGGAGTGGCATGGAGCACCTGTTGGGGCTGGTGGCAAGGCCGTGCTCTTCCTGGCATCCCTTCCAGAAGGTGTCGACCTCCTCTGGCATATCCAGAGTGCTGAAGAAGACTTGGAATAGCAGATGCACAAATAGGCGGGGGAAATACACCTTCAAGATCCGTGGCAGACAGGGCACCTGGAGGATCTTCCACGTCACCACAGTTGCCTGCAAAGGACAAAGCCCCCCGAGACAGTGCTCAGTGCCGAGGTGTGTGTGTGGCAGGGCCCGAGCGTGGCAGGGAGAGGCCAGGAGAGACCATGGCAGGGGGAGCACGGGGCCTGGTGGGCCTGAAGCTGCCCCTGGGCCAGGTTTCAGGCCAGCGCCTGAGGCAGGGAGATGCAGTGGGGGAAGGAGGATGGAGAGCTGCTGGAGGGGCAGACTTGGGACCTGCAAAGGCCAGCTGCAGAAACTCACAGCCAGGGCAAAGACAGCCATTTCGTCCCCATTGGAGGTGCAGGTGCTGTACTCTGGCCAGCTGCCCAGCACATCCAGGAGGATCGGCTGCGCCAGCTCCGCAGTCCTGGCTGAGCCCATGATGGTCTTCCACATGGCCATGGCAGCTCTGTGGGGTTAGAGCTGTGTCTCAGGAGGGTCTCAGAGGAAGCACCAGGGGCAGCTGAGCCGGCTGCCATTTCTGCCTCTGCCCACTGCCCCCCTGCCAGCAGGAGGCAGACAGCCCAGCCCTGTTGGGACAGAGCCCTGAGAGGTGGCAAGGGAGCACGGCAGCAGGCTCAGGGGCTGGCCTGGCAGGGCTGGGAAAGGGAGCATCCAGAGGGCCCTGGAACTCTCTGTTGCTCCGACACCTGGGGCAGGCTGTGCAGGTGATGGGCTGGGGAGGCCTGAGCCCTGTGGGCAGGTGGGCCCCATACCTGTCACAGGACGGGGCCACACGCAGGAGCGTCACCACTGCGTCATTTGGCTGTGCTTCGGTGAGATCCAGCAGGGTCTTGTCCAGCCTGTGCTCAGCAGAATCATTGGCCATGAGCCACTGGTGGATGTAGCTCACCATGGCAGGCACCTGGAGAAGGCACGGGGAGATTTGGAAAGCTGCCAGAGGGAGCAATGTTCCCAGCTTCCCCAGAGGAGTGCTTCCCTTCCCACCCCACTGCCATGTGGCCTGAAAGGCTCACAGCAAGCAGCATGCATGGATTGGGAGGCCAGGAAATTGCTGGGAGGATCAAAGCCTGGCCCAGGCTGCTTACTTGCTTTGGAGTGTAAAAATCTTCCTCTACAAGCAGATGCAGCAGGGCAGCACCGGTCTTGCTGAGGAAGATGGGCGAGTATGGTCTGAGGCCTACGCCCGTGGCAATGGTCTCTTCCTCTTTAATTCTCTTGAGGAAGTTGCAAACAAACTGTAGGAGAAGGGCAAGAAGCCGAGGATTTTGCATGAAGTGCTGCACACACGGTGCTGGGCTGAGCAGGGACAGCAGGCCCAGCCCAGGTGGGGGTGGCTGCAGGTACCTGCGCTGTTCTGCGGAAGCAGCCACGGCTGGACTCCTGCTCTTGTGTGCGCTCCGGGGCTGCATCTGGCAAAGAGCGAGCGCAGCCCGAGATGAGGGGCTGCGGGAGAGGTCGGACAACACGGCCCAGCCCTGCGATCTCCAGGCAGAGAGAGCCCCGGGATGCCCCAGGGGATGGAGCACGGCCACTGCGGGGTTTCTGCCCGGCCCCTCTTCCGTCCTCTCTGTGGGCATGTCTCCAGGGCATAGCATGGCACGGCACGGCACGGCGTGGGATCCAAGCTGGCAGCAGGCACCAGTCCTGTGGCCCAGCTCTGCCACTCACCCTCCTGCGGTGGCTGGAACGGCACCACCTCTTCAGTCTGCTGTGCCGGGGCAGCTCCAGGGCCACCTTCCTCCTCCTCCACCCAGGCCAGCTCAGGCACTGCCGGCTGTCTCTGCTCCATGTCTCTGCCTGGATTTGTGGCTATTTGCAGGAGAGTTGCCTTGGAAAAGCTCCAAGTCACCAAGTCCTGCAGTGGTGCCTGGAAGGCACCTTCAAGTAAGAAGCCTCAGGAAGGCTACAGGACAGCAAGTCCTGCACTCGGTCTCAAGGGCTCCTGCCACAAGGACAGGGGACTCCTGACAAGGACTATGATATGGCCTCAAGGGCACCTGCAGAAGAGAAGCCTCAGGGAGACCACGGGTCAGCAAGTCCTGTGGTCTGGCCTCGAGCTCAGCTGCAGGAGCAAGGCTTCAGAAAAGCTCTGGGCGGGACGCGAACGAGCGCGCTGTGCGGGGGCTCCTCACGGCACCGCTCTGTCCCGTCCTGTCCCGTTGTGTGCTCTGAGCACTGTGGCGTGCCCTTGTCACCTCCAGCTCCTATGTCACCCCGTGTCACAAAGGGCCCTTGGACAGCCGTTCCATGTCACAGTGACTGTGCAGCACCTGTCACCAAGGGCCCTTGCAGACACTGCCGCCTGCCCTGGGGCCACGCCCAGCCCACCCAAAGTGGCCCAGTTTGGAGGGAATGGCTGGCCCCAGGAGTCTAAGCCAGGCCGAGAGGATCTTTAAGAAGGGCTCAGAGCATCAGCAAACGCTGCCATGCTCTGTGGGCTCAGGGCAGCAGAAGGAGCCCTGAGGGCTGCAGACGCAGCCGTTCTGGGAAGGGCACGGGGCCTTGCAGGGAAGCTGGCACGGCCTCCTTGGGACACGTCCCGGCTCGTGGCCATCCTAAAGCTGCCGGTGTGACACGCACAAGTAACGTGTGGGCCCAGGCACGAATGCTGCTCTGAGGCCTGGGGCCGGGGGAGCGCTGACATCAGCAGGTGTGGCAGAGTCTCTTGCCAAGCAGACCTGCCACAACCCGAGCCCTGGCAGCGCTGGTGCCCGTCTCCTGCCCCAGAGACCTGTGCCCCTGGGGGGCTCCTGTGCCAGAAAGAGCGAAAGGCCACGTGCCTAGGGGGCTGTGCCTCTTTCCTGCAGGGGCTGATGGCAGGAGCACCTGGGGCAACTACTGGCACACTTGGTCTCTGTCAGATGATGTTGCTCCTTCCTGAAATGAATTTTTCTCATGGAAGGCATTGGCAGTAGCACCAGAGCACCATCCATTGCTGAGTTTCCCAGGGCAGTTAGATTGCAAAGTTAACAGTCTGACATTTCCTTGTGCTTTTCTCACTCTCATTCCCACATTCTGGAACAAACGGCATCTGCCCAGCCTCTGCTATTCTCAGCTTCAGTTGCTGCATGTCTTGCTCTGGCAGCTCATGTCCAAACAAAACTGTGTCCCTGCTGAGCGCAGGAATGAGCGGCCACAAAGTGGCAAGTTCCCCAGTGAACATCAAGGCAGAGACGTGGAAGTGCGGAGGATAAGGACAACTCTGGGAGGAGAAGCTCTTCTGTGTCTCTGATGATGGTGCCCACACCCTGAAGCAGCAGCCAAGAGAAGCGCTGGAAGCAGACGGGCGCAGTTTTGGGCAGTACAATATCAAAAGATAGGAAACCATTAGCCAGAATGCAAAGGAGGACTGCAAGGATGGAGTGTGGCCTGGAGGGGAAGCCCTAGATGCAGCTGAAGCCACTTTGTTCAGCCTGCAGGAGAGTAAAGGGCGTCATTGTGGTCTTCAACATCCTCCGGAGAGGAATCAGAGGGGCTGCTGCAGCTCTCGTCACTGTTGGGACCAGTGACAGGACTGGAGAAAAGGGCAGGGAGCTGGGACAGGGCAAGTTTCATTTCCATATCAGATCAAGGTTTTTCACCCAGAGCACAGTCAGGCACTGGGACAGGTTCCCCATTGACGCAGCCCAGCGGAGCCCGGGCTGGCTCTTGGGAAAACTGCGGCGCTGCGCCAGGAGTGGGGAACGGCCAAGGCGTGGGTCCTGCCCGCGGCTGACCCTGGTGAGCCACTGCTCAGTGGTTCAGGATCTCCTAACTGCAGCACGGAGCAGGCCAAAGAAAAGGAGGAGGCTCCTCGATTGTGAGGTTCCACAAGCCAAGGTTTATTGCAAGGGAAGGATTCAGCAGCAAAGAGCCGCCAGCACTTCTGTGCATGGGATTTTTTCGGGGTACGACTCAGGGGGTGGATACAAACGACTGAGCAATAAGGAATCTGCAGGGGAGGAGCGAGGGGATTCCATCTGTTGCTTGGGACTAATTAGGACAGATGGGAGGAGAGGGTATGTCACATGGGCCAGTGCGGCATCCAGCAAGAGAGGAATTCCAAAGGGGTGGTGCAGTCAGGGATTGGTCCAAGGCAAAAGTGACAGGGAAGGTTCAGGAATAAAGAGCTGGATTATCTTGAGAGGCAGGGAAGGAGCTGGAACAAAGAGTGGGGAATGGCATGAGGGACAGCTTTGAGGGAGGGCAAAACCTAGGGGTAAACCAACTTGGGGAAAATACGGGGTACATGAAAACAAACCATTATACGATAACTGATAAATAAACACGAACCGGAACACCCCAGGGAAATGGTCACAGCACCAAGCCCCTCTGAGTTTGAGAAGTGTTCGAAGAACATTGAGCAGTCACGCAAGCTTTTAGACACTACATCAAAAGTAGAAAGTGTACGATAGTCAAGAGAGGGAAAAAGAAAAAGAGCTCCCTGCAGCCATGGTGGCAGCTCTGGATCAGCACCAGGGAGAGGACGGATGTAGGCGTGGTTGAAGCAGAGGCAGGGGCGAAAATAGCAGAGGCAGAGGAGGTTCAAAGCAGCCACAGACCAAGCTGGGCCCAAATCAATGTGCATCTTGTAAGAAATCAGGACACTGGAAATAGGGCCAGTGCCCAGAGTTAGCAGACAAAGTACACAAAACTCTTGCAGCCACTCTAGATGTTTAGAAATGACCGAGACTGGCAATTCTTACCCTAGCAGGCCACTGTTTAAAATACAGCTAAAGAATGATGAAGAAGTTGAAATTTTAAGAAATAGTGGAGACACATTTTCACTCTTGAATCAAGCACTGCTACCCAAAAGTGAAAACTATCTTCAAGCAATAGGAGCAACTACAGGGCAGCCAGAAAATGCATTCTTCCTGAAACCACTTTGATGGAAAATCAAGAAGAAAATGGGAATACATCCGTTTCTCTGTTTCCCAAACTCACCCAAATCTGTCCTATGCAGGGATTTGCTTGAAAATTTAGAAGCAACAGTTCCGTTTAGAAAAAGAAAACTTCAATGGAAGCTACCTGAAGACAAATGAGCGGTTTTAGCAGTAGGACTGACAACTGACACCAGACCAACCAACAAGAAGAACTAGTTAGAGCAAGTATTGAATCAGGTGTACCCAAGAGTATGGGGTACTGATAGCCCAGGAAAATCAAAACCAGCAGACCCTATTGAAATTGAGCTACAGACAAGAGTTAGGGCAGTAGTCAGAAAGCAATACCCTTGAAGATTGGAAGCTAGGAAAGGAACAGAGCCAACAATCAATTAAATCCCTGACATCAGGAGTATTGGAAGAATGGCAGTCAAAATTTAATACTGCTAGATCAGCAATAAAGAAACCTAATGGAACTCAGAGACTAGTGCCAGATTTCCAGGCAATTAATGGTTTATACCTTACTAGCTTCCTAGCAAAACTTGGAGATGATTTTATTTGGTGCGGGGAATGTCCATGGGCAGGTGCTGTCGAGAGCCGTTCCCTCTTGGTCTGAGAGACCAGCTCCCCCAGCCCACCTTGCTCCCAGGCCCGGAGGTTTTAACGTGCGCTCGACCGGCAGCGGAAGGAGGGCTCTTGACACCGTGTCTGATGCAACAGGGTTTACTGAAGGTAGGTCAGAGGGTGCAGGGTTGGTGAGGGTGAGAAGAGGGACAGGAAGAGGCAGGAGCACAAGCACTGTAACATGACACATAAGGCACCTGCAAGCTGCTGGGGAAGCCTCAAGTCTGCTCAGTGAGCCACGTGTGCCCTCAGCATTGGGACAGCCACCTTTCCCTCAGTGAGCCTCACATCCCAGGGTCAGCAAATCAAGAGGCACCAGCCATGCTGTAGGTGACTCAGAGCAAGTGCAGTGGGTGATGGTGGCCAGGGGCCAGAAGCAGGCAGAAAGCCAATGGGGCTGGGGAAAAGGCTCTGCTCTGCTTACAGCGTGGGCTGAGGGCTGGGAGAGCTCCATTTCCTCCTGGAGATGTTGGAGACGGGGCCTTTCACCCTCCTGATAGGGCTGCCCCTGGCTGCAGGCAGACAGAGGAGTACGACGACACAAGGCCGAGAGCAGCAAAGCAAAGAGCCAGCCGTGCACAGCACAGGGAGGTGGTCCAGTGCAAAGCCAGCGTGGCACCCTGAAGGTGCCCGCTGCATTCTCATGTGTCCCTGGCCTGGGAAGGACAGGAATGTCTGTGGTCCAAGAGGGCCTTTTCTGAGGCCCCTGTGGGCTCAAAGCTGCTGCTCTCCTGGCTCCATGGGGCCTAAAGCCACAGAGCTCGGCCTCCCCCACAGCAAGAGGAACAAGACTTGGATATTAGGCAGTGGAGCTGAATGCCTAAGGCTGAGGGGCGGGGGGCTCCAGTCTGGAGCACAGGGAGGGCACCCCCCCAGCCCCACAACAGCTGGCCTCACAGCCCTGAAAGGCCAGGACCGGGGTTCCACGCCTGATTCCAGGGCGTCCCTCCAACCGGCCACCGACCTGGAAGCGCCAGAGCAGCCGGCTGTCAGGATCAAGGTGGCTGCCAGGGGGCTGCTTATGGCCTCTGCCAGCCAAGTGCCTCAGCCCCTCAGGGTCTCCCCCAGCCTGGCCAAGGGTGCCGGCAGCAGCGCGACAGCCCCAAAGCAGCTCCAGAGGAGCCCTATCCAGAGGCACCTGGGAGCCCTCAGCACTGCAGCCAGCAGCAGATGGGCAGGAGGATACAGATGGCCCTTCCTGTCCGGCACAGGGCTTGTGGCCATCTCCAGGCACCGCTCTGGCAGGGATCCCCGCAGCTCCGGCCCCTGCCCAGCTGCTCTGTGGGCAGCACAAAGGCTTCAGCAGAACCACCAAAGGCCAAAAGGCTTCTGGCCATTTTCCCTGTAACACTGCACTCCTGGGCAGCTAGCTGAGTACAAGCAACCTTTTCCCCCTCTTCTCTTATGCCCTACAGACCTTGCGCAGGAAAAGAGAGATGCTGGGACTCTGTGTATTGTAAGATATTTTATATTTACATACTCAACAATGAAAATGCAAACACAAAAATCTTAAAGAAGAAAAAGAAAATTCCTGCTGGCTTAAATGGCCCCAGATCATCTCTCTGCCGAGCTGCAGCAGAACAGTAAGGCAGTGCAGCAAAGACGAGGCCGTTTCCTCCATGCACTGCGGAATTGATCCCGCAGCTTCTGCCATGGGGAGTAGGGAGCTCTCTCAAGAGCCCGGAGAACTAAACAAAATTCTACTGCAGCATCTCTGATTGCAGGACTGCCGTCATATGCCATTTCTTCAAGGGCTGCAAGAGAGAGGAACAGAGGCAAGGTCAGATCCCGCATATGCAGGGAGCCAAGGAGAGCCCCATGCCAGGGCCATTCCGGTCGTCTCTTGCCATGGCCCGCAGGGAGCAGGGAGCAAGGGGATTGGCCCGAAGTTGCTGGCCACCAATGCCACACGTAGCCCTGATATCTCTGTGTGCTCTGCCCACGGGTGCAGATCCCTCCACAGCCGGGGCAGGGCTTGCAGCTGCCCCCTCCAGCCCCCTGGAGCGGTCAGCCCGCTGCCCTCACTCACTCACCAGTGCAGATCAGCTGCAGCTCTTGCTGCTGCCCCCTCAGGTGCCGCCCGGCCATGCCTGTGAACACAGAGCCTGTCACGGCCCCAGCGGCACAGCTCCCTGCCAGCGGCGCTGCCGGCACTGTGGCCACACGGGCTGCTGGCCAGGCAGAGCTCAGCCCGGGCCCTTGCCGCACGCTGCCGCTCCAGGGCACGGCTGCCAGAGGGCGGCATCAACGCCCAGGCCAGGCGGGACTCCACGGCGCCGGGCCGGGCTGGTGCTGCCGGGCAGCAGGCGGGGCCGGAGCCGAGCTGCGGCGGGCCAGGGAGGAGCCCGGGCTCGGGACTCACCCATGAACCTGACGGCCGCCTCTCGCAGGGACTCCTGTGGGCTCTGCAGGTAGTGCAGTGCCCTGCGCACGTGCTCGGCCGCTCGGCTCCTGTCCTCTGCCAGCTGCAGAGAGCGGCAGGAGGGAAGGGTTGGCGCGGGCTCAGCTCCTGGGCCGGACGCTGCCTGCGCCCACCGTCGGCCTCGCCTGCCCGCACAGCCCTGAGGCGCGGCCAGCAGCCGCTGGCCAAGGGCTCCCGAGGCGAGGGGCAGAGGGCTGGCTGCTGCCCGGGGAGCCGCGGTGCCGCCCCGCAGCCCCGCCGGGCCGGGGCTCCATGGGCACCCGACTCAGGCCCACGGGAGCCTGGAGAAGAGCCCGCGCGGCCTCTGGCTGCAGCAGCGGGCACAGCTGTTAGCCCCGCACACTGAGCACCGCCCTCAGGGACCTTGGCCATGCTGAGGCTGGGGCGTCTCTGCTGTTCTTACCAGGCACTCCCCAAGGCTCTGATCCACGTGTAGCATTTGTTCTATATCCCTCCTCTTCAGGAATCTGGCTGAGGAATGCAGCGTTTCCCAGGAGGCCTGGAGAGGGACAGAGATGCACAGATGGCCCTACAGTCCAGGGCACAGGAGCATGCCAGTGGCACAGGCTGGAGGAGGCTGCAGCCCACAAGGTGCCCGTGCAGGAGGCAGCCCAAGCCCCTGCCAGGGGGACAGCAGCTGGCCACAAGTGCTCACCTCAGCAACCATCTGATTCTCATCATGGCAGTGGAAGTAGAGAGGGAGCAGGCTCTGGCGCACGTGGGACTTGAGGGCCTTTCTTCCCTCTGCTGTTAATAAGTCCAGCATCTCTTGAAAGAGAGCCATGGAGCTCAGCTGCACCTGGATGTCATCCTGGATGAAAGGAAAGGGCAAAAGACCTGAGCATCAGCTGCTTCAGGCCCCCCAGGGCACAGGTGTGCATCTGCACAGGGCAACAAGGGTCCGGGCAGCAGCCAGTGGCTGTGGCTGTGGGCACAGAGCCTTACGCTGTCAAAGAGTGGCAGGAGCGCCTCAGCCAGCTGCAGGGCGATGGGGGTGGCTATTGGAGCACCATTATCCAGGAGCAAATATCGGAGTAGAAGAATGCTCATCCTGATCATGTCGCTGTCATTTTCCTCCAGGAGCTCCACAAGACTTTCAGTCAGGCTCTGCATTTTTTCAGCCTGTGCGGAAGACGACTTTGTGAAAGGCCGCCCTGCTGCCGCAGGGCCCAGAGGCCAAAGGCCTGTCCCGAAGCACTGGGGCAGCTGAAGCGGGAAGCAGGAGAGATGGGAACAGCTGCCCCAGCGGCCGAAGCCCAGGCAAGGCCAAGCGACTGCGTTGCCCAGCCCCACGCTGCCTGCACGGCTTCGGCCACTGCCCCCTTCTCACCATCAAGGGATTCTTGCCCAGCACTACAAGGCCTCGGAGTGCCAAGTAACACCTGGCCATGTGCTCGCTCCGCAGGTTCTGTGCCAGGATCTCCAGGACACTGTCACTGCATTCCCTCAAGTCCAGGCACTCGAGGACCTGAAAGGCACAGGGCAGTGACAGGGGAGGCGGCCGGCAGGAGCCCAGAAGCGCACAGGGCCGGGCCCAGGCAGCAGCACAGGGCACGGGCACTGTCCTGGCAGCTGTGGCTGCCAGAGGCCAGAGGGCTGGGAGGCAGCTCAGCCAGGCAGCGCTGGCCTTGAGGCTCACCTCCACAAGGAATGCCAGGGCAGGGAAATCCCAGTATGGCATCTCTTTGCCGAGCAGGGCGAGCAGGTAGAATGCAACCGCGGAACAAAAGTGGATGGCTAAGCGGCGAATTTCTCTGAAGAGGGGAAAAAGGAAACAAGAGCCTGATGCAGTGGGGCAAACGTCTCCCAGGCGTGACTCACCCAGTTCTCATCTTTCCCCAGCACCCTTCCAGCAAGGGGACGTGGGCCGTTTGGGAGTTGGTTGCTGATGGGCACCCTCCTCTGCCAGCCTTTTCCAGCCTGCTTGGCCGTCCCTCAGTGCCAAGGCCCTCTGACCCATGGCCACCACGGACACTTTGTGGGGCACCTGGGCACAGAGCAGCAATGTCAGAGGCAGTGGGGAGAAGGGGGTCTCACCTGGCAAGCAGAGCCACGGCAAAGTGGTGAGTGTCAAGAGAGAGCAGCGTGTCCCAGGCACACCTGCGCTCCATTGCCACCACCACATCCTCGCAGCGGAGAAGGCAGAGCAGGGACTTGAGGGTGCGCACAGCAAACCTGTGTGCACAGCAAAGCCCAGGTCACACTGGCAGCACTGGCTCCTTGGCAGGCCACGTGGCAGGGACAGGAGGAGTGGCATGGAGCACCTGTTGGGGCTGGTGGCAAGGCCGTGCTCTTCCTGGCATCCCTTCCAGAAGGTGTCGACCTCCTCTGGCATATCCAGAGTGCTGAAGAAGACTTGGAATAGCAGATGCACAAATAGGCGGGGGAAATACACCTTCAAGATCCGTGGCAGACAGGGCACCTGGAGGATCTTCCACGTCACCAAAGTTGCCTGCAAAGGACAAAGCCCCCCGAGACAGCGCTCAGTGCCGAGGTGTGTGTGTGGCAGGGCCCGAGCGTGGCAGGGAGAGGCCAGGAGAGACCATGGCAGGGGGAGCACGGGGCCTGGTGGGCCTGAAGCTGCCCCTGGGCCAGGTTTCAGGCCAGCGCCTGAGGCAGGGAGATGCAGTGGGGGAAAGAGGATGGAGAGCTGCTGGAGGGGCAGCCTTGGGGCCTGCAAAGGCCAGTTGCAGAAACTCACAGCCAGGGCAAAGACAGCCGTTTCGTCCCCATTGGAGGTGCAGGTGCTGTACTCTGGCCAGCTGCCCAGCACATCCAGGAGGATCAGCTGCGCCAGCTCCGCAGTCCTGGCTGAGCCCATGATGGTCTTCCACATGGCCATGGCAGCTCTGTGGGGTTAGAGCTTTGTCTCAGGGGGCCTCAGACACAGCACCGGGGGCAGCTGAGCCGGCTGCCATTTCTGCCTCTGCCCACTGCCCCCCTGCCAGCAGGAGGCAGACAGCCCAGCCCTGTTGGGACAGAGCCCTGAGAGGTGGCAAGGGAGCACGGCAGCAGGCTCAGGGGCTGGCCTGGCAGGGCTGGGAAAGGGAGCATCCAGAGGGCCCTGGAACTCTCTGTTGCTCCGACACCTGGGGCAGGCTGTGCAGGTGATGGGCTGGGGAGGCCTGAGCCCTGTGGGCAGGTGGGCCCCATACCTGTCACAGGACGGGGCCACACGCAGGAGCGTCACCACTGCGTCATTTGGCTGTGCTTCGGTGAGTTCCAGCAGGGTCTTGTCCAGCCTGTGCTCAGCAGAATCATTGGCCATGAGCCACTGGTGGATGTAGCTCACCATGGCAGGCACCTGGAGAAGGCACGGGGAGATTTGGAAAGCTGCCAGAGGGAGCAATGTTCCCAGCTTCCCCAGAGGAGTGCTTCCCTTCCCACCCCACTGCCATGTGGCCTGAAAGGCTCACAGCAAGCAGCATGCGTGGATTGGGAGGCCAAGCAATTCTGGGAGGATCAAAGCCTGGCCCAGGCTGCTTACTTGCTTTGGAGTGTAAAAATCTTCCTCTACAAGCAGATGCAGCAGGGCAGCACCGGTCTTGCTGAGGAAGATGGGCGAGTATGGTCTGAGGCCTGGGCCTGTGGCGATGGTCTCTTCCTCTTTAATTCTCTTGAGGAAGTTGCAAACAAACTGTAGGAGAAGGGAAAGAAGCCGGGGATGTTGCATGGAGTGCTGCACACACGGTGCTGGGCTGAGCAGGGACAGCAGGCCCAGCCCAGATGGGGGTGGCTGCAGGTACCTGCGCTGTTCTGCGGAAGCGGCCACGGCTGGACTCCTGCTCTTGTGTGCGCTCCGGGGCTGCATCTGGCAAAGAGCGAGCGCAGCCAGAGATGAAGGGTTGCGGGAGAGGTCGGACAACACGGCCCAGCCCTGCGATCCCCAGGCAGAGAGAGCCCCGGGATGCCCCAGGGGATGGAGCACGGCCACTGCGGTGTGTCTTCCGGGCCCCTCTTCCGTCCTGTCCGTGGGCATGTCCCCAGGGGATAGCATGGCACGGCACGGCATGGTACGGCATGGGATCCAAGCTGGCAGCAGGCACCAGTCCTGTGGCCCAGCTCTGCCACTCACCCTCCTGCGGTGGCTGGAACGGCACCACCTCTTCAGTCTGCTGTGCCAGGGCAGCTCCAGGGCCACCTTCCTCCTCCTCCACCCAGGCCAGCTCAGGCACTGCCGGGTGTCTCTGCTCCATGTCTCTGCCTGGATTTGTGGCTATTTGCAGGAGAGTTGCCTTGGAAAAGCTCCAAGTCACCAAGTCCTGCAGTGGTGCCTGGAAGGAATCTTCAAGTAAGAAGTCTCAGGAAGGCTACAAGACAGCAAGTCCTGCACTCGGTCTCAAGGGCCCCTGCCCCAAGGACAGAGGACTCCTGACAAGGACTATGATATGGCCTCAAGGGCACCTGCAGAAGAGAAGCCTCAGGGAGACCACGGGTCAGCAAGTCCTGTGGTCTGGCCTCGAGCTCAGCTGCAGGAGCAAGGCTTCAGAAAACCTCCGGGCGGGACGCGAACGAGCGCGCTGTGCGGGGGCTCCTCACAGCACTGCTCTGTCCCATCCTGTCTCATCGTGTGCTCTGAGCACTGTGGCGTGCTCTTGTCACCTCCAGCTCCTATGTCACACCATGTCACAAAGGGCCCTTGGACACTCGTTCCATGTGTCCTGGGGTGACGTTATGATGCTTGTATCCCCATTCATCTGTTCTGTGCCTTTGGGACCTGCTGTGAAGATTGGCAGTTTTGTTTTGCTTTCTTGTGTTAGATAGGGACAAGCGTTCGGAAAATCTCGCGATGTCACGGAAAGCAGCAGGATTCCTCTCCCCCTAACGCCTAGTGATAGGGGATCACCCAGGAATGTAGACCCCCCTAATACTAGTAACTTTCTACTCCTTATTAACCAATTACTGTAAGTTAAGACACCCTGACGTAGAGAAAAAACCTCCCCGAGTATAAAACCCGACGAGACGGGACAATAAAGGCCTTTGGACCGTCCACCACGTTGATGTCTGCGTGTGTTCTTTGCCCGAGTGACCCTGGAGAGTTTGGGTCGCCGTGCCGTTTCCTCAGAACCAGGTCGCCTTGCCTTGCATCAGAAGGCAACATTTCTCTTATCAGGGACACAGAGACGAGCAGTACATAGGGCTGTTTTTCACATCTTGCTTTCAGCTTGCTGCTTTGCTTGCCCTCTTTTCTGCTCTTGCTTCTGCGCTGCTTTGGCCTCTGCTTATTAGCTAGTTCTAGCTAAACAGTCCACATTCCTTCCTGGACTGTTTCTCCTCTCCTGTTTCTGTGACCATCTCGAACCTGCTCCGAACTGGGACCTGGGAACACCGTTCGGCTGCAGCAGCTGCCCCAGCGCCGGAGGGACTGAGAACAGAGCAACCACCCCCGAAAGAGACTTTCTGATTTTGTCATCTTTCTCAGAGCGGTGTCATCGGGTATTGTTCATTTTTGTGCTGGGGGGTGCTGTGCCTGAAATAAACCGGTTTTTTCCACCTCTCTCCAAGGAATTTTTTCCCGAACCTGTTGGGGGGAGGGGCCGTGTGGGTTTTGCTTTCTGGAGGGGCCCTCCTTTGCAGATTCTTTAACAAATTTGCCCTAAACCAGTACAAAATATTGGCACCCAAACGGGGGGCGAGAGAGAGAGTGGAAAAACCCTGTTTTGACTGCATTTTGGTTGCTATTACTCTGTGTTTGTTTAAATCAGCTAATAGCCATGCTTTTTGAATTCATAATGTCTATTGGGGTGAAGGTTTGCATGCATTTCTGGTCCCTAGGGTTTTTTGAGGTTTTAATACCTCTCTGGTCCCTAGATTTATTTACTTATCCAGAAATAGCTTTAGTATTGCCCCTAATACGTAGTTTTTACATCAGAGGGGCAGTGACCAGAGTAGGTATCCTGCTGGGCTTGGTGGCAATAATGTGCAAGAAGTTTATAAACATGCCAGGGTCTACTCCAGGTATGAATGGTTCATGGCTATGGTTATGCATCCAGTTTGTTGCAGGAGGAGCAGGAGGGAATGAGGTTTTTCAGCCTCTGCTTTCCTCCTTCTCCTATGAATCAGTTGCATCACTAGTGAAGAATGTTCAGTTTCCCCTCAATGTTAAAGAAACCGTCTTCCTGGTATTCAATCTGGTAACCTTCCTCTATACAGCCTGCTGCTTCTCTAGAATGAGGGCTGAGATTTCTAGACGGGCTGATGAGACCCCTGACTCAGGAGTAAACCCTGGTGTGGAAAATCCTCAGTGGTGTGGGAAATGGGAGGATATGGGCCAAATCCTGAAGGAATTCTCTGACCCTATAGTCTGGGATTTTCCCCATGAACAAATTCAGAACCCAGCTGAGGTGGGGAAATATCTGAAAGAGAAGTACCAGGATGAGCCTAAGGAGAGGAAGGTCATTGCAGTGAGCTGGGCCCTGGAGTATGCTTATCGCACACTACTAGATACTGTCAGGCAGCAGACAGAGGCAGGGGGGCAGGGAGATCAATCAGCAACTGTCCCAGTGACTCAGGCTGCAGCTAACACTCCAGGCTCAAAGCCAGCATCTAAACCCATGGCTGTTGCTACCAGCACTAGGAGTGGGAAATGTACGGACAAGACCAATCAACCAGTGGACGATGATGATGATGATGATGATGAAGGAGAAGGAACCTCAATGCCTCCTGACATAAAATCAGGAGTCAAAGCAGCAGGTGCAAGATCAGATGCAAGTATTGAGTCCTTTTCCCTGAAGGACCTTCGTGGCCTACAGAAGGACTACACTCAAAGGTCTGATGAATCCGTAATTAGTTGGCTGGTTCGTCTCTGGGATGCTGCAGGCGAGGCTACAATTCTGGATGGCACTGAAGCCAGGCATTTGGGATCCCTGTCACAGGATCCTGTCATCGACCAAGGAATGATGAGGGGGGCTAACTCTCACAGCCTCTGGGAACGGGTCCTAAGAAGTGTAGCAGAAAGATACCTGTGTGCAGACGATCTCTATATGCAGCAAACTCAGTGGAAGACAATAGAGCAGGGGATCCAACGCCTGAGAGAAAGTGGCAGAGATTATCTTCTCAGATGATGTAACAACTAGGAACCCAGACTTAGTACCATGCACGTCTGTGATGTGGCGAAAACTCGTACGACTTGGGCCACATGAATATGCTTCTGCCTTAGCCATAATGAAGCAGGATGAGAGGGGTGAGACTGTGCTTGACATGGCAAGGAAGCTCCGAGCATATGCAGATGCTGTACATGGCCTGACACATGCCAGAATCACAGCAGTAGAAACACGTCTGCAGAACTTAGAGGATAAGATAGAGGAGAACCATAAGAAGCTTAGAGAGGAGATTAAAGAAGACCTTCTCGAAATTTCAGCAGCACAGATCCGAGGTTCCGGTATCCAAGGCAGACGTTTCCCAGATGGTGAGAGAAGGTACACCCCACGTGCTGAGCTGTGGTTTTACCTGCGTGATTGTGGGGAAAACATGAGAAGGTGGGATAGGAAACCTACTGCTGTTCTGGCATGATGGGTGCGTGAACTGAAGGAAGCCACCAGAGGAAAGCAGCTCCAGTTGCCCGTAGCCGAATGGCCAGGTATGATGATGATGACGTCTGATCCCCTCGAAGGAACATCCAAAACATATGCCCAGGGAAAGAAGGATAACCAGGCTTAGAGGGGCCCTGCCTCTAGCCAGGTAGAGGCCAGGAAAAATCGTGTTTTCTGGTCTGTGTGGATTCGTTGGCCTGGCACATTGGAACCACAAGAGTACAAAGCTTTGGTCGATACTGGTGCGCAATGCACATTAATCCCATCAAGACATGTGGGGACAGAGTCTGTTCCTATTGCTGGTGTGACAGGGGGATCCCAGGATTTCACTTTGGTGGAAGCTGATGTGAGCCTAACGGGAAATGAGTGGAAGAAGCATCCTATTGTGACTGGCCCAGAGGCCCCATGTATTTTGGGCATCGACTACCTTCAAAGTGGGTACTTCAGAGACTCAGAAGGACTCAGATGGGCATTTGGAATAGCTGCTGTAGAGACAGAGGGCATCCAGCAATTGAATACCTTGCCTGGGTTGTCTGAGAATCCATCTGCAGTAGGATGCCTGATGGGAGAAGAGCAACGAGTGCCAATTGCCACTTCCATAGTACATTGACGACAGTATAGGACCACTCGAGATGCTGTGATCCCCATCCATAAGATGATCCGAGAGCTGGAGAGCCAAGGGGTGGTCAGCAAGACCCACTCACCCTTCAACAGCCCCATTTGGCCTGTGCGAAAATCTGAAGGAGAATGGAGATTGACTGTGGACTACCGTGCACTGAATGAAGTGACTCCACCACTGAGTGCTGCCGTGCCAGACATATTAGAGCTCCAGTATGAGCTTGAGTCCAAGGCAGCAAAGTGGTATGCCACTATAGACATTGCCAATGCATTTTTCTCCATTCCTCTGGCAGCAGAATGCAGGTCTCAGTTTGCCTTCACATGGAGGGGAGTGCAGTACACCTGGAACCGACTGCCCCAGGGGTGGAAGCACAGCCCCACCATCTGCCATGGACTGATTCAGACTGCACTAGAAAGGGGAGAGGCTCCAGAACATCTGCAGTATATTGATGACATCATTGTGTGGGGGAACACAGCTGCGGAAGTGTTTGAGAAAGGGAAGGAAATCATCCAGATCCTCCTGGGAGCTGGTTTCGCCATTAAAAAGAGCAAAGTAAAAGGACCAGCTCATGAGATTCAGTTCCTGGGAGTAAAGTGGCAAGATGGACGGTGTCAGATTCCCACAGATGTCATCAACAAGATCACAGCAATGTCTCCACTCACCAATAAGGAAGAGACACAAACTTTCCTGGGTGCAATAGGTTTTTGGAGGATGCATATTCCTGAGTACAGTCAGATTGTGAGCCCTCTTTACCTGGTCACCCGCAAGAAGAACAATTTCCAGTGGGGCCCTGAGCAGCAACAAGCCTTTGTCCAGATCAAGCAGGAGATTGCTCATGCAGTAGCCCTTGGCCCAGTGAGGACCGGACCAGAGGTAAAGAACATGCTCTACTCTGCAGCCGGGAACCATGGCTTGTCCTGGAGCCTTTGGCAGAAGGTGCCTGCGGAGACTCGGGGTCGACCACTGGGATTTTGGAGTCGAAGCTACAGAGGGTCTGAAGCCAACTACACTCCAACAGAGAAAGAAATCTTGGCTGCCTATGAAGGAGTCCAGGCTGCCTCGGAGGTAATAGGCACTGAAGCACAACTCCTCCTGGCACCCCGACTACCGGTGCTGGGGTGGATGTTCAAAGGCAAGGTTCCTTCCACTCACCATGCCACCAGTGCTACATGGAGCAAGTGGATTGCTATTGTCACTCAGCGCACCCGTATAGGTAAACTGAATCGCCCTGGGATTTTGGAGATAACTACAAATTGGCCTGAAGGTGAGAATTTTGGTGTTACAGATGAAGAGGAACAAGAACCAGTGACACGTGCTGAAGAGGCTCCTCCCTATAACCAACTGCCCCCAGAGGAAACACGCTACGCTCTTTTCACTGACGGTTCCTGTCGCATCCTTGGAATGAACCGGAAGTGGAAAGCAGCTGTATGGAGCCCCACATGACAGGTTGCACAAGCTACCGAAGGAAAAGGTGGATCAAGCTAACTTGCTGAACTCAAAGCTTTTCAACTGGCCTAGACATTGCTGAGAGAGAGAAGTGGCCAAAGCTCTACCTCTACACTGATTCATGGATGGTAGCCAATGCTCTGTGGGGATGGCTGGAGAGGTGGAAAAAGGCTAACTGGCAACGTAGAGGGAAACCAATTTGGGCTGCTGATGAGTGGAAAGACATTGCTGCCAGGGTAGGGAGGCTACCTGTGAAAGTCCCCCATGTAGATGCCCATGTACCCAAGAACAGGGCCAATGAGGAGCACCAAAACAATGAGCAGGTAGACCAAGCTGCAAAGATAGGGGTGTCCAAAATAGACCTAGATTTGGAACATAAGGGAGAGTTATTCCTAGCTCGATGGGCCCATGATGCCTCAGGCCACCAGGGCAGAGATGCCACCTATAAGTGGGCATGAGACCGAGGGGTGGATCTAACCATGGACAGTATTTCTCAGGTTATCCATGACTGTGAGACGTGTGCTGCCATCAAGCAGGCCAAGCGAGTGAAGCCCCTCTGGTAGGGTGGGCGGTGGTCCAAGTACAAGTATGGGGAGGCCTGGCAGATTGACTCCATCACACTGCCCCAGACACGCCAGGGCAAGCACTACGTGCTGACCATGGTGGAAGCACCACTGGATGGCTGGAAACCTACCCTGTGTCTCATGCTACAGCCCAGAACACCATCCTGGGCCTGGAAAAGCAAGTTCTGTGGAGACATGGTACCCCTGAGAGGATCGAGTCAGACAACGGGACTCATTTCAAGAACAGCCTTATCAACACCTGGGCTAGGGAACATGGCATTGAGTGGGTGTATCATATCCCCTACCATGCACCAGCTGCAGGAAAAGTGGAGAGGTACAATGGACTACTAAAAACCCAGTTGAAAGCTTTGGGTGGGGGATCTTTCAAGAATTGGGAGCAACATTTAGCAAAGGCCACCTGCTTAGTTAACACCCGAGGTTCCACCAACTGAGCAGGTGCTGCCCAGTCTGAGTCCCTGAATGTAATAGAAGGAGACAAAGTCCCAGTGGTACATATCAGAGGTTTGTTAGGGAAGACTGTGTGGATCAATTCTGCCTCGAGTACAAACCCATTTTTGGGGTTGTCTTTGCTCAGGGACCAGGTTGCACGTGGTGGATAATGCAAAGAGATGAAACAACACGATGTGTACCTCAGGGAGATCTGATTGTGGGGTAAGAATGATATGCAATATCACTGTTCATTGGATGTTACTGCCATGTTACTGCCATTGTCTGTACATTAAACCATACAGACATGAGATAGAAGGAAATGTGTAAGTGTTGAAGGTCTGGGCAAGTGATAGATGGAGCTTTAAGTGACTAAAGTGAAAAGGGGGAATCCTACAGCTCTGTAATATAGGATCTGGATTCAGTGGTCCAGTGTGGGGATGTGATGACGGCATGATGGGTATTGCTTGTAAATTTTGGGGGAAACAGATGGAAATTTTGTATGAATAATGCATGATGTGTTGTAGTATGTTGATGATATGGGGATAAGGGGTGGAATGTCCTGGGGTGACGTTATGATGCTTCTATCCCCATTCATCTGTTCTGTGCCTTTAAGACCAGCTCTGAAGAGTGGAAGTTTTGTTTGGGTTTCTCTTATCAGGGACACAGAGATGGGCAGTACATAGGGCTGTTTTTGCTTCTTGCTTTCGGCTTGCTGCTTTGCTTGCTCTCTTTTCTGTTCTCACTTCTGCTCTGCTTTGGCCTCTGCTTATTAGCTAGTTCTAACTAAACAGTCCAAATTCTTTCCTGGACTGTTTCTCCTCTCCTGTTTCTGTGACCATCTTGAACCTGCTCCAGACTGGGACCTGGGAACACCGAGGGTTTGCACCGTTTTGGCCTGCAGCAGCTGCCCCAGCGCCGGAGGGACTGAGAACAGAGCAACCACCCCCGAAAGAGACTTTCTGATTTTGTCATCTTTCTCAGAGCAGTGTCATCTGGTATTGTTCATTTTGTGTGCTGGGGGGTTCTCTGCCAGTCAAATAAATAGGTTCTTTCCACTTCTTTTCGAGGAATTCTTCCCGAACCGGTTAGGGGGAGGGGCCGTGTGGGTTTGCTTTCTGGAGGGGCCCTCCTTTGCTGATTCTTTAACAAATTTGCCCTAAACCAGGACATCCCCCCCATTTCCCACTCTCCCAGAAGATGTTTTTTTCAAGGACCACAGGAAAGGAGCTGAAGATATAGTTGCTAAAAATGTCCAACAACCTGCTTTGGTCCCAGAAAATGCTAATTATAAGGGATTTATTACCTTGATATGTAGATGCAGTGATATGTTAGTGTCATGGTTTGGGCCTGGCACAGAGCCAGTGCCCCCATGAGAATACCTTCTCCCTGGTGTCTGCTGTGAGATGTGACCAGGAATAAGCAAAGCAGGCTCTAGCTTAAACATAAAGAAAACTTTATTACCTGAACTACAAGAAAAGAAGGGAAAAAAAAAAAACCTATAAGGAAAAAAAATTTGAAAACCTTACAAAAAAGCACTTTCCTCCTCCCCACCACCCAAAAAATTTCCCAATCCAATACATTCCCCCAAATCACCAACTGCCCAGTCTGGCACCACCCTTTAGGATATTCAAACTTCAGTCCATGAAGAGGAGAAGAGTCTTTCTTGCACCATAGGCTTCCCCTGGAAACACGCTGAAACCTCGTGTGCTTCCATGTCACTCGGCACCACCCAGAAAGTCCTTTTGCCGCTTGTGACATCTTCCTTCCATGCCCAGTGCTCTCACCACTGTGCATGGACCAGAGCTGCTTTTAGGGTTGTCTTTTAAGGATGCCTTGTCTCACTCCAAAAAGGCACAGTCTCTGCTTTGGGACATCTGTCCCCCCCATTTTTTTCCAAACCCCTGGGGCCGAGGGGTCCCCACAATGACCCCTCCTGGTTCTGAGGCACTGCCTCCCCCTAAATACAGTCTCTGTGTCACAGGAATAAAACTGGTTCAGTCTATGGCTACACAAGAAAAGTCCAGCCAAAAGGCCACTCCAATCATCTCTCTCTCCACTCAGCAAGCCTTCTCAACATCCTTCGGGCCAGGTCCTTGGTTATCTCATCTCTTATTTCTATTCTTATTCAGCTCTGTGGAGGATCAGCATTTTTGCAAGGTCCCAGTCATGAAAGAAAGGGGTTTAAAATTCAGTCTCTGCCTGTCCCAGAGCTCCGGCACTCCCACACTCGCTGCTGCTCCGGCCGGCACCTCCTCGCCGCTTTCTCCTCCCCATTTCCTCCTGGGCCGGCCGCTATCAAATTCAGACGCCGGCTCTCCTCTCTCTCTCTCCTGGGGGGGGAGATGGCTGCCCGATGGCTGTCTCTTGGGGCTCCTCCACCCTTCCATCCTCAAGGGCCTCTTCACCCCCCATCTCTGTCCAGGCCCAGGCCTACCACATGGCTGCCCCTCCCCTGCCCAGCAGCAGTGGCTGAACGAGGGAGGGCGATCTGTCCTCTTTGCCTCGAAGTCCCAAGAGAGCCTCCCAGGGCCGAAGCTCTGGTTTTAACCCCTGTGTGTTCTCGGAGGTGTGTCCAAACCCAACTGGCCACACCAGGTGCCAATATCAAAATCCGAGCACCCATTGGTTTGACCACAGCATCCCAGAATTCCCACTTCTTCCTGGTCAAACCACCACAGTTAGTCTTGGCTTACATTGTACTGGCTTGGTGTGCATGTGTAACCCAAAGGTAAATTAAAGGACAACGAAGAAGACTACAGGACCTTCATCAGTGACGACCCCCAAAGACTTGTGCGACCACCAAACCGAGTGGTGGCGCATGCGTGACTGGGGTGGTAATGAGGGCGGAGATAGAGGTATGACAAACCGAAAATGGGAGGATATGGTATTGACACTTGGCATATAAGGGGTGATCTTCACTTGGCAAGCTTGTACGTGAAGTGGCAAGGGTCATTGAACCCTGCCCTCCGTACCCCGCATTATCTCTTGCTTATGCACTATTATTTGAACCAAATTATCCCTTATTTATACATTTTCTAAAATATTTAATTAAAATTGCTGCTACCTCAAACATTGTTTGGTTTTTTTTGATGGGATAATTGGGCAAACATAACATATGTAAACAAACCCAAAGCTGTACACAAGGACAGAAGCAGATTTCTTCTTCACCAGGCTGAAGAGAGTGGTTTTATTACTCGAAAAACAAAAGCCAAACTACCCCAAGTCAAATATATATTCTCCCACTACATTTAGACATTACAACAATAAAAATGCACTATAAAACTACTGCAGTAAATTAGTCAGTTAGGAACAATAAACAGGGCATATGTTACTAGTATCCATATCTATCTTTGGAAAGATGAGCAATTACAATCTGCATCCCAGCTCATGCTCAGTATTTATTACAATCTCAACAATAAAGTCAAACACAACAGATGACTGATGTTCCTACCTTCTGCTTTCCAAACACTTTTAAAAGATAGTTTATTGTAAAATCACTCTCAAGTATGCTCAAGGCCTTGGGAGCTCTCTAAGCTTAATTAACAACAGAAATAAAAACTATATCTTTATAACAAAGTTATAAAGATCACAACTTTAACATCACACATATAGAATCCATTTTAATATTTCTGTAAAGCCAGTATTATAATATTATAATTTGTATATACCAATCTATTTGTAATATTGCCAAAAGAAGGCACACTTTTCTAAATCCCTACTGGCTTTGGTAACTGCTAAAGGTAATGTAGATTGGGCTGTACTACTGTTTACTCATCTTTCTGTTGCACAGAAATTTTGGATACTTTGGTGCATACATCTGTAATTCTGACATTTTCTGAAATTAAAGCGAGAGGAGAAATGGGCTAAATTCAGGTACCTAAAGTTATGTATCAAGATTTGCAGACGTAAATCAAATACACAAGGAAAGCTTTTCATCTGCACTTTTCAATTATCCTAATTACATTTTCAGCTAACCCCTTGACTCACCTCAGGCACATCCCCGACTGCCTCTCTCCCAGCAGCGCAGAGCTGCATTGCACAGCGCTTGGTTTGCGCCACAGAGCACAAAGCAGGCTGGCCTGGTGGGCCAGAATATTTCTGCCAAACACTCTGCATCTCACACCTTTGCTCTGGCTCAGTGCAGAACTGCAGGATTGCAGGCGCTTCCTCCCAGAGCTGTGTGAGGCGCTGGCTGCTGCAGATGTGCCTTCCAAGCTGTCCCTGCCTCACGCTGGCCTCGCTTCCCCTGGCACAAGTGCCGGCCCTGAAGGAGCTGCCCTGTGCTCCAGCCTGCCGAGCAGCCCGGCTCCCTCCCCCGGTGCCCAGAGTGCTGCACACACTGCTGGCCTTTGCCAGGGGTTGCAGGGCAGCTGTCAGAAGAGGAGGAATCCTCAGCCAGCCCAGCGGCCCGCGGCTGCCCTTGGTCTTTCCTTGCTCCTGGGCACACTCCAGGTGGCCAATGCCTCCAGGCCGGGCTGTGCCCAGCACGGCTGCGCTTCCCCTTTGCAGCAGCCAGCTGCCACCTGGGCTCTGAGAGCGGAGGATTCGCCCGCTCCCAGCAAGAGGCACCCAGGGCCCGGCTGCTGCCTCTTGCAACTCTAAGGGCCTCCTTCCAGCCTGCCTCTGCCGGGGCTCAGGCTGCTCCGGCCTCTGTCGGGGCTCTGCTGGGGCTCCAGCCCAGGCAAGGCCGGGCCCGCTCTCACCTCACAGGCACTGACAGCTCTGCACCACAGGAGACCTTCCTGAGCACCCTCTCTGATCTTTCTGCTTTCTCACTTGAGCAAGGCTCTCCTCCAGCCAAAGACATTGCACCTAGGGATACAAATCCAAGTGGCAGGAACCCCAATGCTCTCCAGTCACAGCTGAAGGCCTGCATCTGCGCAAGATGTTTGGGCTGCTCCATTCTTCCTTTGGTTTTGCCTTCAAATGCCATTGCCCTTTCTGCCTCAACTAGAAGTGTCACAGATGTACCAAAACAGGCCAGTGTGCTGGCCAAAGGCAGTGTGCTCTGGAGATGATGAATGAAGAGTCTTCCCAGCTTTCAAAGCACATTGCAAAAAACAACAATCCCTTCTTTTTAAATTTGAACCGTTTAGTAGCAATAAAATGGTTATTAAGATAGTAATAAAAGTTAGAATAATAAGAATTTGGACAATCAGAGTTAGAACAGTAAAGGACAATAAAAACAAAGACATACAGATAGTCCCGGTGCCTCCTGGGCAATTATGCCCTGAAAGCACACACGCTAACAAAGGATTAGCCCTTAAAAGCAATAGCCTGTTGCATATTCATATATCTCATATATGATGCATAAATTCTTTTCAAACAAAGGGTGTTCTCTGCTTATTGTTAAGTTCTCCCCCTTAATCCTGTTGGCTCCTCAAAGTCGGGAAGGAGGTGGAAGAAAGCTGGTCTTTTCCAATAAGGACGCAAGAATTCTTCCCTTGGGGCTTTTGGTGTCCTGTTGCTGTCATCTCTGGGCAAAGAATTTCTTGATTACCCCATCCCTTTCTTGAGCTAGTTAAAAAAGTATCTTACATCGCATAGCTCCTGTTTTACATAATGTTATAACCTAAAACTATATTTACCACTGAAATAATTACCAATATAGCTGGACGGGATGTACATGAGCTTGTCTGACCTTTGCTGCCTGACCAAATAGCGGCAACTGTGGAATTTTACCCCAGAGACACTTTTGGCTAGCTGGATGCTGCAGCTGGGCGCTTGGAGGCAAGTCCAGGCATGCAGGAGCTCAGGTTTACCTTTGGAGAAGAAGCTTTAAGGCGAGGTGAAGGAAAGGAGTCGGTTCTGATGGAGGGTTCCTATGGAGAGCTTTATTCCTGGTCCACAGGCCTCTGAATCCAGCAATGGCTCCAGGAGAACTCCCAACCGCATGGTTTGCTCGCCCTTTTACCCGGGGCAGAGGGGCAGGGAAGGAACACGGGGACCACCAACCAGGTACGGGGCGGGGAAGTGTCAAGGGACAGAGGACACCTGGATGGCCCAATGTCCTTCCAGGAGGGGAGGGCATCTTTTGAATTCTGCCAATCACTCGACGCCCTTCTGGAATGCCAGGATTGACAGACAGCACTCAGCAGGGGTCAGGGTGTGGAAAGGAGGGAGGATTGACACACCTGGCAGGGAATTATCAGGGAGGAACCTGGAGTATCTGAGGCAAACCATGACATCACACTGCAAAATACCACACTACTTAAAAAAAAAAATACAGTAAAACTAACTAAGGCAATATAACACATATAGTCTATTAATTTTTATATATATATATATATATATATATATATATATATATATATATATATGTGTGTGTATATATATATATTCATTTTAATATCTGTGAAGAGCCTATCCTGTAATATGTGCTTTTCACAACACCAAAGAAGCCATTGCACCTTTAAGAGACAGCTGACAACTCAGAAGGAAATGCTCAGCTTGCTCACAGGGTGAGAAAGAAAGGGTTTTTCCAGATGAGTTAAAGTTTCAGAAACTTTATTTATTTACAATCCTACTCTATAATCCTGTAGGGTGGTATTTACAGAACAATGGACAGGCACTAAATGAACCAGCCTAACCTTCTGGAGCTAACTAAACTAACTAACCTTCTAGGACTAGGTCCGGTTTTTAATAAAGCTGCATTCAACTTTGTGGATAAAAAGGTGATGTTGCGAGCAGAAAGAAGAAGCAGAAGAGTTGCTGACAGACAAAGGGGTAGCAACCCAAATAAAATGACCCTTACAGCATCTACCAATTAGATTAAGAAAAAGATGCAACCAAACAATGCATGACTACAGAAAGCTATAGGATAGGAACTAATTATAAACTATGTTTAGAAGCACAATTAATGGCTTCTCCTTGATTCACATTAAATTGTGCAGAGTCTTTTTTCTTTTCTCCACATAGTCCTACTCTAAATCCTACTCTAAATCCTACTCTACAGTCCTACTCTACAATCCTACTCTAAGATGGCTATGGAGAAAATGGTCCTGATATGATTATAGCGCTGTTTGCTTCTCCATCCTCCTCTTCACTGAGATGATGAGTGGTGCCAGGGTGGATGCAGCCTCGGCTGATGTTACAAATGGATGCTGGTAACAAAAAAAAACCACAAAAAACCAAAAAATGAATACAGAAACAAAAACAAAAAAGAAAACAAAACACAAACAAAAACCCCAAAACAAAACAAAACAAATAAACCAAAAACAAACAACAAACCAAACAACAAAAAGACAAAGAACAGTGAATAGTGAACCATTACTTTCCAAGCTCAGTGCTTCACAGGCTCAGTTGGGATTGCTCTGGGTCCTAAAAAGACCCAGAAAGAGGAGCAGTGGGACCATCTGCTACCCAGCAGTCATGTGCAGGACCCTGCCATCACAGGCAAACCTGGCCAAGAATCCCACTCATCCATTTATTCAGGTTTCTTTATCTTGTTGGGATTTTTGCCCTGCCACTGCTCTAGAAATTGTGCTTTCTGTCCCTGGGTTTTCTTCCTTTCAGGAAACTCCAATGGCTCACACGGGTCCCTGCCTTTGAAAGACAGGCACTGTGCTGATTCCCACAGACACAGAAAGCAGTGTCTACCTTTCCATGCCCTGGCCCTCGTGCACTGGATGGCACCTTCCTTCCCAGCAGGGCCAGCCCAGTGGCACTGGGCCCTGCAGTTCCCTCTCTGCCACACAGCCTGGCAGTAACCCCGGCGCAGTTCCCGTCTGCTTGAGCATGCCAGGCAGCAGATGGGGCTGGGAGGAGTCCCTCCCAGCTGTCCCTGTTTGCGTGGCAGAAACCTCTAAGGGTGGGCTAGGGGGCACAAACCAGGGCCCCTCAGAGTGAGCCCCCCACAGCCCCTCCTGCCCACAGCCAAATCTCTGACTGCTCAGCTGGGACTGGCTTCCTTGGGTTCATCCACCATCATTTCATGTCTCTGTACCCTGCATTGCTCTACTTCAATTCTTTTGCTATTAGATAAAACTGAACACTCCACCAAATTACAAAAGAGGGTGACTGAAACAGTCAGAGGACAGAGCGCCTCTCCTCTCAGGAAATGCGGGAGGGAGCTGGAGTCTTTCAGTTTTGTGAAGAACAGGCCCCAGGGAGACTTTATTGCCACTTTCCAAGACGTCACAGTGGCTTTGAAGAAAGTGGGGGACATCTTTTTTAACAGGGTCAGTTACAATAGGATATGGACAAATATTTTTAAACACAAAGGGCATCTAATCAGAGTAGGTCTAAGGAAGAACTTGTTTTCTTGGAGCATGGTGGAACCCTGGCACAGCTTGCCCCAAGAGCTTGTAGGTGCCCCATCCCTCCAACCATTCTCGCTCCGGTGGGAAAGGGCTCTGAGCAACCTGATCTCTTTAAAGATGTCCCTGCTCATTGCAGGACACTTGCACCACAGGACCTTTACAGGGCCCTGCCACCCAGCCCAGTCTAGGATTCCTCACTGTTTTCATTTAAGGAGCAGCAAGAATGGAGGTGAGGAGGAACGGGGCTCATCTGCTGCCTTGGACTTGAGTGGAGGAGGAGCCCATCGCTCAGACCCTGTTTCACCTGCAGCCCCTTCACATTTTACCTGCAGGAGCTCCTTGGCAGACCAGCGCCGCGCCTCGTCTCTCTGCAGGCAGCAGCTCAGGAAGTCACACAGGCAAGATGAAAATAGGTTGGGCTGCTGCAGCTTTTGTCTTCCTCCTGTGGCTATCAGGAGTTGAGGCTGGGGAAAAAGGAGACACCAGGCTCCACCTGCTTCTTTCCCGTCTGTCCCTGCTCTCCCAGATCCCATTGATTAAGCTCCACTCTGCAGTGGCAGTTTCTGCCCTGGCAGAGACCCAGAGATGACTTTCCTTTACCAACCAAAAGCCCAAACTCCGATGCAGCCACAGCTTTCCCACTGTCCTGCAGATCTTGCCTTGGCAGCTGATTTCATTGCCTGACCTAGTTAGTGGGAACTACATCAGCACAAGCACATTTCCTTCCCTGAGGATTCATATCAGCTTGAGAGGCTTTTTGGAAGAAGGACTTTGCTATACTAACTCTACTGTATCCAAGGGTTAGGATATGAAAAGTATCTCTGCAGTGCTTCTTGTCTCTTAAGCACACCTGCCATAAAACAAAACCAATCAAGCTTTTTGCTTTGTTCTTGAAAACAATGGGAATTGCAAGGAAAGAAAGGAAATCCACCAGGTATTCCTCAGGCAAGGAAACAAACATTTGGAATCTCATCTTCAACACAGACACATTAAGATGCATGCACAAATGCACTGGGATGAAAACGCCTGCTGGGACACACAGGAGCCACCTGCAGCTCTGTCTCTCAGCAGTCTGAAAAATTCTGCTTTCCTTACATGGAAAAGAAAACTTTTCATGGTCAAATCAGAAGGAGAGGTTCCATCCCTACGGTCACCCTCTACTCATTTGGCTACACAAGTCAATGCATGAATGGTAGGCCCATCCCAGAAAGTGCCAGGAAACAAATGGGAGGTTTTGGCAGGCTCTCCACATCACCAGGCTCTGGCTTGGTGATGTGGAGAATGTTGCTTTGGGCTAGGAGAGAAACACGGTCACTGAGTGTTTCAGCAGCACTGCACAAGAAGCAGAAGCGACTCTGTGGCCTTTAGACCCTCATGCCCAGGTTTCAGGCATGTTTCCCAGTGAGAAGAAACTGCACAGGGGGTTAAGTTCCTCTCTAAAAATCAGTGCCTTAGCAACTTTCTTGAGTTTGGGTTTCCTTTCTTCATTTCTGGAAATGTAACACCAGTTCTGAGAGGCTTGCCTTGTAGTTTGAGGCGCATCTTCACCGACAGATAAGTGGGAACAACTTGAAACCCAAAGCAAATGTTGCCTGAGAAGAGCTGGGGAGTGTTTGCCTGTGGTGAGGCTTGAGCTGTCTGGCAATCCCTTTCCATGATGTGCAGAAACATCCAGCTGCTCCCCAGAACTCAGTCCCTCTGGGCATGCAGGCCTCTGGAAACCCCTGAGGATTCCAGCCTTTCTCCTGCTCAAGAGCATCTAACCTAAGCTGAGCTCCAGTTTCTTCAGCAAGGCCAAGGATGCTCACTTCCATGCAGCTGACAGTGTCCGTGGAGCTCAGCAGGTCTTTCTGATACTCCTCAGGCCAAGGAATTAGTGTAGATTGGCAAGACATCGGCTGATCATTATCCAGTATGGTTCATGTGGAACCAAGCTCTCACACGCTGACAAGTCAGAGGGAGAGAGCTCATTCTGCTTTTGCAAGATGGTATTTAGAAACATAAGACACCGACTTGGAACTATTCAAACCTCAACTTGCAGAATCCATCTCAAATAGACAAAAATAACAATGGCAAGAGGCCTTGGAGTCTCCATAAAAATGCCCACCACTGTCATGATAACTCTGTACTCGTGGCACTGAAGTAGATGGTGACCAAAGAGACTTTGCTATTATCCTCTTTAAGCCAAAGGAGAATTTCAAAGCTGGAAATGGCAATGCACTCCCCTTGCATACAAATAATTTATGCGGCTTTCTGTCCTTTCCCCACATCACCGGAGGTGACAAAGAGGGTTTTATCCTGACTCTCAGCTGAGCTCAGCCACTGGCCATGGTGGGGAGCTGGAGCCCTCCCTGTCATTAGATCTGTGCAGGTCAGGGATGGCCCTGCTCCTGTGGTAAAGAAACACAGCACCTGTGTCAACTGCCCACGCTGGATCCCAGCCCAGGCACCTGCCTGCAAGCTCATCAACTTGTTAAAGTAGCAAGAAACAGCCAAGGGTTGGGCAAACAATTCTAACTGCAGTCAGAGAAAAACACATCCGAAACTTATCCAGGCCACCCACATACGTGACTGAACAATGTACAGATGACTTGAAAGCCTGAAAGTTTCGAAGATCCACAGGATTTGGAAAAGATGCTACAGAATGGAAGAGAAGAGCTGTGTTTAAAAAAATGAAAAAGCAAGCAGAACTGCTTGGGCCTTGCTTTGGTAGTAGGTTTTTTTTCTCTTTTTGTTTTTTGTTTACTTTTTCATTTTTTTCTTATGTTTTCTATAAAATTGAAACTGGGAAGGTCTAACCTCCATTGCTCAGGATGTTTATCACATGTCTACCCTCTCCACTGAAAAATTCTTGTCCCTCAGAAACAGAGTTCCAACACTGTTCAAAAAACAAGTGAGAAATGTCAGGCATGGCTGGAGGCCAAAATGGCAGGTTTCTGAACTGGTTAGGTTTCACTGCCACTTCCCTTTCTGATACAACCAAAGCTACAGCAGATGCTGATGTGTTGCAGGGGCATTTTTAGAAGGAGACCTTGGTGGAAGTGGTGCCAGCAGATGGCAATGGGATTTTGTCCAATGGCACACAGAGCATGGGACAGGTGAGAAAGACAGTGGGATCAGTGAGTATTTGCACCTTACCAAGACAGGAGTTGCATTCCAGGAAGGAACCTCTCGTTCCACCATTTCGATGCCCATGATTCCCAGAGACCATATGTCCACTTTGGGGCCACATGGTTGACCTGTCACCACTTCAGGCGCCAGCCACCCAGCAGCGCCGGCCACAGAGCTCCGTCTGCCCTGCTCAGGGCTGAGCTGAGCAAAGAGGCCAAGGTCAGCTGTGGAGAAAACAACAAACCATGAAAGCCAGCTCCAATTAGGAAACCAAGCAAAAGAATTCCCCACTCTCGGACTAAGAATGTGCTGTTGAATCTCCTGGAGAACTGTCCATGCGTGATATCCTTGGAGCTTTAGCCAAGGGAGTATGGAATGTGCCACTTCCAAAAAAACCCAGGTTTCTTAACACTGCTCACAGCAGTGGACTTTATTCCCCTGAAGCTTTAGATTGTCGCTCCCTCTGTCTGGAAGGGACACACACAGAGCAAGGCCACTCTTGACTGCTTGTGGTTCCTTATACCTCTGTGCACGTTGCAACTGTGCCCTCAGCTCGCAGCAGGGGTCCCTGCATGGCCACCAGCACCATTTTTGGGGAGCTGGCTGTCACTCCAAGCAGCCCCACACCCACATCCCTGGAACGCTGCACCTGACCAAGAATATACTGACCCAGCTTGACAGAACCATCAGTTCTGAGAAGGATGTTTCTGCTCTTCAAATCTTGGTGGATGATGTGGTTTGAATGAAGAAATTGCAGTCCTTGCAGGCACTGAGAGAGAAAACAGAAAGAGGAGGTCAAAAATGAGTGATGTGATTTCATCACACAAGAAAGGAAACAAAGAACCTAAAAGATTCCCTCTCCAGGGGAATGGGGAGTAATGGCAGAACAGTAATGGCCACTGAGAGGAAGAGCTTGCTGCTCCAACACCTGCAGAGCAGGACCTTTCTGAGGAAAGGCACGTCAGCTTTTGAAAGCTACAAAGCACCTGCTGTTGTAGGCTGTCCCCTGCCAACCAGCCAGGATGACTCCTGCTGCAGTGGACGTGCTTTTTCCATGCAGAGGACAAAGGAGGGGTTTGGAAAGGAAAAGTCCCTCCCTTTGGTGTGAAGCGGATCACTTTTGGGTGGGAGGCTGCATGACAAAGATTTTCTTGCTGGCCTCAGCACAGGCTTGGATGTATCACACCAGTCACCTTCCAGAAGCAAAGAGCATTTTGGCTGCACTACTATCCTTTTCAGCTGAGGACTGTGAGAAATGAGTCGTTTTTCTTTGCTGATCATTTCAAATCCTGCCACCACCACCTTTGCTTTTACAGGCAAAAATGCAGTGAAGACAGACTCCAGGCAAACATTTAGAGAGACAAGGTGGAGAACAGCAAATACAAATACAAGAGACAGAGCGAGAATACAACAGCAGGAGATAAGAGTACTGGCACTGAGTACAGGGAGTGCAGGGGCACTGGCAGGCCTTTCACTTAAGATGCTTTTGCTTGCCCATAGAATAGCAGCAACACAGAAACAAAGCTTGGCACAGGAAATCACTCCAGGTCTGAGGCCCTGTTTCCCAGACAATCCTGCCCAAGCCCTTGGAAACACAGATGGGATTGCTGACCTCCCGACTGATGGCTGCCATCTCATCTTCTGACAGGTAGGTCTGGCTGATGACATTGCTCAGAGTGCCTCCATCCATGTACTCCATAACCAGGGACAGTTCCTCACCCACAAGGTAGCTGAAAGAAGGAAAACAAGGGCATGGAGATGAATGTACATGGCTAGGTTGCTGTTTGGAAAAGACGGGTTGACTCTTCTTTTCAGATCCCTTTGAGACAAAGACAAAATAAAGGAATAGACATTCCCTCTTGGCTGTGCATTGTTTGCCATCTGTCCAGTCTCAAGGAGAAAGGCACAGCTGCAAAAAAGGAGATGTCTTAGATGGGCAGCAAGCAAAATGTGCAGTTTAGTAACAGCCCAGATAAAAAGCCTGTCATGCATGGTGTTTCTGGAAAAAAGCACCTAGTCTTCCTGGCATGCATAGCAGTGGAAAACAGTGGCAACAATCCAAGGGAAATCCTTGTTAGTTTACCTGGACGTAAGAAGACACTTGAAAAAAATCAGGCTCCAAAACAAAGTGGTGGCTGTGAATATAGACATCATTGATTTAGTAAGACACGACTCATCCGGGTTCTTGAACAATTTTCAAATACCATGTGCCAGCGAAGACTCATGCAGACAAAATGCCATCTCTTCCCATCCACTGGAGATGAAAAGAGCAATAATAATTAGCCAATAATTACAGCTCTATTTTCTGCCAGTGACCAAAGTGGGATTTTACCTTGCATGTTTGCAATATGTGAACAAACATTCATAGGACAAAAGCACAACTCACCTGTCTAAACAGTTGACCAGGTTGGCATTCCTGTTCACCTTCATGACCATGAGTTCATTGACTTTTAGTTCCTCCTTCCTCAGTCCTTGAAGGCGTATTTTCTTGATGGCCACCTAAAATGACATTGAAAATGAGTAACTTGAGAGGTTGGTGGCACGAAACCACAAGGCATGTGGAGCAAGTGATTTTGCAATGACACAGCTGAGCTGTGCCAAACTGCCTTGTGATTAGGCACTGCAGTAATTAGGAACTGACATTCCAACAGCCCATTTCTCTGCTCCCTCGGGAGCCAGTTACAGGACACGTGGGGCCACTGACATTTTGCCTTGACCACTTGGTAACAGCGGTGTCTCAGTTATCACCCACAAACCTCTGACCACACTTTCTGCTGCATCTTTTGGGGTTCAGAAGAAGTAATCCTTGCCTTAATACTCTGTGGATACATCCTGGGCTATGGGCAGGGCGTAGGGCTTTCAGGGATTCTTTGCTGATCTCTCCCTATGTGCAGTTTCCAAGTGCAGCACTGCAGGTGGCTAAGGAACTACCAGTAACTTTGAGATGGATTTGCTGGCAGCCAGAAATGAGAATTCAGGACTCTGAAGCTGTAGCCTCAAAGAGCAGTGAGGTGCTCGCAGGCACCACCTTTGTTTTAGCAATGGAGAGTGAGTGAGCGCATCCTTCTCTGAAAGGAACCGCTGCCCTCCGTGCCTTCCTTCCGGCAGCTGAGGAGGACAAAGTCCCAAATGTGTTCTGTGGGCTGGCACCAGTCTGTGCTTCTTGTGCCTTTTCAGCACAGCTCTGCCCAAAGCTCCAGCCACAGCTCACACCAGAGGGGAAAGCCCTCGAGTGCAGCAGAGTCTGCAGGGGCTGTTCACATTTACCTCTCCTCCAGTGGCAGTGTTGAGTGCTTTAAAAACATCTCCAAAAGTCCTAGAAACAAAACAGAAGCAGAGAAAGGAGAAGCCATTTAGATCTTGCAGTGAAAGCCAGCCCACACAGGAGATCTGTGCTGGAAATGCCTAAGACCTGCAGGACACTGGAAGCATGGACATGTCTTTGACAATGCCTTCTGAGCACACTTAGAAATTCTGATCAGCACTGACAATCTAAGCCCAGTGCCTGAACACATTTGCAGCTTGTCTGACTTCACACTTGATACCTATTCCACCAGCAAAATGCCTGATGCATAGTTTTGTACAATTAACATTGCTTGGACTCACCCACTGCCAAGATTTTCCAGTTCAATGTATTTTAGAATAGGATTTTCCATCTTCACCATTCTCCCTGAGGGAAACAAAATGCAAGATGTTCACTTTAAAGCAGAGATCCCACCTTCTAGGAGATACAAAAGGCAGCCCCACTGTCTGGGGCTCTGAGCCCTTTCTTGGTGGACAGCTGGCTAACAACAACAGGAACAGCAACTGGAACAACAAGAAAAGAACAGCATGCCCACAGCACAAGTGGCTGGCACAGAGACTGATTTCTAGCGTCCTTTGAAGGGAGAGACCGCTTGACAGCAGACACACAGGGAAGCACCGGGAGATACATTCAGAGGAGACTGAGAGCAGAAGAGAATACCGACCCAGGCAAGAAAGTTTGTCATCTAGAAACATTAAGGAGAGCTGGAACTAACAGTGCCTTTGTTTTCTTGGGAATGAACACTGTGAGATTTAGAAAAGGTTTCCTACTTGCTAAGATTAAATTCACCTGGACATCTAGAATCAATTCCTCTGAACAGATGCCAAGTTCAGAACAGGAGGAATATTGCCAAGTGTTCCCATCTTTTCCACCTTGCAGCAGTTTGCCAGAAGAATGCCTCTGCATTTGTAAACCAGAGCAGCTCATGCTAGAACCAATCCCCACGGGGCCTTCAGCATCAGGACCCTCACCCTTTATGAGCAGGCTGAGCCCAAAGACGCCCTTGCCCATGCCCCGCGTGAAGAACTGCGCCACTTCTCTTCACCCTGTTGCCCTCATTCAGGACACAACAGGATGGGCTTTGAGATCAGCCACACCGAGGCGCAGATCAGTGCCCTTTTTGTCCCAACAGGTGATGGTAGACACAGAATCCACTGGGCTCTCTTCTCAACACAACCAGATCTTATCTGAGAGCACAGCACTGGCAGCTGTTACGGGCAAGAAGCAGATTCGTTGGGTTGTGCTGCAGAATCACAAAGGGCTTGATGTGTTCTCCTAGAGACTGATCTCAGCAGGGCTTCTGCCAGTGGCTAGGACTCAAGCAGTCACAGCCTTCTGCTGATCCAGGAACAATCCCTGCTTCTGCCTTTGGCAGAGAGGGAAGCCCAGGCAAACTCCAGCCAGTCTAAGCTGCCCTCAGAGGCAGCAGGAACACCCAGAGCTCTCTCTTGCTGCCTCGGAGCACTGCCAGCACTTCTGTGACACTAAACTGAGCAGAACCCTTTGGTAGAGCTATGCTGACACGTGCACACAACACACTGTCCCTCAGATAAGAAAGATACCAGACGTACTCTGCTGCTCCAGGGAGTCACCCGCCATCTCCTGTTGCTGAGCAGCAGCTGGGTCAGCACAGGAGGTGAACCAAGGGCTCAGGCTCCACTTCTTCAGCTGGGGAGCAAAGGCTCCTTGGAACGGCACTGCTGCTTCAGCAGCAGCTTCAGTGTCAGAGTTGGTGTAGGTCTGAGACAAGAAATGAGTTGATGTTAGGAAGGTGTGGCAGAGATTGCCCTGAAATGCAAGAGAGATTGCCATTTGAAATGCAAGCCCTTAGGAAGCTGCTGTCAGCCACATGCAGCTCAACTGGGTTGCTTTGGATGTCCACTTGTGATACCAAATGGTCAAAACCAAAGGCTGGTTTTACTCGAGTTCATAGCCAGTTTCTTGTTCTGAAGGATGACTGCAGCAAAGACCGCTCCACTTCCTCCCAAAGACTCCTTTCCCCCTCCTAGGTCTGCAGATACATTTGCAGCTCCTCATTCTAATGTTCTACCTCCTGCCATGAAATTCTCTTTTTCTGCACCTTCCTCGGGACGAGCTTATCCTGCAGCATCTCTGGATGGTTCAGTGCCTGGGCCTCATGCCAGCCTCAGGGCTCTTGGTTGCCCGTCATTTGCTGGAACTCTCTGCAGGCTGCCAGGTAGGATGGAGACACTTCCACCTCAAGTCAAACAGAACAAAGCAGTCAGAGCCTACAGCTTGTCCCCGTCAGCCAGGAGTCATCGACTGGGAAGAAAGTAAAGAAAAGGACAGGAGCATTCACAAGCGATACAGACAGCTTGTAGCTCGTATTCCAAATCTATGTGAGTGAACTGCAAAAACACCTCAAGAAACAAGGCCACCTGGAAGAAGCCAGCAGGAGTTCATTCAGATGACTGCTGGCTAAATGGCCAAAGGAGTAATGCCACTGTCTAGAGCATCAGCTGAGATCCAGCAGAGCAGGAAGTGTCCTTGAGAGCAGCTCTGACAGAGGCCTCATCAGGATGGCACTCAGAGGCATCACCCACCCCCTGCTGCTCTGCACTGCAAAGGCAAGGAGGGCAGAAACCACCCCTTGGGTGACTGCAGTGCCTATTGCTATTTCACTTACATGCTTTTCTAGAGCCTTTTGCTCCTGAAGGAGGCAATTCATTTTCTCTTTGATAATTTTAATCTTTTCGTCTAGCCTCTTCTTCCTTACCTTGATCCTAGCCTCAGTTTCCTGCAGCTGTGCCTCCAGCTGTTCGTCAATTTTCTGTAAACAACAACGGAAAGGACTCTCTTTCATGAGTGGAGTGGCTGCCATTCCTTCATTCACCTGTTTTTGTTGATTGCCCCTCTGCATAGGGAGATTCTTCTCCTCTTGGATGTCTTCATTCCTCCTCTTCGCTGCCATGATGGCACTCTGAGCTTCAGGCAGCTCTGCTTGTGGCTCTGCCTTGATGTTCTGTACACACAAAAGCAGAGCCAGTGACTGAGAGCTGCCATCAAGCACCGCTTTTCCTTCTTTTAGCCTCAAAATCACATTTATTCAGCCCCTTCTTTCTGCTTCCCTACCCAGCTCTGCTTCCACTGTAACCATCCTGTCCTGGTGCTGATATCTGTAGATTGCAAGGCTCTGTCCTTCCAGTGCCTGTGGGACTCCTGGCCTCCTCAAGTCCCAGGAGCTCTGGTTTATGCCCCTCTTCCTGCCCTTCCCTCTGTCCCCTGGCCAGTCAGTCTCACCTGGCCATTCTCCTGTGGCTCTTCCACCTGCTGCCTGAGATGCTCTTCCTGCCCTCGGGCAGGGAACAGCTCTCCCTGAGTCTGGCATGGCATCTCAGATAAGGCAGTGTGCTCCTGCTCTTTCTCTAGAAGCACCTGCACAGAAAGCAAGAGAAGATGGGTTTCAACTTCCCATACGCCCTTTGTGGGCCAAGACTCAAAGGCTGCTGGGCTCACACGTTCCCAAAGCACTGTGCTGCTGCTCTCCTGGGTCGTTCTCTGCCCGAGGGGAGGCACAGATTCCAAAGTGACCCTGGCCCTACAATCAGGGGCCACTGGGACTGAAGCTCCAACAGCCTCTCAGGCAGCTGACAGGGAAGGGGTGGCATTTCTCAAGGGTCTGGTGAGGGCCTTCCTCTGCTTCTGCCATGTCCTGTTTGTCTTTCAGTAGTGACTGACACCCCGCCCTGTCCCACAGCTCCATCCTGGCTCTGCAGGGGCTTCCTGGGTGAGCTCACTCCATGTGAGAGACACTTCTGGGGTTCACCTTCTCTTCAGGCCTGCACCAGCATTCCTCCTTCCTGACATCCACATTCTTGTTAGAAAACCGGGTCATTCAGGAGAGGAGGATGCATGCAAAGATCTCTGATGGAAGTCAGAGAACCTCTACGGCCATCTCAGTATATGGAGGAGGACCAAGGTGTTTCTTCTCCCTCTTTTGTCAACTGAGAATTCTGACCAGCAGTAACAGAGTTTCTCATAGGGCCCCATTAACGAATGCACTTACACAGCCCTGGGGATGCCAGTGAAGGAAACCATGTGTCATGTAATTCATGTATGAGCAAAGTCACCAGACCCCAGCTACAGCATGGGATAGTTCCACTCCCTTAGGACATGCAAGAATTTAAAGGACAAATGAAGGCTTCAGGTCAGAAAAGGCTGGAGCAGGAAAACATGAGGGGAAAAAACAACCATCTCTGGAGGGGGAAACATCTCTGCCTGCTCACGATCAGTCAGTGGAACTTGTCTCTACTCCTCTCCTGAAGGGATGCCTTTAGGTGAGCTTGGCATCTTCCACTGCTTTGGAGCAGAGCCAGGAAGATTCAAATAGACAGATAGACAGATCTCACTTTTATAATCTCTCTTTACTGTGCTGTGGTATTTACATTCTTTGAACAAAGAGAGATATAATTCTCTCTCCTAGGGTTTTTTTTAAGGGAAGGTAATGAAAAATTTAGAGGAGAAAACAATTATTATCTCTACTTGCTGTTCTTGTTGTTCAGTACATGTAGAATGTGTTATAGTGATTGTTTACTGAAAGTGATTTGTTAATTGGATGTTAGTGATAGTTGTTTAGCTTGATTAGCTAATTAGATAGAAGCTGTGTTGTGACTGTCTGGAGACAGTCACGAGTTTTTCTTTACTATCTTTTTAGTATAGTATCTCTATAATAAAGTTTTAATATACTACTAGTGTAATATACCACAGCTTAAGAAAGCATTTGTTTAACCTTCTAAATCATAGAGCCAAAGCACATTATTCCCTATGGGGGGGTCACCCTGAATCAATTCTGTCCTTTCTGTCGCTACACACATCAGCACTCGGTAGCAGTGCCCCGATCAGCAGCCGTCCTGAACTTGCTCTCCTGTTGCTTCAGTAAGCCACACTCTTGGGGAATCTGGAGCGTGTGGGTCCCTATGGAATGCAGTCAGACCCAGAGCATTGCACTGGGAACTGCGCTCTTTGTGCATCTGTGCTCGGGCAAGTTCTTCTCTTGGACTCAACCACACTGATGGGGCTAAAGTGGCTGGAGTCAGAAATGCAGCCCAGCCCCTCCCAGCTCCTCTAATCTCTGAGCACCAGCTGGAATGCAAGGGCATTGATTTCCTGCTCAATTCCCAAACACAACACACACTGATTCCCTGGGCTGCCAAAAGACACAGGAGCCGTTAACCTGAAAGTGATGTGTTTCTGTCAGTGCTGGAAAAGGGCAGGAAAGATTGAGAAAAAGCTCCCTTGCTCCCTGGAGAAGGGGAAATTACACAAGGCTTCTCCTTCTAGCAAACAAACAAACAAATAAACAAACAAAATATGAAAGTGTTACCCACTCCAGTGTCTAAAGCACTTGGATGCAGTGAAGGGATGTTTGGCAGGGAAACAGCCCTTGTGCTGAGCATTGGCTCTATGGATCTAAGGCAGGGATCTATGGAAGTCTGCCTGAAGGTCCCTCATGAGCCGCCATTGTCCAGGCTAAAGCTCCCTCAGCCCCTCCTCCCTGGCCCTGTGCTGCACCCCCTTGCCCAGCTCCCCTGTCCTTCTGTGCACACGCTGCAGCCCCTCCATGACTTTCTGCTTCCCAGGGCCCACAGCTGCACACAGCACTCCAGCTGTGGCCGCAGCGCTGCCCAGCACAGGGCCACGCTCCCTGCCCTGCTCCTGCTGCCCCACTGCTGCTGGCACAGCCACCGTGCCCTTGGCCTTCTTGGCCCCCTGGCCCCACGCTGCCTCATCTGCAGCTGCTCACGGCTGCCAGCCCTGCGTCCTTTTGGCCCACGCAGCTCCCCAGCCACAAAGGTGCCCATTGCACTTCAGATACAGCAGGCACCATTGCAAGGTGTACACCCTGGTTTTATCACTACAAGACAGCAGTCAAGGACTTGCAGCTTTGCTCCCATTCTAGGCTCCAATGTAATTTTCAAAGCAAACTACACAATAGAAGGTATCAACAGACACATGCAGTGTCTGGTTTTTGCCTCAGAAGAAGGGTTCAGAACTACTCCCTTTGTTTCTTTTGCCACACTAGACAAGGATGTTCCCCCACAGCTTCATGGACAACACAGTCATCTCCTTGCAGCTTATCAAAGACCAAGAAACAGGCAGACTCAGAGCACCTGTCTGCTCTGCTACTGGCTGCTCTGCCTGAAGGGGCAAAAGAGCAACCTGGCAACAAAGGCACCAAAATTCCTGACTTCAAGCAGCAACTCTACATCCCCAGTGTGTCTCTGAAATACTCCCAAGTAAGCACACGCAAGAAGTTTGTGGGGACAAAGCACCACCAAGAGCTTTTGTGGTCAGATCAACATTTTTTAGTGCCTGCAGCAACTTGGCCAGTCTGTGCAGGGGGACAGGTCTCTCCACGCCACAGTGTCCCCTGTGTATCCAACAAGGCTGAGCACAGTGTCTGTGACATGCTCCCTGCTCTGGGAACAGGGAGCCTTCGTGCTTCAGGCTGGCCCCTATCAAAATGCCAGGAAGCTGGTGCCTAAACGTGACAGACCAAAGCCCATTGTCCAGCTGTCACAGGCTGGGGGCAATCACCAGGCCCTGGCAGGACTCCAGCACTCAGCATCCTCAGCCAGCAGCAGCAAGTGCTGGCTGGTCAGAAACTTGCAGCTCTGCCCTGCACTAAAGACAGCAGCACACACAGCTGGCACTTACTGGCTCAGAATGTTCAGGCTGTGGTGTGAGCACAGCTGGAGGCTGGTGCTCATCCACCTCATTTGCCTCCTCTTCGGCCTCCTCTCCATGAGCAGAGGGAGCCAGAGGAGAGACTGCTGTTGGTTCTGGGATCTGTGGACAGACAGCAGTGTGAGGGACAGAAAGTTACCTATCATTTATAACCTTATTTCTATTCCGCACTTTATTCTATTCAGCTCTATTTCTACAACCAGCTCTGCTAAGGACAAATCAGAAACTTTGGTAACAATGGGATTCTAAGTCACTGCAACTAAATTTAAATGGGCTAATTCAACAGAATTGCTAATAGTTCTGATTTAGACATTATGCCCTGGCTACTATCAAGAAGCAAGATTCTCCCTGCAAAATGAGCTTTTCATTCCTTGAAAGTTCTGAAATGGAAAATTAGGAAATAGCCAGCGATGCCTTTGTTATTGCTGCTGCAGACATGGAAATAATAGATTTTCTTTCAGCCTACCCAGCTGGCCCTCTACACTCTAGTGCCACAGACCAAGCTCACAGCTTGCTCTACAATTCCTAAGCACCAGGAACATGAAATGTTCCTTTCTCACTCACCTCAGGATCAGCACCTCTGAATACACGCTTCAGGTGACCTGGAGTGGGCAAGGGAAAATGAACAAGTGCTGTGAGAAAACTGCCTGGGCTGCTGAATCCCACAGAAGAGGTCAACCCAAACAGAGAGTATTTTTCTTTATCAACATCCCTCCACATGACATAGTTCTTTCACACAGCCAGCAAGAGATCAGGACAATAATCTTGGTTGTGCCTACACTTTGGCCTGTCTAGTCAGTAAATGAATACAAACATGATCAAGAAAATGCAAATTCTTCTTCAACACTCAATGCTTCTGTTCTGTCCAACAGATAAAGCAGCTTTTGTTCTCTTGTCTTTCAGGTACTTTTTTCAAAAAAGAAGTTGCATGCACTAATTCCCATTAAGTTGCTGAAAACAGTCACCCAGAAAAGCTTGCCCCAAATCCCCCTGAGCTGTGGCAGTTCTATTGTGAGACAGCACAGCAGCAGCTCCAGGCTCAGGAGCAGACACTCACTGCTTTGGCATTTGCACTTCACTGCAAAGGGAATCACTCTTTTAGCACTCAGGCAAGGGTCAAAACAGACAGTCAAAACCTTTCATTACAAAATTTAGAATAAAAGAAGCTTTCCCTGAGTTCTGGGGAGAATTACAAAGTCTTTAGAAGGCCTTCTGAGAGGGCCTCCCAGTCTGCATTTTGGAAGTTGTCCTGCTTGTCCCAGCAACCTGAGGAAATGACAGACTCTGCTGCCACAGACTCTCCTGTGGAGGGAAGGAAGCCCTGCAGGTTCCCCTGCAAATGCTGCCCCTGTGGCTACAGACACCCCCTTTTAGCTGAACCTCTTGACAGGAGCTTTACCAAACCAGAGGCATCCTAATGCTCTTTCTCTTTCAAAATCAACTCAGCCACTAAGAAAGAGCGAGAAGACATGCAAAAGCCAGGTTAGGTTACACCCTAGCCTAAATAGAGTTGAAACCTCTACTTACTTGCCAGGCTGGTAATGAAATAGGCGGAATAAACAGTGCCATACATGGTGCAAACTGCAGCAGCGAGTTGCTCAATCATTGTAGCACTGTGCTTCTAGTTTACTCCAACCAAGACTCCTGTCAGTGTGCAGCTACACACGGACAAATGCCACAATCAGGAGGATGCTCCTGATCTGAGCAACCCCTAGGACTGCTCTGGCACTGAGGCCTTCCGTGCACCAAGGCAACCTTCTGATGTCACCACGACAATGTGGCAACCATGCCCTGATATCACAAAGCAAAGTATGACAAAGCAAAGCATCACAAAGCATATTAGTCTGTGAATTTATGCAAAGCAATAACCAGCCTTTCCTACAGCAAACACAAAATGGCCTTGGAAGTTCTCCTCTGACACAAAGCAGCACAAACTCCCCCCATGGGCCAAACCCTGTTGTTCAGGGATCCAAGAGGAACTCCAAGAGTGCCCCAAGCACCTACAGCCTGTACCCCAGCTGAGCCCTCAGATGGGACACAAGCAAAGGAAACCAGACCAAGAAAATGGCCCAAAGCATTGTACAGAACCAGGAGAGAAAGCACTATTGGCATAGCAGCTGAAGAAAGTCCTAACAAATCACCCCATATATCTGCATGTTTATAGGATGTTTCCACGGCTGCTGTGTATGTACATCTCTTCCTGTGCTCTTTCTTCCCCTTTGGCAGCAGTCGAACTGGCAGCATCTGCCCGCCAGCAGCAGCTGCTCCAAGCTGGGAACGCCACTGGCGGTGCTGATTTCCAGAGGCTTCTGTGTGCCAGGGGAAGCCAAGGCAGGAGCGGGTTGAACGGTGCTGGCGCTGCTGCTGCTCTGTGCTAGAGAGCCCCGGCTGGGCAGGGCACGGTGCCCACTGTGCTGCGGGCTCCTTCTCCTGCCACAGCTGGGCACACCTGGCAACAAGGCATGACAACTTGTGGGCAAGCCAAGGGGTTTCTGGGGCTGCACTGCTCTGCACACACCCAGCACACCTGTAGCACAGAATCTTAACCCTCAAACAGATAAACCAAAGGGAAACAGCTGGAAAAGATTTCATTTCAACCATTCTTTATGCTTCAATAGAAATGGCCAAAATGAAAGTTGCCGAGCAGGGCCGATCCACACTGCCAGCTCAGTGTGAGAAAAGAGGCATTACTTTATTTCAGTGCTGGGTGTGTGAGGAATCCCTGCCCTGAAACATGCACACCCACGTGTTAGTGTCCATAGAAATAAGACATTACTTTCATTACTTTTATTCATTACTTTGCTCAAACTCGCAGGCTAAACATTCTCACAAAGTATTTGACATGTTTAAATCACTTCCCCAAAATTACTGATATTTAGAGTAGGGGTCTCTTGCGGGTCTCTGCTGGTCATGTGGTGAACATCCCATTCCTCAAATTCTCCTCCCATGGTTAGGAGCCTTCTTCTCTTTGAATTCATTGCAGCTACCTCCTCAGTAGGCCCACTGTCTTTATTCTCAAGGCTAAGACATCCACTTGCACACATTACCCACTGCTGTGAGGGAAGGTATGACTAAGCACTGCCTGGTAAAGCTTAACAAATTCACAATTTGTTGCAGGTCAACTCTTCCCCAGCGTCTCTCATTCCTTCTCTGGGAACCAAACGCAAGCATGTTGTGATCACTGAGCCCAAGGCCGCCTCCAACCCTGCTGTCACCCAGCAGCCCTTCTCTCCTCACAAACAGCAGGCCCAGCAGTGCCTTCCCTCACTGGCTCAGTCATCAGCTGTGTCAGTTCTCTGTCACACACTCCAGGACCATCCTGGACTGTTTGCTCTCCGCTGCACTCTGTTGCCAGCAGACATCCCCACCCTGTTCCATGCCCCTTGCAGAACCCTGCACCTGCTGTCCATGGGCACCTGGAAGGGGAGGCACTCACGGGGGAGATGCACCAGCTGCACTGGGCAGGAACCAAAACCCTCTGGCGGCACAGCTGCTGGCCTGGGTCTGGCACAGCTCTGCACGCCCCACTCCTCACGGGCTTTGGGCTGGAAATGCAATTGCACTTTCTGCCTCATGGAGAAATACCAGGGCTGCACAAACCACGGCCAGCAGGCCACATCCCAAAGGCACTGCAGCATGGATTGAGAAGGAAGAAGGCCCTTCCCCAATTCCTAACCATACTAAAACCACCATAATTGGGACTTTTAATCTTCTGAATGTAGAGTTGATTCACAGTGTGACAAGGGAATCTTCCAATGGAGTTGAAGCTTGGTAGAGTTTTTATTCTGAGTCCTACTCAGACTCTTGATTTGAAAATTGATTTTAAAATATTTTTTTAAAGGCCGTGCAGTCATATGGTTTTGTTCTAATACCAAAATGGCTAGATGAAATGTACTGGCATTTTAATTGCATCCAAACTGATTCGTCTGTAAAAGCTTTCCTGCAGAATAGCCACTAAACAAGAAATGAAAATCTGTGGACTGTTGACTTTGCAAATTTCTACTAAACTTAGCAGACAATGAGGCATTTTTAGTCAGATCATAGAGCAAATTAATTCCTATGGATTACTTGATTTGGATAAACATGTTGATTTCAAATTAAAACTGCCAGCACGTACTAAGTGGAAATCTGAATACTCACTTCTATGAGCTCTGAATTATTAGATGGTCATTGTTCGCCATATTAACAAAAATTGACACTCTGGCTATTTTGTTGACTTACAGTCAGCTCTTCAACACTCTTTGTAACATCAGAAAGAGAGTTTGTAGCAATGTGAACCATGGGTTGGTGGGGCATTGCAGAAGGCTCCTATGCCAGCACTAAACGTTTACATTTACCATGGCATCACTTCCTGCCTTTAATTCCAAGCTACAGCTCAGTTCCTGCAGTACAGATTCACACTTGTAGTCTGTATTTGCAGCTGGTTCTTACTTCCCTGTCCAGACAAAAATCATGCTGAGATCTCAAATCAAAATAAAACAAGGAGAGAGTCAGGTTCTGGACTGGTATAGCAAGAACTAAGAGATTTTTTTGCAAATATGTTGAAAAGCAGTTTATAAATGCTGCAAAAATGTCAGATTAAAGACTTGCACTCTAACTTGCAAGCTGAGGTTTGCCTGTTCTTTCTGGACTGATTTCTTGAGGCCAGACACTGAACCTAATCAGTAAGAAAATCAAAACAAAAGGAGTAGTTTGGAGAATATTGTAAATTATTCTGTCATGATGCTTTTTGCCTAAAAGTTCTGGCCATCATCCGATTGGAGTAATTAGAGGAGATCGAAGCCATCACACTGTGCCTGTGCACACAATTCCTTCCCAGGAGTAATCCATGAAGTAACGCTGACAAACCCACACCAGCAGCTGCTGCCACACAGTCATGAAGCAGAGAATATGTATTTCTGCTACACTTCAACAGCTGAAGATGCCTCTGCTGAGCTAATTTTAGTGACTGCTCACCACAGATGAGACCTTGTGGTCAGTCTCCAACAAGTCAGGGCAGGTAATATTCTGCCTAAATGAAGTGAGTCTAGCAATACATAGACCATGGAGCCTGAGGAAAGCCAGCAGCTGTGGGAGATTTAATTTGTTTCCATATCTTTCTTTTTACTAATTTATTGCAGTCAATTATTTAAAGAATGGAAACTTTTGGCACACCATTGGCTGGAAGGTTGGTCAGTCTTCCATTCATGACTCCTCTGAAAGCATCACCCCAGTGTTTTTATCAGTAGCTCTTCCATCATCATGGCTCACACAGCATTTCCTGCAGCCCTTCCTGCAGTCAGGGAAAGGCACCAGGAGAAGGGGGAGGAAGCTGTGTGCAGAGACTGTGTCAGCTAAAGAGACATTTGTTTCCTCTGATTTGACTGAATGGCTGCAGGAACCTTGCTGGCACTGCTGGCGGGGTGGCCTTTTGCAGGGCTGGGCAGAGTTTGGGGCCCAGGATCCCTCCTCTCGGTGGGACACCAGGGTGAGCAGCCCCTGTCCCAGGCAGGAGCAGAGGTTCTGTGGCTCTGCCCTGGGCACAGGGACCTGCCACTGCCATGAGCTCCTGCCGCGGCTCCTCTGGGGCAGCTCCTGCTCTGCAGTGATGATGGGCGCAGCTGGGGGTGGCTGCAATGGAGGGTGGCTTCCAGTGGGCTCTGCTGGTCTGCCACACTGGAGCCAGCAGAGCTTCTGGAAGGAGTCTCCTCTTGTGAGCTGCTGGAGCTGGAGCTGGCACTGGCCACAGAGCCGCTGTGTTCATCCCTGACAGGACCAGAGCACAGCAGCCTCTGGGCCTCCTTGCTGCACGATGGCAGTGAGGAGGCCATGGACCACAGGTTCAGTATGTGTGACTCAGTTTCCTGATAAACTGTGCTGAGAAAACCCTGCATCCCTCCTGACAGATCTAAGACACTCCAAGAAATCTGTTGGCACATTGGGAACTCAGAATTGTTTGCATTTTGAACAATTGTCTTATGAGTGCTTTTGATTGTTTTTGTCATTTTTTGTTGATTCAGTTGATCCTTCAGAGAAGCTTTCCTAATAATATAAAACACAGGGAATTGTGGAGACCCTGGGGGGAATTCCCTGGTCTAAGGAGACACAAGAAGTTTCCCTCAAAAAGCTGTTAGACCCCATTGGCTCCTTCCCCTGTTCCTGTGTCTGTTCCTGTGCTCCTGAGCCACACCTTCCCTATTCCCTGATTGCCTCCCTTATCTTTGTACTGCCCCAAGATCAGGGTCAGCCCCCGGGCCCCTGTGGAGACAAAGTGAGACCCTCTGTGTGTGGGTGCTGGGACCTGAACATCTCCCTGCACGGCTGAATAAAACATCTGTGGAGATTATGCAAAGGTCCTTTTAGCTTCTTTACCCTGGACTGTGTTAGCAGCAATTCAGACTGCTTCAGAGGAGAAGCTGCAGTACTGGTACCAAGATTTTGGCAACTTGACCATAGGCACAGAGGGCATGCAGGATGCTGCTCTATGAATTCCTTAACCAGCCATCTCTGGTGCTGGCATATTCCCTCCAGCTTCTGGTGCAGCCAGGGCCACCTTTGGTCCAGCAGATGACATTGTTAGTTGAAAAATTCGGCCCACTCCTTGGGCAGGAGGCCATGCACAGGCTCTGGTCCTGCAGCCCCTGCTCAGCTGGGGACAGTGTTCCCTGTGGGGAAGATGGAGCAGCCATCACAGGGTCTGGGGGGCTGCTTTCAGCAAGGTGGCCAGGCTCTCTCCCTGCTGGACTCTAGCAATTGTTTAGGGGAGCTGATGGCACATTGTATGTAGTCCTGTTCATCCTACTCAGAAAACCTGACAGCTTCTATCATTCTTCTGCAGAGTGGGCATGCTGGATTTCTCTTTGCCCACTGCAGGATGCAGCCCAGGCAGAACTAGTGGTGACAGGGCAGAGAAAAACTCACATCCTTCTTAGTGCCCTGGCAGATGGGGCAGCTCCATTCTGTCCCCATGGCCCTGTCTGTCTGTCCCAGCAGCAGGGAAGAGCTGAGGACCATGAGCTGCTCTCATTTGCAATCTTGCTTGGCCAGAGCCCAAGCTCGAGCCACAGTGGTCCAGGCTCTGTCAGTGCCCAAATAGAAGCAGGAAGGGATGTTGTATCACAATCCATTCCTTGGTGAAGGAGGTCCATAGCAGCCTCAAGAGACACCTCAGACACTCAACAGTCAAGGCAGTAACATATGGACAGGACACAGATGGCAGTTCATGGCTGGGAGAGCATTCGTAGACAGATCCAAGGGCAAATTTCCCAGGAACTCTCCACAGCTCTGGGATCTGCCCATCAGCTCTGTCAGAAGCTTCAGCAGAACAACCAAAGTCCTAAAAAGCAGCTTCCAGACACTTTTCCTACCATCCTGCCTGAGCAGCCAGGTTGCTTGCTGCAAAACACTCTTTTTCTCCTCTTCCCCAATGCCCTGTGGACACTTGGAGCCAAAATAAAAATCTCCTGGCCCTCTGTGTGATGTGATAATACAGTTTTTATATTTCCATGCTGGGATGAAAGAAAGCTGTGCTGTGGGTCAGGAGAGGCCAGGACCCACCTGGCCTTCCTGCAGGCTGAGGGGGTCCCAGCAGACATCCTGCTGCTTTTTTGGGGAATGTGTGAGGAGAATGGAGGGGGTGACAGAGAGGCCGAGATCATAGAGTGGAAACTCAGCTCCAGAGAGCCAGTGCAGACTCTCCCTGCTGAATGCCTGCTGGGGCTGGCAAAGAAGGAAAATGCCCCAATAACAGCCCGGTGGCACTGTGTCTCAGGGACAGGTACAGGGAGGTGACAACAAACAGCAGCATGGCCCGGTCTCACAGCTCCTAGGAAGCAGTGACAGAGGGGCCTCATGTGCCAGAGATTTCAGAAAGGCTGTCATCTCAAAAGGCCACTCTGAAACCCCTCTCTTTGCCTCTTGGGTTTCTGAATGCTTTTGACAGCCACAGCATCCTGGGGCAACGTGTTCCACGATTTCATTAAGCACTCCTTGAAAAGCACCTCCCATTGTTCACTGAGCTGCCAGCCTGGTCATTTCAGAGGGTGCTGCCTTGGTGGAGAGAAAAATCAATCTTCTGCCTTTCAGGGAGCTGAAGGAGAAGGGACTCTTCAGCATCAAACACCTGGCTGGGTCCCATTCAGAGCTCCTGCTTTGTAGACTTGGTGAGGTTTGCTTGGCAGTTACCAGCGAGGAGAGAACATTGTTCTGAATTGTCCCCCATACTTCATACACAGTGTGTAAAGTAGGTATGTGCTTGTTCATCTCCATGTGTGCTCAGGGTCTGCCTTCATTTCTGGTTTTAGACCTGAGATTTCTAATGTCTGTCAGCTATCTGTAGGATCTGTGGGTACATGCAGCTGTAACTACTGGCAGGTTGGGTATCTGACACTCATCTTTGAGTGTGGTGCCTTTATAATGCAATGTGCAAATGCAGAAAATGAGACACTAATGACATTATTTGCCAGAGTCCCAGTCTCTGCCCAAGCTGTAATTCAACACTGCAAATTATTCTGTAGACCTGAGCCTGTGTTTTCTGTTTCCTGGCTGAGTGCTTCAGCTGCTGGTGTGGGTTTTTTGAACAGGAGCACCTGACTCTTCTATCTTTATCACCTGTGCATTTATGATTTGAAAGCAGCCCTTGATTTATTTTTTAGTAAAAGGGCCTAAAATCAAAGCTGTGGATATTTTAGAAGGGTTAAGTAGAACACTGAATGAAAATTTTTATTTTAGGCCTGCAGTGAGCGGGTCTGAGGCCAGAAATTGGTGCCAGAGTAAGTGCCTTTCTGTGCTTGTGCTCTCCTGCTCTTCCTGTAATTTTATGTCCCTCTGGACACAGTAGGACGTGTTGTCATTTTCTGGGACTTCTGTTGAAGGCAACTGGTTTTCTTTTCAAGGTGATTCCTATGTTTCCCCTCATGGCTTCCCCAGGTGACCAACCTCCGTTCCAAGGTGTCCTGCTCTGCCATTGTCACTCTGGGAGAGCTCTCTGTGACCTTGAAGAAGGACATGGACTCTGAGGTGGATGAGGTTGCTCGGGTCCTTCTCCAGATGGTGTCCAGCTCCCCAGAATTTGTTCAGAAAGCAGCCAGTCAGAGCCTGGGGATCATGGTGGAGAATGTGACTCCTGCACGAGCAGTGACTGCTCCCATGGACATGGGAGTCAAGTAGGTTCCTTTTCTTTTAGTGATATTCTTCACCTTTGTGTGTGTGGGAGGGAGAAGGGATGAGACAGAGAATGGGAATGGTGGGAGGGAAGGGTCCTGTATCCTGCATCTCCTGTGAACTCAGTGACTTGATTCTCCAACCAACCTCACTTCTTTCCTCTTGTCACCTATTTCTGCCCTCCTGCAGCCTATTAGTTCTCAGAATCACAGAACTGGAGAATATGGGGAGTTGGATGGGCCCATCAGGACCATCAAGTCCAGCTCCTGGCCTTGCCCAGAGCAGCCCAAGGGTCACACCAAGTGCCTGAGATTGTTGTCCAAATGCTCCTTAAACCCTGTCAGGCTTGGTGCTGTGACCACTGCCCTGGGGAGCCTGTTCCAGTGCCCAGCCACCCTCTGGGTGAAAACCCCTTTTTCCTGATATCCAAACCAAAGCTCCTCTGACTCAGCTTCCTGCTGCTTCCTGGAGTTCTCCCAGTCACTCAGATTTTCCTAGATGTGGTGACTGATGGGGAAGGGAAAGTGCCTGCAAAGGCCAAGGATAGAGCCTTGTGCTTTTGTGGGCAGAGGGACAATTGCAATTGCAACTGTGACCAGTGTTTGGTATTTCACAGCTCTAACCAGAGAGGCCCTGAGAAAACCATGTCTCCTCATGATGCCATTAACTTGAGAAATGAAGAAGGTCCTTGCTGGGGCGTGGAGCACATGGGGGACAATCTGCTGGGTGTGGCACAGCCTGCACTGCAGGTGCAGCTCCTGCCAAAGGAGTCTTGTATGACTGTCCTGGCCTCAGAGCTCTACTTTCTATTCCAACTGATGTTTCATGTTAGACTTGAGATGATGAATCACTTTACAGGCACCTTCACAGGCTGACTGCCATGGGACAGTTGGAGCAAATGCTGCCTTAAATGTTGGTGCTGGGCCTGCTACTTCCCAAGAGACACTCTCTAGAGCAGGACAGCCTGGCTAAACTGCCTGCCACCCTTTCCTCAGCTTTGCAATAGGGTAAAACATTCAGATGGATCCATTGCCAAGCCTCACAGAAGAAACAGGCTGCATTGCTGGATATTCTGCAACTTCACGGCCCACAACGTGTTTTCCCTGCATTTGTTGTTTTCCAAAGTTCTGCAGATTTGGGGATAAATGGCTGGAAAGAGCCTCAATCCTGCTGCAGCTCTGTAAAGTGAGTGCCCTCTGATGGGTCAGCATCAATTGTTCTTAATTTCTAAATTATTCATATGTCATCTATTTCCTTAATCTTTCTCAGAGTAAATACTGTGAAAGAAATTGAGTATCCGACAGTGCAGGGAGACTGAATTCTCCCTCTTCCGTGCAGGCAGGCCTTGTGTACAATGCTACCTTTGTGTTTCCCTGAGGTCAGAACCTTGTGCAGGTGCCTGAAGGTGCAGGGAGAGCCCAGGCTCCTTCCCCCAGCAAGGACAGGGAGCAGGCTTTGGCCAAGGCCGGCGCTGCTGCTGCTCCTTGTCCCTGTGCCCAGGGTTTGCTCTCTCCTCCCCAGCAGCTGCCCCGCCCCGGTGCGCGAGTGTGCGGCCCAACTCCTCCTGTCCCTGATGGAGAGAATTGGAGTCACCCAGCTCGCAGGCACAGCCAGGGCTGAGAGGCTGCCACACGTGGCAGGGAAGCTTGCTCAGGACTGCCGCAAGGACACAAGGTAATGATCTTCATTTCACCTCCCAAAACAGGAAAACCGCTTTGTGTCTGGCTATAAAGGTGAAACCATACAAGAGTGGAAACTAAAGAGAATATGAAGTTACCTCACGGTGTGAATAAGGGTCATAGAATCACGGAATATGCTGAGTTGGAAGGGACCCATCAGGGTCATCGAGTCCATCTCCTGGCCATGTGCAGTGACTCCAAGAGTCACTCCATGTGCTTGAGAGCATTGTCCAAACTCTTCTTGAGCTCTGTCAGCCTTGGCACTGTGACCACTGCTCTGGGTTGCCTGGGCAAATGGCTGTACTGGGAAACCTGAGGTTGGCCAGCAAAAAGGAGCAAAACTGTGGCTTGAAGGATTCTTTACTGAGATCAAAAGAGCTCAGATCAGCCAGTCCAACACTTTTGTTTGGCCTCAGGTGCACAACACAAAGCCAAAATGTTGGCTGATGTTCATCACTGAAGCATCCCAAACATCCATTTCTCATTAGCTTCAGACTATCCTAGAAATATTTCAGGGGTCTTTAGCCAACATATTCAGTCTTTCTAAATCTGTTCTGCAGATTTCTAGAATGCTGTTATCTGTGGCTCAGTGAGCTCCACATTTCTTCTTGAAGAAAACTGTGGTTTCCTTGTAGCAAAATCAATCCAAACCACCAAAATCCCCTTCCTTTGGTGATTCAATTCCCATGAATAGTTGCCAAGAACACCAGAACAACTAGCTGTCCCTGTGCATACCCATAGTATAGAATTATCAAGAGGATGCATGAGGTGCTTTGTCCTGGCTTCCCTGCCAGTTAAAGAAAGGCAAATTACTGTGCAATGGCAGCAAGACACTGCTAATAGGCTCTGACAACAAAGCAGATGTGTTTTTGCTTGTTCCCTGGGATCCTTTGATGCCACAGAAGCACAGCCCCAGTTTCAGAGTGAAATGCTATTTTTCTGTTGCCCCATATTCTCCTCTTGCCTCTTGTGTTCAGCTGACAGCACTGTGCAGTGTCAAGTGAGGTAAATCTCCCTCTTTGCTGAGTAGGTAATGCCTTCTCGTGCAAGGATTGCACCTGATGAGTTTAAGGCATCAGCCTCTTCTGTTAACACTCTTCCTTTGTTTGTTCACTTTTGTTTTGCTTCTTTCCTTCCTTCCTGCCTTCCTTCCTTAGGCATTATGGACAGGAGATGGTGAAGATGTTGCTCAATCATCAACAATTTAAAATGCTTTTGGAACAATCTCTTTTCCCCCATGACCTGGAAGATATTCTGACAAGAACTCAGAAGAAAGTAAGTGCTTGGCAGGAGAAATGTCTCCTTTGTGCAAGTATTGCCTCTGCTAATATGAAATCAAAGATACCCAATCTGTCTTTAGCTCATTCCTGTTCTGCTGAATCATTTTGCTCCTGGGAATGAGCTGTTAATCCTCAGCCTGTTCATCTGCAGACCACAAAGGAACTGATATTATTAGGGAAAAGTGGGGTTTTGAATATTTTCAATATCGGTCACAAAGAGGAAAGGGAAAGAGGAGAAAATGGATTTACATTTAAGTGTAAGCCCCCACCATGCTCTCCCTACTCTGCCCCCTGTAAAGCAATTAAGTGAGAATTGTGCTTCTGAAGACAACAGAGTCTTTGCAAAGGACACTGGAAGTAGTAGTGCCAAGAAAATTCCCAAATTTACAAAAGATGTCCAGGTCAATCCTAGTTACTACAATGACTGTCTGTCTTTTGGGAATACTGCCCTGCTGTCCAGCCCTGTGGAGTTGGAAGAAGCTTGGTGAATTCAGCAGCATCGAGTGAAAAATCCTTTGTTTGTTTGGGGGAGGATTTTATATTTTTTTAAATCGACATTAAAGAAGGGAGCCTGCCTTTGTGCAGGCACAGGGAGAGTGAGTGTTGAACCAAATCGACTTCCAACACAACGGGCCAACCCCCAAAAGAGTCCAATTTTTTCTGTTGATTCCTTTACAAACACTTGTTGCCTACCAGTTTGCATTATTCCCATTTATGCTCAAGACTAAGGAATTTGGGATTTTAGACTGCTGCTCAGTGTGGTAGCACCCATAACCTGCCTTGGGCTATTGAAAACAAAGAGTTGGCATCACTGAATCTCTGGTCTGTTTCCATCTGTGAGTTAGGAAATGTTTCCCTAAGCCTTGGTAGCAGTGATCCTGGTTCTAACTTGTGCTTTAAACAGGGAATTTCTTGTTTTATATTCTAAAGATTGATGAGGTTTCTCTATGTCTTTGTAGGGGATGGAAAACCAGAAGGGTGAAGGCCCATCTGTCAAGGAGCCGGTGAAGGAGAGGAACGATGGCTCAAAGAAGCCCCAGGCCACATTCTCTGCTAGCAAACGGTACTGAGCACTTTTCTTAGATGTGACAAAGCACATGGCAAGCTTTACATGTCTCTTCCTCAGGAAAAACTTTCTGGCAGAGATGACCAGTGCCACAGATTGTTTCCTTTCCCCACTCTAGGATATGCTCTAGGATAAAAAATGTCTACTTGTGCATTGTGCTGAACACAACTTCTCTGGAGGGGTTTCCACAAAAATGGAGAGACAAAAAGACACCCATTGTGACCTGTGTGCCCTGGCAGCCATCTGAAGATAGATCAGATGCATCTCATCCTTGGTTTTCCTGAGTGAGCAGTGGTGAGAATGTCACTTGCAGATTGTCTGCCATAACGATTAACATGAAGTCCACGTTGCTCTTCAGAGCCTCATGATTTTCCAGCTTGAAATCACATGATTAGGGAAGCTGCTCAAGATGTTTTGCTCACAATTAACTGAAGGTATTGTCTGTGGCTGCAGCTCTCTCCATAGAGAGCAGCAGGCACAACTTTGCCAGGCATTGTCCTGGGGAAGGATGTTAGAAGATCAGAGAAAATAATGAGAAACAATTCTTATCTTCACTTGCTGCATCTGTTGTTGTGAACATGTGGAATGTGGTATGGAGATTTGTTTACAAAAGGGTAATTTCTTAATTGGCCACTGGTGATGGTGTTTTGGATTCAATTGACCAATCTGGTCTGTGTGTATCAGACTGTCTGTAAGGGTGATGAGTTTCAGTATAGTATAGTATAGTATAGTATAGTATAGTATAGTATAGTATAATAAAGTGATTGGTCAGCCTTCTGGAATCACGGAGTCAATGCTAATTATTTCCTCGACAGGGATGCCATGCCGCGGTAATTAACACCACCAGGTCCTCATTTGGTTTTATTTTCCAGGGTGAAATCTCCCTCTGATGGACACCTCCTGCACTGTGCAAAAGCCCAGGTCACGTCACCTCCAGCTGTGGAAGAAACGGAGCTGCTCCAGAAGCTTTACCATCTCCTGGAAGCCAAGGAGTTTCAGACAAGGATGGAAGGAGTGGAACTCCTCCTAGACCTGTGCAAAACCAGCCCCCAGCTCATCTCCACTAACATTGCCCAAGTATGTAGAGTATCTTCACTGCTCCTTTCCTTTAGCTCCTTTCCTGAGCCTGTAGCAGCAAAGTTAATTCAGTGTGTCTTGGCACTCTGTCCGGGCTGTTTGGGACACTCTGGTCCCTCTTACCCAGAAAAAATTTAATTCGGGTCCAGGCTTCAGGACAAGTTGTTTCAGTCCAGCTGTATTTGTCTGGCGGGTGCCTATTGATGCTGTTCATCAGATGATGGCAGAATTTTCTGCTGGTGTAACTGCTGCTCTCTCCTACTCCCAGCTGGGTGAAGTGAAGGGAATCCAGCCCCTGAAAGCATGGCAATTGTTCTCTAGACCAAAAATGGGTTTGCATAGGGAAGAGAAGTATCAGGCTGGGTTGGTTTAAACCCAGTTGCTTTTTTTAAGAACACTTCTATATACTCCATCTTGTCTTACACAGGCACAGCTCTGGCTACTCATTTCCCTCCTTGTTCCTATTCCTCTTGGTAAAGACAGTGCTCTCCCTTCTTGGGGGTCTGTTTTTCTCTTTGGAAAAGGAGGAAAACAGCTAAGGACTCATCTCTGCCTTCTCCTCCCAGTAGCTGCTTTTTCCCTTTTTCCAGGAAAAGGTGCCTGATAATGAGACTGTCAAGGGACTGAACCTGCTCTAATGAGAGCTGTACAGCACATGACATTTCAGAAGTCTACTTGTTGCTTAGAGAAATGGTCCGGATCCTGGAAGAGTTGATCATAGCCCTGCACTGCTCCAGACACTGGCTCTGAGACAAACAAAAGAAAACTTAGATCTCCTCCAGCCATAGTTTTGGCAAAATCATAATTGCCCTCAGTACTTGAGGCAACTGTATAGAAAACCGGGCATTGTAAATATCTGCTTCCATTCAAAGCAAAGGTACTCTTTAGCATTAATAAATTGAATTAATTTAATGATTTATAGATGGAGAGAAATACCATAGGAACTATTCTGTCCCCAGCCAAACCTCTTAAAGACAGAAGAAAATCTTTCAACCAGCATGAGGTTGTGCCACCATTCCAGTGAGTTGCCCCCAGGAAAACAGTGAAATTGTGCAAGCGAGTGCTGACCTGACAGAAAGAATCACTTTCATCTTTGACATTGCTGACTGCTACAGCCACTCTTCAAACAAGGACATTTGAATCCAGCTTTCACGTTGCTTGTTCTCTTCACAGATTTTTGACTATTTTGTCCTGAGAATATCTGACAGCCACAAGAAAGTGAAGCAGAGGGCGCTGGACGTGCTGGCTGAAATCACAGGAGCCCTGAAAGATGCCTTGAACCCGGTGATCATTGGTTTGGTGGAGGGAATAACAAAGAACCTGAACTCAAAGGATCCCAGGGTTCGTGGGGCAGCTGTGAAAGCACTGGAAGAATCCATTGCTCATTTGGGTAAGGCTGAGCCCTGGCAGGGACTCTCCTCAGCTTCGTCTCTGTCTCTCCTGCGCAAGAGAGCGCTGAGTGCCTTGACAGCTGCTCTTGTCTGTGGAACACTGCAGCTGACACCCACCAGAGGCTGTGCAGGTGCAGTCCTTGTGCACCATCCCCAACAGGCTGGAATGGGATCAGCATTTCCCAACAGTCCCAGGAGCCCTTGGTTCGGTGCTGCTTGTCTGAAGGGCAAGTCCTGGGCTACAGCTCTGCTACAGTTCAGAGGCAAAGGGGGTTTGGAGTTTGCTTGGGCCCCGTCTGACTTCCCAAATGAACAGCTTTGCTGTTGGCATGAAGGGACACTGACCCACCAGAGCTTCTGCAGAGCAGCCACCTGGGAGGCTCTACATTAGAGGCATTAGCTGCCTATTTTCCACTTTTCTTCTTTTCTTCTATTTTCAAAGGGGAACTTGTGATTCACCAAGTTCATTTCTTTAGAACAAAGAGGTATAAACCCAGCTGTCAAGGATGCCTTGTTCCACCTGTTGTTTTGCATGGGGCAAGGTGGCCACAGCAATTAACTGCATAGGCAAGGGCTGGTCCAAATTCCTTTGCCACACACATTTATGTCAGCTCTGAAAATTCCGTACTGGTGGAATATGCCTGAACAAAGGAGTGTTGAAGAGGCAGGTCTTCAAGAGGAGTTTCCACTTTCTCCTCCCCAGCTGCTTTGTGATCTCAGGAACTGCCTGACTCAGTGCCTTTCTGTGACCCAAGTATGGGGCTCTTCCTTTTTGCTCTGGGATGCAAAACCTTTCCACTGCTTCCATGCGACTGAACTCTTGAGGTCCCTGATGTGAAATGTTTTAACACAGCTCCTGCTACAGCAGACAAGTTTGGATTTACAAATGTGAAAGGAGAGCTTTTCTTTTGGAATTTAAAACCCTGCCAAGTATGCTGGAAGGAAAGAAGAATAGGATTCAAACATCTGCAGAAATGTACTTTATTTTATAAAATGGGGTGGCCCTGCCCTTTCTCCTATGACCTGAGGAAAGTGAGCAGAAACGTGTGTTTCCCTTGTAGATAAAAGTGTCACTGCTGAAAGAGTCCAGCCACCAATGGAATCACCTGAGTGGCCAAGCCCTGCTGGATGTCACCGAGCGTATCACAGGTACGGCCTTCCCTTCTGAGCCAAGAGCTCTTCCCAGGGAGCATTTACAGGGAATGCCTGTGAGCAGACAGCAGAGCAGCTCCTCCAAACCAGGAGGTGCTGAGCTTGTCCCTGCTGCCCCATAGCCAAGGCAGGTGGGTTTGGCAGGTTTTCCCTGGCTGCTGCAGAGCTGGGCAGCATCTGAGATGGGGGCAGCGCTCGGCCTGGGGCTGGGCTCTCACTGGGGCATCTCAGAACCACCTCCAGCAAAGGGAGGGCTAAAAATGCCCCAACTGGCTCCTCTCTGGGGAGCTCAGGGACATCTGTGATCTTTGAGGGGAAATGGTGGCCAATGCTGTTTCAGGGCATCAGTTTGTTTTGTCCTCACAGAACTCTTGTTTTTCTCTTGGAAAGTTTTGAGGCTGAACCGTGCAGAGCCTGGGGGTCACAGCTTAGGCCAGAACTCAACAGAGGTATCAGAGGCACAGGTTTAGTGCAAGGCAGCCTCTGGGGCACAGGGACAGAAGCAGAGTGCTGAGGCTCCCTGCCTGTGCTGCCAGAGTGGCCTTGGACTGAGCCTTTCAGGGTGTGCAAACAGTGTCTGCCTGTGTCAGCGCTGTCCAAAATGCTACAAATGCAGCTGATAATTGATTCCTCAGAGGAGCTTGCTGTGTCAGCAATAGCCAAGGAATGGAAAAAGGATAATCTCAATATATAGCAGAGAAGATGATTGGATTGATAGCCTTGTTTTAACTGGGGCTAAATCCACTGCTAATTATGCCAACATCTTTAAATGCAAGGTTTAATACACTTTGTGTCTTCATTAGGAATCTGAAAAGGGCATGTTCAGCGATTGGGAATGTCAAAGGCCCTTTAAAGAGCATTTGAAAAATATAGATCTCCAGCAATAGGGCATTTAGTTTAGCACTTCTTTTGATCTCTTTTTCAAATAAAGGAATTACCCATAAATTAGGACTACTTTAGAAAAAGCAGATGTTCTCTCTGAGATTTAGCAGGACCGGACAGCTGTTCCTCACATTCAGTAGTCACTGATGTCTTTAATTGCATTTAAATTCAAATGAATTCCCATTTTAAAATGGGTACCATAACCCTTTCCTGCTTAGCAGAATTGGTTTTGGGTACTTGCAGGAGCTCTTTCAATGTTGATGTCTGCTGGTGGATTAACAGCATAGAGAAAATGAAGTCTCTTCCGCCACAGAATATTAAATTGCATCTAAATAACATTTTGTCCGATCAGAAAAAAAGAATGGTCTCCAGAGCATTTCAGGTTTTCATCTCTTAGCCAAATGTGCCTGTTGCAAGGAGCCTATTGCTACTAAACCTTTGTCCGTGTTTGATACAGTTCAGTTCAGAAAATGGGTAGAGAGATTTCAGAGACAATATGAGAAAACACTTGTGTTTTGGTTACATTTCAGTCCCCTGTGTAGCATTTTTCTTTCTCTATGCCCCTATTTCAGTGGACATATAAGAAAAAATGCCATTAACATTGGGAGGGGAAATGGCAATAAAATGTAGAGATGCCCAAATGCCAAGGCAATGGGGTATGGGTAATTCTCTAGAGATGCCCTGAGGTTTGAAACAGCTCTTTGTTGGAAGCCCCAAAAGCATTCTGCCAAAGACACCAGCTGGTCACTGATGTTTCTCATCCAGCTGTCAGGCAGCAGCCATCTCTGGTGGGCTGGAGATTTGAGGTGAGTTCTAATCCTGCCCTTTGCTGTGTGCCACTGAGCACAGGGAAGAGCCAGATTAGGCATCTGGCACTTGACATCAAAGTTACAAAAATGGAATCATCCCATTTTATTAGAAATCTCTCCATTTCCTCTCTATGGTACATTTCCAAATCTTCAGTGTAGGTTTAGGCAACTTCTTAATGGAAATCAAAGGCAATTGGACATTTCATTCATTGTTCATGCGGAGATTGTGAAATAATTTAGGAAAGGTAGGAAGTCTGCCACAGGGCCAAGGCTCTGGTTAGAGCAATTAGTGCTGAGGGGTTGGTGGTTCTCTTTCCAGGATGCTCAGCTGCTTTGCCCGTTTCTGGATCAAGGGGCTCTGGGTGCTATTTTGCTGCTCTTGGCCAGAGAGGCTGGCAAGAAGCAGAAGCAGCAGAGGCAGATCCCTGTTTGCAGTGAGACTGGTGGGTAAGGAGCTGTGTCTCTGTCGCGGCAGTGCTTGTGCAGGGGGTTCATGCCAGGAGCCCTGAAGTCGCCCAGTGCGACGCCCTGCCCGTGCTCTGGTCCTGCCTGGGGAACAAGGCGCTGCCTGTGCGGAGCGCCAACGTCCGCACCGTGGCCACCAAGCTCGCCTCTGCCCTCTGCAAGGTGATGGGCACCCAGCTGAAGAAATGTGCTGCCAGCAAGCCTCCACATGTGCGGGAAAACCTCTCCAAAATGTTGGGCTGGTGAAGGCAAGATGTTCTCCAGAAGGCTGAGGAAGCGCTGAGTTGGACACCTCTGGATTTGCCTTTTGTGCTGTGCCAAAAATGACAAAATCCTAAGGAAGGGTGTGCATCTGCCCCTGCTCTCTCCATCACATTTCCTAGTCATGGCAGGGGGGGCCTGAAGCAGCTCCAGATGGAGGACAAGATGAAGGGCAGTCATGGCTCAGCCTCACACAGAGGTGAGGGGGGAGCTGGGCCAATCCCTGCTGGCAGGAAGGGTCTTGTGGCAGCCCAGAGAGGCTGTGCACATTGCCAGGGAACAGCTGTGCCCTGCATGTGCCCCTGCACTGAGCTGTGCTGCTGCCAGTGCCCCTGGAGCTGCAGGGCTGCTGAGCTGTGGGGCAGGCAGAGGAGCAGGAGGGTGCGTGTGCAGCTGAGCCATTCCTGGGGAGCACAGGGCTCTGGGCTCCCTGCTGTCCCAGGGCAGCCCAGAGGCCAGGCTGTGCCTGTGCCAGCTCTGGGCAAGTGGCTCAGGGTTTGCCCCGGCCTGCATCAGTGTCTGCCAGCAGGAGCATGTTTCCCTGTGCAGCTGTTTAGACATTTCCAGGAAATGTGTCCCAGGAATTATGGAGCTTCAGATTGCTTTAGGTTTACATGGTGGCCTCTGTTAAACTTTGCCTCTCTGTTAAACTTTGTGTCTCAGTTTTGCAGATCTGGCTGGTTACAGTCCTACCGAGAAGTTTTCTCCAGACACTTCCCAAGTTCCCTCACCCACAAAGTCCTCGCCTCCTGTCCAGAAGAGCTCTCTTTCCTCCAAGCTCAGGAAGAAGCTGCCGCCTGTGTGAAGTGTTTGAAGAATAGGACTGATGCGTTAGGCTTGATAGTTACAGCTGTACATATGTTCTGATCTTTAGATGTAGTTTTGAATTATTGTGTTTTGATTGTATCTTTAAAATTTGGTGACATATTTTTAATTGGATATATTTTATTTTGATGATGAAAAAAATAAATTAAAAAAATAAAATTTAAATAAACCAAGAGGAGAATGTGAGACCAGGACCTGCTAGCCTAGAGATTATGGGAGTGCAGCTCATTCAGTGTGCCAGTGTCTCACCACATCCTTTCCTCATTGGGCCTCTCCTCTTCCTCTTTGGCCATGGTTTCTTTGTGTCATTTGTGCTGCTCTTTGTTACTTGGCATTACAACAGAGTCACCTGTTGACCTGTTTGGGGGACAATGGATCCAAGAGATCCTATCTAGTCAAAGGTTTTCTACCTAGGTGTGTTCTGTGCTCACCAAAGGCCTGAGCAAAGAAACCAAGAGAAGTGTGCCCAAATCCCAAAGCTTTGCTCCTTTGCAATCTCCCACGGCTCTGGCTCACAGGTGTCTTCAGTCACAATTCCATACGTAAGAAGAGGTCATGTATTTCACTGGGAAATGATGCACTGCTTTGGCAACATCACCTGTATGTATATTTGCCCGGGACAGCAGTGCAGCTGTGTTGTTTGCACCTCGTTTGCAGAAGGATGAGTGCACTGGGAGGCCAATAACAAGTGACAAGGGTTCCTCCAATCTGCACTGCAGCCTGGGTGCCATTCAGCCCCGAGCTAGGGGATCATTTGTTCCCATGGACCAGTGCTTGCCAGTGGAATGAATTCCTGCACAGCTGGAAGAAGCAATTCTGGATTCAGCTCCAGCTCTTGGTGGGCTGCATGATCATTGACAGTGCTGCCCTTCCAGAAATTATTCTGCAGTTTCCTTTCATAGTCATTTGAAGCTTTTGAACTTCACATTTCAATTTGCTTTGCCTTAGGGAAAAACACTTCTGGGCCCAGTGCAAACTGTAACCTTTTGACAGCAAAGTGCTCATGATTGCCAGCTTCTGATGTTACAGAATGTCACCTGGCTGCATGAGTTTGCTTAGCTCTGAGTCTAATCCCGGCCTAGTAAAACAGTTGGTAGCTCTATACCTTCCTTTCTCTTCCTCCCTCTTTTTCCTTATTTTTCCCTTTTCCCCCAGTTCCTCCTCAATGCATTTTGCTGTGGTTATTCAATAAAGGTACATTTGTTTTGGTTATAGCAGCAACTCTCTGTACCGTGTCGGTTTTTTTTGCACTCTGAGATCAACCCACAAACTACCACAAAATCCGTTCGTAAGGATGGATCGTGACACTTGTATACATACTATAGAAACCTTCTATCAAACCTTAAAAATTCTTTACAAATTCATTTCCAACTTTGCTGGGTCTGGCACCGCCCAGTCTGGTGTTTGCTGCCACCACCAGTGCCCAGATCTGGAAATTCCCTTGTTCTGGCAGAGCCAAATCCAGCAATTTTCTGGTAAAGAAAGCCAAAATCTGGCAATTTCTGCTGCCGGCACCGGCAATGCCAAGATCTGGTGTTTGCTGCCACTGCCCGTACCCCAGTCTGGACATTTCTTATTCCAACACAGCCCAAGTGCAGCAATTCTTTGGAAAAAGAAGACAAAAGGCAGCAATTTCCTGGTGCCAAGACTGTCACCACCCAGACCTGGTGTTTGATGGCACCGCCCATGCCCAGATCTGGACATTTCCCTGTGCCGCCACAGCCCAAGTGCAGCAATTTGCTGGCAAAGAAAGCAAAACCAGGCAAATACCTGGTGCCCACACTACTCTGATCTCGTGTTTGCTGACACCGTCAGTGCCCAGATCCGGAATTTTTCAGATGCCTGTACAGCATAATTCTAGCAATTTCCGGGCACAGAAAGTTAATATTTGGCAATTTCTCAGTGCCAGCACAACCCAAATGCAGCAATTTTCTGGCAAAGAAAGCCAGAACCCAGCAGCTTCCCAGTGCTGCCACCAGCACCACCCAGGTCTGGTGTTTGCTGCGCAAGTGCCCAGATCTGGAAATTTCCCAGTGCTGGGAAATTGCCCAAGTGCAGCAATTTGCTGGCACAGAAAGCCAAAACCCGGCAACTTTCTGCTACTGGGTCTGGCACCGACCACATCTTGTGTTTGCTGCCCCAGTACCCAGATTTGGAAAATACCTGGTGCCAGCACAGCCCAAGTCCAGTAATTTGCTGGCACAGAAAGCCATAATTTTGAACTTTGCAGGTTCTGGCTCCAGCATCATCCAGCTCTGGTGTTTGCTGGGACCGCCAGTGCCCAGATTTGGAAATTTCCCGATGCCTTCACAGCCCAGGTCTAGCAATTTGGTTTTAGCTAGCTTAGGCAGAGAAGTTCCTTTGGACTGTGACTTTCCTTTTTCTTGGAATTGTTTAAACCTGCTCTGGACTCAAAACCCAGAAAAACACCGGCAGCAGCTCACACCTGTGGCCCCCTGAGCTCTGGGACGCTGCATTCCAGCACCAGAAGGACTCAGGAGAGACCGAGTGAGCCAACTACAACCCACAAAAAGGACTTTCTGAATTTGCCATCTCTTCAGCACTGTCAGAGGTTTGAGTTAATATTGTTCATTTTTCATGCTTGTGAATACTTTACTTGTGAAATAAACTGGGGTTTTTTCACTTTTCTCAAGGCAAATCTTTTCCTGAACTAGTAGGGGGAGAGGCCGCTTGAACTTGCTTTCTAGACGGACCCCTTTTGGAGGTTTCCTCCCAAAATTTGCCCTAAACCAGCACAAACAGTCACAATGAAAATTTCACCAGTGGTGTAATTTCCTGGTGGAAAGTCTTGTGACCGAAGCTCGACCTTGCTCTCCATGAGAGATTCTTGGGAAGAGCAGACAGGAGAAGATTCCTGGAAAACTGAAACAGCTTTCCAGAAGGGAAATGAAAATGAAGGAAACAATCCAAGATGTTTTCCTCTGTTAATTTCTATGCTCTCCTTTTCCATGTTGCACTACTTCTCCATCCCAGTAATTCCAGCTGCACCTCACCTCTCAGATCAGTGACTTACTGATTTTTAGGTGGTCTAAAATACCATGAGCCACACACAGTTTTCCTTCCCCTGTTTTTACTGGAAAGCAACACTGGAGGTGTAAGTGCAGTGCTTGGGTCAGGTAGGAATCCTACCCCAAGGGAAGGTGCCCCGACAGTGTTTGACCCTCAGCAAGGACAATGCACAGCAGCAGGCGAGGGGATCGCTGTGCCAGTGCGCAGGAGTCAGGGCTCTGCATCCGGGCTCAAGGCTGCAAAGTTCCCGTGTTTGGGCAGACGGAGGGGCTGTCCCCGGGGCGCGCGGGGCTCGAACGTGGGGCTCGTGGGGCGAGCGGGGAACGGACACGGGGACGAACGGCCCCGGTGCTTCAGTTGCAGCGGCGGCAGCGGCAGCAGCGGCGGCAGCGGCGGCAGCGGCGGCAGCATCAGCGGAAGAAGCAGCAAAAAACAGATTCGTTTTCTCTCTTTCTTTCTCTTATTCTCTTTCTTTCTCTCTCTTTCCCTTTCCCGCTATCGGGCACCCTTCTCTCGGGGTCCCTTGCCCGGCGTCCCTCTCCCCTCCCCGCCTCCCTCCTCCCCGTGATGGGCCGGGCCATGCCCCCGGCCCGCCCCCGGCCCCGGGCGGGGCTGCCCCGAGCCCGGCCCCGGCCGTCCCGCCGCGGTCTCGCCTCCGCCCGGCTCTGGCCGTGGTGGCGGTTGCGCTGCCGGGCGGGCATCGGTGCCGGGGGCCGGGGCGGCATCGCCGCCCTTCGGCTCCGCCTGACCCGAGCCCGGCTCCGGCCCCGAGGAAGGCTCCAGTCCCGGCCCCGGTCCCGGCGCCGGCTCCTCCCGGGGCCCGCGGAGGACACACCCGGGACAGCCGCTCCCGCCGCCTCCGCTGCGGCTTCCCCGGCCCGAGCTCCGCCGCTCGGCAGCGCGGCCGCCGGCCCCGAGCCTCCCGTGCCGCGTTCCGAAGATGGAACGCCTGGGCATGGCCGGCCCGGGGCGGGTGAGGGGCGCTCGGGGGCCGTTGCTGGCCCCGGGCCGAGCGCTGACCGCCGCGTCCCGCCCGCAGGTGAGGCGCAGGAGGCCCTGCAGGAGCGGCACCGGCTGGGCTCGCTGCTGGGGCGTGCTCCAACAACAGCCATGGAGCAGAGAGCCCCGAGAGTGCCCAAGCTGGTCGGCGTGGAGGACGAGGAAGAAGGCCCTGGTGCTGCCCCAGTACAGGAGAGCGAAGAGGTGGTGCCGTTCCAACCACCGCAGGAGGGTGAGTAGCAGAGCTGGGCTGCAGGGCTGGAGCCTGCAGCTAACGTGGCCCTATGCCATGCCATGCCATGCCATCCCATCCCATCCCCTGGGGAAATGCCCATGGACAGGACGGAAGAGGGGCCGGGCAGATACCCCGTAGGAGCCGGGCTCCATCCCCCTGGAGCATCCCGGGGCTCTCCCTGCCTGGGGAGCGCAGGGCTGGGCTGTGTTCTCCGGCCTCTCCCGCAGCCCCTCAGCTCTGGCTGCGCTCACTCTTTGCCAGATGCAGCCCTGGAGCACACACAGCAGCAGGAGCACAGACGTGGCCGCTTCCGAAGAACAGCGCAGGTACCTGCAGCCACCCCCACCTGGGCTGGGCCTGCTGTCCCTGCTCAGCCCAGCACCGTGTGTGCAGCACTCCATGCAACATCCCCGGCTTCTTGCCCATCTGCTACAGATGGTGTGCAAATTCATGAAGAGGATTCGGGAGGAAGAGACCAGCGTCATGGGCACTGTGGTCAGAGTGTACCCTCCCATCTTCAAAACCAACACCAGTGCTGCCCTGCTGGATATGCTTGTGGAGGAGGGTCCTTCCAGTCCAAAGCAAGTAAGCAGCCTGTGGCCTGGCATCCATCCTCACAGCAATTGCTTGGCCTCCCAAGCCACGCCTGCTGCTCACTGTAAGCCTTGAGGCCATGGCGGTGTGCTGGCAAGGGAAGCACTTCTCTGGGGCAGCTGGGCACATGACTCCCTCTGGCAGCTTTCCAAGTCTCCCCTGCCTCTCCAGGTGCCCGCCATGATCAGGTACATCCACCAGTGGTTCGTGGCAAATGAGTTTCCTGAGTACAACCTGTACAGGCCCCTTCTGGATCTGACAGAGGCACAGCCCGCTGATGTGGTGATGGCTCTCCTGCGTTTGGCCCCATCATGTGACAGGTACAGGGCCCACAGGCCCACAAGGCTCAGGGCTCAGCAGCTCATCACCCTGTAGAGCCTGTCCCAGTGGTCTGACACACAGAGAATTCCAGGGCCCTCTGGCTCCTCCCTTTGCCAGTCCCCAGTGTTCTGCCATGCTCCTTCCCTGCTCCTCAGGGGACAGCCCCCACAGGGCTTGGCTGCCTGTGTGCTGAGGGCCAGTGGGCAGAGGCAGAGCTGGCAGCCAGCTCAGCTCCCCACTGTGGCCCAGGCTACAGTGCTGTGTCCCAAACCCCCTGAGACAGAGCTCTAACCCCACAGAGCTGCTTTGACCATGTGGAAGACCATCATGTGCTCGTGCAGGACTGCAGAGACGGCCATGCTCGTACTCCTTGACGTTCTGGCCTACTGGCCAGAGCACAGCACGTGCACCTCCGATGGGGACCACACGGCTGTCCTTGCCCTGGCTGTGAGTTTCTGCAACTGGCCTTTGCTCAGCCCAAGCTCACCTCTCCATCAGGTCTCCATCCTCCCTCCACCATGGTGTCTTGCTGCCTCTCCCTGCTGGGCTGAAACCTGGCCCAGGGGCAGCTTCAGAGCCACCAGGCCCCGTGCTTCCCCTGTGTCTCCACTGGCCTCTCCCTGCCACACGGACACCTCGGCACTGAGCTCGGGCTGCTCTGTCCTTTGCAGGCAACTGTGGTGATGTGGAAGATCCTCCAGATGCCCTGTGTCCCACATGTGGTGACCATTCATTTCCCTCGCCTCTTTGTGTATCTGCTCTTCCAAGTGCTCTTCAGCACCTTGGATATGCCAGAGGCAGCCGATACCTTCTGGAAGGGATGCCAGCAGCAACACGGCCTTGCCACCAGCCCCAACAGGTGCTCCATCCCAGTCCTCCTGTCCCTGTCACGTGCCCAGGGCAGGAGCCAGTGCTCCCAGCGTGACCTGGGCTTTTCTCTGCACACAGCTTTGCAGAGCAGACCCTGAAGGCCCTGCTCTGCCGACTGCACTATGAGGATGTGGTGGTGGCAATGGAAGACAAGCATGGCTGGGACACACTGCTCTGTGCTGACACCCACCACTGTGCTGTGGGCATGCTGGCCAGGTGAGACGCCCTGCTCCCCAACTGCCCCTGGCATTTGTGCCCTGTTCCTGGGGTGCCCCACACAGTGGGGCCCCTTGGTCGTGGGCCACAAGGCCTTGTCACCAAGGGACAGCCAAGGAGACTGCAGAAGGCCGGGAGAGGGGCTCGGCTCCCCCTTGCTGGGTGCTGGAGAAAGGCCAGACCTCTGTGAGTCAGTCCTGGGAGAGCTTTAGCCCTGCTACCTCAGGGTTTTGCTTCCTGTTTCCTCCTACCAGAGAAATGCACCATGCATCTGAAGCCTTGTGTTCCACAATTGCATTCCACCTGCTTGGGCTGCTCTGCAAAGACACGCCATGCCGGGATTTGGCTGCCATGGCGTTCCTTGTGGAGGTGAGGCTGAAGGCCAGCACTGCCTGGCTGAGCTGCCTCCCGGCTCTGTGCCCTCTCGTGGCCGCAGCTGCCCGGGACGGTGCCCGCGCCCTGTGCTGCTGCCTGGGCCTGGCCCTGTGCGGCTCCCCCATCACCAGCCTTGTGCCTTTCAGACCCTGGACTGCCTGGACTTGAGTGAATGCCGTGACAGCATCCTGGAGGTCATGTCCAAGAAGCTGCAGAGCGAGTGCAGGGAGATGCGTCGCTTGGCACTCAGAGGCCTCCTGGTGCTCGGCACCAGTGTCTCGGTGAGAAGAGGGCAGCGGCTGAAGCCATGCTGCCAGCGTGGGGCTGAGCAAGGCAGTCGCTTGCCCTTGCCTGGCCTTGGGGTGCTGAGGCAGCTGCTCCTAGCTCTCCTGCCTCCCGCTTCAGCTGCTCCAGTGCTTTGGCACAGGCCTTTGGCCTCTGGGCCCTGTGGCAGCAGGATGGCCTTTCACACACTCATGTCCACGCAGGCTGCAATAAGAATGTGGAGTTTGCGTGAAAGGCTCGTGGAGCTGCTGCAGGAAAATGACAGCAACATGCTTAGGATGACCGTGGTTCTCCTCAGCCGTTTGTTCCTGTGCAATGGTGCCCCGCTAGCCAGCCCCCTCGCCCTGCAGCTGGCTGGGGCGCTCCTGCCGCTCTTTGACAACGTAAGGCTCTGCACCTCCAGCCATGGCCACTGGCTGCTGCCTGCAAACTTTGTGCCCTGTGCATTTTCAGGCCTGTGCCCAGATGGGTGTGAAGCAGCCGATGCTGAGGTCTCTTCTTTCTTTCATACAGGATGATAGCCAGGTGCAGGTGTGCTCCATGTTCATTTTCAGAGAGATGCTGTATTTTTGGCCAGAAGAGGAAAAAAAGGCCCTGAAGTCACATGTGCGCCAGAGCCTGCTCCCACTGTTCTTCCACTGCCATGACAAGAACCAGCTTGTGGCAGAGGTGAGGACTCAGCGGCTGCTGCCGGCCCCCTGGCAGGGGGGCTTGGCTGCCTCCTGCTCTGTGGCCTCGTGGGCTGCAGCCTCCTCCTGGCATTGGTACAGGGACCTGTGCGGGTCCTGGGCCCTGGGCTCTGGTGCCATCTCCAGGTCTCTGCTGCTCTCCAGGACTCCCGGGAAACGCTGCATTGTTCAGCCACATTCCTGCACAGAAAGGATCTCCAACACATGCTGCAGCTGGGTCAGACCTGGAGGTTCGGCGAGGCCCTGGTAAGGACGGCCTGCAAGCCCCAGCCTCAGGCTGGAGAAGCCCCCTGACCGCACTGCTCAGTGAGTGCGGCCGGCAGCTGAGCCCCTGCCCAGTGCTGCAGCCAGGGCCGCCAGCCTGCGCCCCACACGCCGCTGCCTTCCCTGAGCCGCGCGGGCTCTGCTCCTGGCTCCCGTGGGCCAGAGCCAGGTGCCCATGGAGCCCCGGCCCGGCGGGGCTGCGGGCCGGCACTGCGGCTCCCCGGGCAGCAGCCGGCCCGCTGCCCCCTCCCCTCGGGAGCCCTTGGCCAGCGGCTGCTGGCCGCGCCTCAGGGCTCTGCGGCCAGGGGAGGCCGGGGCTGGGCACAGGCAGCGCCCGGCCCAGGGGCTGAGCCCGCACCAACCCTTCCCTCCTGCCGCTCTCTGCAGCTGGCAGAGGACAGGAGCCGAGTGGCCGAGCACCTGCGCCGGGCCCTGTGCTACGTGGAGAGCCCACAGGAGTCCCTGCGAGAGGCGGCCGTCAGGTTCATGGGTGAGTCCCGAGCCCGGGCTGCCCTTCCCCTCCCCGGCCCGCCGCATCTCGGCCCCGGCCCCGCCTGCTGCCCCGGCAGTGCCAGCTGGGCCCGGCGCCGTGGAGCCCCGCCTGGCCCGGGCATTGCTGCTGCCGCCCTCTGGCAGCCGTGCCCTGGGGCGGCAGCGTGCGGCAAGGGCCGGGCTGAGCCCTGCCGGGCCAGCAGCCCGTGTGGCCACAGCGCCGGCAGCGCCGCTGGCAGGGAGCTGTGCCGCTGGGGCCGTGACAGGCTCTGTGTTCACAGGCATGGCCGGGCGGCGCCTGAGGGGGCAGCAGCAAGAGCTGCAGCTGATCTGCACTGGTGAGTGAGGGCAGCGGGCTGACAGCGGGGGCTGCTGGGGGCAGCTGCAAGCCCTGCCCCGGCTGCAGAGGGCTCAGCTCCCGTGGGCAGAGCACACGGAGCTTTCAGGGCGACGTGGGCCATTCGTGGCCAGCAGCTTCGGGCTGATTCCCTTGCTCCCTGCTCCCTCCTGGCCATGGCAAGAGCCGGCTGGGATGGCCCTTGCAGGGGCTCTTCTTGGCTCCCCGCAGATCCAGCTCTGACCTTGCCTCTGTTCCTCTCTTGCAGCCCTGGAATGCCTGATGGAGGACAGGAGCAGTGCCGTGTCACAGCTGGCACTTGAAACACTGCATGTCGTCCTGGCAATACAGCATGGGCGATATTCCACCATCCAGAGGCTGCAAGATCAGCTGCGCAGGGCATGGAGGGCTCAGCCTCGCCTGTCAGGGCTCGACTGCCTGCTCTGCCGCATGACTTAGGAAGAGAGCTGATCCCGGAGGCTGTCTTTGCTGGGGCAACCTGTGCGAGGGGTAATTTTCCTTGTCTTTAAGATTTTTCTTTTCTTCATTTCCCAGCTAGGGTCTGGGCTTTGGCCTAGCTGTGTCCCCTGCTGATTGTGAAGTGTGCCATCAGCTGCAGGGCTTTCTGGGCTAAAAATATCATCAAGTCACTTGGACTCGCTCTTTTTGGCCTCTAAAATCTGGATCCAATTTCGGGGCAAATTTGGAGACCTCATCTATGGGTGGATGGAGCACCTAGGATTTTCCCAGTTGCTGGGAATGGCTCTCCAGGTCCCTGGAATATCCATGGCCCTGGTAAGTTCCAGCTGCACACATGCCTTGGCAATCAGAAGCAAAGGAACCCAGCCCTTTTTGTGTTGCCTATGTCACTGCACCGGGGTCATGGGGTGGGAACATGCAGCCCTTGGGCTGGAGCTGAGCTGCTCTGCCCAGCACTGGTGGCCGCCATCTGTTGCCTTCTGATGCAAGGCAGGCGACCTGGTTCAGACGAACAGCACGGCAGCCCTCTCACTAGGGCCACTCGGGCCAATGACACACGCAGACATCAATGTGATGGACGGTCAAAAGGCGTTTATTATCTCGTCTCTTGGGTTTTTATAGTCTAAGGGGTCTCTACGTCAGCATGGGTCTGTCTTTACCTTCTATGGTTAGTAAGAGGTGGACTGTTACTGGGTAGGGGATGGAAAGTTACTGGAATTTGGTTAGGCGGGTTACATTCCTATGTTAGTTTCTTATCTATGGGAGGCAGATGGTCTTATCTGAGGGGATCTGAGGGTCCTGGCTTTCCGTGACATCGCGAGATCTTCCGCAGCGCCTTTCCCTGTCTACCACATCTCCCCCCCCCTTTTCACAAATGAATGAGGTAGTCATGCCTATAGGTACTTAAGTGAGGTATAAGGTCGTAGCTTGACAAGGGAAAAGGGTCTTGGGGGTCCTGAGTAAGCTTTTGTCAGACAAGTTCGGAGGAGCTTGTGACTGACGGTGTTCCCTGGTTGAATTCCCTGGTTGAATTCTCTGGTTGATTTCACAGCAATTGTCGTCGGCCTAAGAACAGGATGTTGGTCCGTTCCAGGCGGGTCTGAACGAACGAGACCAGTTTGTTCAGCAGGCATGGTCCGAAGGTGACTGTTAGAAACAGCATGGCAAATGGACCTATCAGGACAGAAATCAGAGTGGTTAGCCAAGGTGATTGATTGAACCAGGACTCGTACCAGCCCTGTTGGGCCTCCCTGTCTTTCTGTCTCTGAGCCAGTCGGTTCCGGAGTTCTGCCATGGAGTCTCTCACGACTCCCGTGTGGTCTGCGTAGAAACAGCACTCCTCCTTCAAGGCGGCGCACAGGCCCCCTTGCTGCATGAACAGGAGGTCTAGGCCTCGCCTGTTCTGCAAGACCACTTCTGAGAGTGAGGAGACCGACTTCTCTAGAAAGGAGATGGATTTCTCGATCCTTTGCAGGTCCTCGTCAATTGTTGCTTGCAGCTGTGACAGTCCTTGGTGCTGGGTCGCTAGGGCTGAGACTCCTGTGGCCGTTCCGGCTGCTCCCAGACCCAGCAGCATCGCGATTGTTATACCTGTCAATATTTCTCTTTTGTGGATCCGGCCGGGTCCCTCAAGAAGATGGTACATTTCTTCGTCTGAGTGGTACAGGATCCTAGGAACAATCAGAACTTGGACACAGAAGTCGTTAGAGTCATTGAATTTGGGAAGGAACACACAAGGACTCACTCCGGATCGCTGGCAAACCCACATCCCAGATGCGGCTGGGACTGCCCATTTATTGTTTTTCCTGTTAGGCTTGACGATTTTGGTGCAGACGTTGCCTTTCCGCCTAGCTAGGGTTGCATTGCCAAAGCATCTGCCTCGGCCTGTGACTTGACTCAGGGTGATTCCCTTGCGAGGGGTGTCCCATCTGCACTGGTGAGGGGCGTCGGCTGAGGAATAACTGAAGGGAGTGTTTAGAGCGACTCCTTCGAAAAAGGGGGGTTTGACGTCGTAACAAAGCCAGCAGGATTCGGTTAGGTTAGGGTTAGATTCATTCAGGGATACAAAGGTAGCTTCTAACATGCGAAGGATTGGGTCTGCGTCTGACTCGGTTAAGCGGCTCATCTGAAAGGTTTCCGCTTGACCGGTCGGGACTTTGCTGACCCCTGTGGGTAAGGTTTTGGGGTAGGTTACGTTTCTCCCTTTCGGCACGCTTTTAATCGCTTTGTTGGGTCCGACTGCTCGGGGTGCTGACGGTTGAAGCCTGATAATTTGCACGTTTGCCCTCTCTTTTGACCCTTGAAGGACTACTGTCCACGTTCTGCCTGTGGCCCAGCTAGGGTGATCTGGCTGCAAGACCGTCATGTTGTACTCAGTGCATGCCCGAAATCTAGGGATTTTATGTTGGTTTCGATGGAAGTTCCCGTGAAAGAAGAGGGGTATTTTGCAACCGATGGGTGCCCAGGTGAACTGTAAGAATTTGTCTGGCTCTTGTGGATCCCACCCAGGCCCCGATGGCCTGGCATCTGTAACTATGGTTTCGCAGCCCCAGTGCCCACAGTATCCCCACCCTGGGTGATTGCAGTAGCTTTTCCCAGGGTTTGAAGCTGGGCACCAGTACGATAGGTATGAGTGTTTGACGTGTGGGGAATAGGGGTGTACCTTTGGCTGTCCTGGAAACAGGTCGGTGATGCGGAGCACGAAGGATGGGGTGTTCGGTGTGGTGATTTGTCTGAGTGCTTTGCCCCTACTAAGGTGTCGCATGACCCACCTGAAGGGCTGATGGGGGTAGTGGTCTGGGCTGGCTTGCCCCCTGGCAACAAGCCCCAACAGCAAAATCACACAGAAAGACCCTTGGTGCTTGGGTCTCACCCGTGCGGGTCTCTCGGGTGCTGCCTGGCGGCTTGGTGGTCTGTCACTTTCGTCCGGAACTGGGAAGTACGCATCACGAGGGCGTCCCACGAGCAGGTCCTGTAAACAGATACTCGCAATTCTCGTCAGTCTCATTCTGCTCGCCCTGACGGTCCGGTTTAATCGACTTAAGTGGACACCACCTGATTTTGCCATCCTTTTTGACCGCTGCGTACCCTCGCCCTGTGAGCACCAGCCTCCAACCCTGTTCCCACTCGCCTAGCTCGTTTCTGATTACCACCTGCGGGCCCTCTTCTAGCGTTCGAGTAACCCAGTGTTTTTGAACGGGACTGTTTGTTTCATCTCCCCTAGGGAATTGATTCAGTGCCAGCAAGGCGGTTGCCAGCATATGTGCCTGATCTCCTGGGGGAATGGCGTTGGCAAAGCCCTCTGCTTTTGCCAACACTTCTATCTTGGTTTTCAGGGTCTGGTTTGCTCTCTCTACTATGGCCTGTCCGGTACTGTTATGTGGGATGCCATGCACTAGCGTGATACCCCATTTCGAGGCGAATTCCTGTACTTGTTTGGATTTGAAGTTGGAGCCGTTGTCCGTTTTGATCTGCTTGGGGATACCTAGCCAAGCCATGGCTGTCAGCCAGTGCTGAATTGTGGCTTTGGAATTGGTTTTGGGGTGCTGTGTAGCTACGATCGCTCCGCTATAAGTGTCTACTGTCACTGCAAGCCAAGCTCGGGGCCTTAGTATTTCGCACCAGGTGAAGTCCGACTGCCAGATTTCTGAGGGCTTGAGACCTCTCGGGTTGACTCCATAGGACCAAAGGGGTGACTTCTGGCAATGAGGGCAAGTGGCTACCACATGTTTGGCGTCCGCCGTCGAGATTCCGCATCTCTTCCCCAGTGCTTTGACTCCGATGTGGAGCGACTCATGCAGTTGACGAGCTCTTTGCAAGGTCCAAACGCCTTTCGCTGCGGCGTCCGCTTTGTCGTTGCTGATCTGGAAGTAACCTTTGACTGGGTCATGGCTGTTGATGTGGATGACTGACACGGTGCCCTGTCGCGAGGAGAGTGCTTCTTCCAGCATTAGGGCTGCTGCTGATGTTGACACTCCTGGTCCTGCCATGGCTCGGCTGAGCCTTGCCACGAATATGGAGTCCGTTACGATGTTGAGGTGTTCGTCTTGGAAGAGTCCGCACGCCAAAACCACTGCTGCTGCTTCCAGTTGTTGCACTGACAGTGTGGGGTCCCTCGCTTTGACGCAGTGCCATTGCTCTCCTGCCTGCCATACTGCTGCTGCGGTTGAGGTCGTGGAGGAGGCGTCTGTGAAGACCGTTGGTCCCGGCTGCGGTCTGTCCTTGACCTTCGGCGGCATGTCCATGTCGACTACGGTCAGCAGCTTGGTCCAGGGTGGCTTGGAAGAGTAGGAGATTTCTCCTCTGAAGCCGGAGAGAGCAAGGGCCAGGTACTCCGATATTACGGTTGACTCTGTGGTCGGCTGCTTGCGAAACGGAAGGTGGATGCTTGTTGGCTCTGTCCCTAGGTGTTTCAAGGCGAGTCTCCTGCCTTTCATGATGAGGTTGGCAATGCACTCGATTCCTGGGGAAAACGCACGAGCGGGTCTTCCGAGGACCACCCATTGGATCGGTCGGGCCTTTTCTGCAAGTCCTTGGGCGAGTGCTCCCACTCCCCCCTTCGGTGTAAAGTGGACGTACAGGTCCAGTGGCATGGCTGGATTCCACCTGGCAAGCGTGCCAGTGGCCATTTGGTTTTCGATGAAGTCGAGGGAGCTCGTTGCTTGCGGTGTCAGCTTCTTGGGTTCCCAGGGGTTCTTTCCTTTCAGGAGGTCGTACAGAGGGTCCATGACCTCGGGAGGAATTAGGACGATGTTGCGAAGCCACTGCAGCGATCCCACCAGGCGTTGCACGTCGTGGAGCGTCTTGATGTCTCGGTTGATCTTCATCTCGGGGGGTGTCACGTAGGAGCTTGTGATGCCTACTCCCAGGAAGGTCACGCAGGGTCCTCTCTTGATCTTTGCGCTCGCGATCTCGAAGCCGTTGGCTTGAAGGGTTTCCGTGACTGTGGACACCAGGTGATCCACTTGGCTTGTCGATGGTGCTGCGACCAGGATGTCGTCCATGTACTGGATGATGGTTGCGGTGGGGTAGGAGTGTCGGACTGGCGTCAGTGCTTTGTCCACGGTGATTTGGCATATGGTGGGACTGTCGACCAGGCCTTGCGGAAGTACTCTCCATTGGAAGCGAAGGTTGGGCCTCTCGCCGTTCCGAAATGCCACGGAAAAGGCGAATCGTTCTCTGTCCTCAGGGTGCAGGGGTATTGAAAAGAAGCAGTCCTTGATGTCCAGTACTGCACACGGCTGCCCTGTGGGGATGGCTGAGTTCGCGGGAAGCAGTGTCTGGACTGGACCCATGGGTCTGATCGTCTTGTTCACTTCTCTCAGGTCGTGGACGAGACGATAGCCTTGTCCGGACCTTTTGGGGACCACGAATACCGGGGTGTTCCATGGGCTGGTGGAGGGTTCTATGTGACCCTTTTGCAGTTCTCGATCGACCAGTTCCAGCAAGGCTGCCATTCGAGGCTCTGTGAGGGGCCACTGCTCAACCCATACAGGGTCTGATGATTTCCAAGTCAATTTGATTGGCAGCGGAGGGTGTACGGCAGTGGCCCTCAGGATAAATTTGTGATCCGAAATCCTAGCAAGGAGAGAACATCCCTTCCTAACAGGGGTGGAGAATTCTGCAAAATGTAGGGGTAGATTGCTACTGTCTGTTCTGGTCCCTTTTTCGTGTGAAGTGTTATAGCCACCAGCTGGGTGCTTTTCCACGCCCGGGACTGCCCCCCCACTCCGTTCACTGGGGGGACTTCTTTGAATTGCCAATGTCCGGGCCAATGCATTTGGGGAATAATCGTGCAGTCTGATCCCGTGTCCGCCCAAAACTGAAGCCCTATGACGTGAGGATCTTGGCTGCCGTAAAGGCGGCATGTCCCCCACACCATCAAGGGTTCCTTCCCTATTTTCATGACCAAGGCCACCCAGGGATCCCGCTCTGGGGTGTCCCCTGCTGGTCCTGTGACTCCGGCACGGCTTGTGGCGGTGGGGGGTGCGAAGGTATTGAGGGTGCTGCGCAACTCTGCCATTGAATTGCTGGGGGGGATGCCAAGGTGACTGGTCCCTGTGGGGGCATAGGGTATGAGAGTCCCCTGCCCCACTGGGGGTTGCTGTAGCTGGGCCGCTGCATATTCCAGGTGGGAGGGGGCTGAACACGGCCCGGCCACCCCCTCCCTCTCCCGTTTCCCTGGGGCCTGGATCTGCATTCCTTAGATAAGTGCTCCTTCCTTCCACACCCCCAGCACGGTCCCCTGCCTCCCACTTGGCGTGGTGGAGCAGCTGCTGATAGGCGGCTTGGCTGGGGGCAGTTTACTGCCAAGTGGCCTGCCTGGCCACACTTAAGGCACGCCATCACGCTGGTTATTGCAGTTTGAACTGCTGCTTGGATGGGAGCTAGGTGTTCCTCCTTTGCAACGTGTCTGATCATGGCAGCTATATTGGACCCCTGTGGCAGTGATCTTAAAATGTCCTTAGTGGCTGAGTTGCATCGCTGGCGTAAACACTCTGCCAGCACGGGACCCTTTGCCTCTGAGGGTAACGCCGAGGAATCTAATGCAGCCTGGAGCTTATCCACGAATTGAGTGAAGCTCTCACTCTCACCCTGTTTTATGGAAGACCATGGAGAGGGTTTGGCTACCACTTTAGAAGCGTCACGGATGGCTTCTCGGGCAGCTCGGGTCGTTGTCATGACCTCATGGGCTCGCAGGCCCTCAGCCTGTTGCTGGGGGGTGATCATAGTGGGGTCTGTGCCCATAAGCCTCTGTATGCTGGAGCCATGCAGTGGATGGTCTGCCCCTGTTACCAAGGCTAGCTGTTTCATGCAATTATCCTCCCATTCTTGTTTGAACACGATCATCCCTGCACCATCAAATATCATTCTACATGTCTGCTTAATATCGAAGGGAAGCATATCGTCCCCACCAAAAAGGCCGTCTATAAGTGTGCAAACCATGGCAGAATTAATTCCCTTATCCGCAATCGCTTTAACAATTGCCTGCACATCTTTCGGATTGACTGGTGAATAAGTCCTTTGGTTTCCGCCTGCCCCCCCCACACGGACCGGGAACACTAAAGTGGCAGACGGAGCCCATTCCGCGCAAGCCATTTTTATTTTCCGCCAATTTGTGAGCGGGGTTTGGTTTTTCTCTGGTAACCCCTTCACCCAAGCGGGAGCACTGTGGCTAGTGACCTTACATGCCGCTTCTCTCTCTCTGTTAAAGCCGTAATCCAGATCGGAATCCTCCGATCCTATCTCGGGCTCGGAGCTCGAGCCCGAGTCCGAGCCGGAAGTTGAATAAAGAGACGCTTCCGGGCTGCTCTGCCTTTTCCCCGGACTCCGACCCCGCCCCCTCCTGCGGGGGTCGGGCCGTTCCCTCTCCCTGGGGTCCCCCCGCCTCCTGCTGGGGGAGGTCCTTGCCCTATAAGGACCTAATTTGAATTGAGGGCTCTGGTTGATCTTACGCGTCTCCGCGGGGGCAGCCCCGTCCCCCCGCTCGCCCGCGCATGCGTTGTTGAGCGGGCTGACCGCGCTTCCGCCCCCCGCCTCCTCCTTTCCGCCCGGACCACGCGGTTCGGCGCCATTTTCAAACGCGTAAGGTGGGGGGGCGTTTTTATCGGTCCCTACGGGGTCCGCCAATTCGGCCGCGTTCCGCGCCTCCTCCGCGAGCCCCCGCCAGAACGTCCGCGGGTGTTCCCCCCCCCTCCGATGGTGAATCCGCTCGCTGAGGGGGGTTCGGCATTCGCGCCTCCGCGCGCCCGCCCGGGTCAGGCCCCTCCGCGGTTTGTGTCGCCGCGCCCACCCCCAACTGTGGCACGGCTAATAAACAAGTTCGTGCGGCTATCCAGGTTTCTTGCTCTTGTCGAGCCTTTTGCAGAGCCTGGACAACCCTGCCCCACGATTTTAGGGCTTTCCCTGAGCCCGAGGACATGGTGTCCTCCGCCAGGGCTTTTGTACAATTATCCCACACGTCCGAATGTAGGACGTCCACGGGGCTTTCAATAGCCCCAAGCTTAATCAGTCTCGGCAATGCGAGAGATAAATCCCTAAGTTTACATTCTATACCCCATTGTGCATGCATCTCTGTTACGACCTTCGCGATGGCTTCCATGGTCCACGCTGGTCCGGAGGCGTCCCTCCCGCTGTGGTCAGACCTGCTGCCAGCAGCCGCTGATCTCTGGCCAGGAGAATACCCGAACCCCGGGGGCTGCAGCAGTCCCGGTTCGGCACCAGTTTGTTGCCTTCTGATGCAAGGCAGGCGACCTGGTTCAGACGAACAGCACGGCAGCCCTCTCACTAGGGCCACTCGGGCCAATGACACACGCAGACATCAATGTGATGGACGGTCAAAAGGCGTTTATTATCTCGTCTCTTGGGTTTTTATAGTCTAAGGGGTCTCTACGTCAGCATGGGTCTGTCTTTACCTTCTATGGTTAGTAAGAGGTGGACTGTTACTGGGTAGGGGATGGAAAGTTACTGGAATTTGGTTAGGCGGGTTACATTCCTATGTTAGTTTCTTATCTATGGGAGGCAGGTGGTCTTATCTGAGGGGATCTGAGGGTCCTGGCTTTCCGTGACATCGCGAGATCTTCCGCAGCGCCTTTCCCTGTCTACCACAGCCATCCCAGCTGGTTTTGTTTGTCCTGGTTCCCTGACAGCTGGGGCCCTGGGCAGAGCCCTGAGAGCCTGGTCTGCCCCCAGTGAAGGAGAAGGAGCCCCTGGAGAAGCTGTACCGGGTGGGGATGCTGCTGCTGCTGCTGCTGGAGACAGCGAGGATGACATCAAGGATGACAAGCTCTTCCTCAGCCTGGCCACTGGAGGCTGAAGGTGATGGACTTTGATTCTGGCACCTTCTTCAAAGCCAAACTCCACAGGGAATTTGCGGGTGAGTCCCACCCGGGCAAATTCTGCCAGATTTGGGCATGGCCCAGCCTGGTGGGGAACCAAAGGCTCCCCCCTTGCTGGGGGGAGATGCAACTCATTCTTCAGTCACTGCCTAGCTGCTTTTGGCAGGGCTGGGGCATGGGCTGGGGTGGGTACGAAATGGGAGTGGGCTCCTGGCCCTGCCAACAGCCCCCAGCACCCACCGTGGCCTGGGCTGGGGCTGGGGCTGGGGCTGGGGCAGCCAGCCCGACACAAACAAAGCCCCATGGTGGGAGCAGAGGTGGGACTCCAGAACCTGTGCACAGCTGCTTTGCTGTGCAGGCAAGGAAAGGCTTGGGCTGCTCCACTGCCCTTGTTTACTTTGGGGTCACTGTGATTTTGGGGGGCAGTGCAGAGGGGAAGAGAGAAAGTGTGGGCTTCCCTCACCCATGGCTGGGTTTTTCCCTGGCATGTGGGGGTTGGGCCTTCCTCAAGGCCCTGACAGAGATAAGAGTTTTTACCCTTTTTCTTGTTTTCCCTTTTTGCATCTAATCTCTTTTCAATAATGTGTTGTTTATTTTTCCAGAGGAAGCATTCAAGGTGGTCCAGTGTGGATGGGGAAGTGCTTGGGAGCAGCTGTGGTGTGGATGGGCCATGCCCTTGGAGAAGGCTGAGGCCGTGGTTTGGGAGCAGCTTTTCTTGCAGCTGTGGCTGGTGTGAGGTGGGTCCCTGTGTGCTTGGCAGGGTGGGATCAGAGCTTTTGAGAGCTGGCAGCGAGCACAGGAGCATCCTGCTCTGGGCAGCTGCTGAGGGCTGGATGTGCCGTGGCTGGCTGCAGGCTGGGCACATGTCCTGCCCTCCTGCTCTGCTGCCAAAGGCAGCAGGGATGGGCAGCTCTGGGCACAGCTCTGGGCACAGCCAGCATGGCCTGGGCACCGCAGGCCTTGGCACAAGGGCACAGGAGCCCTCAGCTGACGGGCGGTTTCTGCTTTCTCTCCTTGCAGTCGGGCTCTGCGGGTGCTGAGGCTGCTCTGGGCTCTGCCAGGGCTCTGCTGGGCTCAGCCCTGGGCCCAGCTGGGCTTGCTCTGCCCTCACATTGCTGTCACAGCTCTGCATCAGACAAGCCCGTTGCGAGCACAGCGCCTGAGCTTTCTGCTTTGGCAGGCGAGTGAGACTCTGCTGCAGGCCCAGAGATTGCAGCTGGGGACACACATCCAACTGGCAAGGACCCAAACTCTCCACAGTCCCAGCTGAATGCCTGGATCTGTACAGGGTGTTTTGTCTGTCCCATTCTTCCTTCTTGATTGGCTGGAATTGTGCAATTGCACTTTCTTCCTCCTCTAGAAGTGCCACGAGTGGGCCAAAGCTGGCGAGTGGGCCGTGCTCCTGAGGCAGTGCAGTCTGGAGCTGGTGGATGGAGAATTGCCCTTCTGCACTTCCAAACCTGAGCAAAAAGCCGTAAGTGAGACTTTATGTCTCTAAGAAATCCCTGACAGTTTCAAAAGGAATGTGCAGCTCATTCCCGGGCTGAGAAGGAAGGTGATCTTCTAAAGGATTTGGGCTTTGACAGAGTTTCCATTCCCAGTCCTGCTTGGAGCTGGAAGGGCACAAAGCAATTTCCTCTTGCTTCGACCACAATTTCAAATACCAATATTGGAAACAAAGCCCAAAATCTTTTAAGAGGCTTTTGAGGTCACAAAGATGGATCCCCGCCATCAGCACATTTACAATGTAAATAACTGAGTTGTCTTTTTAAAAAGATCATTTACCTCTTAATGCAAAGAATGTAATTTGGCATTTATGTTTTGTTTTTTTCATTAACTGTATGGTTTTTTTTTCACTAACACTTGGATTTTATTCTTATCTTTTACAATTTTTTTTTCTTTTTTCCTTTTTTTTCCTTTAAATAGAAAACATGTCCTATCAAAGGAATGTCCTTTGCTCCTGATTCCCGTGTGGAGCAGCTCCCTTCCTGCTGGCTGAGCTGCTCAGGCAGAGCCCGGCAGCTCCTGGCCCTGCAGGGCTGAGGCTTTTCCCCGTTGCTGGGCACAGACTGATGGAGCAGCACTGCTGAACACGGGCACACAGAGGGACCAGCAGCAGCTGCCTTTGGCCACCTGAGGCTCCAAGGCCCAAACTCTGAGCAGCCAGGGCTGGAAGAGACTGGCAGGATCTGATCCCTGACTCTGGGCCAGGGCTGCACAAATGACCCCACAGCAGCAGCAGCAGCAGCAGCAGCAGCAGATGGAGCTGACTTTGAGCACAGCCCCTGCCCCTCTTCCCTCCCGTGTGCAGCGGTGTCACAGCAGCCTGAGGCACCTGGGAGCCCCCAGTGCCAGCAGGGACTGGAGATGGCAGCCCTGGGCTCCTGGAGGCTGTGCAGGGAACGGAGCTGGGCACTCCCTGTCCATGGGGAGATTCCAGATGGAAAAGGCGGCTGTGCCCAGGCAGCTCCAAGGGCACAGAAAGGAGGCTCTGGAGCACTGGATCTGTGCCAGTGCCACAGTCCTGGGCAGCAGCCAGCGAGCCCTGGGGAAACAGAGGGCACAGCACGAGGGACAGAACCAGGCCAGGGCAGAGACTGGAGAGAGCCCGGCCCGGGAGCAGGAGCAGCTGCTCCATTGCACTCTTGGAGAAAGCTCTTGGCTGGTTCAAAGCGCTGTAAGGCGTGAAGGGCAGAGGAGGAGGCCACAGCAAACAATGCTCCTGTTTGCACAGCCTCCCCTCTCCGTGTCCCAGAAGGAATTGCATGGACTGTGTTCTTCTCTCTGATTCGTCTCGTTCAGCATGAGCAGCTCAGCACCAGGAGCTGAAGGAGCTGAAGCCTCAGGCCACAGGAGCTGGGCAAGAGGGAACTTTTGGAGCAAAGTAATGCTGCTAAAATAGACCCAGCTGAATGCAGTGGATAGAATCATGGAATCACAGAATCCTTTCTGTTGGAAAAGCCCTCTGAGCTCACCCAGTGCAGCCGCTCACCCAGCAGTGCCAAGCCCAGCACTAAACCACATCCCTGAAGTGCCAAGGCCTGGACACCAGCCCTGAGTGAGGCCTGGACAGCAGGCCCTGAGCCAAAGGTGGCCTCTGGATGAACCTTCCAAGCAAAGGTTATCTTTGTATCTGCTTCCTGATGAAATATGCATGGTTATTAGCACTGAGATAGATGTAGCCACTCATTAGTGAGACATGGATTGGCCTTTGTGTATTTAGAAGCCAGACAAGGCCATGAAATCTGACATCTGGCCTTGTTTGGGGCTGTATGGTCAAAGTCACCTCCCTTGGTTCCTCCTTGATCCCTGGCCAGGCTTTGGGAGGGACCCAAGAGGAGCATGAAAGCAGATGTTGCCACACTAGCAGCGCTGTCAGTTTGTTCATTCAGCACTGTCAGAGCTGGGCCCTCTCCCAGCGGGGTTGGAGCCTCACCTGGGGCTGGAGGCACCTGCAGGAATTCCCAGTGCTCAGGAGTGGCTCTGCAGCCCTTGGCTGTGACAGCTTCCCCAGCTGCTGTGTGGGTCCGGGGGATGGTAAAGCCTGAGGGTAAATGCTGCTGGATCTTTGTTAATCTCTGCAGGCAATCTTTGGTGGGGATGGTTGGATGCATTGTTGAGCTGCTCCTTTTGTGATTCTTTGCTGCTCTGAACTGCAGTGAATGATACTGATTCCTTCAGTTGGAGTCTGTGTCTCTGGTGCTGACTTTGGCCACTGGTAAAACAAAACTGGCACAGTCTGCTCAGATCCCAACAAAATGTCACTTGTTCAGTGTCAGTGTGAGGAATCAGTCCCATCAGAAATTCCCAGCTGGGAAGCCCTTCCCTGGAGTTCCCTTGCTCTGGAGTGGGCTGAGGTTGGAGCCCCGTGTGAGCAGTGAGACTGTTGGGTAAAAGAAGCTGCACCCCTGGATGGCTTCAAATGCATCCAGAAATTGCATATGGAAAATGGATTTGGGCAGACAAAGATGAATTTGTTGAGAGTACATAGGAAACAGCACCTTCAGAAGGAACAATCATTGTTGGAATGCTCCCACATGGAGAAACAAAAGAAGGTTTTCATCTTGAGCTCAGATGCCCTTGTGCAAGTGAAATATCAATATAACAAATAACTATATACATATTTATAGTATAATAAGACCTTCCTGTTTATATTTTTAGATTTTTATGTATATATGTCTATATCTACATGTCTATATCTGTATTTATATATAAATATGTACATATAATAATAATGTGAAATAGTGCTGACAATACTAATTTGGTATCTTTGGCTGCTCAGGGATGTAACACTAAATACCCTACAGAACAGGACTGGCCAGGACCCTAATGTCAGTGGTCAACTTTGTGAGATTGTATACAATGGAAAAAGGAGGAAGGGAGGAAATTGGTGATTTTTACAGGGTGTGCTGATACTGTGATGCAGAGTGCTTTGCCTGTTCCTGTGAAAAATACAGTGATTTTTCCTGCAGGGTTTTTCATGTACCAGACTATGCACAAGCTGCAGGATTGGTTGAAAGGGTGAAGGGGTTCTTAAAAGAGCAGTTGGAAAGATGAGGAGATGGGAACCGTTGCCCATGGAGAACCCATCTCCCAGATGTGCTCCATGCCCTTCACAATGGCCCATGGGGGAAATGAAACCCCCTGGCTGTGCACGGCTGCCCCCAATTTTCAAATCCAGCCATGAGCAGTGAGACTTGGGCTGCCTGGGAAATTGTTCTGGCTGTGATGGCCCCTGGCAGGGCCAGCCCAGAGGCTGCAGGGCTGGGCCTTCATGCATTGGAATTAATTAGGATAAATTCAAAGCAAATGAGAGCTATCAATACTGAAACAGGAATTCAGATTCCTTCAGGACACTTTGCTTTGGTAACTGCTGCCTTGGAGCTTGGCCTTGCAAAGTGTTCCTGTCATGGCAGGAGGAATTGATGCAGAATATCCAGGAGAAATTACAGTAATTCTGTTAAACAATAATGAACAAGATTGGATTATTCAACCCCATGACAGGGTAGCACAATTATTGATCTTGCAATTTTAAGAATGATTTTGAAAAAAAGAGATCCAGCTCCAATCACCACCGTTTGTGGAGATAAAGGGTTTGGATCCAGCAGCCCTAATAATGGAGCCAGTGTTGGTCCAGAGGCTAAATGGCCCTCCTAAGGCAGCTGAAGGAGCAGCTCCTGAGAAAGACAACTCTGAGTCCTGAAACCTGGGCAGGAACAATGGGAATGTGTCCCTGCAGCCAAGGATTCTGTGTGAGAACAAGTAGATCTGACAGGATATTGTTTTACACATCCTGCCAGACCAGATCTCCCTGTTTGCCCCAAGGACCCCTTTGGAAAATGCTCTGATCCACGGGGCTCCATGTGAAGGCTGCTGTGACACTGAGGGACTTGCACAGGAATTCCATCCAGGAGCCTGGGTGCCCCTCAGGGACTGGGACCCGGCCCCTTCCAGCCAGAGGGGAAAGGGCCCCCCAAGCCTTGTTAGCCACAGACAGCATGGTAAAGCTGAACAGCAAAGAGCCTCGGGGCATTATTCTGGAATTAACATGGTGGCAGCTCCATGGACAACAGAATTCTTGTTCCTAATTGGAATGAGATTGAGAAAAAAGAATGAAGAACAGTGTCACTAAAGTACAGCTGATGTCTGTAAGGTGTACCTTGATAGACAGCCAGAATCTTTGTCTGCCACAAACACCTCTGGTGTTTCACCAAGGGATTGGTCATCAAAATGTAATGATGGCTTATGATGGATTGCTGAGGTTCTTTTGTAATTCTTTGCTAATGATGATGTGCTTTGCTGAGCTTATCCTTTTGTAAATCTTGGCAGCTGTGCTCTATATAAATGACACAATTCCTTAAGTTGGTGTCTGTGTTTTTGGTAGTGACCCTGCCCACTGGTGAAACAGGGCCCCCTCTTGCCTAGGTGTTCCCTGGGAAGGCAAAAGCCCTCCCTCCCAAATTCCCCCCTTCCTCCCTGTTCCCCCGCTTCACACCCTAAGCATGATGTGCTCTGGTCTGGGCTATGGCTGGGGTCAGTTGGGCTCCCCTGTCCTGGCTGTGTCCCTGCCCAGCTGCCCCGCAGCCCCAGGTTCCTCCCCAGCGTGGCTGGACGAGGGGCAGGACAGGCCTTGGCTGTGATGCAGCTCAGCAAGAACAAAACCATCTCTGCGTGCTCAGCCCTGTGCTCAGCACCCGGGCCAGCAGTGTCTCAGTGCCAGGGGCTGTGCCCTCAGTCCCTGCCAGGGGTTTCCATGGCAACTGCCAGGCCAGGTGACCCAGGTGTCCCCCCAGTGCCGGTTGCCATGGAAACAGTGCCCAGCCCTGCCCCTTTCTGTCTGGCTGACCTGGCCTTTGGCCCTGGCAGTGCTGTTGGCTGCTGGTTCCTGGTGCCTGAGCGGCCAGCATGGCACAGGGCAGGTGACCATGGCACAGCCCCCAGCAAGGGATCCCCTCTGGCTCTTGGCACTGACACCAGCCCTGAGCAAGGGGCCAGGACAGCTTTCCATGGCCACCAACCATCACAAGGGGGCCGGGCATTGGTTGCCATGGCACCAAACCAAGGAATGGTTCCTCATGGCCATTGCCATGGCACCTGGTGGCACCAACGAGTGTCACTGCAATTGTACCTGGAACAGCCCTGGCACCGCTTTGTCCCAGGGTTGCCATGGCAACCGAGGGCAGCAACAGCTCTGCAGGCAAGTGGCCATGGAACCTGGCTGCAGAACTGGCTCCTTGGGCTGGTTTCCAAGGAAACCTGAACTGATGGGGGTTGCCATGGGACCCAAACCCAGCAGTGGGGTCAGTGCAGTGTCCGTGGCAACAGTCCCTTGCAATGGCAGCATTGCATGTTGGGATGATGATCCACCCTCACAGCTGGCCCAGGGCAGGTCTGGAGTGCTCCTGGTGGCAGCTTGGGCTTGGCACACACTTGAGGAGGATGTCTCTTTGCAGTGGGGAAACTCAGGAGTTTTAGATTGCTTCTAAAATCAAAGAAGGAAAATCCCTCTTTGGCTGTGTGCAGCCACTTCTCCAAGCAAAGCAGGTCCCAGGTGAGTGAGGAGAGACACGATGGGCTTGGGGAATGTGGAGCAAGTTTGTCTACACTGGCTCAGAGCTCAAGACACAGCTTCTGTGAGCAGGCCAGACCTCCTTAGGAGAGTTCCTGCATCAATATCAGTCACTGAATGCTGCAATCATCTCTTGTGTAACAGGAACAGCAATAAAACACACCCTTTAAAATAGGACTACATATTTCCTGGAAGGTCTTTGAACTATTTCTCCATAACTGTCAAAGGAAAACCTCCTAATGAACTACACTGGAGCAGAGGGAAATCAAGGCAGAGCCAGGGTTTGTCAGGACTTGCTTGATCCTCATGAGCCTCACTGTGCATTTGGAGCTGAGCCCTTGAACATCAGGGCCTGGGAGGAGATTGCACAAACCTTGCCAGGAGTCAAAGGCAGAGGAAACACCCAGAGTGTCTCCAGGCATTCATGGCTCCCACTGAGGTCCCTCGCCAACACAGGCTCCTCATGGACTCCTTGGAGGAAAGAATTGGTGGCCAGGATGGCACAGAAACCTCTCAGACACTCAGTGTGGGAAGGAAAATCCAAAGTACCTTCAACACATTGAAGTGTCTCAAAGCATTAATTGAGGCCACTGGGATGTGGGCTAGGGGGGGATGCTGAGGGCAGGACAAGGGGCTGACAGTGCCCAGCCTGGAGGGGCACTGTGCCAGGAGGCCCCAGGGCCTCAGGACAAGGTGTCTCCTCCCAGCCCTTGGTGGCACAGACCCTGCTGTGCCCCAGGGCACCAAGACTTGGCTTCTCTTTGTCCCCACCTGTTGTCACTTCCTCCAGTTCTCTGCTCTGCCTGGGGCCTGGGGACACTTTCTCAGTCGTGTCCCTGACAGGGATGTCTTCAAAGTACAAGAAACTTCAGTGTTTCAATGGAATTGAGTTCTTGAGGGTTCTTGAGGGTTCTGTGACATCACAGAGCTGGTGGTGACATCACAGATCTGGCTGTGACATCACAGACCAGAGTGTGAGGCCATAGAGCAGAGTGTGCCATCATAGAGGGTGGCTCTGAGGCATCAGAGAGTGGGTTGTGACATCACCTGGTGACTGTGTAACATCATAGAGGAGGCTATGACATCACAGAACAGATTGTGACATCACAGGGTAACTTTGTGACATCAGTCTTCTGTGATGTCACAGCATTGCTGTATGAAATCACAGGGTGACATAGAGTTGGCCCTGTGACATCACAGGGTCAGTGTGACATCACAGGGTCAGTGTGACATCACAGAGATGGCTGTGTGATATCAAAGGGGCAGTGTGACATCCCAGGGCAGTGTGACATCACAGAGGCAGCTGTGTGACATCACAGGGGCTGTGTGAGGTCACTGGGGAGGTCACTCTACCCCAGCCCCCCTCACAGTTCCCCCCAGAGCAGTCCAACCCTGCTCGTGCACAGCAGGGTCCCCTGTCCCCCCGGGTCCCCCTGCCCCCGGCCCCGCAGCCTCCCCCAGAGGATGTTCCACGAGATCGACCCCAGAGCCTGACACGGGGATGGGGGGACAGGGCCCTGGGGGTGGCACAGGGGGACAGGGACCCCCTGGCAGCGTCCCCATGTCCCCCAGAGCCAGAGCCTGGGCCAGGGCTCCTTCACCCTATTACCAATGAGGCCTTGAGAGCGCTGAAAAAATCTATGGCAAGGGATCAGCAAAAACCAGATTTAATATTAAGGGACAGCAGCACAAAGTTCCTTGGCAAGAGTCACTCTGCTCCTGACTGGAAACTTGAGGCACACCAAGGAAACAAAGCAACAACACCAAACAAAATCCAGGCAATCAAACCAGAAATGAACCGAGAACTGTCCCTGTGTGTGTGTATGACACATGCACAGTGAGGGCAAGGATAAAAGGAATATAGCCTAAAGCTTAACAGGCCTCACGCTTAACAGGACTTAACTTACACCTTAAATGTACCGATACCTTAAACATCAAAGTTTAGCAAAACAACAGCACTAAACAGTATTTAACTTTACTTATAGCCTATGACTTAGCAATTTAACAGAGGAATAACACCTAACAAGATTTAATTTAGCTAACAACTTAAATTAAACATAAAAATTTTTGCAAAAGAACAACTCTTAATAGAATTGAAGTTAGCTTAGACCTCATGACTTTACATTACTTACAGCTATCTGGATATCTGACTGACTCAGCTATCCAAGGCACTCAAACCCCTCAGAGAGCAGCATTTCTGCCACATTTCCCCAGCACAGGCACTCCTGTGTGCACACAAAGAGTCAGTGCAAGGCACCTGGGAGAAATTCCCCTGAGGGCAGAAAATGCTCCCTGTGGATCCTTTGGCATCTCCCCAGTGGGTGAAGGGTTGAGCCTGGAGGAGTGGGGGGATCGGCCCAGGCTCTGTCATTGTTCAGGATCCCCGAGTGCAGCAAACGGGAGAGTTCCCGGCTGGGAGAGGCCCCACTCAGAGGGAGTCGCTGGACCAGGAGAGCTCCAAGGGCTCCTTTTGGAGCGCTGTTTGCAGGGCCCCAAGAGAGGGGTTTCAGTCCCAGCAATGGTTCATCCTGGCTGCACTTGGCACCAACAGCTTTCTTTGGCAGGGTGAGAACAGGGATGTTGTGCCACTGAGGGAACAAAAACAGTTCCCAGGGCTGCTCCTACAGAAACCAGGAGCTGGTTGGGCAGCAGCAGTGGCTGGAGCAGACAATGTTTGTGATGAGCTGCAGAGGACTGTGGAGACCATTGTGACACTTTGGGGTGTCATGGAACCAAGGGACCATTGTGACACTGTGAGACCCCATGGAGCCAAAGGTCCATTGTGACATTGCAAGGCCTCATGGAACCATGGACAGACTATTAAGATACATCACAGCCTCATGGAACCAAGGGGCCTTTGTCACACTGTGGGGCACCATGGAATCATGGAGAGCTCTGTGACATTGCTGGGCCTCATGGAAACATGGAGACCATTGTGACACTAAGAGGCCCCGTGGAATAAGCAAAACATTGGGACACTGTGAGGCCTCATGGAACCAGTGAGACCATGAGGAAGTCCATTGTGATACTATGGACCTCCTCATGGTGGCCCTGGGAGGACCATTGTGATACTGTGGGGCCTCATGAAATCAAGAGGCCTTTGTGACACTGCAGGGCTGCATGGAACCAAAGCTCCAGGGCAACACAGAGTGGCCTCATGTCATCAGTGGTCCATTGTGACACTGTGAAGCCAGAGGAGACCATTGTGACACAGCAAAGCCCCAGGGTCCAAAGGTCCATTGTGATATTGCAGACCTCATGGAACAGAGGAGTCCCATGACATTGTGGGGCCTGGGGAACTATGGAGACCATTGTGACACTGCAAGGGCTCATGGAATCCTTGGGACCATTGTGACACTGTGGGGCCTTATGACACCTGGGGGCCACTGTGACATTGTGGGACCCAAAGGAACCTAGGGGCCAGTGTGACACTGCAGGTCTTCTTGTAATCAAGGGGCCATTGTGACACTGCTGGAACCCATGGAATCAAGTCACCATGATGACACGGCGGGGCTCCATGGATCCAAGGCACCATTGTGACACTATGGAGCCCCACAAAACCAAGGGAACACAGAACAGCTCTGGCTGGTTTGGCCTCCCATGGACTGCCTGACTGGTCCAGCTGACCTGTGCATGTTGAGGGTCACTTCTCATCTGCTGCTGAAACACTGGGGCTCTGTGCTTTCCTTCCCAATGGAAAAGAACTGTCCTTCTGCTCCAGGCACCCATGGCCAGAATTGGGATTTCACCTCCAGATTTCCTTATATCCTGAGATTGTTCCCATAGGAATATTGCCAGAACAAGTCTGGCTGGCAGTGGTTTCACAATAGTCACTTCTCATCTGTCCCCAAAACACTGAGGAAGGGTCCATGCTCTCCTTCCCATGGGAAAGAACTGTCCTGCCTCTCCAGGTGCCCATGGCCGAGATTGGTTTTCCACCTCCAAAATTCCCTAAATTCAAAGACTGCTTCCAAAAAAATCTGCCATTCCTGACACGTCTGGCTGGCCTTGGCCTACTGAGGCTCTCACCTGCCTTCCAAACCTTGGAGCTCTGTGCTTTCCTTCCTGTGGAAAATAACTGTCCTTCTAATCCAGGTGCCCATGGCCACAAATGGGATTTCACCTCCAACATTCCCTGTAGTGACAGACTGGAGGAGATTGTTGGCTCGAAACATTTTGTGTGGGGGGGAGGAAGGGGCAGGTCCTGCCTTGCCCTGCCCTGGAACCCCAGTACCCCCAGAGCCTCTATCCCAGCCCAGCAGTGTCTGCCAGTCCCTGGCACAGCACAGGCAATGCTCCACAGCCATCTCTGCAGCCCCCAGCCCAGCTCCTGAGGGACCAAATGACCCCAAGGCCCACCTGGGGGAAGGGCCCAGGGAGACCAAGGGGTATTTAAGGCTGACCACAAGGCAAGCACACATCTTGACCCTACCTCCTCTTGGAATTTCTATCTGAACACTGCAGGAATCCAGGAGTTGGTAGCTGTGTGTGTGCTTCTCTGTATCTTCTTTGTCTTTCTCTCTTTTTAATTCACGCTTCTTGTAGAATTTGAGTAACTTAAAATTGATGAAGCTAAGGGTTCGTGAAGGTGAATGGGCCAAGTCAGTGCTTTGAGAATTGGTTTTTGTTGATTGAACGTCATACTAAACCTTTTGCCAAAGTTTCTCTGATTTTTCTAAAGTTCACAGTAAAGGCTGTTTTGTTCTTTTGAGCTCCTAGCCACATTCCACACTCCATTGCCCAGCTGCAGCCCCTGGTGCCTCTGAGTTGTGCTGCCCCAGCCCCAGGGACGCTCGCCTTGTCTGCCCATTCCCCCACGGTCTCTGGGCAGGGATGGCCTCAGTGGGGGCTGCTGACATCCTCAGCACCTTGGAGGCTGCTGCTGAATTTTCCTGCTCCAGAGGCTTGTTCAGCCTTCAGCTCTTCAGTGCAGGAATTCAGTGTCCCAGGGCTCAGTAACATTCAGAACACTTTAACAAGCCAAGCCTCTGGGGATAATTTGATTTCAGTTTACAAATCTTGTGTGGTTAATTAGGCAGATTTCAGAAGTACATTCAAACTGAATATATTCTATTTTAAAAAACAGTGAGAAAAGATTTCTTAGGTCCTGTTTAGGTTTTTTTCCCTGTTAATAAATTGATATGTGCAATCTTCAATTGGCACTGAATCCAAGTACATCCTCATGCTGTTTGAATAGATATGAAAATCAAGATCCTTCATGGCTGACAATCAATCAGACTCTGTCCCTACCCCCACCCCACCATTTCCCCCATCCAAGCCCTGGCACTCAGAGCAGCCTTGTGCAAATCGGAGCTCCCTCCAGCCCAGGCTGCACCTGCAGCTTTCAGCTCCTTGGCTCCAACTCCGACCTGCTTTCCTTGGAGAAGGAGCTGGCCAAGACACAGAGGGATGTTCATTTCTTGTCAGCCAACAAAGCCAAGGGAAGACACAGCTCCATCAAATGCAAAAGTCATCCTTCTGCTGGATATTAAGTCCACTTTCCACAGCAGGCAGCCTCAGAGCAATGGAAAACACTTTCTGTGCCCAGCACAGATCCCAAGGTCTCCCCAAACCCTCCCTGCCCCGATTCTGCCCAGATTTGCTCTTTGCACACACGAGTCACACACTGAAGTCAGGAGCTCCCTCCATGCCCAGAGGGAGGAAAAGAGAGAAAGGGGATGAAGAGCTCTCCTGTGCAGAGCCAAGGTCCACGTGCTCTGGGATGTCCCAGCACCATCTGACATGTCCATCATCCCCCAGAGATTTCCGTACAGTAACAGTTTCAGACAGAGACAAAAGAAAAGGTAATTCTGTGAGATATAAATACAATTAAGATGTTGACTAATATGCTATTTTTTTGAGCTTCAGAAATATTAGGCAATTCCCTGAAGCTCAAAGCATGAAACAAGTCAGCTGAAGGGCACTTGAATGACCAGAAAGCATTGGGAGGAGTGTTGAGGGTTTTTTGCAGCACAATGGACATATGCAACATATGCACAATCCAGCCTTCATAGAAACTGAGTAAGGTCTCTATGCCCTTGAAGGACACAAAAGGAGAAGAACATGCTCAGCAGCAGATGGTTCAGGATGCAAAGGCACACAAGAAAACCTGCAGCAAGATGCCTGAAGAAGAAAGATTAACTAAAATTAACTGAAATGTCAAAATGCGTGCATAAAAAGGACTTAACCAATCACGTATTAGCTTGAGGTGTGAACAATAGAGAACAGTATAAATATGGCTTGCTTTTTGTAATAAATTGGCTTCACTTGATCATATTGATCATGGTGTGATGTCCCGTTAATGATCCTCTGCACCTGGGGACCAGAAATGCATGCAAGCCTCCACCCCAAGAGACATTATGAATCCAAAAAACATGGCCATTAACTGCTTGATACCAACACAGAGTAATGGCAACCAAAATGCAGTCAGAACAGGGTTTTTTCCACTCTCTCTCAAGCCCCACACATTGGGCACCAAATTTTGTCCTGGTTTAGGGCAAATTTGGGAGAAAACCTCCAAAGGGGCCCCTCCAGAAAGGAAACCCACACAGCCCCTCTCCCCAACCGGGTCGGGAAGGATTCCTTGGAGAGAAGTGGAAAGAACCTGTTCATTTAACAGGCAAAGCACCGCCAGCACACAAAATGAACAATACCAGGTGACAACACTCTTTCACCACTCTGAAAAAGATGACAAATTCAGAAAGTCTCTCTTGGGAGTGGTCGCTCTGTTATCAGTCCCTCTGGTGCTGGGGCAGCTGCTGCAGCCACAAGGTGCAAACTCTCGGTGTTTCCCAGGTCCCAGTCTGGAGCAGGTTTGAGTGGTTCCAAAAAAGGGAAAGGAAAACAGTCCAGGCAAAAATTCAGACTGCTTAGCTAAACTAACTAATGAGCAGAAACAAAAGCAAGAGCAAAGCGTAAAGCCAAGCAAAAAGCAAAAGCAGCACCATGTACTGCCCCGTCTCTGTGTCCCACCAGCCGTGGGGGAGCGGCTGATAACAAAACCAAAACAAAACTTCACTCTTCAGAGCGAGTCTTGAAGGCACAGAACATAATATCCAGCATAAACAGAACAGACAGCTGGGGATACAAGCGTCCTAATGTCACCCTAGGACAGCACAGTTATTCCAAACTGCCCCCCAGCAGCTCCCTCCTCACCGATGCCATCTGCTGGGGCTGTGCCAGCTTCAGGAGATGCCTCCAGGGCCTGCATTACCTGTGTGAAAAATGCATATTGTATGATTGCCTTTTCACAAATATTAAAATGAATATTATATGTGTTGTGTTAGAAAGTTATGTTGTACTAATTTCCTTAAGTAGTGTGTTAAATCTAGTTTTAGGTTATACCATAATGTTGAAATAGAAACTATGCTATGTACGATACTTTTATAATTAGAGTATTAATAATTTGGACAATTTGAATTAGGACAATATGAGATAATAGAAACAAAGAATTACAGACATCTGGGTAACTTCTTCTGGGCAGCATAAGCCTGAAAAAGGACACACTTTAACAGAGAATTAACCCTTAAAAACAATAGCCTGTTGCATATTCATACCCCTCATACACGATGCATAAATTCTATTCAAACACAGGATTCTGTCTTCTTCCTCTGAATCCTGACGGCGTCTTCATAGCTGAGCAGGCAGGAAGAAGTTAGTTTCTTCTGATAAGAGAGCAATAAATTCTCTTTCTCTGAAAGATTTAGGTGTCCTGTGGCCGCTATCTTGTTGAGAGTCCTTTCTTTAAAAAAAGTATTTTACATAGCATAGTTTTTATTTTAACATTATGTTATACCCTAAAACTAGATTTAACATACTACTTAAGAAAATTAATACAGCATAACTTTCTGACACAACACATATAATATTCATTTTAATATTTGCGAAAAGGCAATCATAAAATACGCATTTTTCCCACGGGAGGACTGCCCCCCCCCCAGTTATTCCCTGTACCGGCGGGACCACCCCCCCCCTTCCCCTCAGAGCTCTCCCGCGCTGAGGGGCCGCTGCCGCTTCCCGCCCTTCGCGCCCGCCCTCAGCGGCCGCTGGGAACTGGGGGCCGCCCCGCCCGCCCTTTTATCGGAGCCATGGAGAAGGAAAACCGCTTTAAATTGTTCATGCCGCCGCGCCTGAGCGCTGGGCAGGTGTCTGCGGGCAGATCCCAGGTGAGCGCTCGGCCGCGGGGCCGCTGAGGGCGGCCCATACCACACCCGCCCCCGACCCCGGCCGCCTCCTCGGGCTGTGCTGCTCTGGAGGCCGCGGCTGAGGAGGGGACGGGGGGAAAGTGCAGGGGCCCTTCCCGGGGACACGGGGACAGTGCTGGGCCCGGGGAGTGCCCCGGCAGAGCCCCGAGCTGGAGCACACACACACCTGCCCCTTGCCCCGGCAGAGCTGGAGCACACACCCACCTGCCCCTGCATAGGCCGGGACGGCTCCTGCACTCGACTCATTTCTGTGCGTATGCCTCGAGTGGCACATGCACAGACATCTTCAGTTTGAATTTCAAAGACTTTTGTTGTTGTGTTCTCTCAAAACTGAAGGGAATCATCTTCTGGAGCATCCGCTCTGTGTTGTAAATCCGCGTTTGCTGTGGGTAATTCAGCCCAGAGAGCGAGCAGGGCTCCATCGCCGGCCGGGCTCTGTGTACAAATCACCAACGAGATGGGGCTGCTGAGGAACTGCCTTGAGCTGTTTTATTTTCCAGCATCAGTCTCATTACGTGGTTATGACAATGGGAAGATGCCAGCAGCTCACATCCCAGGCAGCAGACAAAGAACTTAATGTGACAACTTACTTTAAAAGTTTTTTGACCAATCACACCAAGCAAAAGCATATTGACAGCAGTTCTATCCAACCACTATAAGCACAGGTACCTTTGGTTAAAACAATGCTTGCCTTTTTTGAATACAATACCTGCTTGTAAGCCTTGAAACACAATGCACAGAGCTCCATTATTAAGCTTAGAACTTTCTAATATCTTGCTAGATAAACTTTTCTGTAGCTTAGGGAGTTATTCTAGCCAAGCATTAATACACAGACCATTGTTCTATTTGTCATTACTTTTCTACTTTTTGCATAATTTTTCTGCTGACCTATGTCATGGCTACTGCTTGGCACTAATCACAGTTCTGCTGTCTCTGAGGCCTGCCTTTTGCAGCTTTCTGAAACCCCTCTGATTTTATGGATTCCCACAGGCCCCACTCAGATGCTCGCACTGGCATTGGCGTCTTGGTCTCACCAGATCAGGTGTGCAGTGAAAATGTTCTGTCCCCACACTGAGTTATGGGAATTCAACAAGTTATTTTTTCATGTCAAAGCTCCTTATGAAATATGTTGAGATTCAAACAGGATATTCTGACAGCAGATGAGTTTGCTGTTTACAGGATGAACTTCTGTGACTTAAAAAACTTGTAAAAGGGTATTTTCATACTGAAACATAATCAGATATCGTTTAGAAGTGCCCTTGGAAGTAAAGCAAAAAAGAAATATCAACTACTGAAAAGTCTTCAGAAAAGTAATTTGTCTCCTTGAGTCCTTTGCCATGCACCAGTGCCCAGACAGGCAGGAGCTGCTGAGTTCCCTGCATTGAAAGCTCCCCTTTGGCCACAGTCTGTAAATCAAACTGCAGAACACCAACAGTTTGATCAACCACTGGGAAGTAAGAAGTGAGTTCCAAAGCCATTACCAATACCTTGGGCTTTGAAAATTGTAGGCAGCTGTTTAATTAATGACACATTCTATTTTCACATCATCTGTAGGGATTTTTTCTGGCTTTTATAATTCTTCTTTGCAAATCTACTCTTAAGGAACTAATTTTTAAATTTGTGCAGGGTATTCACAGACGCTCAGATGATGACTTTAAGCTGCCATTCGATGTGTTGAGCCATGGAGAAATCACTGATTCAGGTACGATTGGAATATTTGCCATGCACCTTCTTTAGATTTTTATATATTGTCAAGTTTTAATTTTCATGAGTAGTCTCACAGTTTCATGTCTGTAACTGTTAAATACAGTTTCACTGTTACTTTTTTTAGAAATACATTGATCAAAATCTCTTCATGTTTCAGATACAATTTCACAGCAAGTGAAACTTTGCTCTGAAGTAGGTGAAGAGGTCAGCTAAGTATCAACTCTGCACATCTCATTCCTTGGGGTCTTTTGAATTTGTTCCCAAACAGTGCCTAAAGCATTATTCAGTAAATATTTCAGGCCTAAAGGAAGTAGTCAAACGGGAATAATGTTTTCTGTCTCCTGTTTAAAGCTGAATCACTTAGAGGAGATACTTGTGATTTAGTGAACACACCTGGAAATTAATCTTTAAAAATTAAGGTGATTGCAATATTGTTGTTGTTTTTTTCTTTGTTTGAAGTGTCTGCAAAGTCCATGAGCTTTAATTAGAGTAAGATTTAAACACTTAAGTATCCTTGTCGAACTGCTGCTGAATCTTCTGTTGAGGGGCAGAAGGGTTGAAGTCAGAGTATTCTTTGGAAAACTGAAGTAGATGATCCCAATTGCATTGTCTGGCTTTAATTTATCTGTAAAACAATGAATTCAGTGGTTTCCTCAAGCACTGGATTCCTTTCACAATGTCTTTACCAGCAGATCTCTGCTTTAGCACAACTCAGTACAGCTCAGCTTTTTTGCAATAGCTTCTCTACTTTGCAGCTACAAAACACTGTTTGCTACCACAAAATAAAACACATTTCTTGTGCTCTCTCTGCTGTTTTTCATATCCCTGACAACTTTTTAGACTTTTTTAATCCTAAACTATTAAAGTACCATCAGGACTGTAACAAAACTGTGATGCAGCCAAAACAAGGGTGGTGTTTGGGGCTGTTGTAAGTGAACCAAAGTGCCCTTGGGACTCGTGTGTTGCTCTCCCTGCCTCAACCACTGGCCCAGCACTGCTTGTAGGGCACTTTCAAGGTGCTGTAAGGGCACAGGGGTGGTGGTTTTCCTTCCTGCTCTGTGTGTGAGCAGAGAACTGCTGGGACACTTGGATATTTATAAATCCCTGGTTCCAGATGGGATCCATGCCAGGGTGATGAGGGAGCTGGCAGATGAGCTTGCCAAGCCTCTCTCCATCATTTATCAGGAGTTGTGGCTCACTGTGAGGTTCCAGAGGATTGGACACTGGCCAGTGTGACACCCATGTACAAAAAAAGTAGGAAGGAGGATCCTGGTAATTCCAGGCCAGTCAGCCTGGCCCCAGTGTCAGGTGAGATAATGGAGCAGTTCACACTGAGTGCTATCACACAGCACTCACAGCATGACCAGGCTATGAGACCCAGCCAGCAGGGCTTTACCAAGGGTGGATCATGTCTGACCAAGCTGGGCTCCTTCTGTGAGCAGGTGACTGCCTGGTGCATGCAGGAAAGGCTGTGGGTGTTGTGTGTCTGGGCTCCAGCAAGGCCTTTGGCACTGTCTCCCCCAGCACACTCCTGGAGAAGCTGCAGCCATGGCTGGGACAGGAGCACTCTGTGCTGGGCTCAGAACTGGCTGCATGGCCGGGCCAGAGAGTGGTGGTGAATGGTGCTGCATCCAGCTGGCAGCCAGGCACCAGTGCTGTCCCTCAGGGCTCTATACTGGGACCAGTCCTGTTTAATGTTTTTATAGACCACATGGATGAGGGCATCGAGTCCTTCATCAGTAAATTTGCAGAGGACACTAAGCTGGGAGCTTGTGTTGATCTGTTGGGAGGAAGGAGGGCTCTGCAGAGAGACTTAGATCAGTTGGATGGATGGGCAGAGTCCAGCAGCATGAAGTTTAATCAGTCCAAGTGCTGAGTTCCACATTTTGGCCACAAAAATCTCCTACAGCATTCCAAGCTGGGGACAGTGTGGCTGGACAGTGCTCAGACAGAAAGGGCCCTGGGGGTGCTGGTGACAGCTGGTTGAACATGAGCCAGCAGTGTGCCCTGGTAGCCAAGAAGGCCAATGGCTCCTGGCCTGGGTCAGGAATGGTGTGGCCAGCAGGAGCAGGGAGCTCATTCTGCCCCTGTTCTGGGCACTGCTGAGGCTGCACCTTGAGTGCTGTGTCCAGTTCTGGCCCCTCAGTTTAGGAAGGACGTTGAGATGCTGGAGCACATCCAGAGGAGGGCAGCAAGGCTGGTGAGGGGTTTGGAACACAAGCCCTGTGAGGAACGTTTGAAGGAGCTGGGGCTGTTTAGCCGGGAGAAGAGGAGGCTCAGGAGTGACCTTATTGCTCTCTACAGCTTCCTGCAGGGAGGTTGGAGCCAGGTGGGGTCGGGCTCTTCCACCGGGCAGCACTGACAGAACCAGAGGACACAGTCTCCAGCTACAGCAGGGAAGGGATAGGTTGGATATTAGGGAAAAAAATTTCACCAAAGGAATAATGAAGCACTGGAATGCTCTTCCCAGGGAGGTGGTAGAATCACCATCTCTGTATGTGTTTAAGAAAAGACTGGACATGGCACTTGGTGCTGCAGTTGAGGTGTCAGGGGATAGGTTGGACTCGATGATCTGAGAGGTCTCTTCCAGCCTCATTATTCTGTGATTCTGTGTCCATGGCAATATCACAGGTACTCCTGGGCAAAGTCTCTGAAGCTGCTTTTACTTAACTCAGCAGTGTCTGTCAGAAGGAGAGGACAGAAATGTGTGAAGAACCTGCTAGAAGGAAATTTGGCTTCACTGATAATTCTGGCAAAATTTTTATTGATTTTGGTGGATTGCAGTTATCCGTGTCTTTAAGCCCATCTATTTGGTGATGTCTGAAGGAGGTTTGGGATATTTCATTGTATTTGTATCTCCTATGTGCCCTGTAATGCCTTTTGATACATACACAGAGGATGCACAAAGATTTAAACTTGGGCTCCTGATCATATATAAGCTTATATCACCATCTGTAGAAAAATATTACTCTTGTGATGTTTCTAAGAGATAAATACATTATCTACAACAGTATTAATTAGATATTATATACTATTAATTAGATAGCATTTGAGATTAACTTGTGGAACCTATTCTAATAGAATCCAGAAACAGCGAATGAATTGTTCTCAAAACTCTACAAAGAGGCTGAGAAGATCAAGCAGTGGAAACTGACTGTGGAAACTGAACTAAACCAGAAAGAAAGAAAACTCCAAGAGAATAGAAAGATTATTGAAGCACAGAATAAAGCCATTCAAGAACTGCAGGCCAGTATTGTATAGTGTACATTGAATAGATGAAGTTCAGTGCTTCCTGATTCAGTATGACACTATTATTGATACAATTAAATATTAAAGACTGTTGCAGTTTGGTTTGTGCCTTGAGAAAATGATTATTTTGAGAAGTTGCAGGCACCTGTCCTGTGTGAGGGTAGGTATGAAGAATATACCTGTAAGTGTCTCATTTGCTGGTAAATTATTGTTCATTAATTATTGTATATTTCATGCAAAAGATGACTCAGCATGTAATACCAGATAAAACAGACTTCTGTCTACTGATGCCCCAAGTGACTTTTTCATGAGGGATTTGAGAAGTTCAAGTGCATTTCTAATATATTTTTCAATAACAGTGTCTTTTTGCATCTGTTCCCCATGAAATCAGTTTGAAAATGAGAAACTCCATTTGAAACTGGAAGATGAGATATGTGAAAATAAAGATCTCTTGAAAGAGTAAGTAATAGAACCAAGGATATATTTTTGTGGTGGAAATAATCAGTTTCCTTGTGGGCAGTTTTATGTAGCTGTTAAATTTTGAAGGTCATTTCCATTGTTACTCCTTAGGTGCACAAAGCACTGTGCACTCCTGTGCAAACACGATATTTTTCCCTCCTTTAGAGCTGCTGCTTCGAGGCATCTGTGTAATCTGCTCAAGGGCACCTGCACTCGCTTCACAGAGAAGACCAGCAAATGTAAATGCTTTTTTAGTTTTTATTTATCAGATAAATGTACTTCTAGCTTGTTCTGAATTCACAAACAGAAGCAAGAAGAAGAAATTTCTCGTGCTGTTCAGAAAAGTTCTACAGTTGAGATCGACTGGATGTGGCTCTCAGAATGAGAAGTGAATTTTAAGTGGCTCACAAAATTGGAAGTGAAGCCCCAGGTCTAACAGATTTGTGGTTTGTAATGCTGAATGCAGAGGGCTTTTGAAGGCAGTGAGATTGTGTGCTGCAAGGTTGCCAGCCTGGGAGCTCCTTGGGTGCCCAAACAGTGCTCCAGGTTTGAGGCAGTGCCCACAGCCCTGACTGGCACTGGAGCCACTGCAGGGCAGGGCAGGGCTCCCCAAGGCTGCTCAGCCCATTGAAGCTTTGCAGTCCCAGCCACACTCTGGGAATGTATTCAGACATGAGAAGTGACACTTCATGCCTGGTTTTAGGCAGTAGAATCTACTCTGAATTCCCAGCACTCTGTAACAAATTTCCAGAGCTGACCTTTCCTGTTTTCAGCCATCACACATTTGTGGGGAAAAAAGGTCTGAACCCCAAGGTATAATGAGTAACTGGAATTCTTCTCATGAAACTGAACAAGCCAAGACAGTTGGATAACTTAATGAAGTTTAAATTCTTGAGGTTTTAAAATATGTTATTGATTGGGAATTTTACTTTATATGCAATTTAGAATTGTTATTATAATCATTATAATTTTACTAACTTGATCCTGGATACTTAAGAAGTGTCTATCTCTTTTTAGCCTTAATTCTAGAAACACTTGTATATAGTTGTACTGTTCTTTTTTGATAGCTGTTTCTTTTACTGTTCTCTTTTTAATTGTTTTCTTAGGAAAAAATAGTATCAATTACAAAAGTGAAAGGAAAGAAGGAAAATATGGACATGGAGTGTTGCAATTTTATAATGACAGTTCAGATGCTCTATCAGCATCTGCTGATAGGAAGAAATTAAGTGCTAAACCCTAGATTACAGTTTATAAATACTAACAGTTTTGATATGTTATTATTCAACAGCATTAATACTATAATAATTAATATGGTTGCATAAACTGATCCAGAATTACACTTTTCACAGAAAAAAATATCTTGGGAAGGAAATTTAAAAGTTGAGCTTGCTTAATGTTTCAATGAAATACACATTTTCCCTAGATTCTGTAACTTTTGGCACCATGTTTCACAATGACTTATTTAGTAAGAATGGAGCTGATAATTCCTTTGTTAATTCATTATGCTGATTAAAAATTATGACTTGGGCAGCTGGCATTCTTGTTCAAAAGAAAAACTTTCTTATATGTTCTTGCTTTGATAGATGAACAGGAAAAGGAAGCAACAATACAATTGTATGAGGAACTTCACAGCAACGTAGAAGTAAGTGAGTAAGCTTGATGAAAGGAATGTGAGTTATGTGAGCTGAGCTGAGTTCCATGTTTATGTTGGGATACTGTTTGTGTCCATCATGTGTGGGTATCATGTCATGTGTGATGCATGAAGTTGGGTTTTCAATCCCTTTTCAAGAGTGATTTTTGTGTTCTATAAAGCACATTCAATGGAGAAGGTGCAGCAGTGTGTGGGATGTAGATCCCTGTGATCTGGGTGATGTGTGCTTAGTGCTGGGTCACTGCCACAGCTTCTGGCTTCTTTCTGGGCTCTGTTTCATCTCCCTGCTGGTTCCTCAGAATGGCTGAGGTGGGCAGCAGCCCCTGGAGAAGTTCCAGGGTTTCCAGTATTGAACTTCAAATATTAAATTTTGTTTTTAGAGAATGACGGTGGCATTTGAAGAGCTTCGTGTGCAAGCAGAGAACGACAGATTGGAAATGAGTTTCAAATGTGAGAATTCTGTTTATTGAGTTTATGCAGCTGGCTCATTTTTGTACTTCATAGCTTGTGTTACACATGCAGTGTCAGGGCAGCCAGATGTGAAGTGCTGGAATGGTGAGCAGCTCACACTGAGACACTGGGACCCTTCTTTTATTCATGCTGCCTTTGGTCACTGCCTGGCCCCTTCTGTTGCTGTTCCACTGGGCCAAAGCTGGAACTTTATTTCTCAAACAGTCACTCAAAATTGAAGTTTTGTCTGTGAAGTACAGTCTAGAAATCAGTACTTACTTCCCATAGTTTGTTTATTTAAATGATAATGCACGAGTGTATAGCTACAGAAACTTTAGCTAAATGCTCGCTCTCTGTATGTATAGCCTGCTATGTTCCTGTTTCATTCTCACATGCTCTTTTCTGTTTGTATTTTCATTATAAAATCAAACATTGCCTCAGCAATTACTCTTGGGAAACAAATGGTACAGCTGTACAATTCCAGGCAACCTTAAACTGGAAGTTGTATTGAGCTTGGAGTTTATTTCAGCTAGAATGTTAACTATGGATGTTACTGTATCTCCAAAGTAAAAGAAGAAGCAGAAAAAGTGGACAAGTTTGAAAAAGAATGCAGACTGGAAGTCAGTCAAAAGGAAAAGCAGGTTTGCTCATTTTACCATCTAAGATGTAGAGCTTTATTTGGAACTAATGGGGCAATGCAAGAGCCAAGAAGTGTTTCTGGGTATTAGTAAAAATGACAAAATAACATCTGAAGCTGCATTTAAGTCAAATTCTGCTAAGTTCAGTGATGTTTCAGTACCTTTAGTCTACTGGAATTTATGGTTTGATTTTGAATTGGAGAACTTTTTTGTTTAGATTTATGTGACTTGATCAATATTTGGCTAAGATTATATCTAGACAAATATTATCTATCTATCTATCTATCTAATCTTATCTATCTATCTAATCTAATCTATCTATCTAATCTAATCTATCTATCTAATCTAACTTGAATGACAGCAAAATGGCTGCTTACCATACCTAGAGTACAAATGAAAATTAATATCTGTCCCTTTTCCAGACTTCATTATGATATTTCTTGCATTTTTCTAGATTTTAGCTCTTACCATACAGAGAGATGAAAAAGATGATGTCATAAAAGACATCAAGGCTCAGCTGCAGATGTCACAAAATAAGATTGCTGACTTAATGGAAGCAAAATGTAAGAGTTCTGCCTGCTGTGTTTAAATGGAATTGTTTATAGAATTGAAATGTAATTGTTTATGATTGTTTATTTATTAGATGTAATTGTTTATAGAAGCGTAGGAAACAGGGCCATGATAGTCTTATTCTGTTGCTGGTTGGCAGCAGAATTTTGGGGCCTTGAAGGCCTTATTTTTGTTTGGAGCAGGAGCTGCTCATGTGGGAGCAGGACTGGCAGGGCAGTTTTTAGGGGGAGTCAAGCATTGAGAGCTTTTGAAAATTGCAAGGGGAAAATATGTTGCTTCAGTTTTGCAAATGTACAGTCAGGCAGATGTCACTGAGGACACTTTTCAGAACTTGATTTTCAATATTTTTAAGCCATCTATATTCAAATTTGATATATTACTTTATAGTATATGATGTCAGTACCATTGGTCTCTGTTAAATTCTTTAAATGTATGTAATTTTCCATTTTTAGCAGCATTTTTTAGTAAATATCCTATTTTAAAAATATAAACATCTTTTTTTGTTTAGTACATAATGAAGAAATGTTAAAGGAGTCCCAAGTCAGTAAAGAACATTTTAGGGCAGAGCTGGAAGAGGCTAAAATTTCATTGCAAAAGGCAGAGGTACCCCTTGCTTATAGTTTTACAGTACAAATAGACTAGATGAGTATTTGCATAAGTAATTATGGATACTTTAGACATGAAACCGCTGTAGCTCTTTGTTGCAAAACATGTTTAGAAATTATATCATGTCTTGAAGGCTACTCAAAAGAACTTGGAAACTGAATTCCAGACTACAGTGAAAACATTAATTCAGGTCACTGGAGAAAAGGAAGAGCAGGAGGAAGAATGTAAAAAAATGAAGGCTTTGCTTGCAGCCCTGACAGAGGAGTTTGAGACTTCTGTTGCCAATTTGAAAAGCTTGCTGCAAGAAGAACAAAATAGGTAAATTGATGAGTTTAAATTCCAAGAGTGATCTTACAGGTTGCAGTCTATGACAAAATCAAGAACAATTGGAAATGAAGCTGAAATTTGGAGTTTTTTTCACACAGTGGTCTAAATGCAGAGAATTTAATGTAATTTTCTTTTTGTTTGTGATAGTTGATACTGTATAAAAAGTAAATTTTTGCCCCCTCCAACTTTCATAATTCTCTCTTTAGGAAATACAGATTTCTGTAGGTATATATTTGTTTACTTTTATGTCTGCTGTTCTGAGGTTGTACAAGTGAAATTTGATGTGTGTTGTAGGCAGATATATTATCTGCCTGTTGAAAGGTAAATGTTCTTAAAGTGCTTGTGGTAAGACTTTGTCTTCTTGTCCTGTAAGTTTCAAATGCAGTGCTTTGTACTCTACATTTGGTATTTTTAATTTACCATTTCCTTAGATTAAAGAAATCTGAAGATGATTCAAAGCTGCTTATCTTGGAGCTCCAGAATAAATCTGCTGAACTGGGTAAGGCTTGTAGAAAGGCAGAAAATGAGCTGGGCAGTAATAAAAATGTTTTCTGCTGTTGTCTGGAAATGGACTGTCTCTGGTAGCTGGAGAAATGATTTTACAGTGCCTGTACCTGTCAGGAATGCCTGGATTTATTTTTACTCAGCTGATCCCTTTTCTTTGGGGGTCATTGGTGCTGGCAGCAGCCACAGGGCAGTGCTGTGCACAGCTCCAATAGTCAGACCATTCGTGCATGAATTCTTCTGGGGGTAATTTTGGTTTGCAGCTCAGAGCAGCAGCACTGCAGGTGCCAGGAGTGACTTGTGCAGCAGAGACAAAACCTCCTGTGGAGGTTTCTGTGACCCTCCCCATGCTGGAAGTGGAATGATGCTGGCAGGGGTTGTCTTTAAATATCATCAATTTGACATCCTGTGGTTTCTAGGGATGTGCTCCTTAGTCCCCAGAATAAGAGCTCTGCCTTGCTGTTGAGAACTTGCAAAAAATCCCAGAATTGTGAATGTGCACATAGAAACCATTTGGAAGTTAGTAACAACTGGTTTCCTTTCTCAGCATATCCATGTGATACCATATCCAGCAGTTCATATTTTTTTTCTGGAACAATGCAGGTGCATCAATACTTGGAGAATGATCTAGTCTTACAGTCCATGGTTTATTTGAAGTTGTAATTGTGGAAAACATAATAGGCTCTAAATTTTTTTGAAGATAATATTTAGTTTCTCTTCAGATATAGATTTGCTAATGTCTGAATAATTTTTTCAAGTCTACATTTAGATTAAGTCATAAATGAGCTTTTCAGTTTCTTAACTTAATCCAACAAGTTTTGAGAACTGGGTATTGCAAAAGGGTAAATGTTTTATACTGCCTGCTAAATATGAAAAATCATTTATGTTCCATTAATTTTACATTCCATGTGCTGTAGAAGAGATGACTAAAGTAAAATGTGATAAAGAAGTGCAACTTGAAGAGCTGTCAGAAACTCTGGTAAATGTTCATTTTATTAATCTCATGGCATTTGCTCTTCATATGAAATTCCTCTTGCTTTGTAAGTATCTTAAATGCCATAAATAAACTCCATCTAGTCTACCTTAACATTTCTACTAAACTTTTTCACACACAATTTCAGTGTTTTCTTTGAAGAATTCTTTATTGCCTCTGTTTTTCTTGTCTCCTGTGCTTTTGGTTTTTCTTGTCTCCCATGTTTTGGTTTTCCTTCTCAAGGTTTTTGGTTATTTCCTTCTTTGTTCATGCCCATTCAAATGCCACTCCCTCTGGATATAAAGTTTTCCCATTTTTTCTTCCTTCCAGGAAGGTAATTAGCTTTGGCCTCTGTGAACCCTGCTGTGCTGTGACACAGGCCCATTTTCTGTCACAGAAGTCTAAGCGATATGAAATACACTCTTAACAGAGGTTTATTTCCATTATGATTTTATATTTACAAGCCTAACAAGAATCCATATCAACTAAAGTTAAGATAGTGTGAAATCAGGTGTGCATTTTACTGTGTCTGCTTGTTGTTATAATCTGTGCATTGAGTGTTCTGAACTAAGTTTCACTCATTTTCTAAAATGGATAAATTGGAGCACTTTTACTAAAGAAGAATCTTGAGGCTAGTACAGAAAATTTGCAGAGAGAGAAACATTTGGAGAGAGAAATGAAAATGCTCTCCAAATGAGAGAGGTCTGAAGAAAGGCAACAGTTACATGTTTTTAGAAATAGTGAAGTTGCACATCATGACTTGGATACAAGTTTATACATAAGAAACAGCACCCAGAGCAGGGTCCCACCCTAATTTTGCAGCCCAGGTAATGAAACTCACAGCAGAGGACAGACATGAACAGCACTGGTGTCACAGTTCACTATATCACACCACTTCCAGATCCCAGCAGAGACTGGAAAGATCCAATCTGGATAATCCATGGCATGGATGTTGTTGGGTTCTTCTGAAAGCCTTGTGCTCTTAGTTCATGTCTGATGACCTCCAGCAGTTGGAGTTTGCACATGGGAACTCAAAACTCTTCCTTTTCATTTTGCAGAAAGAATTCCATGGTTTGAAAGCACAGCTGACAAGTACAGCTGAGAAGGAACAAGATTATTTAAAGCAGCTTGTGACTCTGAAAACAGATCTTGAACAGGAGGCGTATGACCATTTTGAAAATAGAATATTGAATTAGTTTTGGTGTAATACAGAAGTTGCTTTAATCCACAGTGAAATGAACTATGATTGTTTTCTAATGGAAATTTTGAACCACATATATGCCATTAATTATATACTTACATTTCTAAATTCCACTTTCTCTATTTATGTGTATTCTATGGCATATGTAGTTGTTCTTTCACTTATTTAACAAGAAGAGAAAGTTTCTGAATTCATTGTTAATCTTGCTTTAAAATACATAATCTTCACTAACCATTATATATATATAAAAGTTGACTCTGATTTTCTTTCCTTCTTCTGTCACCTTCTTACATCTCTCTGACTCTGCTGCAAAGCTTATATTTGTAGATAAAGGCCTGGACTTCTTTCAGCATGGAATAACACTTGATAATGGGTATTTTTAATTTAAAAGGAGATTTCAAAATGCATCTTCTTATTCCTCTTGGCCATTTGTTTTAAATTAGGTTAAAGAATGAACAGCTAACAGTGTATCTCAGTAAGCTTTCACTAGAGAAAGAACAAACAGCACAAGAGAAAAATGCTGTGGCTGCAGAACTCCAGAAGCTGCAAGAACAACAAGAGGCAAGTTGTAAACTTCCAGCTTTCTTGAAAGGACAACACTCAATTTGGCAAATGACTCCGTTTTACAAATTAGATGATGAGCTGCAACATGACTTGGGTCTGTAGAGTACCTGAGCAAATTTTTTTGTGTTTGAATTGGAAAGGAAGACACAAAAGACAAGTATTTACACTTGTGAACAAGGCAGGTCTGTGTGCTTTGGATGGCTTTGAATTTTTTAAGAAGTCACTTTGAATTTTATTTCTTTGCTGACACAAGGGTCTTTATTTAGGATAGTAAGAAAAAAGAAGACAATACAAAGCAGTTAGTTGAAAATCTAGAAGAGGCAAATAGCCAGCTAAGGCAAGTAAAACCAAATACTAATAACTGATATTGCTAAAGGAAGTAGACTCAAATAGTTAGTTGTGTTCAAATGTTGCTTTCTGGGATTTTTTGGTTAATGTTTTTTTACATTACATAGCTAAACGGAAACTATTCAGAATTGCTGTTGGCCAAGTAGAAATTTTCTCAGATAGAAATACCAATTGCTGCAGGAACAATGTTTGCCATCATTTTGTATTCCATAGTAGGAGCTGTCTTGTTTTGCATTAGACATCTCAGGTGTGAAGGAAATTCAAACGGAAGCTGAAGGTTATGGATGAAATGTGACAAGGCAAAACTGGATCAGAGTTACTCTCTGTATCCCCAGTTCAACAGACAGGCAGCTCCCATGTTTCACAGCTGCATTGCAATAGTCCAGGTCAGGATGTATCTTCCTTGGGTTCCTGGAACATCTTTTCCTGGAACATCTTTTCCTACTTACAAGAAGTATGGACAGTTCACATATTGACTTACTGGGCCTGTTGCTGCATTTTAAGAACATTTTCATTGAGCAGCTTATGTGAAGTTCCCATCAACATTAGCAACTCTTTTCAGAAAATAAAATATGGGTTTATTAGAAGTACTGAAAATAAGTTAAAGGCAATAAGGAAATATTTACTAATGCTTGTTAATTTGGCACTTAGAAATGAACTGGAGTCTTTGAAGGAGAAAATGGCAAAGACAGGTGAAGAGATGAAAAGTACACTGGATGAAAGAGAAGAAAATGTATGTCCTGTGTCATGAAAATATCTTACAGAACCTGCAGGACAGCATTCAATGTAAAATCTTTGTTGGGATTTTTTCTGCAAAGCTCTGCCTGGGGGATGTGATCTCTGCCAGAGGTTTCTTCTTTCCCAGCTGCTGCCAGCTGTGCCCTTGTGTGTCCCCATGTGAGCCCTGGTATTTCAAAAGACAAGCACAATCACTGGGATGTTCACTCTTTGCTGGAAGTTTAATATTAAAGATTTGTTTGTTTTCAGGCAAACAGAGAACCTGCTTTTCACCCACTCAGTGATGGATGGGCTCTAGATTAGCTTTTTATATGTAGTGTGAGTTTGAGCTGAAATAGATTCAAACATTTTTACTTTTCTTTCTATTGGTTCAAAGCAACCTGGGGTTTTTAGCAAATTTCAAAATTTCATTGTAAAAGTCAAAGATTTACAATTTAATTTCAGGTTAAGAGAACTGAAAATGAAATTTCAAGAAAGGAAAAGCCATTGAAGATTCTAGAAAATAATTGGGAAAATTCATTTTTTCATGGATGTAGGGAACTTCATACAAGTGCACTTTTTAAATTGTGAAGATCTTGGGGTTTTTTTCTTCTTCTTTCTCAACTCCATAACCACTAAGGAACTGGTTCACTGCTATTAATTAACATCTTGTGATACTTTATGGCTAAAACTCTGATTATTCTGACATGGCAGCTGGTGTTTCAGTCCCATTGGAACAAACCAGACTGGTGCAAGTGCAGGTTTGAGAACATCTACAGGAATTGCTCACATAGGGAGTCATTTGTAGAACTTACTAATTCATGTCTGAAATATCTCTTTCAGATGAATAATTTAAAGAAACAGATGGAAAATAAAACCAAATGCATTGAAGAGTTGCCGCAGGAGGTGTGTAGAGATTTTAAATGTCACAAATACATAAACACATTATACTTTGGGTTGCCTTTTCAGCAGGTTTTTGTCTGCTGTGATGTCTTTAGATACACCTATGTAACTTAAACATTTTCCTTTCTTATCCTAACCCTGAGCAAATTAGAGAGTCATCTTAGGGATCACTTGATTTGTTAAATGAGCCTTAATTTGAAAAGAGCAATTACAAAAATAATATCTTTAATAAACTTCTACTCTTTTTCATTTAGTGCATGGTGTTATTTATGTACGTGTATGAATATCTCAGTTACCACTAGTAGAAAAGAATTCTGCACTGGCACAAACTGTAGTAACTTCACTGTAAAAATAAATAACTTGTATTTTTGGTCATGACATCTTCACACCTTCTGTCAGCAGCATCTTAGTTTTAATTTCCATTCTGCACCTCGGTTGTTATTCCCTGCTGCTGCTCAGGAGGAGCCTTTCTTAAGGTCGTGAAGAAACAGTAATTATCACAGAAATTAGCTGAACATTCATTTGTTTGAAGAACTGTTCTGGAACCTGAGCTGCACAACAAAGAGTTATTTGCCTGATGAAAGCTGGAATATCTTGATGCAGTTAAACCATGACATAATTCTATTAACTTATTGAGGTACAGTGCTTGTTTTGTTTTATTTCAACAGAACAAGGTGCTGAAAAAGAAAATTACTGCAGAAAGCAAGAAAAGCAATACTTATGAAGGGAAGGTAGGTTTAAATAACATCGTGTAGAAGATGAGGTGAGTGTTTTTAACTTCCAGTGTAGGTAATGATAATACTTGTTATCCATTCTGAGCTGGTTTATGGATCTAGGATACAGACTTCGCAGGAATGAGCTCATAGTTTTTAGAAGATGCTTCCATTTTTAATCATTGGGCACTGACTATTGGACATTTAAGAGATGGATTCACATTGCAATTAATGATGTTTCCAATCTGTTCCCTTTTTTTTTCTTTTGTTGATAGTGGACTGAACAGGGTTCAGCAACCTCATTGTAACAGAAAAGCATTTAAAAGAAATATATATAAAAATATATTACTCTTTTTAGGCTGTTCTTTAAATGTGTTCTGCAGTGGCAATCCCTCTGATGGGAATATTGTGTCCAGCTTTGGGTACTGCACTTGAAGAAAAGTGGACTTTTTTGAGGATATTAATATGAAAAACTTAAAAGGAAAAACTGTAGTCAAAATGCACAGCTGGGAGAAAATGTACCATAAAACCTGTGAAAATCTGATACAGATTTACAAGAGAGGGAATAAAATCTCCATCTCTATTTGTTTTTTTTCCAAGGCATTCACAGCATTTAGGGTGACTGCTTAGGGCAGTCTTCCCCATTGTGCTGTTGCCATTGTTCCTTTGAGTATTTTCTAACTCACTTCAGGCCAAAGTTCAACTCTTTATTAAAAAAAACCCTGAACTTTTAAATAGGAAACACTTGAATCATATACCTGAAAAGTAACAGTGTTTGTGCTCAAAAATAAGAGGTAAGAAAAAATAATCGACATAGTAATTCCTAAACAAATAACAGCAGCAATTCTGCTTTCTCCAAAGGTGAATAAATTGCAGTAAGAGATGGAAAATATGAACAAGCAACATAAGGAAGAAGTTGACATCTATCAAAAAGACATAGAAACAAGAAAAGTAAATGAAAATAAACTTCGTGAAGAGGTGAGAGGTGTTAATTTTTACTGCAATTTATTTTTTTTTAGTTTAAAATGTTGTTCTGAAGCTTTAATATCCAGAGTCCTTGCTCATGTTTCAGTCTTATCAACATAAATGGAACTTGTTTTGTATGCCTGTGAGCAAAGCTTTAGTACATTAGGTGCTTAGGTTGAAATATTTGAATATGTCTTTGACAATGAGAACTCCATTAAAAATTCCTTCTTTCAAGATATAGTTTAAAGAAATTCCACCCTTGGTATAAAGTCAGCACAATTAAATTAGATTATAACTTCTCCCATATTAGGATTTTTCCGCCCACACTTTTTTTATGGCAATGCTAAGAAATGTTAGGGCAGAGTGCTTGAAATGGCCTTTTGGTTTGCAGTGAGCTTGCCTGCCTTGGCTGTACCTTTGATCTTGCCCATGTTAACAATCTGTAGAAAAGATGAGGGATTTGAAAGGGATCTTAAAAGCAAATAAAGCCCAAGTGGGACTGCAAACTTTGCACCCACAGGGGGAAGAAGAAATTGAGATTTAAAAGAAATATATTGTTATGTTGATGAATGAAATGCAATTTATTACTGACAGGTAGAAAAGATGAGGTTGTTTTGTGATGAAACTGCAATGATACAGAGAGAAACTGATGCCAGATGTCAGCACAAGATAACTGAGATGGTGGCACTGATGGAAAAGCACAAGGTCGGAGATTTTCCTGCTTGCTGTGGTTTGCAGTGGGTGATACCATGTCAATACCATGTTTATAACTTGTGACACCACGTTAATGACCTTTCCAAAGCAGAAACAGGCCTGAGTCTGGGAAAAGGAAGCTGAACACATGCTGGACTTTGCATCATCTAAAATCAAATTCATTTGAAGAATATGAACACATTCCTATGGGCAGATACATTCCATTCATCTAAACTTCTGGAATTTTTAGATTTTTTTTTCAATTCAGGCTTCCTTTGATACCATCTGAATGCAATATTTTTCAGTATCAGTTTGGCCTCTTTCTCAGAGGTTACCTAGTGACTGTCAGCAGTTTAGTCTGACACATTTTAGTTTACCTTTCTATTCCTCATTTTGCAATATCTTTAGCAGCTACATTAATAAAGACGGCACAGCTGGCTCTTAGTGCTGAGCACATATTGCTGCACAGAAATAAAGCACTCTCTGCCAGTCCACAAAATAATACTTGAATTGAGCATTTCCTGTTTTACAGTTTCTGCAGAAGCATCAATGAATCTTTTCTTAATGAATCTTAAGAGCCTGGTTTGAAAAAATGATGTTTTAAGACTGGATAACTCTATATTGCAACATTTAGTCACATGTTTTGAGTTTGTTGTTGGTTTGGTTTTTTTACCACAGAATGAATATGATAAAATGGTTGAAGAAAAAGATGCAGAGTTAAAAGTATATAAAATGAAACAGCAAAAGCAGTTCTCATCAGAAAGGGCACTGGTAAGGAGCACTTTGCAATGGTCAATAATTCAGTGAAGGGGCTGATGTCCTTGTGTAGTGGTTTTATACTGGCTAAGTGCAGGCACACACAAAAAAAACATTCACTCATTTTTCTCTGCTATTGTTGAGCAGAGGAGGGGAAAGAAAAATTCAAGGACTGAGTTGAGATAAGGATTAGGAGAAAAACACTTTGAGGGTAAAGCAGATTCAAAAAAAAATAGTATCAAAAAATTATTAATAGAATTAAAAGTGAGTAATAAGAATTTAAAAAAATCCTTAAAACACCTTTTATTGCAATCCCTCCCTCTTGCCCACCGACAGCACAGAGAGACAAAAGATGTGATCTTCAGTCAGTTTGTGACTTCTAAAAATCTTTTTTCAGTTTGCTTAGAGAGTTTCTTTTTCCTGCTGTGCTCTGGGGTCTTCCCACCAGAGACATTCTCTGGGAACTCTTCCAGTGTGCTTTTAATTTTTACCCGCAGCAGTCCCACCCAACCTGCTGCAACAGATCTTATTCTGGGCGCTAAAAACTCCAAATGTTTCTAAAAATAAATTGGAGTGGCAGTGTGTTTGTGTCTGCTCCTCCAGGTAGTGGGTCGTGTTCTGACTCCGCACTTTGAATAGGAAACTTTTGTTTTCAATATTTAGATTGTGCCCTCTCACCCCTGTTCTATTGTGCCCTCTCACCCCTGCTCTCCCAAGGGTTTTAAGGTATTACCTTGAACATTTCTGATCAAGTACCTGTTTCTTACAGTGCTTCAGTCTTTGTTAAACAAGCTAAAGCAAAGCTTCAAGTATAGGGCTGAAAAGCAAATAGAATTATCTTGTGTATCTAATGAGTGTCCCTGTTAATTACTGCCTCACTTGGGACTGTTTTCCTTTTTCTGGGCTGTGCAGAGTTAACCCTGTCCTTTAGTTAATGGTTTGTAGGAAAATGAGCTGTCATGTTTGAAAAGGGAACTGTCCTTCCTTAAGGAACAGCTGAGAGCAGAAATGGAAGAAAAGGTGGAGTTTTTTATTCCCTGAGCAGTGGGGGTGAGAGGTGTGGCCTGGGCTTGTGCTGTGGGAGGAGTTGGGTAAGAAATGAAACTGAACAGAAAAACAGTGACTTTGGAATGCTGGGGTTGTGCTAAATCTGGTCATAGATTTGTGTGAACTTTGTAACAGTCTGTGATTATAGATTACATATAAATAAACAAACAACAAAACAAAACTCTCCTTGATTTTAGTTAATTTTAACTAGCTAAAGCAAAAAAGTTCCCTAAACTGAAGGGGTTTTTCAGTGACTTTTGAATGCTGGGGTTGTACCAAACCTGGTCATATTTTTGTGTGAACTTTGTAGCAGTCTGTGATTATAGACTGTGCTCTGTAATTAGACCAAGAAGATTTTTAACAAGTGAATTCAAATCAATATTTCCTTGCTGTCACATAACTCTTTTGTAGGAGAATCTTGTAAAAGAGCACTCTGGCAGTGTGATTCCTGAAAGTGAAAAGAAACACAAGGTAACTTTAACTTTTAAATTGCTTTTAGAATTTGGTAGTATTTATATGTGTAGAATCAATTGAAGTGCCATGATAATTTATTTCCATTCAACAAAAGACAGTAGAATGCTTTAGACTTAAAATTTTAAATTATAGAAAATACAAATTGATGTTCCTGGGACTCCTAAACCTTGTTTAGATCTATGCAGTGAATCTATTCATGTAAAAAATAGAAACTCTCCAAATTATATTCCTAAAAAAAAAAAAAAAAAAGTCTTCCTCAGTACAGGAAGCCCCTTGGGCAGTCCAGCATTGAAGTTTTGTAACTCCTAACAGTGAATTTTTCTTGTTGCATTTTTCTGCCTGTATTTCTTACTTCTCTGTAGATTATTTTTTTCCCCCTGGGATAAGAAGGGATTTTAAAGGGTCACACCATTCCATGGAGATATGAGACAGCAGTTTCTGGAAGGGCTCCCAGTGTGTAATTTTTCTTGCTCAGTTGTTGATTTTTTTATGTCTCTAGAACTGATTTACTTAGTCTTAAAAGTGTCCATTTGTAAAGGCACTTTTCCTCTATGGAAGAGAAAAAAGCTGATATAGCTGTAAAAATGGTCAAAGTATCAAAGTAGTCCTGACTGCAGAACTCACCCTTCTTCCCTGTCAGGAGTTCACTTGTGGTTTTCACATTGGAACAATGGAATCCAGCACCATTTTGATGTTTTCTGTCTAAAAAAGGACTGCACTGGACCATTCAATGCTTCTCAGTTTCACTTCTAGTGAAAAGACTATTTTAAGAAACACCAATCTTGATGTAGCTACCAATCTTTCTTTGAAAGCCTTTTCCTGCAGTTTTGTTTGTTCCCATTTTCTTTGATGTTTGATAGAGTCCAATGTAGTGGCTGCAGTTCAGAATAACCTGGATTTCTGCGGATAAGCATGGAGAACTTAAATACAATGTGCCATGAAACTCAGCTCTTCCATAGCTTCCCCTTCATTCTCCTCATTTGGCAACAAAAATAATATAAAAAATTATATTTCCACCCCACTTTGTTTGGGTCTTTGCTCCATCTTTGGATGGAAAGATCAGAGTTCCACCATTTCTCTCAGGTGAATTCTTGGACACTCAGACTGTAAACTGGATCCTGAGTTTGGCTTTAGATTCCATACTTACCCCATAAAATATAATCTAAAAATAGAAACATTTTCTTTCCCAGACATGTGTTATAAAGACTCCTCCAAGGGATAAAATGCAGAATGGAAGAAGCACAAACCTGCCTGCAGAGCAGAGCAGCAGGAAAAAGCAGAAAGTGCTTGTGCAGCTGGACACTCAGTCAGACAGCTCTGAGCACACTGACCTCCTGGTAAGAGCCAGAGAACAAATCGTGGGCTGAGCAGCTCTTTGTGCTCACTGCTGGGGCCGAGAATGGAAATAAAGAGTTTGGGCTTCCACATTCAAGCCAATATTTATGTATATTTTTAATTTATTGGTTCTTTCTGGAATTGTAATTGTATGTACATAATTAACATTCTTTTTATTGAACTGTTATGCCTCATAATGACAACTTTTCTTTTTCATAATTTAATATCCTTAGGCAGAAAGAAAAAGTAATTTTAATATAGTGTGACTAAGTAACTTTTAATTTAACTTTCAACTTTTAATCATATAGAGCATAGTCTCGGAAGAAGAAACATTTAAAAATTTGTACAAAGATTATCCACAAGCTTCACAGTTACATTCCACAGCACCAAAAAAGGTATGTTAGCCTTTCCTAAGATTAAAGCAAGCAGTTAATCAGATTGTTTATAGAAACGAAAGGATGGCTTTATTTTCCTTCCCAGAGCCCAGCTCCATGCAGTGTGAAATCTCCAGGCTCTGCTCTGAAACTCAAAACCATGAGGAGGATGCGCGAGGCGGGCTGGACTGCGCTCTCCACAATGGACAGGAAAAGGAAAATTAAAGATGCTGTAAAGCTCTTTGCTTAAAATGCAGAAATGCCCAGTGCTGTGGCATTGCTTGCACGGTTGTTCTTCTCTCAGGGTTAGGAATTTGTTGCTTTTTTCTGTCATACTCAGTGTGTTTAATACTTCAAAATGTTGGGACAAAAATGAGCCAATTTTAAATTTTGAAATAAATAGAACTACATAGAAAGTTGTTTCAAAGCTGTTTCTGGCATTATAAACTCTGGTTTTATAAACTTCTGTTCTTTTACATTTGCTCTGTTTTTCTTAACACATAAATACTTAGTGGAAGAAATGTAGCTGTTAAATGAATGTTCTTTTACCTGAAGTCCTCTTGCTTTTTCCTGCATTTTAATGGCTGTCAGACCTGTCTTTTTAGACTGTTTTGTTTTCAGTATGTTAAAATGATTTTGAAACTTCTAAAATTTCAGTAGAATTACTTGTATTTAAAAAGATTTCAGCTTCACAAGGAGTAAAATATGTACATTATAAGATTGTGAAAACAATGTTAAGATGCCATTAAATTCTTTATCTGAAATATAAAGTGTGGGACTATTTGTTGTTAATTTAAATATATGAACACAGACAGAAATCACCCACCAGCCTTCCTAGGGACCAGCAGAAGTGCAAGGATAGATTAGAACATCTATTTCTGTATTAATCCTTGATTAATCTTTGTCAGGGTCTCTGGCTGGTCAGAGTGACCCCGAGAACAGTTCCAAAGTCTCTTTTCCCAGCCCGGTGCTTGAAGAAGGAGTCAGGGCTCTTCATTTCTCAGTCTTAAGGTTGTTTCATTTATCTTATCTGTAAAAAATTTTCTCCTGCCCTGCCAAGGTGAGCTCAGCAGGACAGTCTGAGGCATTCTGCCTCCCCCGGGGCAGTGTTATGTCTTTATACTACAAACTACATGTACAATGTTTACAATTATTTTCCAATACCTATCATCTATGTTAGACAGTGAGCTTCTACTCTAAACCAATCGGTAAGTGCCAACATCACAGCAGAAGAAGAAGGAGAAAGCTGGACACACACAGTTCCCTCCATCTTGCCCCCTGAACCCCCATACCAGAAACCCCAAAATCTACATTTTCACCCCGTAATAGCTTCACTAATACGCTACCTAAACTGTTGTGGCTTGCTGATCTTCATAGAAGGTTGGTAACTTGCTCCATGGGTCATAATCAAAACCACAGGGCCATTCTGGGCTCTGTGCCAGGGTCTCTGAGCCCCCTGGCAGGGGTCTGGGCTGCTCAGGACAGCCAGAGGGATGTCCTGGGTCCTGACAAATCTTGGTTTCACAACAATGACAAACCCTGCTTCAGAGCCTAGACATAACAAGAAAACTACAAGTACACCTTGTAGTGTACCGGTGTAGGATTGATGGGGGTAGCACAGTCGGGACGCATGGAGATGAGAGATCTCTGCAGCCAGGTCGTGGAACTTGGGGTTGTGATAAATAGGTGTGATTCATGTTGATAAAAATTGAAACAGTAATCAATATTGATACAGTAATTAATATTTGAGAATAATAAAATAGTTAATAGCTAAAAGTTGTAATGCCAAAGAAGAGAGGGAAAGGAGGGGCTCCACCCACCCCCCCCCCTTCCCAGCAGATGTTCTCAAGGACCACAGGAAAGAAGCTGAAGATACCATTGCTAAAAATGACCAAGAACCTGGTTGGGTCCAAGAAAATGCTAATTATAAGGGACTTACTGCTTTGATATGCAGATGCAGTGATACATTAGTCTTGGCTTACATTATACTGGCTTGGTGCGCATGTATAACCCAAAGGTGAATTAAAGGACAACGAAGAAGACTACAGAGCCTTCATCAGTGACGACCCCCAAAGACTTGTGTGACCACCAAACCGAGTGGTGGCGCATGCGTGATAAGGGTGGTAATGAGGGCGGAGATAGAGATATGATGAACCGAAAATGGGAGGAGATGGAATTGACACATGGCATATAAGGGGTGACTTTCACTTGGCAAGCTGGTACGTGAAGTGGCATGGGTCATTGAACTCTGCCCTCCGTACCCCGCGGTTGTTTTTGCTTATGCACTATTATTTGAACCAAATTATCCCTTATTTATATATTTTCTAAACTATTCAATTAAAATTGCTGCTACCTTAAATATTGTTTGGGTTTTTTTTATGATGGATAATTGGGCAAACATAACAGGGTTTATTGCAAAGGGCCTGGGTGCAGGGCCCTGCTGGGATTTGGGGTTTATTGCAAAGGGCCTGGGTGCAGGGACCTTTTGGGATTTGGGGTTTATTGCAAAGGGCCTGGGTGCAGGGACCTGCTGGGATTTGGGGTTTATTGCAAAGGGCCTGGGTGCAGGGCCCTGCTGGGATTTGGGGTTTATTGCAAAGGGCCTGGGTGCAGGGCCCTGCTGGGATTTGGGGTTTATTGCAAAGGGCCTGGGTGCAGGGCCCTGCTGGGATTTGGGGTTTATTGCAAAGGGCCTGGGTGCAGGGCCCTGCTGGGATTTGGGGTTTATTGCAAAGGGCCTGGGTGCAGGGCCCTGCTGGGAGCTGCAGCCACAGCTGGAGCAGGCCCGAGAGAGGAGAGGGGGAGAGAGGATGAGAAGGTAAGAGAGTAAAAGCATAAGAGAGTAAAAGGGGTAAGAGCATCTAAGGCAAGAGCTAAGAGACAAGAGGTAAGAGCAAGAGTAAGAGAGGTAAGAGCTAAAACAGCAAAGTTCCCATTACAATATAATAAATCTTCTTCTGTGTTGAATATTCTGATTCTCACTAACCAATCTAGTACAAGATATAAATCCTACAGCATTTTCATACCACCTATAAGAATCATTACATTACCATACTGTGCTACATTTTAAACCCTAAAAACTCCTCTGTGGACCCCTTCAGTAGAGGCTGCTCTGACCCTGGGACCTGCCTGCAAGCAGAGGGAATTGTTTCATCAAAAAGGAGTTACTTTCAGCGGCCACACCGTTGTTTTCCCGTTGTTCAGTAACTAAGGGATCTCATAGCTTGCTTTCATTTCAATCTCGCTTATAGTTTCCATATTCTCAAAATCTTTTGCCAGACAATCATATTTGTAAGGCTTTCCTGTTTCATCTTCCCCAACACCCCAGAGCCGGCGCTGCTCCGGCCGTGGGGCAGAGGGGGTGCGAAAGGGGGATCCGGGCTTGGAGCGGGAGGAAGGGGAGGGAGAGGGGAAGGGGAGGAGCAGGAACAGGAGCAGCACGGAGGGAGCAGCCCGAGGAGGAGCAGCAGCAGGGCAAGGAGCATTGCGGAGTTCCACGGCGAGCCCGCAGCTCGGCTGGGCCCGGCAGCATCGCATTGCCCCGCGTCCCGCAGGTGAGCGCCGAGGGGAAGCGGCAGCTCCAGGAGGGTTTTTGGGGGGGGAAGAGGGGGATTCTGCTGGGGTTTGGACCTTGCCGATTCCGGAGTTGTGGAAAGTGCGTATTGTATGGCTCTATGCAGATATTTACTGTGGGAATCCATAGAATCAGAGGCTTTTGGGAAAGCTGCAAAAGGCAGGCCTCAGAGACAGCAGAACTGTGAGTAGGGCACAGCCATGAGATAGGTCATCAGAAAAATTATTTAAACTGTAGAAAAAGCAAGGGCAAATAGAACAATGGCCTGTATATTAACGCTTGTCTGAATAGCTCTCTAAGCTGCAGAAAGTTTATCTAGCAAGATATTAGGAAAGTTGAAGCTTAAGAATGGAGCTCAGTGCGTTGTGTTTTAAGGCTTACAAGCAGGTATTGTATTCGAAATAAGCAAGCATTGTTTTAAGCAAACATGGTGTGTGAAAAACGGCAATCGCTTGTTTTTAAAATTTTTTAAGTTTAATAGCAATAAAATAGTTCTACAAATAGTAATACAATTAGAGTAATAATAATTTGGACAATTTGAATTAGGACAATACGAGACAACAAATATAAAGAGTTACGGACGTCTGGGTACCTTTTTCTGGGCAGCACAAGCCCAAAAAGGACCCCCTAATGAAGATTAACCCTTAAAAACAATAGCCCATTGCATATTCATACACCTCATAGATGACGCATAAATTCCATTCAAACATTCAAACACAGGATTCTGTGGTTCTGGTCAGTGTCAGCTTCTTCCTCTGAATCCTAACAGCACCTTCGAGGCGGGAAGAAGTTCGTTTCTTCTGATAAGAGAGCAATAAATTCTTTTTCTCTGAAAGATTTAGGTGTCCTGTGGCTGCTATCTTGCTGCAAGTCCTTTCTTTAAAAAAGTATCCTACATAGCATTGTTTCTATGTTAACAATTTTTATAACCTAAAACTATATTTAACACGGTACTTAAGAGAATTAATACAGCATTACTTTCTAACACAACACATATAATATTCATTTTAATATTTGCAAAAAGCCAATCATAAAATACAGGCATTTTCATATTTACCATATGTATTTTGATGTATTGATCAGTAGTGCTGTATTAACAGTTTAATAATAAATGTAGTCTTGTAATTAAAAGGTAACTTTTGTAGTTAAAAGAAGAACTATGTTAGTGGGGTTTTTTTAAAGAAAGGAATGAGGCACTCGCACCAGATAGCAGCCACAGGACACCTAAATCTTTTAGAGAAAAGAATTTATTGCTCTCTTATCAGAAGAAACAAACTTCTTCCCACCTCAAAGGGGCTGTTAGGATTAGAGGGAAGAGGTTGATGATGGCCAGACAGAATCCTGTGTTTGAATGGAATTTATGCATCATGTATGAAGTGCATGAATATGCAATGGGCTATTGTTCTTAAGGGTTAATCCTTTGCTAACGGGTGTCCTTTTTCGCGCTAGTGCTGCCCAGAAAAAGGTACCCAGATGTCCGTAACTCTTTATATTTGTTGTCTCGTATTGTCCTAATTCAAATTGTCCAAATTATTATTACTCTAATTGTATTAGTATTTGTAGAACTATTTTATTACTAATAAACTTTTAAAATTTTAAAAACAAGTGATTGGCATTTTTCACAGGAGTTGAGTCCCAAATATATTTTGGTGTCGCTGAGAGAGGTATTTTTAATTCATTTGATGAGGGGATATTTTTGGATCTCTCAGGAATGCAAAGGGGAGCAGGGGAAGTGTTGAGTGCCTGGAGTGGAGGGATGCTGGGGAAAGGGGACCCTGGAACACCTGATATAAAATTTCAATGGTCAATCCAAATTTTACTTCTATACCTTTTATTTTAAAGCAAGCAAGCAGCGCTGGGTGGCCGGGGAGTCACTGCTCCACTCACAGCACACACAGTTCAGTAAAGTATATATACTGTTTTTAAGCCTACAAAGCATTTTCCAATGTGCTTGGTTAGTCCAAATTAGCAAATATCAATAAGCTGGGAGCAGTAATTTCATAATATTTCTAGGTTATCCTTGATTCCTATCCTTGTGGTTGTCTGGAGGGAGGCCTTACACTGGTGTCTGCTACATGATTTTGTCAAGTGCATCAAGCTTTTTATTATACATAAGCTTTTAATTGCTTTGTTGCAATATCTCTCAGCTTTACCCCAACTTCCTCTAATTTGTTCTAAGCATCAGTCATCTTGCTACCTCATCTCTTTTGCTCTACTGTACTTCTTTGATTTTGATGCTTTTTTTGGCTGTTTGGTCAGAAAGTTTCAAAACCTTTCTTTGTGTCTATTTTGGACACAGCAGATAGAAGCATTTGCTGATTCCATTGCCAATTGGCACAAATCACAAAAACAATTTCCACAGAATCAGGGGAGGGTGAGCCCTGGGACCCCCCAAAACCCCCTCATCATGTCTGAGCAGGACCCGGGAGAGGGGGAATGCCCAGGACCCACAGCCCCCCCAGCAGCTCTGAGAAGAGGGACCCCCATAACCCCAAAGTGAGGACACTGGAAACAGGGAATTCCTGGGAGAGGTTTTTGGACTCCTTGATTTTTGGAGGTATTTCTGGCCACCAGACGTCTGGTGACTTCTAGAGATGGACTTGGCCAGTGGGACCATCAAAGGCAGTGCACTCACATCTTGTTTTTTCCCCAAACCAGGATTTCCCATTCCCAAACCTCATCTGGATGGAGAAGGCTGTGAAGAAGAGGAAGATGCCCCAGGGCACTGAGGCAGGTGAGGAGGAAGTCAGTGCCCCTTTTCCCCTCTGTCCTGCTCCATCTCCCACCCCAGCACGGCCCCAGCTGCAGCACAGCCCCACTGCTGATGCTGTCCAGCCAGGGATGCACTGGGGGGATCTCCTTCCCCTTCCCTGTGGCACAGAGGCAAATCCCATCCTGTCCTTGTCCTTCCTCCCCCAGGGAAGGAGCTGAGGATGGAGACCAGGGAGGACAAATCCCCATGGCAGAACCTCGTGGAAGAGGCTGTTTTGAGCAGCTCCAGGGCACAGGAATCCAACGGGGAGGAAAAGCCCCGGAGATTCCTCAGGAGGAGGGGCTGCAAACCCAGCCCAGGGTGCTCCGAGGAGGAAAGACTCACCCTGAGCCAGGAAGGCAGCCAGAGATCTGGCCAGAGCGCTGAGGTGGTGGTCCATGAGCAGCTTGATGATGGCAAGAAGCCCCACCAGTGCTTGGAATGTGGGAAGAGTTTCGGCAGGAGCGACCACCTGCTCATCCACCAGATGACCCACACCGGGGAACGGCCCTGTGAGTGTGGGGAATGTGGGAAGAGCTTCAGGATCAGCTCCAACCTGATCACCCACCAGAGGATCCACACCAGTGAATGGCCTTATAAATGTGGAGAATGTGGGAAGGGCTTCAGGAGGAGCTCGAGCCTGAAACTCCACCAGATGATCCACACTGGGATACGACCCTTTGTGTGTGGGGAGTGTGGGAAGGGCTTCCGTGACAGCTCCCGCCTGATAATCCACCAGACAATGCACACTGGGGAATGCCCCTACACGTGCTCAGAGTGTGGGAAGAGCTTCATCGAGAACTCCAGCCTGATTCTGCACCAGAGGATCCACACTGGGGAGAGGCCCTACAAGTGCAGGGAATGTGGGAAAAGCTTTAGGCAGAGCTGCTATCTGAATGCCCACCAGAGGATCCACACTGGGGAGAGGCCCTATAAGTGCAGGGAATGTGGGAAAAGCTTCATCGACCCCTCTGGCCTGAGTGTCCACCAGAGGATCCACACTGGGGAGAGGCCCTACAAGTGGGGGGAATGTGGGAAAAGCTTCAGTCAGAGCACTAGGCTGATTCTGCACCAGAGGATCCACACCAGGGAGAGGCCTTACAGGTGTGGGGAATGTGGGAAATGCTTCAGGCAGAACTCTAAGCTGATTGCCCACCAGAGGATCCACACTGGGGAGAGACCCTATGAGTGTTCTGAGTGTGGGGAGAGGTTTCAGAGCCGATACCGTCTCCTCAAGCATCAGCAGATTCACACCTTAGAGGCCCTTCTGCTGCCCTGACTGCAGGAAGGGCTTTTAGAAAAACTCCACCCTCGTCACCCACCAGTGGATCCACACTGGGGAGAGGCCCTGACAGTGTCCCAAGTGTGGGAAGAGCTTCTCCCAGAACTCTGCTGTGACCCAACACCAAGGGAGGCAGCAGTAAGGGATGCCCAACAAGTGCGCTGTGTGCAGGAAGAGTGTTGTCTTGATTTTTTAAGATTTTTTGAGCCTTCTGATGTCTACATTCTTGTAGCAAACTTTCTCAAACACTTCCTGTAAATAACTTCTTGTTTGGCATTCTTTTATAGAAGAAGAACAATATGATGGACTGTTAGTTTGTCCAGTGTCATTGGAGAGGTGGCACTTTCACCCTCCAATCCACGGTCACTTTTAGAAAATTATAAATGTTGGAGTCAGGAAATAAACTTCCCTTTTCTTCCCCTTGAGAGCAGCAGTGTGTGCTCTCGTGTTGTTTTGTGTCCTACAGTGACAGGAAGAGCTTTGAGCGCTGCTTCAACTCCATCCCCCATTGGGGACTCCCACTGGATGGTCCACAGTGATCCTCGCTGTGCAGAGACTTGGTCATCCATGGTCCTGGTGATCCATGTTGGGAAGACACCTGGCTGGTGGTCTCCATGTCTTCCTGGCTCCCCTTGGGCACTTGGACACGGCCAGAGAAAAATCCATTGGGATGCAAACAGACATCAGAATTTCACAGGGGACAGCACAGTTTTTTACTTTTGACACCAAAAAAGTCTCACCTTTTGCATCCTATCATTCTTCGGGTGGCATCCAAGAAACTCCAAATGGTGTTGGAGGTCTTTTCCAATCTGAATCATTCTATAATTCTAATTCTCTCTGGCCCACCAGCATCTTCCACAGCCAAATGATGATGGACTGGGGCAAAAAACCAGGATTTTGGAGACAATGGAGTGGAAACTCCTCTTAAAAAAGGTCGTTCCTACCTACCCAAGCACATGGATACTCAGCAGCATGGACACATAAATGCTTTTATTTTGGCCTTTATTTTCATTCATTTTTCATTATCCTTCACCCAACATTGGGGTAAATATAAAGACATTTAACTAACACACGGATGGTGACATTGTGGGACATGGGTGGGGACATGGTGGGGATGGGGACAAGGACCTGGGTGGGGATGTGGTGGGGATGGAGTCAAGGACCTGGGTGGGGATATGGTGGGGATGGGGACCAGGACATGGCTGTGGATGGCGATATTGGGCATGGGGGGGTGTCACAGATAGAGATGGTGACATGGGGCTCTATGGCCATGGAGGAGGACATGGGGGACATGGCCATGGATGGTGACACAAGTGGCCTAGAGACAAGTCCATGGGTTGACATGTCCATGCCATGGGGTGTCCCATGGCCAAGGACAACACATCCCCACCACCACCATGATACTGTCCCTTTCATGCTACCATTTATTCCCTGCTCCTCCCCATTGTCACCCCACTGTGAACCCAGCCAGGGACAGGGGTGACATTTGGGCACACTCCTGTCCCCACTCCAGCACATACCTGGGGCCAGCAGAGAAGGGGATGAAGGACGACGGGGACCGTTCCTTGCTGTTCTCCGGACTGAACCTTAGAGGACTGAACACCTGGGGTGACACCGACACAGTCACACCGAGGGGACACAGCTGTCACCACCATGGTGACAGGGACACCTCATAGGGTGGCCCTACCTCAGGCTTGGACCAGAGGTCTGGGTTGTGGTGGGTCCCGTAGATGCTCATCAGGCAGATGACCCCTGGTGGGATGGGAATGGCCACTTTAGGGACAGCAGATGAGGGTGGGTGGTGACACTGGGGACACCCTGGCCATGCCATACCCTTGGGGATGACACAGCCATCACACAGGGGGATGTCTTCGGTGCAGCGCCGGGACACAGCAGTGACAGGAGGGTGCAGCCGCAGGCTCTCCTTGATGCACATGGTGGTGAAGGGCAGCTGGGACAGGTCGTCCCTGGGGACAAGCGGGGGTGGCACCGTGTCCCCGAGCCACATGACCAGGGTGGCCCTGGGGACATCTCACCATTCAATGTCTGCAGTGTCCTGGCCAGCCAGGAGCTCCTGGACCTGCTGGCGGCATCGTTCCTGGTGCTCAGGATGGCCGGCCAGGTTGTAGAAGAGCCATGCCAGGCCACTGGCCATGGTGTCATGTCACTGGGTGAGTGAGGGGACGCTGGAGTGGCTCCTCCCCAATGGCACCTGCGAGCTCGTGCTCACCCTCAAACATGAAGGTGTCAGCCTCAGCCGCGATGTCCTCATCTGACAGGGTGCGGCCATTCTCGTCCTGCAGGGGCAAGATGAGCCACGGGCCACTGGGGCCACCAGTCTGTGGCCACCTGGGGCCAAATCCCATCCATGGCCACCACCCTATGGCACCACCATCCCACTGGCCACCAGCTCTATGGTCAGTGCTGCCCATGGCCACCACTGTTCTCCTGTGGCCACCAGTCTATGCCCAAGCCTCCCATGGCCACCAGCATCCTGCTGGCCTCTATGGCCAATCCTTCCATGGCCACCACCACTCTCTTGACCACTTTCATGCCCCATGGCCACCACCCCAGCCCCACCTTGGTGAGCAGCAGGATGTACTCGCTGGTCTGTCTGCACCAGGGACAATGGGGGGACACTGTGGCCACCAGCATGGATGATAGCAGGACCATTGGGGCCACCAGAATGGCCAACAGGGACAGTGATGGGAAAGGATGGCCAGTGGGGACCATGGCAGAGCCAGCACAGCCGCCAGGATGGCCAGCAGGGACAATGGTAGGGTCACCAGGGCCACCAGTATGGTGTCATGATCCGCTCGTACAAGCGGGGGTCATGATGGTTCGTTAACTGATCTCAGAGTGCCAAAGCAACAGGGAAGGGGATTTTGGTATTAATCAAAACAAATGCACCTTTAATTGAGTGCCCACAGCAGATGTGATGGAAGGATTAGAAAGGAGAATAAAGGATAGAGAGAGAGAGAGAGAAAGAGGGGAGGAATAGCTGCCAATGGAGAGACGAAACCCTCGTGGTCCAGCCAATAGATCCGTCTTGTCACGTCAGGGAGAATCTCAAAGTCTTGGTTCTATTGTAGTCCTCCACCAAGGGGGGGAACAGGTAAGTCTATTGAAACCACCGAGAAGGAACAGGTATGTTTACAGACAGTCCATGTTCTCAGCAGTGAGCGAGACCAATTGTTTTCTTGGTCCAGGGAACACACCTGCAGGCAACACTTGGCAAACATCTCGCTTCAGTCCGGCCAGCCCCTGTGTTAGAGTTATAGGGGTCTCAGTCTCAGCCCTTGGGAGGGGGCTTCAGTCTCCGTCCATCACAGTGGTCGTGAGGCAGATGAGGGAAACCTCAGAGTGTCTCTTACAGATGATCAGTGGGGACAGGTGACACTCACTCCTGGCAGTGGCTCTCGTGGCTGAAGATGCACTTCTGGAGCGTGTCCAGGGTGAGGAGGCTCAGGGGCTGTAGCACCTCCAACTCCACTGGCCCCCACCAGCTGCCACTGCTGCTGCCGCCCACTTACGGGGAAGGACTGGGTTGGGGAGGGAACAGGGAGGAGATCAGGGACAGGAGAGAGGTGATAAATTGGGGGGTGGGAAAGGAGTGGGAGAGGGGGAGGAGTTGAAGAGAGGGTGTGGAACAGGAATGTGGTGATGAATGAGGGGTGGGGTTGGGATTTGGGGGCAGCTTTGTGTTTGGGGTATGGGACAGTACAGAATTTGGGTACAGGACGGGGCTCGGGGTGCAGGACAGGACTCAGGATGCAGCAGTGGGTGCAGGACAGAATTTTGGGTGCAGGACTGTCCTACGGTGACGTTATGATGCTTGTATCCCCATCCATGTGTTCTGTTTATGCTGGATATTATGTTCTGTGCCTTCAAGACTGGCTCTAAAGAGTGAATGTTTTGTTTTGGTTTTGTTCTCAGTCGCTCCCCCACTGCTGGTGGGACACACAGACAGGGCAGTACATGGTGCTGCTTTTGCTTTTTGCTTGGCTTTTTGCTTTGCTCTTGCTTTTGTTTCTGCTCATTAGTTAGTTTAACTAAGCACTCCGAATTTTTCCCTGGACTGTTTTTCCTTTCCCTTTTTTGGAACCACTCAAACCTGCTCTGGACTGGGACCTGGGAAACACCGAGAGTTTGCACCTTGTGGCTGCAGCAGCTGCCCCAGCACCGGAGGGACTGAAAACAGAGCGACCACTCCCAAGAGAGACTTTCTGAATTTGTCATCTTTTTCAGAGTGGTGAAAGAGTGTTGTCACCTGGTATTGTTCATTCTGTGTGCTGGGGGTGCTTTGCCTGTTAAATGAACAGGTTCTTTCCACTTCTCTCCAGGGAATCCTTCCTGACCCAGTTGTGGGGAGGGGCAATGTGTGTTTGCTTCCTGGAGGAGCCCCTTTGGAGATTTTCTCCCAAATTTGCCCTAAACCAGGACAAAATTTGGTGCCCAATGTCTGGGGCTTGAGAGAGAGTGGAAAAAACCCTGTTCTGACTGCATTTTGGTTGCCATTACTCTGTGTTGGTATCAAGCAGTTAATGGCCATGTTTTTTGGATTCATAATGTCTCTTGGGGTGGAGGCTTGCATGCATTTCTGGTCCCTAGGTGCAGAGGATCATTAACGGGACATCACACCATGATCAATATGATCAAGTGAAGCCAATTTATTACAAAAAGCAAGCCATATTTATACTGTTCTCTATTGTTCACACCTCAAGCTAATACATGATTGGTTAAGTCCTTTTTACGCGCGAATTTTGATATTTCAGTTAATTTTAGTTAGTCTTTCTTCTTCATGCATCTCGCTGTGGTTTTCTTGTGTGCCTTTGCATCCTGAACCGTCTGCTGCTGAGCATGTTCTTCTCCTTTTGTGTCCTTCAAGGGCATAGAGACCTTACTCAGTTTCTATGAAGGCTGGATTGTGCATATGTTGCATATGTCCATTGTCCTGCAAAAAACCCTCGGCACTCCTCCCAATGCTTTCTGGTCCTTCAAGTGCCCTTCAGCTGACTTGTTTCATGCTTTGAGCTTCAGGGAATTGCCTAATATTTCTGAAGCTCAAATAAATAGCATATTAGTCAACATCTTAATTGTGTTTATATCTCACAGAATTGCCTTTTCTTTTGCCTTTGTCTAAAACTGTTCCTGTACGGAAATCTCTGGGCCATGGTGGATATGTCAGATGGTTCTGGGACATCCCAGAGCACTTGGACCTTGGCTCTGCACAGGAGAGCTCTTAATTCCCTTTCTCTCTTTTCCTCCCTCTGGGCATGGAGGGAGCTCCTGACTTCAGCGTGTGACTCGTGTGTGCAAAGAGCAAATCTGGGCAGAATCGGGGCAGGGAGGGTTTGGGGAGACCCTGGGATCTGTGCTGGGCACAGAAGGTGTTTTCCATTGCTCTGAGACTGTCTGCTTTGCAAAGTGGATTTAATATCCAGCAGAGGAATGACTTTTGCATTTGATGGAGCTGTGCCTCCCCTTGGCTTTATTGGCTGACAAGAAATGAACATCCCTCTGTGTCTTGGCCAGCTCCTTCTCCAAGGAAAGCAGGTTGGAGTTGGAGCCAAGGAGCTGAAAGCTGCAGGTGCAGCCTGGGCTGGAGGGAGCTCCGATTTGCACAAGGCTGCTCTGAGTGCCAGGGCTTGGATGGGGGAAATGGTGGGGTGGGGGTAGGGACAGAGTCTGATTGATTGTCAGCCATGAAGGACCTTGATTTTCATATCTATTCAAACTGCATGAGGAGGTGCTTGGATTCAGTGTTAATTGAAGATTGCACATATCAATTTATTAACAGGGAAAAAAACCTAAACAGGACCTAAGAAATCTTTTCTCACTGTTTTTTAAAATAGAATATATTCAGTTTGAATGCACTTCTGAAATCTGCCTAATTAACCACACACAAGATTTGAAAACTGAAATCAAATTATCCCCAGAGGCTTGGCTTGTTAAATTGTTCTGAATGTTACTGAGCCCTGGGACACTGAATTCCTGCACTGAAGAGCTGAAGGCTGAACAAGCCTCTGGAGCAGGAAAATTCAGCAGCAGCCTCCAAGGTGCTGAGGATGTCAGCAGCCCCCACTGAGGCCATCCCTGCCCAGAGACCGTGGGGGAATGGGCAGACAAGGAGAGCGTCCCTGGGGCTGGGGCAGCACAACTCAGAGGCACCAGGGGCTGCAGCTGGGAAATGGAGTGTGGAATGTGGCTGGGAGCTCAAAAGAACAAAACAGCCTTTACTGTGAACTTTAGAAAAATCAGAGAAACTTTGGCAAAAGGTTTAGTATGACGTTCAATCAACAAAAACCAATTCTCAAAGCACTGACTTGTCCCATTCACCTTCACAAACTCTTAGCTTCATCAATTTTAAGTTACTCAAATTTTACAAGAAGCGTGAATTAAAAAGAGAGAAAGACAAAAAAGATACAGAGGAGCACACACACAGCTACCAACTCCTGGATTCCTGCAGTGTTCAGATAGAAATTTCAAGAGGAGGTAGGGTCAAGATTCTGTGCTCCCTAGGTGTTATGGGGCCCCATGGTGTCACAGTGGTCCCTTGGTCTCACAGGGCCCCACAGTGTCACAATGGTCCCTTGGTTCCATGGCCCTGCGCTGCTGCATTCCCCCCTTCCCTTCTCAGGCCGGCCTGCCAGCTGAGAAATGCTCCTTGGGCCTTGGCCTTGGCCAACAGCCCCTGGGCTCAGCTCCTCTGCAGCTCATCACAAACACTGTCTGCTCCAGCCACTGCTGCTGCCCAACCAGCTCCTGGTTTCTGTAGGAGCAGCCCTGGGAACTGTTTTTGTTCCCTCAGTGGCACAACATCCCTGTTCTCACACTGCCAAAGAAAGCTGTTGATGCCAAGTGTGGCCAGGATGAACCATTGCTGGGACTGAAGCCCCTCTCTTGGGGCCCTGCAAACAGCGCTCCAAAAGGAGCCCTTGGAGCTCTCCTGGGCCAGCGACTCCCTCTGAGTGGAGCCTCTCCCAGCCGGGAACTCTCCCGTTTGCTGCACTCGGGGATCCCCAACAACGACGGAGCCTGGGCCAATCCCCCCACTCCTCCAGGCTTAATCCTTTGCCCTTTGCTGGGGAGATGCCAAAGGATCCACAGGGAGCATTCCCTGCCCTCAGGGGAATTGCTTACGGGTGCCTTGCACTGAGTCTTTGTGTCTGTGTGCACACAGGAGTGCCTGTGCTGGAGAAATGTGGCAGAAATGCTGCTTTCTGAGGGGCTTGAGTGCCTTGGACAGCTGAGTCAGTCAGGCCTGTAAGTAAGGTTACATCATGACAAATAAGTTAAGTTAAAAAGGGTATTGTTTCTTTTTTTGCAAAGTTTACTATGTTATAAGCTAAGTTTAATATTGTTTAATGTTATTCCACTATTAAATCCTTAACTCATTGGTTGTAAGTGAGGTTAAATGCTGTTAAGCTCTGTTCTTTTCCTAAATTGTGAAGTTGAAGGTATCAGTTAAGGTTAAGGTATCAGTGAAGTCCTGTTAAGTTTGACCTCTGTCAAGCTTTTATTTCTTTATTCATTTTATCCTTGCCCTCACTGTCCTTGTGTCTCACACACACTGGGACAGTTCTCAGCTCATTTCTGTTTGATTGCCTGGATTCTGTTTGGTTTTGTTGCTGCTTTGTTTCTTTGGTGTGCCTGAAGTGTCCAGTCAGGAGCAGAGTGACTCTTGCCAAGGAACTTTGTGCTGCTGTCCCTTAATATTAAATCTGGTTTTTGCTGTTCCCTTGCCAGGGATTTTTCAGCGCTCTCAAGCCCTCGTTGGTAGCAGGGTGAAGGAGCCCTGGCCCAGGCTCTGGCCCTGGGGGACACGGGGACGCTGCCGGGGGGTCCCTGTCCCCTTGTGCCACCCCCAGGGTCCCAGCCCTCCGTCCCCGTGTCAGGTTCTGGGGTCGATCTCGTGGAACATCCTCTGGGGGAGGCTGCGGGGCCGGGGGCGGGGGGACCTGGGGGGACAGGGGACCCTGCTGTGCACGAGCAGGGTTGGACTGCTCTGGGGGGAACTGTGAGGGGGGCTGGGGTAGAGTGACCTCCCCAGTGACCTCACACAGCCCCCATGATGTCACACTGCCCCTGTGATGTCACAGCCCCTATGATGCCACACAGCTCTTTTGCAATGTCACACAGCCACCAGTGATGTCACAGCCCACTCTGGGATGTCACACAGCCCCTGTGATCTCACACAGCTAACTATGAGATGTCACCCTATGATGTGCTACATCTGCTTTGTGATGTCACAGAAGTCTCTGTGATGTCACAACCATCTCTGTAATGTTACACAGCCACCCAGTGATTTCACAACCCACTCTCTGATGTCACAGAGCCACCCTCGATGATGGCAGAGTCTGCTCTATGGCCTCACACTATGATGTCACAGACAGCTTTGTGATGTCACAAACCCCTCAGTGATGCCACGAGACCTTTTCTGTGATGTCATACTGGCACTCTTTAATGTCACAGCACATACTTTGAACCTCACAGCCAGCTCTGTGATGTCATCCAGCCATGCCATGGTGCCACAGCCTGCTCTGTGATGTCACAGAATCCCCTCTATGATGCTGTAGCTGCTCAGTGACTTCCACAACAAACTCTCTGATGTCATAGACCAATCTGTTGACTTCAAAATTGCATCCTAGAGCACTGTATTCTAATAATTGATAAAGCTCCTGAACTGTGGAGTAAATAACTCGAGTTAAAATCTTTCTTTCCGATCATGATCAGAATCAATCAGAGCTGTATTTATATAAATATATCTGGTATTCCATCATTAATCCTGTGGGACAAATTGGGTTAAAGTTCAATTCCACCTGTCCAATCTTTTACACATAAACCTTTGACAAATTCTTGGGCTGGGATTGGATCCAGCTGTTCCCAGTCTCCTCTCTTAGAAGAAATTTTAGCAGTCTAGGAGCCCTGCAAGGGTTTGAGGATCCATGGTGGCTGTTGGGTGTACTTTCTGCATCTCAGGTCTCAGCAGGAGTTTCTCCAATAAAGAAATAAAGCTTTTGCCTGATGCTACCACTGTGCCCATGACAGGAACCCCTGTGAGTGTCTGGGACATCCCGGATCTTTGGCAGCCTGGGGACTCCTGGGATGTCATCGTGGAGCCCCCGTGAGTGCCTGTGACAGATCGGTGCCTTTGCAGCCCAAGGTCCCCTGAGATGTCACCATGGAATGGCTCTGACTGCCTCTGACCACAGGGCTCTTTACCATCCCCAGAAAGCCCTGGGAGGTCTCCATGAAGCCCCTGTCTGTGCCTGTGACATTCCAGCTCTGGAACAGCCTGGAGACTCCTGGAAAGTCCCCATGGAACCCCTCTGAGGGCCTGTGACAGATCTGATTCTTAGCAGGCAACCATCGCCAGGACCCTGTTGCTATGGTCAGTTTCCATAGCAACCATCACCAGCCCCCTGTTGCTATGGTCAGTTTCCATGGCAACCATCACCAGCCCTCTGTTGCTATGGTCAGTCCCTTGGCAGCTCCACAGAGACCCCATGCCAGGGGTGGTTGCCATGGACACCAGCTCAGGCCTGCAGCCACAGCCCATTGCCATGGCAACCATTGGCAGCCCCATCCCCAGGCTCATGGGATCCCAGAACCACAGAATTGGCTGAGCTGGGAGGGACCCATCAGGATCCTCCAGTCCAACTGCTGGCCCTGCACAGGACATTCCAACAATGCCAGCCTGGGCCTGGCAGCGCTGTCCAAACGCTGCTGCAGCTCAGAGAGCCCTGGAGCTGGGACCCTTCCCTGGGGAGCCTGGGCAGGGCCCCAGCAGCCTCTGGGCAAAAACCTTTTCCTCACATCCAACCTGAGCCTGCCCCGACTCAGCTGCAGCCGTTCCCTCCACTCCTGTCCCTGGGCACCAGAGGGAAGAGGTTCCCACAGACCCAGCCAGGGGCCTGCTCCCAAGGCTGTTGCCATGGCCACCAGGGCTGGGACCAGCTGGGATGCTCGGTTTTCACAGGCCGGGGTTCAGGAATGGAATCCCTGAATTTCCTGCTCCCACTAAAACCGCGCTGCCCTCGCTGCCCTCCCGCCACCCATGGAAAGAACAGAAGGCAAAGATCCTGGGCTGGGATAAGAACAATTTATTGGGAACAGCAACGAGACAAGGAACAACCAAAAACAGAAACAATATTGATAGCAGAAGGGACTGTTTACAGGGAAAACTCAACAAAACTCACTGGGTCTTCCTGGCCACAATTTCCCCTTCCTGGAAATTTCACCCTTCTCCTCAGGGAGAGAGAGAGTCCATTTCCTGCCCCTGGCAATGACCTGAGGGGGGAGTGAATGTAATGACAGGGCCATGGCCAGACCTTCATGTTTTTCCATCCCACATCATGTCATTGGCAGGGACAGGAAAAGGTACAGGTGTCTTCCCAGCATGGATCCTGGGGAACATGGATCATCAGGGCTCTGATGCTGAATTTTGCCCCAAAAGGCGAGAATAACTGCCTAAGAGACTCAATTTAAGTCAGCATAGATAGGAGGTATTTTATTACGACACGTCGGAGAAATCACAAAAGGGATTTCTGAGTATCTTGTAACAGAAGCAAGCCTTTTATACAGTTTTGAATATAAAGTTACATCATATCACATGCATAATCATGTTTTCGCATGCATATTCATAAGAGGCGTGGTGTAGGCGGAGCGTGGGCGGAGACATCTCTTTTGAGGATCATTTTGGTGGTCGTTCCGGTTGCCTTCATCGTGGGCAGGGGTCACCTGATGAGTCTTCCTCTTTAAACTTTTGAACTCCTATCCTAATATGGTCAAGTCCCGGTGTACTTGGCTTAGTCCCCATGGCTTGGCAAGGCTCTTAGGGTCAGTTTGACATTGTTGGCTCTGAACATGCTTAGCCCATCAATTCCCCTATCCCTATCTCTTTTTCCTGTCATTGTGTTCCATGCCTTAGCCGATTTATTGCTCTATATGTTTCCTAAGTGCTATGCTTTCTTCGAATGTTTCACATTCCATGTTTTAACTCATTATTTCTTGAAGGCTATCCGTTTTGGGGCTTCATTTCCCCCCTTTTCTTATAACTTACGAATTCTTTCGTCAAGTCCTGATCCTATAGGGCGCTGATACGCTCGTACCATAGCCCAAACCATTTTGGTCCTTTTCATAATGATTCTTAGTCTCCACCACATACAAATATTTGTGAGAGTTAGTAGTAACAGAGCTACAATTACTATTAGCATTGGGTGCACCAGGTAGTTGAAGACCTGTGTAGCTGTTGGGGAGTATCCTGTAAAGATATCCCACCAATGATGCTGGCCTACTTGTTCTACTTTGGTCAGGACATCTTGACATCTTTTATTTTCTCTGAATCATGTTCTACCTGCCATACCATTCGTTTAGTCGTTTGATTCACCTTTTGCACCAATTCCTTAACTTTAGGATGTGCGAGCATTGTTTTAAGAATTTTAACGTCCATCCCTATTTGTAATTTGGGAATCTCTTGATATAGGTTAAAATCTGCGTTAATTAGCTGTTGAGTAGTTATTGGGACAGTATAATGAAAATCACAACCTACTATTTTGGTAAAGTTGCATACACAAAAGTTAGTATTGTTAGTCTCTTCCTGGCAACTATCTATAGTGACGTTGTCACAAGCTGTCCTCACGCAAGCACACCCATTCCCTATATAGTAAACTTGTGATTGTGTTCTATTATGCGGAAGCATTTCAAAGGTACATAGACTATTCTCGGCATCTAAGCATAAATCTTCTGCTTCTACCACAGCGTTTTCGCAAACATAGCCTAATTGTCCTCTAGGTATACATGCTTCTGTGCTAATCGATTGCCACCTCTTTTTGGTATAGTCATAACTGGCCCAGACATTATGGTCTATTGGTCTGACAATGACATCCTGATGTCATTGTCCCTAGAGTGAGGATAGGAAAGATAGTTCTTTCCTCTGCCGCACTAATGGTGAGGACATAGGCTTCAATGTGTTCTTGTTGGGGCTCATAAGTGAAATTTACTAATTGCCACCAGGCTTGGTGATCCTTCTCAAATTGTGTAGTATGATTATCCTTTAATATGGTTTCCCTTATTTCTTGAGGTAATATACCTGACGTTCCTTCTCTCATTGTTCCTGCCGCTACGGATTGTACCCATTGTTGCGTTTGAGAGCATTGAATAGCAAGTGCAATGTCTTTGCTGAGTTCCCCTGTATAATCAGCGAGCTTCAGAAAATCCTCTGCAGTATGGTTTGCTACCATGGTTAGCAGTTTTACTACTAGCGATTGTGTTTCTGCTAATGTAAGCATGGATGAACCGAGGGGCATCTTAAGCCTTCCCAGGTTCGTCGTGACGGTACTTAATTTGTTTACTAATACCTCCTGATCTATCGTGTTTAATATACCAAATCCGGTGCCAACCCACCCACTCAGATCTCTTTGTGCCCTTCTATGATAAGACCTTGTCGCTAGCCATGCATTTCATCCCTTGAGGCTTTGCTGTATAAATGGTCGACAATCCTTCTGCAAATGTGTAACATCGGCATGAATGTTCATCCGCACCTTTTTCAGAGAATAAGTGGGGTCTAACAGTAATTTTAGTTCATTGGATTTTCTTATCACCTGAGGCCCTATAAAGGTCAGGTTATGCACTACTTTACATTCCACCGGTGGAGTGGTTTCTTGGGGTAAGTCTAGATCTGGATACAATGGGATCATGTCTCCCGATAATGCCACCCCATATTGGACAGCACGCCTAGGGAAGCTAAAACCCCGCTCCAGCGTTTTCAACTCCCTCTCGCATGTGAACGTCACTGACTGGTCTAATCTAAATGCCATCTCACACTGTGCTCTCCCTTCCTCAGGACCACTAGATACTACGATCTTTCCCGCAGGAGAGAGAAGAGGGTGGGGGTTAAAGATTATGTTTCGAGGATGTAGTTCCCCAAGTGAATCTTCTGTATAGATTACCGAGGTTTGGGGTTGTGATCCGGGTGGATCTTCCCGGAAGTCACTCCACTGGCATGAGATTGGGCTCTTTTGCTGGGTCCAGACAGTGGGCTGGCCCATCTTCACTGGACTAAAGGTAATTAGGCTATGTTCAGAGGCTGTCATCAAGGGCTTAATTGTTAATACTAGCCGCCTTGTTTTTCCTTCTACTGGGTCAAGCTCTCGACACCCAATTTGGATTTGGTCTCCCTTGTATGCTACCATGGAGGACTGATCCCATACTTTACTCGGGTATGGCTGATTGTTATGCAGAGCATAAACTTCGAAATAGGGTCCCCTCATTCCCAACTCTGGGTGGATACACTGATGTACATAAGACCATGGGTCTATTGGGGCAGAGTCTTGGGGAAAGGCTATACTTATCAAGAGTCCAATGATCAGAGTTGTAAAGGTTTGAGGTGGAGTCAGGATCATGATGTCTACTCCTCTTGTTTGTTCTCCGGAGCTCTCTTGACCCGTGAGTAATGGATCCACGTAGGTCGCTCCTTGATCCGAACCGCCGTGAAGGTAGTCAGCAGCACTTGGAAAGGTCCCTCCCACTTCTCTTGTAGGGGTTTTCCTAAAAGATTCTTAACATACACCCAATCACCGGGATTAAACGGATGCAATTTGCAATCAGGTTGTTTGGGTTGGTGCTCCATCATTACAGTAGCATTTTTATCAAACTGTTTCCCCACCGTAATTACATAATCGTAAATGTACTGATTACCAATTTGGTCTATGGCGTCCCCATTTACAACTTGCATAGCATAAGGTCTACCATATAAGATTTCAAATGGGCTTAACCTTTCTTTTGATCTTGGTTTGACTCTCAGCCTCAGCAGAGCAATAGGCAAAGCTTGATACCACTGCAAATTAGTCTCCTGGCATATTTTGGCAATTTGCTGTTTGATAAGGTGATTCATCTTTTCCACTTGCCCACTGGCCTGTGGATGGTAAGGTTTGTGTAGTTGCCATTTAATTTGTAATGCTTTGCTTATTGCTCTCACTATTTTTGCACAGAAATGTGTACCCCTATCCGAAGAAATGCTCTTCGGTACTCCAAACCGTGGAATAATTTCATTCAACAATACTTTAGCTACTTCTCTTTCCTTATTTGTCCTGCAAGGGAATGCTTCAGGCCACCCAGAAAATGTATCAGTTAATACCAACAAGTACCGAAACCCCCCTTTTCTTGGGAGTTCAGAAAAATCAACTTGCCATACTTCACCTGGAAATTTACCTCGATTTATTGCTCCCTGGTGTATCTTAGTTCCTGTATTCGGGTTATTCTTCAAGCATCGCTCACACTGGGATGTGACATGTTTTATGGTGGTAAATAATTTCGGTCCTGCTATCCTAGCTTGCAGGTACTGATAAAGCGGATCCAAGCCCCAGTGGGCTTTCTCATGTTCTGCTTTTATAAACTGCCACATCACGTTTCCTGGTATTACTAACTGCCCTGTTTCCAGTTGACCCCAACCATTCTCTAATATTTTGCCCTTATTTCTTTGAATCCATTTATGATCTGATTCCTGGTAATTTGGCTGGATGTTGGTATCCAGCTCTCCTGGTATTAGGGCCGTTACTTTCACTTCCCTAGCCCTTGTGGCAGCCAATTTAGCTTCTGTATCTGCCTTCCTGTTCCCTATTTCTGGAATAGTATTACCTTTCAGGTGTCCCTTACAATGTATTATGGCCACTTGTGCTGGGAGTTGGACCGCCTTTAGCAATCGCAGAACCTCCTCTGCATGCTTGATTGTTTTCCCTTGTGTAGTCAACAGTCCTCTTTCTTTCCAGATGGCTCCATGAGCATGTACAATGGAAAAGGCATATTTAGAGTCTGTCCATATATTAATTTGCATGTTCTCTGCTAACTCCAGGGCTCGAGTCAGAGCTATCAGCTCTGCCTTTTGGGCTGAAGTCCCTGCAGGCAAAGGGTTTGACTCAATTACTCTTTCTGTGGTAGTGACTGCATAGCCAGCCATTCTTACTCACTGCTTCACGAAGCTGCTGCCATCCGAAAACCAGTTGTCTGCATCTTCGAACGGCTCCTCTTTGAGGTCCGGGCGACTGGAGTAGACGGCTTCAATTGTTTCCAGGCAGTCGTGTTCGATGGGTTCGTCTGGGGCTCTCCCTTCTAGAAATGAAGCTGGGTTCACAATGTTAGCTATTTGAATAGTTACGTCATCCGATTCAGCCAGGATGGCCTGGTATTTTAGGAATCTGGAGGGCGACAACCAATGATTGCCTTTCTGTTCCAGCACAGCTGACACAGCGTGAGATACTAGCACAGTCACTTTCTGACCCAACGTGAGCTTCCTGGCCTCTTCTATGTTAATTATCACTGCGGCTACTGCCCTCAGACAGCCTGGCCATCCTTTACTTACTTCATCTAGCTGCTTGGAGAAGTAGGCCACGGCTCTCTTATGTGGTCCCAACTGCTGTGCTAGGACTCCAAGGGCCATCCCTTGTCGCTCATGGGAGAACAGCCAGAATGGTTTTGATACATCTGGGAGACCTAAGGCTGGTGCTCTCATTAGCTCCAGCTTCAGCTTCTTGAAGGCCCCTTCTGCTTCGGGAGTCCAAACTAGGACATTCTCGGTTTCCTTTAACAAATCATACAGTGGTTTAGCGAGTATCCCGTACTGGTAGATCCATAGCCGACACCAACCTGTCATCCCCAGAAAGGCGCGTAGATCTCTCACCGTCTCTGGTTTAGGCATCTGGCAGATGGCTTCTTTTCTAGCTGCTCCCAGGGATCGCTGTCCTCTGGAGACTTCGTATCCCAGGTACACCACTTCCTTTTGCACCAGCTGTGCTTTCTGTTGAGAGACTCGATATCCACTTAAACCCAGGAAATTTAGTAAGGAAATAGTCCATTCAATGCATTCTTCCTCTGTCACTGTTGCTATTAGGAGGTCGTCTAAGTACTGCAGAAGGGTGCCATCTCCCAGCGGCCTTTCCCACTGTTCTAATTCTTTGGCTAACTGGTTCCCAAAAATCGTGGGGGAATTGCTCCATCCTTGGGGCAATACCGTCCAGGTAAGTTGAGTCTTTCTTCCTCTATCTGCAGATTCCCACTCAAAAGCAAAAATCTTTTGACTCTCGGGGGCTAGGGGAAGGCAGAAGAATGCGTCTTTCAAATCTAATACGGTGAACCAGGCCAAATTATCCTTTAGTCTAGTTAGAAGCGTGTATGGGTTAGCAACTACCGGATGTAATGTCTTGGTTATTTCGTTTACTGCTCTCAGATCCTGAACTAGCCTATAAGCCCCATTAGGTTTCTTTACTGGCAAGATTGGCGTATTAAAATCCGATTCGCATTCTACCAATAACCCTAGTTCTAAAAACCTTTTGATTATGGGCTCAATCCCTTTCCTGTCTTCTATCCTCAGAGGGTATTGTTTTCTTTTCACCGGTTTTGCCCCAACTTTAAGTTCAACAACAATCGGTGTTGCTTGTTTTGATCTTCCCAGTTTATCAGTAGCCCAGACTAATGGGTATGTCTCGCTCAGAATTCGCTCGGAATTGTGATTCTCAGGTTTGGGTTCCACACAACTGATTGTTAGGCTTAAAGCTGTAATCAGTTGTTCCTCATTTACTTGAAATTCCAATTTGTCTTTGTTGAACTTTATTATGGCTCCCAAGTTCTCCAACAGGTCTCTCCCCAATAAGGGCTTTGGTGAATTTGGTAAATACAGGAACTGGTGAATTCCCATTTGTTTCCCGATTTTGTATTTAATAGGTTTCAAAAAGTAAGCCTTTTCTGGTTGGCCTGTTGCTCCCACAACTTGTACAAATTCATCACTTTTAGGTACCAATTCCTGATTTAAAACCGAAAAGGTTGCTCCAGTATCAATCAAAAAGTTCAATTCCTTTTTACCTTCCCCTAGTTCCATTTTAACCAGTGGGTCTGCTAGGGTACGGCCCACCGGTCCCCCTCATTCACTATCCTGATGTGTGGTAGTAGTGGTGGCCATCAGCCTTTCCCTTAGTCGGGGGCATTCTTGCTTCCAGTGTCCTATCTCTAGGCAGTAAGCACACTGATTTGGCCCTACTCTAGTCGGGTGGGGTTGGAGCCTCCCCCTCCCTCCTACTGGGTTGCCTCTACCTCTTCCCCTGGTTCCAGGTTCCGAGTAACCTGTCCTCTGAGCTGCCACTGCTACAGCCACTACTCGAGCTATCCTCCTGTCCTCCTTTTTCTTCTCCTCAACTTCTCTATTATTGTATACCTTCCATGCCTCATTCAGCAGTGTCTCCAGGTTCTTATTTGCTGGATGCTTGAGCTTTTGTAATTTCTTCCTGATGTCCGGGTTACTCTGTCCCATCATCAACCCTAACAAGTGCTGTTTCCCTTCTTCTGTTGCTGGGTCCAGGGGTGTGTATTGTCTCATCGCTGCCCTAAGCCTGTCCAGGAACTCTGATGGGGTCTCATCTTTTCCCTGTCTGATGTCATATAGCATTGACCAATTGATAGCCTTAGGAATCGCATTACGCAAACCCATCGCTATCAGTTTTCTATACTGCACTAATTGCTGATAGTGCTCTGCATTGCCCGGGTCCCACTCTGGTTTACTACTGGGAAAATTATCTTCTAGTCTCCCTGATAGTACTTGAGCATGTCGTCTTCCCGTTTCCAATATGAGTTCTCTTTCTGTATCCGTCAACTCTGACAGCATCACCTCTATATCTTCCCAATCGATATCTAAATTTTTTGCCATCAACTCAAATCTCTTCGCTACCCCCTCTGGATTCCTCCTGAAATTCTTTGCCTCATCCCTCCAATTGTTTAGATCACTTGTCAAGAATGGCACCTTTACTCTAGTCTTCTCCCCCACCATTGGCATAAGCTGTCGGAGAGGAGCTATCGTATGGTTCCCTTTCTCCCTTTGCTTTGCTTCCCCCCGTGCCACAGATCTGGTATAATACGAGTGACTGATCCCCTCCCCGGGATCTTCTTCCTGCGCCTCAGTGTCTCCCCTATTCTTTCTCTTCTCTTTCCTCTTTTCCCCTTCCTGTTCTTCATCTTCACCTCTCATCTCTATTACACAATCCATCCGATTCTCGTTTTGCATCTGTCGCCCTTTCTGTATCTGCCGGCTCCTATCCTGTCCCGGGCTGCTGTCCCTCTCGTCCTCTGCTCTTTTCTCATCCCTCTTATCTTCTATCTGAATTATTATATTCAGTTTCTGCGAGTTGCTCTCTACCTCCTTTTCGCCTGTTTCATTATTATTCTTCTCACTATATCTCAATTCAGAGACGTCGCCTCTCAATTTAGAGAGGTCACTTCCCAGTGAGTTATTTTTGTCCCCAGTCCTTGGTGTGCTGGTCTCCATTCTACAGATGCCTCCACTTCTGGATGTGTTGTTATCCCCATATGGACTGAGTTCGGACAGGCTACATGTCTCCCTTCGGCTCTCTGCTCCTGATGGACTACCTTCCTCCTCTTCGACTTCCAGTCTGGGTGGGCTGTAAGCATCCATGTAGCTCCCCGACCCCTGTGGACTTTCTAGTCCCTGAGTAGTGTTTTTCCTTTCATCGATCCCTGATTTTAGTGGGGTACCCTCCTCCCAATTGTTGTCTAGCCTCTGGGGGCTGTGCCCAAACCTAGATTTCCACCATCGATCCAGTTCCTTTAATGGGCTAGGATCCCCTTGTTCTTCTTTTGGCCTGGGAAGAGGCCCTTCCCGCCTTGGAGCGAAGGGATGGTATTCCCACAGGCTTATTTCGCTCTCCTTTCCACTGCCTCTTCTTGTTAACTTAAGACATTGTTGCCCAATGCTACATGCATCACAGCAACGTTCTTTAGGCTTTGAACCTTTCTTATCTTTTTCTAGGGCCAACACTAAGGGGTCCTGAGGTGCCACGTTTACCCCGCACTCTTTCTGCCACTCTGGTTTATTTCTTAGGGTAAAGAACATGTCAGCATACATCACCTCGTCCCATTTATTAAGCTGGCGGAGGAAAAGCATCAGTTGCAAAATAGTATTATAATTAGTTGTTCCCTCCGGCGGCCATTTCTCATTGTCATCTAATTTATACAATGGCCACCACTGTGTGCAATATTTAAGGAGTGTTTTCTTACTTATGTTTCCCCCCGGAATTCCTCCCAAGTCCTTCCAGTGCTTTAGGATACATCCTAAGGGGGTTTTCATATTTACGTCCTTGCTCTGTTGACCTCCCATGGCTATTCTTTGCGTCTGTGTTTTCGGTTTAGTCTCTTTCCCACAAACACTGTATGTCAATTTATTTTAACACTTCATACACACAATTTCCAATCGCTCATTCGCTCTCATTCATACCCACACTCTTTAATCCAAACTGTCCTACCTTTCCGGTCTATCAAAGTACACCGCGTTACCACAAGATGTCGTTGGCAAACCGTGTAGTACCGACACTGGTAAACTTCGGGCCGTCACACATACCCGTAAAAACAGCTGTAAACCAAGGTACAGTTTGCAGATAACATCACAATAAATTCTTACATACACAAAAATTGCGGTTACCACAAAATACCGAGTCCTTGTCCCGCAATCCGAACTCGCGTCTTAGCAAATTACAAAATGCTTGCAGACAACATAACAATAATAGACAAAAGCATAACACAAATATCTCCTCAAAACCTTATCAGAGAAAGGGAAAAATTGGACAGGGTCCCGGGCTTGGCTGGATACGTTCCCAGGCGTAGTTCAAAGATCCAAACAAAGCAGCAACATTTAGGGATTCAAGCAAAGCAACAACATTTAAGATGAAAGAAAAACACACACTCTTTTAACAAATACTCCGATTCCAAATGGGGGCTACAACCCCGATTCCAAATGGGGACTCTGACCCCAATTCCAAATGGGGACTCTGACCCCAATTCCAAACGGGGCTCTAACCCCGATTCCAAATGGGGCTCTAACCCCGATTCCAAATGGGATTTTGCCAAGGCGTCCCCTGGCTTTCCCGTCGGGCGACCACGTCTGGTCCCCGCTTCCCAATTAAAGCGCTTTACTCCAAAATCAATAAGCAATAAACAATTGAAATACCTCTTCATTGAAGCAGGAGATGCAGGAAACCCTCCGTCCACCAAAGAGCGCTGGTCCGGGGTGGGGAGTCTCCTCTGACAAAAATCTGTCAGGGGCGCCCGGAGGGTCCCGGCCCCGGACTCGGCTCCGGAGGACTCCTTAAGGCCCCGATCTCCCGTCTGTTCGTCCCATCTGGGTCGCCAGATATGATGCCGAATTTTGCCCCAAAAGGCGAGAATAACTGCCTAAGAGACTCAATTTAAGTCAGCATAGACAGGAGGTATTTTATTACAACACGTCGGAGAAATCACAAAAGGGATTTCTGAGTATCTTGTAACAGAAGCAAGCCTTTTATACAGTTTTGAATATAAAGTTACATCATATCACATGCATAATCATGTTTTCGCATGCATATTCATAAGAGGCGTGGTGTAGGCGGAGCGTGGGCGGAGACATCTCTTTTGAGGATCATTTTGGTGGTCGTTCCGGTTGCCTTCATCGTGGGCAGGGGTCACCTGATGAGTCTTCCTCTTTAAACTTTTGAACTCCTATCCTAATATGGTCAAGTCCCGGTGTACTTGGCTTAGTCCCCATGGCTTGGCAAGGCTCTTAGGGTCAGTTTGACATTGTTGGCTCTGAACATGCTTAGCCCATCAATTCCCCTATCCCTATCTCTTTTTCCTGTCATTGTGTTCTATGCCTTAGCCGATTTATTGCTCTATATGTTTCCTAAGTGCTATGCTTTCTTCGAATGTTTCACATTCCATGTTTTAACTCATTATTTCTTGAAGGCTATCCGTTTTGGGGCTTCAGCTCTTCCCAACATGGATACTCCAATTACTGGAGTTGAGGCAGTGCACAAAATCCTCCTGCACTTGGGGCATTGGAGGCCTTCCCTTACCAGTGCCTCCATTGGTGACTGGTCAAGTGAGAGCTCTGGGTGAAGCTCTTCCCACACTGAGGACACTTGTAGGGCCTCTCCTCAGTGTGGATGCACCGGTGCCTGATGAGGTTGGAGTTTTGCTTGAAGCCCTTCCCACAGTCGGGGCAGCGGAAGGGCCTCTGCTCTGTGTGAATCTGCTGGTGCTGGAGGAGATTGGAGCTGGTCCGAAACCTCTTCTGACACTGGGGACGCTCATAGGGCCTCTCCCCAGTGTGGATGCGTTGGTGCCTGATGAGTTCTGACCTATAGCTGAAGCCCTTCCCACATTCCCCACACTCACAGGCCCATTCCCCGCTGTGGATCATCTCGTGGCTAATCAGGGTGCTGCTGTGCCTGAAGCTCTTCCCACACTCCAAGTACTTGTAGTGCTTCTCCCCATCATTAAGCTGCTCATGGACCACCAGCTCTGAGCTCTGGCTGAAGCTCTGTCCACCTTCCTGGCTAAGGGAGGATCTTTCCTACTCAGAGCACCCTGGGCTGGGTTTGCAGCCCCTCCTCCTGTGGGATCTCTGGGGATTTTCCTCCCAGTTGAATTCCTGTGCCCTGGAGTCACTCATAACAGCCTCTTCCTCCAGGTTATTCCGTGGGGATTTTTTCTCCCTGGTCTCCATCCTCAGCTTCTTTTCTGGGGGAGGAAGGACAAGGAGAGGATGGGATTTGCCTCTGTGCCAGAGAGAAGGGGAAGGAGATCCCCCCAGTGCATCCCCGGTAGGATGGTGTTGGCAGCAGGTTTGTCCTGCAGCTGGGGACCATGCTGGGCTGGGAGATGGAGCAGGATAGAGGGGGAAAGGGGCACTGACTTCCTCCTCACTCCTGGATGTCCTGGGGCATCCTCATCTTCCTCACAGCCTCCTCTTCCATCTGGCAAATGTTTGGGAATGGGAAATCCTGTTTTCGGCAGAAAACAACAGGTGAGCACATTGTTTTTTTTACTGGTTTGAAGGCAAACCTGGGAAAGGGTCTAAGCCAGAATCACAATTTAAGAGGAAAATGAAGATCAAGGCAATGATACAGAAAAACTGCCTTAAACTGACAGAGTCAGGATATAACCTGACACCCTGTTGGGCAGGGTGGTGGCTTCAGTCCTATTAAATGGTGGCTGTAGTCCTGTGGGAGTGGTGAATGTGGTTCTGTCAGAGCAGTGATCCTGTAGAAGTGTCTGGCCTTTCTCTGAAGGTCCAGGTGGTGGTTATGGAGCTCTTGTCCTCTGAGAATCCAGTAGGCAAGCTGCTCCTGGTGTGGAGTCTCAACTTATATCCAGGTAGGAATGCTTGGATCTGCCCCCTGGCTGGAGCATCCCACAAAGGGATAATGGAATTTTATCAGTCCTGCAGTGACACTCAATGGCCCATTAGCCCAAGATATCTCCCCTGGAGGGTGTTATCAGGGCTGAGTCATGGAAGAGATAAAGAACACTGCCCCACCTGCTTATAGCAGTTGATGAAGATGGGGATTGAAAACACGCATTTGGTTACATCTTACATTGCAACCTGAAGCAGTGGGGTAATCCCTGCTCAGGGGGTGAACACCACCCCCCCTTACCCAAACTGGCTCAGGTGTAAAACCCCCACCCCAGGAAGGCCACACACACAGGGGACAATGTCACACTTGGCCCGCTCCAGGGGAGGTCTCTGTCCCTGTCACTCCCTTGCCATGCCCCGCTTTCCTCTTTCTTTTAACTCTCTCTACCTCACATTTACTGTTCAATAAAATCCACCTTGGATTTGGTCTCATTAGCGCCTTAATTGGGGCAGAGGCATCTCTCTAGTAATTTTCTTAACGAGATTGAGACATTATTTTGGCGCAGTGAGTTCAGGGCACTGTTGTCTGACCCCAAGTGCCTTTGACTACAGCATGGTTCCCTCCACTGAGGAGGTTGTGGCTCTTTCTGGCGGAACTCTTGGAAACTTGGATGCAGCTTCCTCTGAGCAACTTATGGGAAAACTGATAAGGAAAATGGCTGTGGTAGGTGGCCAGTGTAAAGAAAATATTCTGTTGTCCTTCCTTGAAAAGTTTGTTAAAATCACTGGAGGAAAGGGAGCAAATGATACCAGGAAGACTGAGAAGGTTCATTCACTCCAAGGTGAGGAACACAAGGCTGCTGAAAGTCCCAGAAGAAGCTCAGCTCAAGTAGCTGAATTCCCAAACAACTCCAGCCAGGGGTCTCCGGGAGGATTTTTTTGGAGAGTGTTCGGAGCCGGCAGATCCCGGACTGGAGCCCCGGATATCTCCGGGCTCCCTAAGAGGAACTTTTTCGGGGGGAGAGGAGCCGTGATCGCCCCTCAGGAGGGTCCCGGGGGGTCCATGTGGGGATGGCCCGGTACCGATGGGGCGGGACATTGGTTTTGGGGATCCCCGTGCGAGCCGGGGCTGTGGAACGGGGGAGCCCCGGGGCGGGGAGAGGGGAAGGGGCGATACCGGAGCTGGGGCACTCCCGGCAGCCCGGAGATGAGGCGGGGATGGGACCCCCTGACCCTGACAGGGGCGTGTCCTGGGGTGACTTCATGATGCTTGTACCCCATCGGTCTGTTTAGCCCAGAAATGAGTTCTGCACCTTTAATGCTGGTTCTGGGAGCGAAGGTGAGGAGGGAGAAGCTGCAGTTTGTTTTCATACACTGCACTCACTCCTCCACATTCCGGCTCCTGGACTGTTGTGATGCCTTAAGGAGCTGGAACAGAGGCCACATGGATTTAAGAGGAATAAAGTGGATTTTTACTGAAATGCCTTTAAAGGTCATACCCTGGCAGTACCGCAGCCAAAGCTGTGACTCTGCCTGGATGAGCAAAAGAGGGCTTGATCACAAGATCTCATATTTTTATAAGTTTTAGTCCATTTGCACATAACTGCCTAATTAATAACTTCAAATTATTAAGTTTCATCCTCCTTGCTTGCCCACCCTCCTCTTTTCACATTGTTTATGCTTTGGGCCTGAAGTTTGAAGAGATTGTTCTTGAGTCTCCAGCTAGAACAAGATTGTTTTGTCTTCACCACCCTGTGAAAAGATCCCAGTAACAGTTAATATAAAGCTAAAAGCTGCACATCGAAACAGAACAGAAAAACTTAAAACCTAAGGTATCAGTTGTCTGTGGACAGACAGACAGCAGGACAGAGCTCTCCTTTGCTTTTAGTTAGTTTTAGCTCGCTGAGGCAGAGAAGTTCCCTGTACTGTGGTTTTTCTTTTTCTTTGGAGCTGTTTAAACCTGCTGTGGACTGAAAACCCTGACTCGCACCTGTGGCCCATCTGGCCAAGCCTGGGCTGTGGCATTTCCAGTGCTGGAAGGAGGGATAAGAGACTGATAAGAGACTGAGTGAGCTGACCTACAGCCCACAGAGGGACTTTTTGAGTTTGTCATCTCTTTTGGAGCAGCACAAGGTTTTTTTTTCTAATATTATTCGTTTTTTGTGCTGGTGAACACTTTGCCTGGTAAATAAACAGGTTTTTTTCCCCTTTTCTCCATGGAAATCTTTTCTCGATCTGGTTGGAGAGGGGCCACTTGAATCTGCTTTCTAGAGGAAAATCTTTTGGAGATTTTCTCCCAAATTTGTCCTAAACCAGGACGGGGCAGTGGGGAGAGGGGGGAGCCCCAAGTGGCTAGAGTGGGGGGAGGCTGGACAGGGGGACCCCAAATCCCCCTGGAATCCCTAAGCAGGACCCTGGAGAGGGGGGATCCCCAGGACCCATGGGATCCCTACCAGCCCTGAGATGGGGGTCCACCAGAACCCGAGAGGGATGAGACTGGAAATGGGAAACTCCTGGTGGCTTTTTTTGATTCACTCTTGATTTTTGAAGGATTTCATGGACACCAGATGACTTCTAGTGATGGACTTGAGTGGGAGGAATCCCCAACCCAAGGCATTCACACCTTTTTTTTCCCCAAACCAGGATTTCCCATTCCCAAACCTTGGCAAGAGGGAGGAGGAGAAGACTTTGAGGAAGAGGAAGATGCCCCGGGATACCCAGGCAGGTGAGGAGGAAGTCAGTGCCCCTTTCCTCCTCTCTCCTGCTCCATCTCCCAGCCCAGCATGGCCCCCAGTTGCAGGACAACCTTGCTGCCAACCCCATCCTGCTGGGGATGCACTGGGGGGATCTCCTTCCCCTTCCCTCTGGCACGGGGGCAAATCCCATCCTCTCCTTGTCCTTCCTCCTCCAGACAAGGAGCTGAGCACGGAGACCAGTGAGGACAAATCCCAGCAGCAGAACCTCGGGGAAGAGGCTGTTTTGAGTGGCCGCATGGTGCAGGAACCCAATAGGGAGGAAAAGCTGCAGCAATCCGGCACAAGGATGGGCTGCAAACCCAGCCCAGGGTGCTGTAAGGAGGAAAAAAACATGGGTTTATACCTGTTTGTTCTAAGGAAATGAACTTGGTGAATCATCAGTTCCCCTTTGAAAAAAGAACACAAAGAAGAAAAGTGGAAAATAGGCAGCTAATGCCTCTAATGTAGAGCCTTGCAAGTGGCTGCTCTGCAGAAGCTCTGATGGGTCAGTGTCCCTTCATGCTGAGACGGAGTGGGGATCCATTCTGAACTAGGTGAAGTGTCTGGAAGAGGTGAGGGGTCTGTGGGGCCAAAGCTGAAGGAAAAGTCACATTCCAGAGACAACAAGGAGACAGAGAAACAAAAACAGAAATGACCACAAGGTCAATTTGCCCCAGACATAGAAATTCCTTTGATAAAGAAGAACTGGTGCTAAATGTCACTCGGAATGAATATGTATGAACTTATTGTGAAACTGTATGCATATGCATTTGGAAGGGGGATAAAAGAAGACCCGAGGTCTTCAGAGGTACGCATGCCTTTTTGGGGGCTTGTCCGGCGCGCGTCATAATAAAAGCATACCGGGCATTACAACTTTTACAAAGTTGTGAGGTTTCTTCTTTTCTCCGCAAAACATTATGGCGAGCCAGCCAGGAGTTCTCTGTCCCCGCAGGGGCAGAGGGGATAGACGGACCTCCAAGGCGCGCCCTAGGATTTTTTTCCTGGTGGGGCTCCACTCATCTCAACTTGCCACCTGCGGGGACAGACAACGACCTGCTGGCCTGCGGAGGAAGATACGGTATGTACTGAGGGGCCCCTGGGGGAGAGAAAGGAGAGCAAGAGAGTAAACCACCCAGAGACGTCTGGGTTCAGCTGATTGAGCAGCTGTATTAGAGACGGGGTTCATAATTCTGATAGAGCAGACCGCAAGCGGTTCTGGGGGTGAGCCGGGTGAACCCGTGTATGTGTGTATTGGGGGTTCATTGTTCTGATAGAGCAGAACTGCTGAGCCCCTGTGTGTTTTGTTTGTGTGTGTGTGTGATGTCTGGACACTGTGTTGCTGTATGGTCAATGCATTGTGTGGGCAGTGCACTGTGTTTGTAATCGTGCAAGTGTCTAAGTGTATGGTGTTTAAAAGAGAGTAGATCTACAGTGCGGGGGGGGGGTTAGTACTACCCGTGTTTGAAGCAGCCGAGTGAGGCCTGAGGCGCCAGCTGCAGCAGGCTGCGGGGGCAGGGAGAGAAGTGCCCTGCGGAGAAGTGAGTGGTGGAATGTCAGTGATGGTATTTATCCTGTTTAAATGTAGTGATTTGTGTAGATTTGGTACATTTTAACCGTGAGTATGAGCTCAGAGAGTTCCTTTGCCTTGGATGTTTGGACTTGATCTCTAGACTGTGTGCTGTTGATTGAGTCCAGGAAAAATTGATGTGAGTAAATGCCGAATTATGGTATGCTGTGTTGTGTTGAGAAAAGTGAGCATTTTGAGAGTTATGCCCTTTCCCAGTGACTTTGTGTGGTAATTTTCTTCCGCTGCATTGTGGTAATTTGATTCTCAGATTGTATAGTGGTGTTTGTGGAGATTTTAAGATCTCGTTGCAACAAGAGTGGCATTTTACATAGGAGAACTATAGTACAGTGATTTATGCTTAACTACGATAAAGCAAGTTAAAGGAATTCCAAGAATTCTCCCCCTCACAGCAATTCAAGCCTTGGCTCTAGTGAATTTGAGATAAAGGGGGGGTGCGGGTGCCTGTGTCCGTGTCTGTGGGCATATCAGAGTTTCGGCTGTGACTAGCACAGCCTTTTTGCAAAGCAGTAAAACAAGTGTAAGTAGGCACAGTGCTTAATTAGATTGTGCAAGAAGAGAACTAGAAAAGACTGATATTTTGTTTGATCAGAACATAGTGTCTACGTCACGTTTTTGATTAGCATGCTGTGTGAGGTGACAGTGGCTGTCCCCTGGGCACAGGGACAGCTCTGGCTGCCCCGTCTCCCCAGGGAACACGGGAATGGCCTGTGGGCAAAAGCTGGATGTGCAGGTATTATTGCAGTGCGGTGTTTATGAGAAACACTGGTATTGCTGTTTTGCTGTCAGGGCACATGCCCCGAGTGTAAATTAGAGGTTTCTGGTCAAGCGGATAAAGAACCTAAGGTCTTAGAGCTTGTGTGTGGGAATCACATCTGATACCTGCCACCTGGAGCTGTGTGTGTAGAAGGAAAACTGAGAAACTACTGTGAAGGTCTGTGAAAAGAGGTTTGAGTGGAAGCGAGATAGGGCAAGGAGAAATAAATAATGAGAACTGACCAGAGCAAACAGGTTCCTAAATTAGCCCCTTTTGGGAGGGGCTCACTGGGAGGAGGTTGCCAGTAAGAGCAGCTCAGAAAATAAAAAGATTTATAATACTTCATTGCTGTTAGTACTGTTTTATAATCAGAAGATAAATGGGATAGAGTTTTTGTATGCTGAAATGTCTTTTTGCTTTAAGAAATCACCCAGAATGGCAAAGAGACTGTAAGATCAGACCGCCCTCTGGTCTTGGCCCTTGAAAAAGGAAAACAAGGCAAAGAGAAAGCAAATCAAACATGTTGCTCAGCATGCAGCATAAGATAGCAACGTATGAAATCAGCCAAGGATTATCATGCTGAAATACAAAGCGATCACAGTTCACAAAGTGAGTACATATGATGTGCTAAAGGCTCCTCCCAAGGTAAGGGAGGAAGGGTAAAGATGACCTCCCCAAAAGGGAAGAATTTTTGCCGACACAAGGGCCATATCTTCAGTTTTAATAAAGCTTTAGTACCTTTGGAGACTCTTTATGTTGTAGTGTGGGGAATGAACAACTGGCCAGTCTGAGAAGGCATATTTGTGCAAACCTTTAAAGTAACATGTGTACTATGTGTACCTAAAGCTTTTGTACAATTTGCTAAACATTCTCAAATAAGAAAGGTTACTCTGGAGGCAAATGATAGAAAGAGGTTAGGCTTAACATTAACAGACACTGAAATTAAAGACATTAGTAAGGAGATATTGGAATAAGTAAACAAGTGTTTTCAACGGTATGGGCCTCTGCTGTACCACGGAGAGTGAAAGATGCTCCCCCATGAGCATCAAGCTTAAGGAAAGAACACAACTAGTGAGAACTGAGTAGTACCCTCAAAAGGAAGATAAGGAAGGAATAAGCCAAATAACTGATAGTACTGAATTAAGGGCTGTCAATAAGATAAGGCAGAATTTATACCCTGTGGTAGCAAATCCATATACCTTACTAACTTGTTTAACACCTGAGCTAACCTGGTTCACTGTTTTAAGCCTAAGAGATGCCTTCTTTTGCCTCCCTATCCACAAAGCCAGCCAGAAAATTTTTGCATTCAAACACGAGCTCACATAGTCCGTGTGCCTGAAGGCTTCAAGATTCCCCACTCCGATTGGAGAACAGCTTGCAAAGACCCAGAGTCCCGGGAAGCTCCACAAGAGGAAAGGAGGCTGTTGCAGTACGTGGATGATCTTCTAGTAGCCACTTGGATGAGGGAAGTGACAGAAGCCTGGACGGTAAGCCTTTTCAATTTCCTAGGACTCCAAGGACGCAGAGTCTCAAAGAAAAAGGCACAGGTATTGAAACAGAAGGTAATCTACCTGGGGCAAGAAGTGAGTGCTGAGCAGCAGACTTTAAGGCAGGGAAGCCCTATGCCAAACCCTGAAACCCCAGACAACAAAGGAACTCTGAACCTTCTTAGGCATGGCAGGGTAGTGCCAGCTGTGGGTTTATAATTATGGACTGTTCGCCAGACCCCTCTATGCTCTTATTGCCAATGGAAACAGAGATCTCCAGTGGACAAAAGACGCCACACGGGCCTTTCGCCAGCTAGAGAGTGCCCTCATGTTGGCTCCAGCTTTGAAACTTCCAGATGTAAGTAAAGCACTTTTTCTATTTTTCCACGCAAGGAATTGCCCAGGGAATATTGGCTCAGGACTTGGGCCCATACTGAAGGGCAGTTGCTTACTTCTCTAAGCAACTAGATGCAACAGCCAAAGGATGGCCAGGTTGCCTCAGAGCTGTAGCAGCAGTTGTGCTGAATATTCAAGAGGCACGCAAGTTTACCCTGGGACAAAAATGACTGTGCTAGTGTCCCACACAGTGTCCACAGTACTGGAAGCAAAGGGTGGCCACTGGCTTTTACCACAGAGGTTTCTGAAATACCAGGCCATCATGGTAGAGCAAGATGATGTAGAGATCGTGGTGACAAATATTGTCAACCCAGCTTCTTTTCTCAGCGGAAATCAAGGAGAAGCAGTACACCATGATTGCCTAGAGACCATTGAAGCTACCTACTCCAGCCGCCCAGACTCAAAGGACACTCCTTTGGATGATGCAGAGACCTGGTCCACTGACGGGAGCAGATAGATTGCCAATGGGAAGAGACATGCTGGGTATGCAGTGACCACGTACAGAGAGGTAATCGAGTCTGGACCCTTACCAACAGGGACCTCTGCACAGAAGGCTGAGATAATTGCCATGACCCGTGTCCTGGAAAGGGCAAAAGGGAGGAGAATAACCATCTACACAGACTCAAGGTATGCATTTGGAGTCATACATGCACATGGAGCCACCTGGAAGGAGAGGGGACTGCTGACCTCACAGGGAAAGAAGAGACAATCCAGCTGCTGGAAGCAGTTCAGCTACCTGAAAAAGCATGTTAAGGCACACCAGAGAGTGAGCTTAAAATTGGAGGAAAGAAATGAGCTGGCGGATGGAGAGGCAAAGAAAGCAGCAAAGGGTGAGGTACAGATTTTCCTCGAATGTAAGCCATAATACAATAATACTAATCAAAAGAGATGTACAACTGCAAGTGGTGGGCTACCATTGAAAGAGAGCTAGTAATCCCTTCCCATTTTTTGTGGTTACTAGTGAAGGAAGGGCACTAGAAAGCACACTAGGGCCTAACTACTTAAAAGCCTTTTGTAGAGTGTGGCTCCTTTCTCAAAATGACCAAGGCTGCGAGTGATACAGAGTGCATTGCAAAGAAGTGTTGACTTTGAAGCAGTAATTTCCACAGGCTTTCTAGAACACACACCTGATTGAAATAATCGTTGTATCGTTGTCAGGAATTTATATGCCACTATCACTCAGGTAAGCCGACAATGTGATCCTTGCCTCCAGACTAACCCCAAAATACCCCCTGGCCAAAACTCGGTCAGACTGGGAGAGGCCATGGGCCTGTACAGCAGTGGCAAATTAACTTTTCAGAACTCCCAAGGAAAGGGGGGTATCAGTATTTACTGGTATTGATAGATACATTTCCAGGGTGGCCAGAAACATTCCCCACCAGAACTGTCAAAGCTCAAGAGGTGACCAGATTATTTTTACAAGAAATAATACCACGCTTCAGAGTTCCAGCCACAATATCCTCAGATAAAGAATCACATTTGATTTCCAAAATAGTGCAACAGATTAGTAGCCATCTGGGCATAGATTAGGACAAGGGGAATGTCCAGAATGTCCATCTACATGATGGCATTAAGCAAACAGCTCAGAGTAATTGAGAAACATGTGGCTGTAACTCGGAGCAGGGAGTTAGATTGCCTGGGGTGATGTATACGTTAAGTGTCTTACAGAGAAGACTTCGGAACCACAATGGGAGAGACCACTGCGAGTATTTCTCACCACCTTCACTGCAATCAAAATCAAGGAGCAGAATGCCTGGATCCATCACCCTCGGGTGAAGAAGGCCCAGAAACCCCCTGAGAAGTGACGCCAGGAGACAATGAACTGAGACTAAAACTTACTCGGGCAAATGAATACATTGCAGTCAGGAGTAGCTCATATTTTAGTTTGTAGAATTGTTTTGTGTGTAACTTGAGAGTACCTCTACCCAAAGCAATGCTGAATGGCCTTGGTCCCTGGCATTTAATAAGTATACTGGATCCATGGGAAAACCTTCTGAGATAAAAGATTTAAACATATCTACTGTAGTAATCCACGAGAATCAGGTATGTGAGGAACAAGAGTAGCAGGAACAGGAACTGTGAACACTTCAAGGAATCTGAGGAGAAGAAATCAAAGTAAAGTGCTGGGTCATCAATAGGATGGCTTATGAGAGACCAGATGTAATTAGTGTCTGAACTTCCCCTGGTGTATATGAACACCAGGAAGTCTGTGATAGCCTAAGTGAATCAGACTGTTGGTGTAATTTCACCTTGATACAGCCTGTAGAAGTGACCTGCCTTTGAGCTCGAGTTGCTATCCCTTTTCCTACTGAGATTTGGATCAGTGATCGTCCCAGTCTGAGGCACTTGGATTCTGCTTAAAAGAGGTAGAGAGAGAGAGACCCCCCCCTCAGAGCTCAGCAGCAGGCTGTAGGATTTTGAGCATCACTTTTGTGCTGAGTGTTTCAAGCAGCAGAAACCTGATCCCAGTTTCTTCTGAGGCACTGCAACACTGCAATGAACTTAGGCTCTTCTCTCAGATTTCCCCTTCATTATTTACTTGAGGCTTGGACCTGAAGCTAGGGGCAAGGTGGGTGAGGTTTTGTAGACCAGGAGAGACATTCCTGCTTGCCACACATCTGGGAAATCAGGTGCTTTGGAGGGGGAAGGAGCTTTCCTGAGGTCTCTACATTTCAGAACAAACATCTGCCTCAAATATGACCTAAACCTCTGTCAGATACACTTGTGAAGTGTTTCTGAATTTGCAGTGTGAGCCCCTCTGGCAGGGAGGGATGGTCATGGACAGAAAGCAGTTCCTGTTCCCCATAACAAACATCTAACTGGCATATAAGGGACAAGATTAGGAGTTTTAAATGGAATTGATTCAGAAATACTGCTGAATAAACTGGCCACTGCAGCAGGTAACCTAACAAAATTAAAGCAGCCTTTATAGTAATCTCTATTGGCATTAGGAACTAGCCAGTGACAGATTTCAAAAGTACTGCCAAAGTAAAGAAGTATGAAAAGGCCAGGGACCAAGACCACAAGTTAACAGTAGAAGCACTTAGTACAGTTCAAGATAATGTGTCTTTAGCTTTCAGTTGTCTACAAGCACAGTTATGGATACAAGCAACAGCAGCTCTGATCATATGGGAAAGGGGTGAAGGTAATTTTCCAGCTGAAATTCAAGAAATTGTGTGGGATAATGCAATTGATATTGAAAGGAAGTTTCAATCCTGGTGGACTATGGTGAATTTCACCTATGATCCTGTTTCTAATGTGGCAACTGCCTTTGTGCTTACCATACCTTATGCCACTGTTTATGTTATCCATCCCATTGTTGCCCTAGGATTAAACCATGAAAAAACAATACTCTATCCTTCAGAACATAGAGTGTGGGCACGAAAGATGAATGGAAAGTGGCAGACAGTAAACTTGGAATCCTGCATTACTAGAGAACAGATGGGATTCATTTGTGAAAGCAATACTATTAATGCTCAGGATGTGTGTTTGGACACTGAACAGAGTCTTTGTCACTTTGGAATTCATCCAGTCACTGACCAGAAAACTGTCCTTGTATATACTGGAAAAGGGTGTATGCTTGAGAACTGCTTGTGCTGCTGTACAAATTGATAGCAATGATGTTATTCTGTCTAGTAGAAACCATTCTAATCTCTGTATTTGTAATTTTGTAAAGATTTTGGGTGTGATTTTTCATATTTGGTACCAGTAACATCCCACCAGCTGATTTAAGCCAATTACACAATGTATCACAGACTACCACCTACCCCTAGTGGGATGAACCTTACATTGGTAAAACAATTAATTAAGCACCAAGACCTATTGGAAGGCTTGAAAGAAATCCAAGAAAGTGGAAAGAAAACCTCAATTACTGTCAAACATGATACAAAGGAGACAACCAGGGTTCTACAAAGAATAAAACAAAATATGGATCATCACTGGTAGGATGTGATCTTTGGGTGGTCACCAACTGCGAATGGAATCTTTAATAAGTTGTGCCACCCCATTGTAGTTTTACTAATATTAGTTGGGATAAGCTTAGGATTATCTATTATATTGTTAATTTGGAACTGGAGAATGCTACAATGAATAGCTGTACTAACATCTTTGTCAAACGTACATGGTGAAGCACTAAAAGACACTTATTATCATGAGGGTTTTCCTTAAGTAAAAGAATTTACTTATTTTCTAGGAAAGGGGGGAATGAGACAGAGTAAAGATCCATTCTGAATTAGGTGAAGTGTCTAAGAAAGGTGAAAAGTCTGTGAGGCCAAAGCTGAAGGAAAAGCCACATTCCAGAGACAACAAGGAGACAGAGAAAGAAAAACAGAAAAGACCACAAGGTCAATTTGCCCCAGACTTAGAAATTCCTTTGATAAAGAAGAACTGGTGCTAAATGTCATGTGGAATGAATATGTATGAATCTTATTGAATATGAATCTTATATTGTGAAACTGTATGCATATGCATTTGGAAGGAGGATAAAAGGAGACCTAAAGTCTTCAGGGGTACACTTGCCTTTTTGGGGAGGCTTGTGTCCCGCGCGCGTTCTGATAAAAGCATACCGGGCTTTACAACTTTTATAAAGTTGTGAGGTTTCTTCTTTTCTCCACAAAACACCGGGGGGGCTGTGCCAGCACCTGCAGGGACCTCAAGCCCTGGGAACGCAGAACAAGTGGAACCCACAAGTGTGCAAAGGCTGCCTTTGCCCAAAGGAATGGCCAAGAGTAGTCAGGTTTTAAAAAGAAACACTATTTATTTGCCGAAAATTGGCAAATCTAGGATTTACAGAACATGTTTCATTATAACAATCGTTGTAACAACAGCAACAGTAATATACAGAACATATTTACATGGGATCTGAGGGGCTAAAAATCATCAAAACGTATTTACAGAAAACTGAAAACATAGTGAACCTATTTACAGAAATCTTCTAAACTTTCAAACGTATTTACAGAAATCTTCAAAACTTTCAAACTTATTTACAATGGCGTGGCATCTGTGCCATGATGTGCATGAGTCCTGGGAGAAAGGAAGCAGCAGAGCTGGACTGAACTGGCAGCACTGTGCCCAGCAGGGCTGGGAGCTGGGCCCCAGGGGCTGGGCCGGGGCTGGCAGGGCTGGCGTGGCCCCAGGCAAGCGCAGGGCAGGCCAGGGCTGGTGCTTGTGGCAGCACAATCCAGGCCTCCTGCAGGCACCCTGTCCCTGAGCGGGGCCATCCAGCCCAGCCCCAGCCTGGTGTCAGGGGACCCAGTGCGTGTGTGGGCAGGGTGTGGGAAGCATCTGCCTGTCTTACCTGTGGGGCTCCATCTTCATCCAAGGACCAGCGGCTCCTCCTCATCCTCCTCATCGACTTCCATCTCTTCGGTGTCACCCTCCTCATCCACTTCCATCTCTTCAGCGTTCTCTTCCACATCTACTTCCATGTCTTCAACAGGATTGGACATGGAAGTAGAGGGGGAGTCCACCTCCATCATCTCTTCCTCTTCCAGCCCCTGATCCACTTCCATCGCCTCCACAATGTGTCCGTCAGTCTGCAAGGGGCAGCACAATCTCCCAGTGGACTTCCTGTCCCGCACCATCCATTCCTACGTGGCTGCAGCCTGCCCAAGCTGGGTGCCCTCTGCCTGGAATGGCACTGTACCTCCATTGGCACAGCAGTGCAAATCCTGCTGGGATTGGCGCTCCAGATATGGCAGCAGGAAAAGCCCAGGCAGCAACAGCACCTCAGTGCTGAAGGTCAGAGCACAGGGTGAGCAGCAACTGACCCTTGGCAGCCGGTGAGGTGTCTGCTGTGCTCGTTTCCAGGTCCTGGACGTTCCACCTGGAACCCTATGGGAGCTGTGATGTCACTGAAGTTTCAGGGCCACTCCGCCGTGGGAGATGTGGATGGCAGAATGATCAAATCCTTGAATGGTTTGGCTTGAAAGGGACCCTTAAGATGATCTGGTTCCAAGCTGAGCAAGCTCCCAGCACAGCAGGTTGCTGCGGCCCCTGTCCCGCCTGGCCTTGGATGTTGCTGGGGATGGGGCATCCACAGCCTCTCTGCACTGGTCCCTGTGTCGGTGCACCCTGAGAGTAAAGAACTTCTTCCTATCATCAAATCTCTTCTACCTCTTACAGTTTGATCGCATTCCTCCGCGTCCTGTCACTACACTTCCTGACCATAGGTCCTCTCCCACTTCCCTGGGTCAGGCTGTTCCTGCAGGGTCACACGTTTAGCTGAACCTGCAGAGAGGAGAGAGAGAAGCCAAGAACGCAGTCAGACAAAGTGGGAAAAGTGGCATGAGGACTGAGAGAAGAAGGATAAAGACGAGACATGCAAGGGGGGTGTCATTTGGATGCATGGGGGCATCAAAAAAGTATTGAATTGAATTGAATTGAATTGAATTGAGAAGGTCTCTGTGCTGGTTCTCCACGGTGTTGGGGAGAGTATGGCGGAAAGGCCTCGCATTTGGTTTCATCGTGCAGGGCCTTTCTGTGTCTGTCTGGGGTTTCCCGCAAGCCACCGGTTTTTCTGGTGTTGGAAAGCATGTGGACGAGGGGGGCACTGAGGACAGTGGCTGTGACAGCTAGAAGGTCCCTCGTAATATCCTTTATTTTTACAATTCTGTTGAAAATGCCCCATCTCCCTACACTTAAAGCCAGGTCCTTTTTCATGTGTATGTCAGGGAATAACTTGGGAGGCTACTAGCACCTCTACTACACCCTTACTGGTAGCCTTAGCTTGGCTGGCGTGACAGTGTAAGGATGCCCTAAGCGTGCATGCCTCGACCATTTGTGCAATGGTAGGCTTTGGGTTGAGTGGTAGAGAAGGTAAAATGTCTTTACAGGTGTTATTAGCATTTGTTTCAGCAAGTTTAGTAAGGGGTACCTTCCTGGCTTTTGGGTGTTCAACTTGTTTCTCTGTTGCTGGTCAATAATTTTTAGAAAGGATTGCCCAGGTCCCTGCAGAATGTCTTTGAAATCTAGAGTAGGTGTTTCTCCATTGGGTGTCTGCATGAGAGCTGTCTTTGCAGCTCTTTTATCTCTTCTAACAGAGCTCTGGGAAGGTCTATTGAATGAGGTTTTGTGAAATCTTCCTCACTGGCTAGATGGACTAGTGTTATGTGTGTCCACCTGTCTTCCCTAGTATAGTCTTTTAATAATTGTTTTATTGGTTTTTTCCCCATTTCTTCCCACAGAATAATTTCAGTGGGACAAAGTAGGATGTTCATAAAATGGAGCAGATCGTGAGGCACCATAACATGTGCAGTGAAGATGGCATTTAACAAATTATTGAAATACGGTGAGCCCCTCCCATGGTCTTTCGCTGCTTTAGAAAGATCTTTCATCTCCCGTGTGGGACAGCTTCCCATCAGGGGTTAGCCCCACTCTGGTACTGCACCGGTGCTGCTTGTGTTTTAGCTACCAATTCCCAGTTGTCCTCTTCAGCCGCCAGCTTCCGCATCCTCTGCCAAGAATCCTCCGGCTCATGCTGAACGTCAGATGAACCTTCCCTCTCCTCTCCAGAAGAGGGAACTTGTTCTTTGGCAGAGGAGCGGGGCCTTGGGGTGACTGGCCAGGCCCGGTGTTGTGGGCCTTTGGTAGCCAAGAAGGCGGCCTTCCGGTTACCGCCCCTCACACTTCCAGCTCCGACAGTGTGGGATCCGCAAGGGGCTGACTTGGAGGGGGTAGGGCAGTGGGAGTAGGCAAGGAAAAGCTGGATCCCAATGCAGAGGTGGCTCCTGATGCAGGGGTAGGACCCAAACAGGGGGAGGACCTGATGAGACAGACTGTGGTGGGAGGGAGTTTGACATTGACAACCCGCTCCAGAGGAGGGACTGCATTTTGTGAGCTATCTGAGGGGGATCCAGTGAGGAGAGGTACTGGAGAATTGGTTAGGGCACAATCCAGGCCTGTGTGATCACTACAGACATGGGCAGGGGGTAGAGAAGGAGGGGAGATATCAGACAGTAGTTGCTTGTCTGTGCTTTACAGCAGTTTCCGTCTCTCATCCTATTGGTGTCAGACGGTTCCGGAATGCGGGGGGAAGAACTCAAAGACTGGATTGAATATAAGAACTTTGAACCCTTGAGAAAATTCCATAAACCATATGAAAAATTGGGTAAAATGTTGCGACTCTTCTCACTCCCTGAGTTTTCTAAAAATAGAGACTTTCCCTAACTCAGTCCCAGAATGCTATAAAACAAAGAGAATACACAGAAATGTCTGGGAGCTCCGTAAACAGCCAATGAACAAATGACTTCCAACTTCCCTTACTAAAATTCTTCCACTCTGCAAGGAGAGACTACCTAACTGGAACATATATGTCCCTCTCAGCTTTGGATAATTTGTTACTCAGAGCTGCCCCTGATGTAAAGGGTGGCCCACCCACAGAGCTAAAATATCACCCAAGGGTCCTGCACTGCAGGTGGCTGTCCCCCCATTCACTGCTCCGGTGGTGCTGGATGCAGATGTTTCAAAATGTCCCCTGGGCTTCACCAGCTGAGCCGGCCCTGTTGCTGCTTCAGGGTGCAAACGCTGCAATCAGTAAGCCTTGGTAAAACTGATAAAACGTTGTATTCAGAGGGCTGCCTCACTTTACTTTAATTTGTCATTTTTATCGTGCGGTATTATAATTCCTGTAATAGGCCCCTGGGCCTCCACAACCTTGTGTCCTCCTATCTATCATTGTAGTGAGGAGCTCAGCAGTGCTGAAAGCAGAGACCTGTCCTTGGTGTTCCCTTTGGGATGGCAGTGAAAGTTCCCTGAGTGCACATTCAGAGGCACCTTCATGGCTTCTCATGCCACGACACCAAAACTGAATGTGCAAGGTGGATTCCTTAAATGACATGTAGTCCTTTGAAATAGCTGCAGGAACTGGTCTGGAAATGCTTTCTTAGCCTGCTCCTTGGGATCATCTGTGAGGGGCTGAGGGCTGGCCTGGGCCTGGTGCTGTGCCCCACTGGGAGCAGCACCACAGGCTCACGTGCAGAGCAGGCACTGCCAGAGGCCCTGGAGTTCTCACCTGCCCTGCATCCAACACTGTCAAAGTACTGTAAACATCAGCTGGTGCTGACTTTCCCCTTGGACCCCTTGGTTTAGTCACTATGGGGAATTTTGTTCCTGAAGCCCATGGTATTTGCCCCTGGCAGGTGTGATGGGGATGCTCGGGGAGTGTGGGGCTTTGGGGGCAGCTGCCCAGGCAGGGGCTGAGCTCAGGGCCCTCTTGGGCCCATGGCCCCCAGCAGCAGCAGCAGCAGCCCCAGGGCCCAAAGCCCCGTGCCCCCTGCCCAGCACAGGCTACCCTGTCCCTGCAGCTGTCACCCAAGTGGGGCCCAGGGACGAGTGGCCGCTGGCAGCAGCAGGAATGCGGGCAGGGTGAGGATACCCTGGCTTGGCTTTTGTCTCTGGAACAATGCGGGCTCAGGGCAGTGCAGAGCAGGCTGGGAAGCAGAGCCCAAAGCCTTTGGAGGCTGCAAGGCTTAAAGATCAGCCCCTGCATTAGCCCAGATGCAGGTGGCCCGGTTGCCAAGGCTGTGGTGGCCTTGAAAGCATGCAGGTTGATTTTGCAGGGCTGTGGCCTACTGGTGCCTCTGGGCCCAGGAGTCCCCGTGGCTGCAGCAGGAAGGGTGGCTGAAGGTTTGCTGGCTGCTTTGGTGGCATGGCTGCAGGGGCCGTACGGTGAGAGCCCCCTGTGTGAGAGCTGGTGAGAGCTGAGCTCTTGGGGACAGCGCTGTGCCCCAGGCCAGGAAGAGCAGCAGTGCCCAGTGCCAGGAGGGGTGTCAGTGGGAACCCCTGTGCACAGAGACACCCAGCCCTGGGGTGGCTGTGCCAGCACCCCCAGGGACCTCCAGCCCTGGGAACGTGGAAGAAGTGGAACCCACAAGTGTGCAAGGCTGCCTGTGCCCAAAGGAATGGCCAAGAGAAGTCAGGTTTTAAAAAGAAACAGAATTTATTTGCTGAAGATAGGCAAGTCTAGGATTTACTGAATATTTGTCATAACAATTGTTATACCAACAACAGCAACAATGTACAGAAGATATTTACATGGGATCCGATGGGCTAACAATCTTCAAAACGTATTTACAGAGAACTTCAAACGTAGTGAACGTATTTACAGAAATCTTCTAAACTTTCAAACGTATTTACAGAAATCTTCAAAACTTTTAAACATTTTTACAAAGGCGTTGCATCTGATCCATAATATGCATGAGCCCTGGAAGAAAGGAAGCAGCAGAGCTGGACTTAGCTGGCAGCACTGTGCCCAGCAGGGCTGGGAGCTGGGCCCCAGGGGCTGGGCCGGGGCTGGCAGGGCTGGCGTGGCCCCAGGCAAGCGCAGGGCAGGCCAGGGCTGGTGCTTGTGGCAGCACAATCCAGGCCACCTGCGGGCACTGTGTCCCTGAGCGGGGCCATCCAGCTCAGTCCCAGCCTGGCGTCAGGGGACCCAGTGTGTGTATGGCAGGGCATGGGAAGCATCTGCCTGTCTTACTTGTGGGGCTCCATCTTCATCCAAGGACCATGGGCTCCTTCTCATCTTTCTCATCAACTTCCATATCCTCGATGTTGCCCTCCGCATCCACCTCCATCTCCTCGAGGGTGTCCTCCTCCTCTACTTCCATGTCCTCAACAGGGGAGGACATGGAAGTAGAGGGGGAGTCCGCCTCCATCATCTCTTCCTCATCCAGGCCCTGGTCCACTTCCATCGCCTCCACGGTGTCTCTGTCAGTCTGCAAGGGGCAGCACAATCTCCCAGTGGGCTTCCTGTCCCACACCATCCATTCCCACATGGCTGCAGCCTGCGCAAGCCGGGTATCCCCTGCCTGGCATGGCACTGTACCTCCATGGGCACAGCAGTACACATCCTGCTGATATTGGCACTCCAAAGAAGGTGGCACGAAAAGCCCAGGCAGCAGCAGCAGCTCTGTGCTGAGGGTCAGAGCGCAGAGAGAGTGGCAACTGACCCTTGGCAGACGGTGAAGTGTCTGCTGTGCTTGTTTCCATGTCCTGGACGTTCCACCTGGAACCCTATGGGAGCTGTGATGTCACTGAAGATTCAGGGCCGCTGCTCAGTGAGAGATGGGGATGGCAGAATGATCAAATCCTTGAATGGTTTGGCTTGAAAGGGACCCTTAAGATGATCTGGTTCCAAGCTGAGCAAGCTCCCAGCACAGCAGGTTGCTGCGGCCCCTGTCCCACCTGGCCTTGGACGTTGCTGGGGATGGGGCATCCACAGCCTCTCTGCACTGGTCCCTGTGTCAGGGACAAGCACCCTGAGAGTAAAGAACTTCTTCCCATCATCAAATCTCTTCCACCTCTTGCAGTTTGATCGCATTCCTCTACGTCCTGTCACTACAGTTCCTGACCATAAGTCCTCTCCCACTTCCCTGGGTCAGGCTGTTCCTGCAGGGTCACACGTGTAGCTGAACCTGCAGAGAGGAGAGAGAAGAGCCAAGAAGGCAGTCAGAATAAGTGGGGAAAGTGGCATGAGGACTGAGAGAAGAAGGATAAAGAAGTGACACGCAAGGCTTTGCATTGGGTGTGCTGTGGGATTCATGCCTTTTATTAGAGGCCAGGTTCCCTTTGTGTACTCACTTCCTGTATTTCAGCCTGCCCACAGCCAGCCTCTTTGAGCGACCTGCACTCCCAGAGCTGGGAGCATGCTTAAACTGCTGGTGAACGAGGTGAGAGAGGGATCTTTGTGTGGAACTGCAAACACTTCAGTGGATTACATTGAAAAGGGTCCAGGAAGGGAGACAAAATGGGGCTGCGCACACAGCGGGAAAATGGGGGGGGGGGGGGAAATCGGCGTAGCATTGCAGCAAGCCAGGTCCAAAATGGTATAAGAGAGGGGAGAACATTCTCGAGTGAGTACATATAAGAAAAATACAGTAGTTGAACTGGGTGATACCAACAAAATGGGCTGCATCACCATGAGCCTGCAAATGCCCATGGACGAGACCATTGAATTCAGAGTGATGTCTCTCTTTTACCTTGGTCACTTTGCCCAGAGGTATTACAGCTTCAATGGTCGGCCCCTCGGCCCCCAGATTTTCCCCTTTTTGTTGCCTATAAAGAAGGCTTCAGCCATAGAGTTTTGCAGGCATTTAGCATAATGGATAAAATAACTAATACAATGCAAACAATAAACCAAGTCCACAAAACAGTCTTAACTAAAGATGAAAGCCAGCCTTTTATCCCCCAGTGTTTGCAAAGTTGAGTGAACCAGTGGTAGTTGCCTTCCATCTGGATCTTCTTTCCTTGATCTTTTAGCAGCTGGATGACCTGATATACTGACTCCCTATGTGACAGCAGGTTGAAAAAACCCATGCCTTCAAATGCCTGACAGCCATCGCCATGGACAAGAAATTGTGCCTTCTCTGTGGAAGCGCCCAGCTGAAGGCATGCAGCTCAGTGAGGAGCATCCAGTTTCCTGTTCAGTAGCAACCAAAGGCAGCATCCTCTGACTTTAGCTGATTTATTATCTGGAGGCTTGGGTGTCCTAAAAGTAAACAGATAAAGTGACTAGAAGATGAAACATAAGTTCAGGTCCCACTAAACTTTCTCTTCTGTAAGCCAAGGGTGTGAACAAAGCTTATTAAAAGAATCATATATCAATGCTAAAATAAAGCTTTTATAAATGTTAATTCATGTATCCTGGTTACTGTTGTCTGAGCTATCTTGGTCTTGGTGTGTGTGGTCAACGCTGCTTAGGAGATCTTCTGTTCTTCTTCTTCTTTCCCAGGCTTCTGCTCTCTCCCTTAGGCTTCCATTCTGTTCTATTGATGGTGGCTCTGGTGTTTGCCTCACCGTTCCCAGAAAGAGTTTTTATGTATTTTGCTGGGATCGATCTTAGGAGTGTTGCTCTAGAGACATGGGCATCCTCTCTTTCCCAAGTAATTAACGGGAAGGTGCCCATAAATTGTTTAGATTCAGGTTCTTTGGTCAACACAGGTGGCTTTTCTTTTAATTGGGCTGCAGTTGAATTAGTAAACTGCCTGATGACTGGGGGAGTTGTCTCCATAAATGAGTTGTTCAAAAAGTTGAGTACATAAAAGGCCTTGGCCAGTCTCTCAATGGAAGATAATATCTGGATTACCCCTCTCAGTTGATCAAGGATCCTTTTGATGGCTCAGTTGGCCCTCTCAGCTATGGACTGTCCTGTGGCGGAGTGTGGTATTCCTGTGACATGTTTTATACCCCAGTGGTCAGAAACTTGTTGGAATCAGTGTGAGGTATAAGCAAGAGCATTATCAGTTTTAATTTCCTGTGGAATTGCTAAGGTGGAAAAAACTAAAAAGTAATGTTTTATAGCATCTTCTGATTTTTCTCCAGCGTGGACAGAGCCAAAAACCACACTTGTAAAGGCGTTGATTGAGACGTGGATGTATTTTAATCTGCCCAAATGGGCTTAGTGTGTGGTGCCTGATTGCCAGATGTGGAGACTCTCTAGTCCTCTTGGATTGACTCCAGCTCTGACAGAAGCAAGGGCATGTTCCTGACAATTTGGGCAGGTGGCTGCAATGGATCTTGCTGGGTCTGGGGTAATTTTGAACATCCTGAACAGCACAGGAATGTTTTGGTGGTAGAAGAGGCGGCCGATATTTGCCTGTATAAAGACTGTCTAAGGTGTATTGCAGTGTTTCAGATGTTTGAAGTAGGCAATTGAGGTGCTCTGGAGTGACAACTAATTATATAGTTGGTTCTATAGGCTGCAAGGCTTAAAGATCAGCCCCTGCATTAGCCCAGATGCAGGTGGCCCAGTTGCCAAGGCTGTGGTGGCCTTGAGAGCGTGTAGGTGGATTTTGCAGGGCTGTGGCCTGCTGGCGGCTCTGGGCCCAGGAGTCCCTGTGGCTGCAGCAGGAAGGGCGGCTGAAAGTTTGCTGGCTGCTTTGGTGGCATGTCTGCAGGGGCCAGTGCTGTGAGAGCCCCCTGTGTGAGAGCTGGTGAGAGCTGAGCTCTTGGGGACAGCGCTGTGCCCCAGGCTAGGAAGAGCAGCAGTGCCCAGTGCCAGGAGTGGTGTCAATGGGAGCCCCTGTGCACAGGGACCCCCAGCCCCGGTGAGACAGAGTAAAGATCCATTCTGAATTAGGTGAAGTGTCTAAGAAAGGTGAAAAGTCTGTGAGGCCAAAGCTGAAGGAAAAGCCGCATTCCAGAGACAACAAGGAGACAGAGAAAGAAAAACAGAAAAGACCACGAGGTCAATTTTCCCCCGACCTAGGAATTCCTTTGATAAAGAAGAACTGGTGCTAAATGTCACGTGGAATGAATATGTATGAACATTTTGTAAAACTGTATGCATAAGCATTTGGAAGGGGGATAAAAGGAGACCTAAAGTCTTCAGGGGTACGCTTGCCTTTTTGGGGAGGCTTGCGTCCAGCGCGCCTCGTAATAAAAGCATACTGGGCATTACAACTTTTACAAAGTTGTGAGGTTTCTTCTTTTCTCCGCAAAATATTATGGCGAGCCAGCCAGGAGTTCTCGGTCCCCACAGGGGCAGGGGGGATAGACGGACCTCCAAGGCGCGCCCTAGGATTTTTTTCCTGGTGGGGCTCCGCTCGTCTCAACTTGCCACCTGCGAGGACAGACAAGGATCTGCTGGCCTGTGGAGGAAGATATGGTATGTACTGGGGGGCTCCTGGGGGAGGGAAAGGAGAGCAAGGGAGTAAACCACCCAGAGACGTCTGGGTATAGCTGATGGAGCAGCTGTATTAGAGACAGGGTTCATCGTTCTGATAGAGCGCAACCGCTAGAGGCTCTGGGGGTGAGCCGGGTGAACCCGTGTATGTGTGTATTGGGGGTTCATTGTTCTGATGGAGCAGAACTGCTGAGCCCGTGTGTGTTTTGTTTGTGTGTGTGTGTGATGTCTGGACACTGTGTTGCTGTATGGTCAATGCATTGTGTGGGCAGTGCACTGTGTTTGTAATCGTGCAAGTGTCTAAGTGTATGGTGTTTAAAAGAGAGTAGATCTACAGTGCGGGGGGGGGGTTAGTACTACCCGTGTTTGAAGCAGCCGAGTGAGGCCTGAGGCGCCAGCTGCAGCAGGCTGCGGGGGCAGGGAGAGAAGTGCCCTGCGGAGAAGTGAGTGGTGGAATGTCAGTGATGGTATTTATCCTGTTTAAATGTAGTGATTTGTGTAGATTTGGTACATTTTAACCGTGAGTATGAGCTCAGAGAGTTCCTTTGCCTTGGATGTTTGGACTTGATCTCTAGACTGTGTGCTGTTGATTGAGTCCAGGAAAAATTGATGTGAGTAAATGCCGAATTATGGTATGCTGTGTTGTGTTGAGAAAAGTGAGCATTTTGAGAGTTATGCCCTTTCCCAGTGACTTTGTGTGGTAATTTTCTTCCGCTGCATTGTGGTAATTTGATTCTCAGATTGTGTAGTGGTGTTTGTGAAGATTTTAAGATCTCGTTGCAACAAGAGTAGCATCTTACACAGGAGAACTACAGTTTGGTGATTTATGCTTAACTACGATAAAGCAAGTTAAAGGAATTCCAAGAATTCTCCCCCTCACAGCAATTCAAGCCTTGGCTCTAGTGAATTTGAGATAAAGGGGGGGTGCGGGTGCCTGTGTCCGTGTCTGTGGGCATATCAGAGTTTCGGCTGTGACTAGCACAGCCTTTTTGCAAAGCAGTAAAACAAGTGTAAGTAGGCACAGTGCTTAATTAGATTGTGCAAGAAGAGAACTAGAAAAGACTGATATTTTGTTTGATCAGAACATAGTGTCTACGTCACGTTTTTGATTAGCATGCTGTGTGAGGTGACAGTGGCTGTCCCCTGGGCACAGGGACAGCTCTGGCTGCCCCGTCTCCCCAGGGAACACGGGAATGGCCTGTGGGCAAAAGCTGGATGTGCAGGTATTATTGCAGTGCGGTGTTTATGAGAAACACTGGTATTGCTGTTTTGCTGTCAGGGCACATGCCCCGAGTGTAAACTAGAGGTTTCTGGTCAAGCGGATAAAGAACCTAAGGTCTTAGAGCTTGTGTGTGGGAATCACATCTGATACCTGCCACCTGGAGCTGTGTGTGTAGAAGGAAAACTGAGAAACTACTGTGAAGGTCTGTGAAAAGAGGTTTGAGTGGAAGCGAGATAGGGCAAGGAGAAATAAATAATGAGAACTGACCAGAGCAAACAGGTTCCTAAATTAGCCCCTTTTAGGAGGGGCTCACTGGGAGGAGGTTGCCAGTAAGAGCAGCTCAGAAAATAAAAAGATTTATAATACTTCATTGCTGTTAGTACTGTTTTATAATAGGAAGATAAATAGGATATAGTTTTTGTATGCTGAAATATCTTTTTGTTTTAAGAAATCACCCAGAATGGCAAAGAGACTGTGAGATCAGACCGCCCTCGGGTCTCGGCCCTTGAAAAGGAAAACAAGGCAAAGAGAAAGCAAATCAAATGTGTTGTTCAGCATACAGCATAAGATAGCAACGTATGAAATCAGGCAAGGATTATCATGCTGAAATGCAAAGCAATCACAGTTCGCAAAATGAGTACATATGATTTGCTAAAGGCTCCTCCCAAGGTAAGCGAAGAAGGGTAAAGATGACCTCCCCAAAAGGGAAGAATTTTAGTCGACACAAGAGCCATATATTCAGTTTTAAATAAAGCCTTATTACCTGTGGAGAATGTTTATGTTGTAGTGTGGGGAACAACTGAACAACTGGCCAGTCTGAGAAGGCATACTTTGCAAACCTTTAAAGTAACATGTGCACTATGTGTACCTAAAAGCTTTTGTACAATTCGCTCAATTTGCTAAACATTCTCAAATGACAAAGGTTACTCTGGAGGCAAATGATAGAAAGAGGTTAGGCTTAACATTAACAGACACTGAAATTAAAGATATTAGTAAGGAGATATTAGAATAAGTAAATAAGTGTTTTCAAGGGTATGGGCCTCCGCTGTACCAGGGAGAGTGAAAGATGCTCCCCCATGGTAATCAAGCTTAAGGAAAGAACACAACCAGTGAGAGTTGAGTAGCACCCTCAAAAGGAAGATAAGGAAGGAATCAGCCCAATAATTGATAGTACTGGATTAAGGACTAATAAGATAACACAGAATTTGTACCCTGTGGTAGCAAATCTATATACTTTACCAACTTGTCTAACACCTGAGCTAACCTGGTTCACTGTTTTAGGCCTAAGAGATGCCTTCTTTTGCCTCCCTATCCACGAAGCCAGCCAGAAAATTTTTGCATTCAAACTCAAGCTCACATAGTCCATGTGCCTGAAGGCTTCAAAATTCCCCACTCTGATTGGAGAACAGCTGGCAAAGACCCAGAGTCCCGGGAAGTTCCACAAGAGGAAAGGAGGCTGTTGCAGTACGTGGATGATCTTCTAGTAGCCACTTGGATGAGGGAAGTGACAGAAGCCTGGACGGTAAGCCTTTTCAATTTCCTAGGACTCCAAGGACGCAGAGTCTCAAAGAAAAAGGCACAGGTAGTGAAACAGAAGGTAATCTACCTGGGGTAAGAAGTGAGTGCTGAGCAGCAGGCTTTAAGGCAGGGAAGCCATATGCCAAACCCTGAAACCCCAGACAACAAAGGAACTCCGAACCTTCTTAGGCATGGCAGGGTAGTGCCAGCTGTGGGTTTATAATTATGGACTGCTCGTCAGACCCCTCTATGCTCTTATTGCCAATGGAAACAAAGATCTCCAGTGGACAAGAGACGCCACACGGGCCTTTCACCAGCTAGAGAGTGCCCTCATGTCGGCTCCAGCTTTGAGACTTCCAGATGTAAGTAAAGCACTCTTTCTATTTTTCCACGCAAGGAATTGCCCTGGGAATATTGGCTCAGGACTTGGGTCCATACCAGAGGGTAGTTGCTTACTTTTCTAAGCAACTAGATGCAACAGCCAAGGGCTGGCCAGGTTGCCTCAGAGCTTTAGCAGCAGTTGTGCTGAATATTCAAGAGGCACGCAAGTTTACCCTGGGACAAAAATGACCGTGCTAGTGTCCCACACAGTGTCCGCAGTACTGGAAGTAAAGGGTGGCCACTGGCTTTCACCACAGAGGTTTCTGAAATACCAGGCCATCATGGTAGAGCAAAATGATGTAGAGATAGTGGTGACTAATATTGTCAACCCAGCTTCTTTTCTCAGTGGAATCAAGGAGAAGCAGTACACCATGATTGCCTAGAGACCATTGAAACTACCTACTCCAGCCGCCCAGACTCAAAGGACACTCCTTTGCATGATGCGGAGACCTGGTTCACTGACGGGAGCAGTTACGTTGCCAATGGGAAGCGACATGCTGGGTGTGCAGTGACCACGTACAGAGAGGTAATCGAGTCTGGACCCTTACCAACAGGTACCTCTGCGCAGAATGCTGAGATAATTGCCCTGACCCGTGTTCTCGAAGGGGCAAAAGGGAGGAGAATAACCATCTACACAGACTCAAGGTATGCATTTGGAGTCATACATGCACATGGAGCCATCTGGAAGGAGAGGGGACTGCTGACCTCACAGGGAAAGAAGAGGCAATCCAGCTGTTGGAAGCAGTTCAGCTACCTGGAAAAGCATATTAAGGCACACCAGAGAGTGAGCTTAAAATTGGAGGAAAGAAATGAGCTGGCGGATGGAGAGGCAAAGAAAGCAGCAAAGGGTGAGGTACAGATTTTCCTCGAATGTAAGCCATAATACAATAATACTAATCAAAAGGGACGTACAACTGCAAGGGGTGGGCTACCATTGAAAGAGAGCTAGTAATCCCTTCCCATTTTCGTGGTTACTAGTGAAGGAAGGGCACTAGAAAACACACTAGGGCCTAACTACTTAAAAGCCTTTTATAGAGTGTGGCTCCTTTCTCAAAATGACCAAGGCTGCCAGTGATACAGAGTGCATTGAAATGAAGTGTTGACTTTGAAGTAGTAATTTCCACAGGCTTTCTCGAACATACATCTGATTGAAAGAATCGTTGTCAGGCATTTACATGCCACTATCACTCAGGTAAGCCAACAGTGTGATCCTTGCCTCCAGACTAACCCCAAAATACCCCCCGGCCGAAACTCGGTCAGACTGGGAGAGGCCATGGGCCTGGTACAGCAGTGGCAAATTAACTTTTCAGAACTCCCAAGGAAAGCAGGGGTATTAGTGTTTACTGGTATTGATAGATACATTTTGTGGGGCCAGAAACATTCCCCACCAGAACTGTCAAAGCTCAAGAGGTGACCAGATTATTTTTACAAGAAATAATACACACTTCAGAGTTCCAGCCACGATATCCTCAGATAAAAATCATATTTCATTTCCAAAATAGTGCAACAGATTAGTGGCCACCTGTGCATAGATTAAGAACTTCACACTCCATACTGCCCCAATCAAGTAGCCAGGTAGAGAAAACAAATCATTTGATTAAGCAGCAGATTGTAACACTGGGGCAAGAAATTAATCTACCCTAGCCCCAAGCTCTTCCACTAGCACTATTGCAAATTCAAACTAAACCTTGAGCTAAAGGAATGCTGAATCCTTTTGAAATGCCTTATAGAAGACCATATAGAATACAAAGGGAATGTCCAGAATGTCCAACTACATGGTGGCTTTAAGCAAACAGCTCAGAGTAATTGAGAAACATGTGGCTGCAAACTCAGAGCAGGGAGTTAGATAGCTTGGGGATGATGTAAATGTTAAGTCTCTTACAGAGAAGACTTCGGAACCACAGTGGGAGAGACCACTGCAAGTATTTCTCACCACCTTCACTGCAATCAAAATCAAGGAGCAGAAGGCCTGGATCCATCACTCTTGGGTGAAGAAAGCCCTAGAAGTCCCTTGGAGAGCGATACCAGAAGAGAATGAACTGAGACTAAAACTTACTCAGGCAAAATGAGTATATTGCGGTCGGGAGTAGTTCATACTTTAGTTTACAGAATTGCTTTGTATGTAATTGTAACTGAAATTTCAGAACTTGAGAGTACCTCTATTCAAAGCAATGGTGAATGGCCTTGGTCCCTGGCATTTAATCAGTATACTGGATCCATGGGAGAACCTTCTGAGATAAAAGATTTAAACGTATCTACTGTAGTAATTCTCGAGAATCAGGTATGTGAGGAGCAAGAATGGCAGGAACGGGAACTGTGGACACTTCAAGGAATCTGAGGAGAAGAAATCAAAGTAGAGTGCCAGGTCATCAATAGGACGGCTTATGAGAGACCAGATGTAATTAGTGTCTGAACCTCCCCTGGTGTATATGAACACCAGGAAGTCTGTGATAACCTAAGTGAATCAGACTGTTGGTGTAATTTCACCTTGATGCAGCCTGTAGAAGTGACCTGCCTTTGAGCTCGAGTTGCTATCAGACTTCCATTTAAATTCAAAGCAGACACTGCACTTTTTACAACAGCAGGGCCTTATACAACCC